>NC_138884.1:116194248-116794248 GCF_965194825.1 Balaenoptera physalus | reverse complement strand
GGCTCCCCCTCCTTGCCTCTAGAAGTCTCCTGATTAGCAGAAATCAATGAGGGAGATAACATTCCTGGCTTTCAGACTGCAAAATCAAAGCAGAGCTGTTGGAAGGCACTGACCAGTTCATATTTGCGGAACTGCATTTGATACAGATGTAATTCTATCCCTACCTCTCTCCACCTCCCTCACCCTCCACCCGCTTCTACAAAATAAGTCCACATCCCCACAAGCAGAGTTGCAGAGACTGGGGACAAATAATTTCCTTTATCCTTGGTCAGTAGGCTCCTCAGACAGGCTTTGGGCTCTGGAAAGAGAATATAAACATTTATTTTCTTCCCACAGACACTCCTGGCTGAGAAACAAAAATCAAAAGATTGCTCAGATCTCTGAGGAGAAAAATGCATATCTATTAGTTTTGTGTTGGGTGATGATTGGTGTCTTGGTGCGTTTGGGCTACTGTAGCAAAATACCACAGACTGGGTGGCTTATAAACAACAGATATTTATCTCTCACAGTTCTGGAGGCTGGGAAGTCCAAGATCAAGGCGCAGCAGGGTTGGGTTCTGGTGACAGCCCTCTTCCTGGTTCATAGCCAGTGCCTTCTCACTGTGTCCTCACATGGTGGGAGGGGATAGGGAGCTCTCTGGAGTCTTTTTTTATTAGGGCATTAATCCCATTCATGAGGGCTCCACACTCATGACCTAATCACCTCCCAAAGGCCCCACTTCCTAATATCATCACATCAGGCATTAGGGTTTCAACATATGAATTTAGGGGAGACACAAAAATTCAGATCACAGTGAGCAAAAACTTTTGGAAGAGTGCACATCATCTTGAGAACTCTTCCAAGAAATTAAAGTCCCTAAACAATGAAGTGGTGAAAGGGCTGAAATGAAGAATGACTTCAACATTATTAAGGGGAAAAACTCAGAAGGCAAATCATTCTCCTCTTCTGAAACAAGTTGCTGATTATAGACAGAGGACCTTAGGATTCATGTTAGATTAGACAGTGCAGGTGGTCAGATATGGGGGTGTGATCCCTGACTTCACTAAGGCTAATAGGTGTGACAGGGGAAAAAATTGGGGGTTCTGAACACTCTGAACCCTGACACTGCTTGTTTGACTCAATGACAGCCACTTGCTTTCTAGGAAGTCAGGACTCGATTGCAAGCGACAGAAATGTAACTAAAGCTAGAGTCATAAAGAGGATGTGTTGGCAGGGTACTGGTGAAGCTCCCAAAGCCAATGTAAGATGAACAACCACCTCTTGGAAAGTCAGGGATTAGAGGAGCTCTAGGAATTTCAATAACTGGAACAAAGGGCTCAAGTACCATTAAGACTGCCTCTGTGCCTCTTGCTGTTTCTGCTGTTCACTGTTGCAGACATGTTTCTTCATACTGTGGAGTGGTGGGGTATGACCCTGGACTCGCATATTTATTACTTACTACTGCTCCAGTTTTAACAATGTCAAGGAAGGACTCTGATTGGCCTGCTTGAGTCATGAGCGCATGTTTGGCTTCTTGTAACCCTGGAGACAAGATCATATAACTTGCATTGGACCATATGCTAGAGTGGGAGTGGGGACAGAATTGTGAACCAGATAATCGCCCCAATTAATGTCTACTCCATCTATTTCCTGAAGATCCTCTATAAGTTTCTCTGACTGGAGGAAACTTACCTTTCCATGCTGATGTAATTCTAATACTCAGGAAGGAAGGGCAGAAAAATCTTACAAGGTTCTAAATGAACAGCTGAAGATATAATCCCTACAAAACCTGAGTTTCAGACTATCCCAAAATGGGCTCTCAGAGAAAAGTCCTATCCAACTCATAGTGAAAGGAGAAGGGCAGAAAAGTTGGGTCCTGTGTCACCAAAGGTCTGAATATTACATTATCTTCTCTTCACCCACCTCTTGGAAAGAACTAGCCAAGGTGACCAAGATTTCCTCAGGGGAAGGTGATGTTTAAAAACTGCTTGTTATTAATAACATCTGTTTTTCTAGGAGGGGAAAGGGGATAGGAGTGAAGTCTGATAATTTGAGGACCTTTTGTTTACTTGCTACTGTTTGGAGTATAGAAGTTTATCACTTGGGAATTTTCCCCACAATTTTTTAAGTTGGAAAAAGGGCAAGTTTCTTTCTTTAATTTTTTCCTAAGTATGTTATGTAGAAAGATACATCTTCTAGTATATGATCTGTTTTATTGCAATATGTATAATTTACCTTCTAAGTCATGTGTACAGAGAGCTTAGTGTGATTTATTTAAGTAGAATAGACACAAGACACTATTTGCTAATTTCATTTGTTTCTGTGATAAAAGGTATGTCAGGTCTGTGTTAGTCAGGGTTCTCCAGAGAAACAGAGCCAATAGGATACAGATATATATAGAGAGAGATTTTTTATGAGGAACTGGCTCATAGGATTATGGAGGCGAAGAGGTCTCACAATCTGCTATCTGCAAGCTGGTGGTGTAGTTCCAGTCTAAACCCAAAGACCTGAGAATTCTGAGGCTGATGGCTTAAGTCCCAGTCAGAATTGGAAGGCCCATCCAAAGGCAGGAGAAGATAAAGTCCCAGCTCAAACAGAGAAAGCATATTCACCCTTCCTCTGCCTTTTTGTTCTATTCAGGTCTTCAGCAGATTTGTTGATGCCCACCTGCACTGGTGAGACCATCCTCTTTACCCAGTCTACTGATTCAAATGTTAATCTCTTCCCGAAGTGCCTTCACAGACACATGGAGAAATAATGTTTTACCAGCTATCTGGTCATCCCTTAGCCCTAGTCAAGTTGATACATAAAAGTTACTATCACAAGGCCTGTAAAGGGAATTTTAGCCAACGGTGCCTCAGAAAAAAAGAAAAATCCCAAGATTTCACTGACTTGTCCAAATCATACATTATCAAGAAAGGTCTATTAATGTGCTATATAACACTTGAGCGGAAGGTGAATATCAGTAGAAACTAATATTAGACTGCTTTGTAGTCATGGGTTATAAATTAGGCATATGGATATTAGACAATGTACTCAGTGATGATTACTGACAATGTTGAATCATTCAAAAGATGCTAATATATGTTCTGCTTTTACCATAAATTAGCCACTGTGCCAAATGATTTGCATGTAAAGTAGCCATCAAAGGAATTCTTTTACCACTACTCCCACCTTTTCTGGGTCTAGTGCCTCTTTCTAATGGAATCTACTATTCTCCTCTCTCTGCCACGTAGTATGTACAAGAGGTGCCGTCTTACAGACCATGCCCCTTGGCCACAGTTGGTTGGTTCACGGTAGGTCACCTGACTCAAGAACATCCATTTAGAGCCCATCACTGAGAATTTTGAATTTAGGAGCAGAGAGAATATGGCAGTGGGGAGCACAAAATCTCAAACTCAGGAGCAATTAGCAGCCATGGTTCTGTTTTCCAGAGAAGCTGGTAAGGAAGAAGAAAACTGATGTTTTCTTCTTGTAAGAAAAACGGCGGGAAAATTTGGGTAGAGAACAAGAGTCCTGGACTTATTCAAAGACATGAGCTTCAATTGTTTTCAAGGACCAGCTGCATCCTTGTGGCTCAGTTGTTCAATATTTCCTTCTACTATATGAGATATCTTGTCAACTAATTTCCATTTTTGCTTAGATTAGTTTGAGTTGCAGTCCTATTACTTGTAACAAAAGCATGGAACTAACACTGTGGATTATCTCATTTAATTCTCTCCATAATCCTTTGTGGTAGGTCCTATTATTCCCTTTTTATAGATGAGGAAACTGAGTTTAGAGAGGTTCAAATCTTGCCCAGGTTAAGCAGCTTGTGAACAGCATAGACAGGCGTCACACCCCGGGTAACTCCAGACACACTTTCTAAAACACAGGATTAGTGAATTATGGCTGTAAGATAAGAAGGCTGATTTTTCAAAAAACAAATTAGACCTTACACATAATAGTACGTATTTTTCTTTTTTGCTTGTCTTGAGAGGATATATATTTTCCAAAAAATGGTTGGTGTATCGGTTAACCACTCCTGCAAAACAAATCACCCCAAAACTCAATGGTTTAAAACAACAATAATCAATTTTCCACGCTTCTGCTGGTAGGCAGATATACTCTGTCTGGAGAACCACAAAAACATGTGAGAGAAGGCATGGATACAGGGAGGGATAAAGAATTTAGAGCAGTTCATGCAATCTACCATGCAGACAGTTATCACAACTGTTTTGGATTTTCCAAGTGATAGTGTTCTGGTTAATTATTACTCTGGATTAGGAACTGAGAAAATGTTTCTCGTGCAGTTGCAGTCAGATGATGGCTAGGGTTGGAACAGAGGGAGTGTTGAAGCCGATGGTGGCTGGCTGGGTATCTTGCTCTCATGGCCTGACCATGTAATCTTACTATGAGACTTAGTTTGGGTTCCTTACTGCATGGTGGCCTCGGGGCACATGGACTGCTTACTTTAAAAGCAAGACTTTAAGAGCAGATATTCTAGCTCATAGCCTTGGAAGGCAATGTAACTTTACTTCTGCCACTATATTCTATTAGTTACAAGTGCATCACAGCTGGTCTGGATTCAAAGGAAGGATAATTCTCTATTTCAACTTCACTTCTTGACAGGGCAGTAGCAAGCTTCTAGAGCATGTGAGGTAACAGATATTGTTGGTGATTTTTATATTTTGGAATATATCATCTACCACAGGCATTATGATATAGCAGAAAATTGGACTTGTGCTATAGTTCTGGTTTGGCACTTATTAGCCATGTAACTTTAGACATATTCTCTGATCTTCCAGTGTTGGCCAATAGTAACATCACATAATATTTATCAAATGAATGAATGAGTGACTTCTTCAGCATTCAGTTTCTTCCCCTATATGAGATTAATAATACCTAAAGAAAGTCATAAAGAATAAATGAGATGAGAGACTTGAAGATGTTTTGAAAATTTGAAAGGACAACTGTCTATGGGTATTCTTGTCTTTTTTTCTTCAGTGCCTATGACATTCTCTTTGGAATATTCTCAATAATAACAAATTTTTGTCCTCTGAATAATTTGGCTTTTGAAAAGAGTCATTTGAAGCAGGGAAAGGACTTATGATTTCACTGAGTAATAGCATTTTGGGGTCTAAAATGAGATATCATCATGGTATGATAAGACTGATATTTTCCAAGTAGCTGGTAACCTGGTCTGAATGACTTTTCTAAGGAAAGATTACTGAAAGTGTTTTAAGCAAAGGCAGGGGAATTGAAATAACCATATGATGGCTGCAAATAAGGGAAAATGTTCATTTGAATGTTTGTTTAAAAATAGGATTAAAAGTTTATCATCATCACTCTTGTCCAGTGTCTGAGGAAAGACTCAAGCTTCCTTTCTAAGATGGGGAAATTTGAATTTTACTGGTGATCAGTTTAAAAAAAAAAAAAGCCAATAGGAATTAAGTGAAATAATTGTATTTGCAAGTAAGGACCACCTGTAGATTTCCAAAAGTTACTTAAAAAGCACCTTAGTTCAGTCACCTCTATATTCATCTTCTTAAGGTTAAATTACCTTGCTATTCTTACTTATATGTGTTTTTTTCTTTTTATAATCTTGGTGATAGTGAATGGGAAGTTATTTTTAAGTATTACCTCTGAAGGTTTTTTTTTTTTACTTACAAAAAGCAAATTGTTTCTCAGTCACTAAAGCAAAAATAATTAATAAGAAGGAAAATGATTTCAGTAAATAGGGCTAATCAGTTACCAGCATTTTCTTTCTTAAAGACATATGGTAGTAGTTGGTTTTCTCTAGGGAAACCTTATGTATCCGTGATTAAAGTGGATAGCACTGTGCCATCAAAGTCAGCCAAGAAAAGTCTGAGCAGACTACTTAGGTAATTTTGATATTATTTTCACTTAGAGTAAAGTTAAAAAAAATGTTCTAAGAGAGAGAAAATGTAAAAGAAAAAGATTTTAAAATAAAATTATATATAATATATTATTCTATATGTTATATATATTTTATAATAGGATAGATATATTTTATAAGCATACATAATAAAATTAGGTGAAAGCTTTTAAAAGTATATATACTAGGATCATGCACTGGATTAACAGTCTAGCTGATTGCATACGGTCCTAAAAAGATCACCGAAGAACATTGCATGCTCATTTCTTCTCAAACCTGAAAGGTAGTGAACAGCTATCAGAGATTTTTTGGTGGCTTATAGTCTACTTGACTTTATGGGAAAGGCCTCCGCTTAACTTCAGTTACCCACTCCCCTTTGTCCTCTTTCAGATGAGGCCCAACTCAGTCCTAAACAGTTCAGACAGCCCACAGGCCATTTTTGACTGAGCCACTGACTGGTCCAGGAGACAAAGAGGATATTTTTGACATTAGCCTGAAAGAAAGTTATAAGCCCTAATTGGTCTTATTTGAGAAGGGCTGGGGAACACAGGACCCACGAATGGCTCTGATAAACGATGCTGGTTTCCATAGCATGAATAGGATGTATAATTGCTGCTGCCTTGTTGCAGGTCCTTAGAGAGTACAGATGCTAAACTCAAGTAGATCTCTCCTTGAGGGGCTTCTAATGTGAGACCCAGATGGGGCTGAGGAGAGTCATTTATTCCACAAAATTTATAACTCTGATTGTCTTTTAATTTAACTAAGTCATTCTTCTTCGTGTTAGAGGTACTAGTATTTATCTTGTTTGCAATGGAAAAGTCCCTTATCTTAAAGAATACAATATTGTCTCTATGAGAAAAAATTTTTTTTCAAGTAGCTTAGAAGGTAAGTCAAGAAAGATACAATAAACTAGCTTCAGAAGTATCTTCCTCAACTACAAAGTCTGTTCAAATGTGCTGCATCACACCAAGCACCACTGAGCAGATGTTACATAACTTTGATATTTTGTAACAAAAGAGATACTTTTTCAATAACAGGAAAATAACTGAAACCTGCTTAAACATAGTAGCAGATATTGGTTTTCCTAATTAAAAAGTTAAAGAGATATAACATTTAGTTTTTTAAAAAAGTGCACAATCATTTTAATTTTTTCTTAATTGGTGCTCAAAGGTATAGATCACTACTGTTTTATGGCCTCCAAATTATAGCCCCACTCATTTTCCTAACTTTTTTTCCCATGTTACATTTTGCCTCATTCTTCCTCAGCTGCACAGTTCTTAGTTCCTTTCTTCCCCTCCATGTCCAGTCATCTTTGTCCTTCTTCCTTCTCTCAGACTCTCCTATCCTTCTGTGTGTTGGATTTGTTCTTTCTCCTCCACTCTGGAAATCTTTTCCTATTTCAGCTTCTCTACCTTTCCTAGAGAAAAGGACCACAGGAGAGCCTTGTGTTTTCCACCATTTTTGCTGCCACTCCCCCTGTTCCCATTGTTTCTTGCTTGGATTCTTCCACTGGCCTCCTAATCAGACCCCTAGATGCTATACTTGCACCCATCTAGTTGATTGGCCACACTCCAACCAAGGTGATAGCTATAAAACAAATTGAATCACGGCATACCCTGCTTAAGACACCTCATTGGGTTCCCACTGTATTTAAGATAAATTCCAAAATCCTTAAAATGACCCATAAGGCTCTACATGATCTGTTTACTACTCTCCTCTGTTACCCACTGTGATCCATCCAGTGTGGACTGTTTTTTGTCCTATCTTCCTCCCTTGCTTTCTTTCTGCCTAATTTTTTTTTTTTTAATATTTAGAATTTATTTTTTTTTTAATTTTTATTTATTTATTTATTTATTTATGGCTGTGTTGGGTCTTCGCTTCTGTGCGAGGGCTTTCTCTAGTTGCAGCAAGTGGGGGCCACTCTTCATCACGGTGCGCGGGCCTCTCACTATCGCGGCCTCTCTTGTTGCGGAGCACAGGCTCCAGACGCGCAGGCTCAGTAATTGTGGCTCACGGTCCCAGTTGCTCCGCGGCATGTGGGATCTTCCCAGACCAGGGCTCGAACCCGTGTCCCCTGCATTGGCAGGCAGATTCTCAACCACTGTGCCACCAGGGAAGCCCAATTTTTTTTTTTTTTTTTGGAAGGGGAGGGAGTCAGAGTGATGGTGATTCTTAATGTCTTAGGCTTATTAAAAAAAAAAGAGAGCGAGAGAGAGATACTGTCCACATAGGGGTTGGATGAAGCTCTGAAAATTGTTAGCTATTGGAGGGCTCAGAAAATGCTTACTATAGTGGGAGGCATTACTTTTGCTGCAAGATCATTGAAAGCCTTTTAAAAATACTAAAATAATACATGTTATTGTAACAACAACGACTACTACTACTACTACTCAGAAATAAGCTTCAGAGATGTCCTTCCAGATTTTCCTCTGCATTTATTAACATATACATAAACACAGGTAAGTTCTTTCTTGGACAAACAAACAAAAATTATAACCTCTCACCCCAAAATAGCTGAACCTCAGAATAGAAGGCTAGAAATTGAGATATTTTTATGATGAACCCCTATAAAATTTTCTGCTTGCTTTTCCTGTGGACTGTAGAGACAGTTAAATGAATCAGTCCATTTAACCGTTTAATTTTCCTCTTCCCCCTGCCCCAACCTAGTGTGGAAATTCACCTTGGTTACTGCAAACTCTGATACACTATCTAACAGGGACGCTCCTTCACTGAGGAAGGTGTATCACGTTGAGAGGGACCATCGTTCAGGGATCCCGGGGTGAGCATCAGTGTAACTAACCACACCTTCACCTACTATGGGTATTATCATCATTAAACTCTTGCCAATGCAATGCACAACAAAACAAAAAGGCTTCTCATTCTAGTTTGCATTTTCCTTGTTGCTAACAATGGCTGAGCATGTTTTTATACATTTGTTGATAACTTGTGATTCTTCTGTGAATTGCCTACTTTTGTCTTCTACTCTATTGGTTATTGGGTTGTCTTTTATTGATTTGTAAAAGCTTGTTGTAATATTGAATATTGTGATGGATGTGGAGATGTCCTCCCCCCCCAGACCCCCCCCTTCAAGGAGGGGTTTGTTGCCTCAGCTGCAGAAAGTACTATTGGTAGAGAGCCTTCAGCTGTCAGGCCCTTCAGGGATGGCGTCAGCTGCAAAGCCACCTAGCCCAAAATCACACTCTCACCATAGTGGCTTACATCTAAAGACTGACGTGATGGACGGAAGGTTATAAAGGTCCAGCCATTCTGGCCCACTAGGAGACAATCCTGACAGGCCAGTTTACCTCTAGATCTCCCTGTGTGGTCAACCAGAGCTGTTTGGGTCTGTGTTGCAACTGGACTTTTCCCTTGGCCCAATCCTGAATCCTTCCCCTGCCTTCACAGGGATTGATCCTAAGGGCACTGCCTAATAAATATTATGTCTCAGGTTCTACTTCCTGGAGAATCTATCCTGCCAAAAATATATATTTCATATATTGTGGCAAATGTTTTCTCAGAAAATATTTTTCAGACAAATATTGCCTCAAGACCTTTGCACATTCTCTTCCCTATGTCACTTTACCCTTGCCTATCTCCTACTTACCCTTTAGGTACCAACTAAAATGTCACATCCTTACCAAGGCCTTCCCTGATCTTCAACCTAAATCAAGTCTCCCTATTATTTTCTGTCATAGCTTCCTATATTTTCCTTCATAGCACTTATCTCAGCTTTTAATCCTATTAATAGGTTTATGTGATTATTTGTTTATGCCCGAATTCTTCACCAGACTCTAAACACCGTTAAGGGCAATGATTTTCCTAGTTTTTCATCATTCTTCATCCAGTTACTATCATAGTTCCTGACACATGGTACATCTTTAGTAAATATTAGTTAATGAATGAAGGAGGGAGAGAAAGGACGAGTTCTCTTTCTAAAAACACTATTTTCAAACAAGGAAAACTCCTCAGCTACTGAGTTTCTAATACAAGAATCATCAACTGAAATCATGAAACTATTCTGCATTCTTTTATTAGGCCCTGAGATTCTTTTGTGGTGTGAGCGTGAGGTTTGATGTAAATTAATCCTGTCCCTATTTTCTTGCAGTGGGTGACTTAAAATTTATTTCAAGGAATTGCCTTTGGAACCCAGCATTCTTTTGAATCCAATCGGAAGACCATTATTCCATATAATTAGAATAGTATAAAAGAGGAAAAAAATAAAGAAGTTCTATGGTTAAGCCATTTAAAAACAAAATTAATTCCCACTGCTCAAGGCCTAAAGGGAAAACCTAGAAAGAGGACAGAGAAAATGGGTTGTCTCATTAGATTTTGTTCAGGACCTATTATTACCAATTTAGTAGCTCACCCTTGAATTGGATTAGAGTATTACTATGATTACTAGATTTATAATATTACAAGGGATTTATAATGTGTCATTTGGAACTGAAATTTCTCATGATTATTTTAGCCTAGAAGCAGTAATAATACTTAATCAAGCAAAACTTTCTATTACTTCATGCCATTTAACAATGCGTAGTTAAATCACATGTGATTCTTGTATGATGGATAAATTTTATTACATTCAATTTAGTAAATAGCCAGAAAGACTGAAAGTTTAATACCGATATATTCTGCACATCACTGGGACTTGGTTGAAAACAACTTGATTGTCTTCTACTCTATTTTTAAGAGGTGTCTGGGCCTCAGGACATGGACTTATTTTCACATATATATGATCATTCAGAAAAGAATTTCTACATGTTAACAACAACAACTTTTTTTTTTTTTTTCAGACAAAGGGGAATAAAACTAATTTCTCATCTATCAACCAATTATGTCTCTACTTGCTGGGTGAGTCTGCTTCTTGGGCCATTTGTTTCATCAAAACTTGGATCAATATCTTTTGTAAAATAGGAAAGAAAAACGTTAAAAAAAAAAAAAAAAGAGGACAGACAGATGTCTCATCTGCTCTTCAGTCATGAGAGTTTTAAAGAGGAATCCAATACGCCAACATACATTTTTTTCTTTGTCCTCTATTCTTCTATCCAGCGCTTCTTAACCACTTCTACCAAATTACTCCTAAGGGCAAAGGGGAAAGAATATATGCCCCTCCCCTTTACTAGATGTTTACCACCAGCAATTCTGAGGTAGAATTTAGGGGGTCAGTGAACTTGGATTTTTAAAAAAAGATTATGTCTTTATTTTCACTTACTTTAATTAAAATTTAGCATTTATGAATGTAGGCAACAAACCCTATAGTAGTGGTTGTACTATATATGATTTTTGCTTCCAACAGAAATGGTATATAAGTGTTATATTATTTTTCGGTTATTGCAGATGTCTCTAAATATCATTTATATCCATCACTACTTCAAAATTATGGTAGTTATTAGATCTATTTCACTTAATGCTTCTGTGAAGAAGCATGTATCTTATTAATCACGATGTTTTTTCTAAAATATTTTTGTAAATACATTTCAGTGTAATTGGTTTCCTTTTCCTTTTTAGCTATGTATTTTATTTTATGCGTTTACAAACATCATTTTGAGAAGAGTTTCATAGGCCTCATAGGTGGCTAGTGGGGTCCATTGAACAAAAATGGTCAGGCACCTCTAAAGCATTTATTTTCAAACTTATTAGACCTAACTTATCCCTTTTTAAAAAATTGAGGTAAAATTGACATAATATACATTTAACCATTTTAAAGTGTACAGTTCAGTGGCATCTCGTGCAGACAAAATATTGTGCAACCATCACCTCTTTAGTTTCGAAATATTTTCATCACTACAGAAGAACACCACTTACCCTTTGAGTAATCACTCCCCATTCTTCCCTTCCCCCATCTCCTGACAACCACTAATCTTTTTTCTATCTCTAAGGATTTGCCTAGTCTGGATATATCATATAAAAGGAATCATACAACACAAGACCTTTTGTGTCTGATGTCTTTCACTTAGCATCAATGCTTTTGATGTCCAACTCGTAGAATATTTCAGAACTTCATTCCTTTTTATGGTTAAATAATATCCATTTGTATGTATATACCACAACTTGTTTATCCAACTCAACAACAAAAAGACAAATAACCTAGTTAAACAATGGGTAATGGACTTGAATAGACATTTTTCCAGAGATCTACAAATGGCCAAAAAAAAAAAAAAAAAAACAAACATAAAAAACCCCACAGGAAAAGATGTTCAACTTCATGGTCATTAAAGAAATACAAATAAAATCCACAATGAGATACCACTACACACACACTAGGATGGCTCTAATAGTTTTTTAAAAAAACAGGAAACAATTATGACAAGGATGTAGAAAAATAGGAATCCCTGTACATTGCCAGTGGGAATGTAAAATGGTGCAATTGTTATGGAAAACAGCTTGGTGGTTCCTCAAAAAGTTAAATACAAAATTGCCATATGACCCAGGAGAAATGAAAACATGCCTACACAGAAACTTACATAGGAATGTTTGCAGCAGTGTTATCTGTAATAGCCAAAAGATGGAAATAATCTAAATGTCTATCAATGGGTGAATGGATAAACTAAACTTCCCTTTTAATAAGAAATCTTTTGTAACAGCATCTTTACTTTCTTGAAATGAAATGGATAGATAATAAAACTTATTACACTGATAATTTTCAAAAAATCAATGTAATGCCTATCATATAAAAGAGACATAAAAGTAGTTTGTAATAAAATTATGCATATTTCAATATGCAAATACTCAGGTACCAGTACTTGAGACTTACGAAGTAGTCCTATGTTTGCATCCACATATAGACTCACTGTGAATTAGGAGTTATAAGTGCAGACTGATACAGTATTAGAGATTCAAATATCACAAACATATTAAAACAATGCAAAAAACACTTTGTGTTATATACAAAATGACCTTAGTGTTTAGACGGGGATAATTTTGGAAAAAAAATAAACAGATTTCCAGATTTTGCACCTACTTGAATGTCTGACGGGAGATTTGAGAGCAATGAAGGACATAGGACAATACTTTCTTGCGTAGGCCTATCTAAGTGTTGTAGGATGGTCAGCACCCCTGGGCCCTATACACTAAATGGCAGTAATGCTCCTCTATCATTGTGACATCAGAAAACACCCTGACAATTTCAAAAATGCCTCCTTGGGGGCAGTACTACCCCTTTGAGAACATGTGACCCGAAGTTTACTCTCTGAATCTTGAAGTTTCTCTGAAGATTCATGTTTTACCCTTAAAATTGAACGCATAGCTGCATTCTATGATACAGTGTAAGTGTGCCTGTTTAAATATATATGTAACTCTCATGTATGTGAACTGCATGGAAGCCAGTCTCAGTATATTTCATCTTCCTTAAAACACTAACTTAACTCTGAAAGTGTTAGTGAGTATTATAGATGTCCCTGTAACCGTCAAAGGACGTCTCAGGAAAGAGTTACACTTCACCACATATGGCAGAACTTCTTTAAAATCAGTTTTGAGACTCTCTCCTCTTTTCACAAAGTCCCTCTGTCTCCCCAGATGTCTATCCTTCAGGTTTTCCAGCCAGGCTGGCTTCAGATCTTTTCACAATTCTCTCTAGATATTTTACCTTAACATGCTCCACCAAACAGAACAAATATTAGACAATAAAAGCCAGTGACCAAGTTTCCTGGTCCCTCCCTCCAAATGGACACAGACTCTGCAAGGAAGTTATGATCATATTTGTCCTTTTGTCGCTTTACAGTAGAACAAGGAGT
Source organism: Balaenoptera physalus (assembly GCF_965194825.1). Lineage (NCBI taxonomy): Eukaryota > Metazoa > Chordata > Mammalia > Artiodactyla > Balaenopteridae > Balaenoptera > Balaenoptera physalus. The sequence continues at coordinate 116,780,658 of NC_138884.1, read as the reverse complement.
TCTGGCATTTGAGATTTTGTTTTAAAGGCTTCTGGGCTTTAGGAAGGGACCTACAGGAACACATGGGCCCTCGGATCTGCTCTCTGCAGCCCTGGCCCCGGCTTCCTCCTAAAGTGGCCCTGATTCTGATTGTGCAAACAGTTGTGGTGTTGACAGCCCCAGTTCCTTCCTCCAAGTAGCAGCTTAACAATTGCCTTACAACAAATTGATTTGTTCTCAGGGACTCTTCTGAGAGCGTAGAGTTAGGAAAAGAACTTTGAAACAGTGTCCCTTCAGAAAATAAAACTTAAAATTTGCAGTTAGGCATCCTGAGGTCTGAACCACCAAAACTGAGGTTCAGAGACCCACGCTTTGCTCTTGGTCAGGTGGTTAGATGTGTCACACACAATGGAAATCTCTTTTTCACTTAAACCAAATATATAGGATACTTCCTTTATTCAAGATACCCAGAGCTATGTCCTAATATTTAGACGTCTACAGGCACTATCTCCACTTCTTCATATTCTTCCCTCACCTCAGTCCAAACGGCTTCCTCCACCTTCACAGGGTTATCAATGACCTCCTTGTCAAATACGAAGGTCAATTCTCGTAATAAATCAGAATGAGAGAATCCAGAAGAGAGCATTAAATAGGATACTTTTTAATTAGGAATTAAAACTTTTAAAGAAAATCAAATATTTCAGTTGTTTCATCTGTAAAAGTGCAAGCAAGAAGAGTAGTAATTTTATGTTGTACACCTGAAACAATACCTCAATAAATTTTTAAATTAAAAATAGATGGAAAAATAAAAAGAGAAGAGTAGCAATTTTACAAAAAGTGGCAAAAAAGTTCACTTATGATCTTTGCAAAAACTAAGTGAAATAGTTTTAATTAAAAGAGAAGCCATTTTTAAAATAATAATCAAACTACTGTTATAAAAATTAGCTAATAAATGAAATGTTAATAAGCACAATGAATACACCAATTCATGAAAAATATAATTCTAACATAAAATTCTGCCTCTTGCAAGAGAAGACAAACATCTTTATGTAAATGATGTCAATTAATTTATAGTAATTAAGTCACAATTACAAGATCTGATCCAATTCAAACTAGTTAACCTCTCTCTGTTCCATGGCTACAAACAACATTCTCTGGTTATTAATGTTAACAAGATAGACAAGATTTTTAAAAATTGATGGAAACAAGCTTTTATGCACAAAAATCTGAAAGCAGAAATCTTACCAGGATGCCTCTATAGTGATCATGTAACTTTATATAGAGAGGAGAGTACTTACATGTACCTAGGCAGTGGTCAGGACTTTGATCAACACCAGTGTCTGGAGGTGAGTGATACAGGGCTTTCCTATATGAGGGAGCCACATTATTTCTATCCTGTTGCTCTGATGTATTCGATCTCCATTGCTGAGGTAACCTTCATAGTTCAAAATGACTGCTACAGCTCCAAGCATAGCATCTTCAATCTACCTAGCAAGAAAGAAGAAATAAAAGAAGGATGTATCCTTCTCTTAACAACACATCCCAGAACTTGCATACACCACATATACTTGCATCCCATTGAGCAGCACTTAGTTGACTGTCCATAACTAACTATAAACTAGCAGTTTTTTTTCAGGGTGGTCATAAGCCCAGATGAAAATTAGTAGCCATACTACTACAGAAAAAATGGAAACTGAATATTGTAGAATAACCAGCAGTCTGCCATAAGTGTCATTTTCTTTTCCTATATCCAACTTCCTTGGAAATGTCGGTGAAAGGTTTACATATTTCTACTCCAGTTGTGAACAAGGTTCACATTCTTGGGCACCTGAGTTCTTTCAGCATCTCCAATTATTTCATGACAGTTAAAATTAGGAGACTGGTCTACCCAAGTTCCCAAAAAGATCAATAGGAGATATCATCACTAATTAGACTCCCTACTTAGATCATAGATCCTAAAATGTTTTTGTCAACAGTAGTGGTTTTGTCATGTGTCAACTTGATTAGGTTAAAAACTATAAGGCAGACTCTTCCATAAAAAAGAGGGAAATTTCTTTTGTGCACATACCATGATGGTTGTATCATTTTATTGTTTCCTGACGTAGAAAAAAAGCTTAGTTGTTCTATTAACCTTTGAAATTCAGATGTTTCAACAAGACAGAATCCTATCGAGATAAAGTTGTGGGCTAATTTCTAATGATCTATATATTCTTAGAATGAGATCAAACATTCCAGGTGTCTGATTCTTAGACATATTATTGCTCCATAGCATTAAACACAATGACTTTCTTTAAAAAAAAAAAAAATTGAGGTATAGTTGATGTACAATATTATATAATTTTCAGTTGTACAACATAGTGATTCACAAGCTTTAAAGTATATAGTCCATTTGTAGTTATTATGAACTATTGGCTATATTCCCTGTGTTGTACAATACATCCTTGTAGCTTATTTATTTTATACATAGTAGTTTGCATCGCCCAATCCCCTACCCCTATCATGCCCTTCCCGCCTTCCCCCTTCCCGCTGGTAACCACAAATTTGTTTTCTAGATCTGTGAGTTTCTTTTTTGCTATATTCACTAGTTTGTTGTATTTTTTAGACTCCACATATAGGTGATATCATACAGTATTTGTCTTTCTCTGTCTGACTTATTTCACTTAGCGTAATGCCCTCCAAGTCCATCCATGTTGTGGCAAATGGCAAAATTTCATTCTTTTTTATGGCTGAGTAGTGTTAAAGGATGGCTTTCTTTAGAAAATGATGAAGAGAAGAATTTTCCCCAGAGAATTCTTCCTCAAATTAGCACCATAAAGTTTCCTAATACTTGTAGTTACCCATTGGGAGAATCCAGCATATAGTTCTAAGGGCCCTCTTGCCAATGGCTTTCCTTAACTCTGGCAACATATTTATTCCTTACTGCCAACAAGTTATGTGCATCCTGATTTGAGGAAACCGACAAAAATATTTTTAGAATATGAAATGTTTACTTAAAATGAAATATTGACACTTGTTATTTTGTAAATTACATTTTAGAGTGTTACCTAGTTTATCTTGCATTCAGAAAAGTAAGTAAGGAATTTTATTAAATAAAGTTTCACTTATTGTTAATCATTTAAATCCTCATCTTTCATTCCCTAAAATTTACTGAAATATTTAAGAATCAGAATTAAGAGTGTGTAATAGCAATAAGAAGAAATAATAGGTAAACCAGGTTAAAGTTCTTTAAGAATTTTAAATATGCATTTCTGAAGGTAATATTTATTACATAATATTTAATTATTTCAAATTTAGCCCAATGATGGGCTTGCATCATTGACATCCCCTGCTATTGTCAGGCAGCAAGTCTCACTTCTAGGAGTTTACAAGTTGGAGAGTAAAGACAAATACACACGAAACCATTAAATAACATTTCCAGAGTTTATGCTGATAGAACACACCAGAGGTTCTTGAATAGAGAATTGATTCTATAAACTGATGGTTTAGGAAAACGTTTAGAATAGCATGCAGGAGGAACCAGAATAGGACATAAAAGACAAGGTATGTCTAGATATTGACAATGACTCAAATATCAGGTGATAAGGACCCAGACGTTAGTCCTGGCAGTGGATATAGAAAGGAATGTTGGATTTGAAAAAATTTACACAATTTGATGCCTGATTGGAAGTAATGGAATAATGAGAGAAGAGTCCAAAAAAATCACTTAATTTTCTCTACAGAAGAAGAAGAACAACAACAGCAACAAAAGAAAAAACATGTGATGTTATTCTCAGATAAAAGGAAATAAAAGTGGGAGATTAACTTGGAGATAAAATGATAAATTTGCCTTGGGACATGTTGAGTTTGAAACAATGCAGACAGCTCTTATTGAAGATGGAACTCTTTTCACTGGTTGGATTCTCTGAAGAGCAGACTTTGAGATCAAGTGTGGTATGTACAGTGTTTACTAGGTTGTACCCTTGGCACTGGTACGTGAAAGTGAAGGCAAGAAAGCGATACTGGGTAGAGGGAGAAGTTGAGCTGTGATGCAGGCCCAGCAACAAGTTCAGCTGACCCTGCAGGACACCCCAGAGCTTAAAAGGCCAGTTAGAGTCGCCCAGTGTAGGGTCAAAATCATCAGCCTTTATAACCCCAGTGATTGGATGGGCTTCCCTGGAGAGGGGCATGACTTGGACAAAGCAGCTAAGGCCGTTCCTGGAGAGGCTGACAGCTGAAGCAAATAGCCCTTCATTAAAGGGGGCACATCCCAGTAACTCCCACAGTTATGAAACTGTGGTGGAGATGAGAGTTGGAGCTAAAGCAAAGTTAGTTAATTAGTGAATCCAGTTCTGTTTCCGCTTCTAACATTGGTAAACGTAACACAAAATCTACCATGGTTGTAGTTGTCATTTTCTGAAATGCTGGATTATCCTAGCAGGAAATAAAAGAATTTTAGAATTGTGGAGTAGTCATTCGTGTGCTGACTTTTATAAAAGCACATATGTCTCTAAAATGAATGATTATCCTTACCTACAACATAATAAATAAGCAAATTAAAAAATTGCTAATTACCGTTGCTCATGCTTGCTAGCCAATAGCTGGCTTTGGGAGCTGGGCCATGAAATACAGCAGTAGTCAATAAAAGAAATGAGAATTTTAAAACGATTCTGAACATTTTCTAACTTATCTGTTTAGGGACACATAGACTGTGATATTTCACTGGCTTTTTGAATACTTTATCTAAAAGGGTATCTTTAAAAATATTTTTATGTTACCAAACGTTTAAATTTTGTCATACTATCAAATAAATGTTCAATAATATTTCTAAATATTATCTAGAGTTCATGTTCATCCGCTATTTGTCAGCAACACTTTTTCCTTCTAAATACATGTCAAAGTTCTGTATCATTTCTCACTTAAATACTATTATTCTATTGAGAAACAAAGTTATCACCATGACAATACAAAAACTTTGTGGAGCAGAGCTGCCATACTTATCTAGTATACATACCTTTGGACTTTTACATGAGAGAGAAATAAGCATCTATTTTATTTAAGCCACTAATATTCTTGTTTTGGTTTTTGTTTTCTGGTTCTCCCAGCTGAACTTAATTCTAATCTTAATTTTTTTCTTCTTGCATAGGAAAATATTGTAGGGTAAGTTTTTGACTTAAGGCCCCCTCTTTACTACCTATATAATTTCATTCAAAAATGCTGTAAAAATATTACATGATCTGTCATTATGATGTATTTAAAGTAAGAAGTTATTTGTACTTGAAAGAAAAAGCATGTAATATGTTCAACTCTAAAAACCGACTAAGATAATATTAAAAGAGAAGTTAAGTTGAAATCTTAAGCAGACTGGCAGAAAATCTTTGCAAAACACATGTCTAATAAAGGACTGGTATCTAAAATATGCAAAGAACTCTAAAAACTCAACAATAAGAAAACAAGCAACCCCATTAAAAAATGTGGAAAAGATCTGAACAGATGCCTGACCAAAGATATACAGATGGCAAATAAGCATATGAAAAGACGTTCAACTTCACATGTCATTAGGGTATTGCAAATTAAAACAACAGTGAGATACCACTGCAAACCTATTAATTAGAATGGCTAAAATTCAAAGCACTGACAACACCAAATTCTTCAAGAATGGGAAGCAACAGGAACTCTCATGAATTGCTGATGGGAGTGGAAAAATGCTAAAACCACTTTGGAAGACAGTTTGGTGGTTTCTTATAAGACTAAACTACTCTTACCATATGATTCAGCAATCATGCTTCTTGGTACTTACCAAATGAATGAAAAACTTATGTCCACACAAAAACCTGCACATGGATGTTTATAGCAACTTTACTCAAAATTTCCAAAACTGAGAAGCAACCAAGATATCCTTTAGTAGGTGAATGAATAAATAAACGGACTATTATTCAGTGCTCAAATGGAAAAGAGGTATCAAGGCATGAAAAGACATGGAGGAACCTTAATTGCATGTTACTAAGTGAAAGAGGTCAATCTGAAGGGCTACATACTGTATATTCCAACTATATGAATTCTGGAAAAGATAAAACTATGGAGAGAGTAAGAAGATGAGTGGTTGCCTTGGTTTAGGGATGGGGGAGGGTTGAATAGGATACCAGTCTACAGAAGATGTTTTCAGAAGTTTTTCCGAAAAGCCGATAACCAGAATTTCATATGCTCATGAGAAAGATCTGGTAGAGAAGGAGTTCCAGGAGCAATGTAACTCAACAACAAAGGAGCCATTATCTATGCAAGACATGATGGATGTTCCATTCTTCAAAAATGCTAAATCTCAAGTCTTAAGTGCTTGGCACGTAGACAATCCAGTGGGCCGGTCAGGGTGAAACGGGGAATGAGATAAGCTCACAAACATATAGGTACAGTACCCAGTGCCATTGTAGGAATGAAAATGTAAGAAAAAGGAAGGATAAATCACCTCTACTTCGGTTAAATAGAAAAAGGCTTCATGGAGGAGAAGGCATTTGAGGAAGTTACCGTTTTTTGGCTCTGTAAGTCACGTCAAGGTCAAGTCCTCACAAGGAGGCCTGATCATTATGTCTCAGAGTGATGTTTTTACGTGCGTGCATGCTTTTCTCCTACATTGGACAGGATCTAGAGCAGTGCTTGGGACAGAGTAGTTATTCAATATTAAATCACTATAATAAAAACAATATTATGATAGTAAATACTGTCTGGATGAGTAAAGGAGTGAATGCATGTATGCATTAATAAGTGGCAGTGAGCTCCTCAGGGGCGGTGGACCTTGTTTTGATTATCTCTGAACCCCCGTCTCGCTGCGTGTACCGTGTGTATTACTGTCAATTCACCGGGCGCTCTAATTTCAAAGAGCAGTCTCCAGGGCCAGCCTGGCTGGGGCGGGCTCCAAGCCCCGGGCCGGGAGCGACGACTCCGGGCGGTAGGGGGCGCCGGCGTGCGGCCGGGCCGGTCCCCCGGCACCACCCGCGCGAAACCGAACCCGGGTCTACGCCATGCGCGTGCTGCTGCCACTGCTGCGCACCAGCTGGGCCTGGCGCTTGGGCGCCCCGGCTGCCGCCGCCGCCCGCCTGCCGCGGGGAGCGAGCGCAGGGCCCGGGCCGCGCCGCGCCATGGCTTTTTACCGCACAGAGGAGCGCGGCCAGCCCCACTCTCCCGGTTACCGCCTCTTCTTCAGTAAGTAGTTCGCGGGGGTCCTATCGCGCGCCGCTCCGGAGGCTCGGGATGGGAGCGCGGCCTCCATCCCTCCCTCTTTCGGGCCCGCAGCGATCGCCGCGCGGTTCAGGTCACTTTCCCGCACGCGGGGGCCAGCGCCGAGCCATGGGAGCTGCCAGAGATGGGGGCGGCGGAGTAAGTCCCCAAACGCGGAGCGCGGAGACGCAGGCGCGGCCTGGGCCCTGGGCGCGGCCAACCGCCCTCCCCGAGCCGCGGGCGGAGCGCGTGGGAGCGCGCCCGGTCACCTGCCCCGGCCGGCAGCCGTTAGCCCAGCCCGCGTCACTGTTCTGGGTTCGCGTTGACTCCGAACGCGAGGAGCAGAGTCCACCGGTTAGCCGCCTTCCTCCTCCCCCTCCCCCTCCCAGTGGACGTAACAAAACTCCTCCTGCCGAGGGACGCCTGCGATTGGAGAGGCAGGAGGGACTTCGGAGATGCCGGGTCCAGCGGTTCTTTTACAGGGCGGGGACTCTGATGAAGGATCTCCCAGCAACGTGACTTTATACTCGCGAGTTTGTACCTTGAATGCGATCGACGATCAAGAGCCCCGCTGGTTCCAAAGTAGCTCCTTCTCCTCCGCAAATTGAGCAAACCCAGAGGGCGAAGCGACTTGGGGCACTGACCTGGCCGACTAAGATGGGAAAGCACCCAGGTCTCCATTATTCTCATTTTTCTTTGCACCCCGATATTTCACTGTGTAGGTTAGCTATGATGTGAAATAGCGAGGTTGGTTGAGTTGCTTTCATGCCTCACTGATTTCAGAGCCCCGAGGGGAATAGTACCTTTTTTTCTGTAAAGTCGACCTTGCCTTATCGCCCACCTATTAGGAACACCAGCTCTAGAGAATTTCAGATCTCAGCTCGAATCCTGGATTCTTTAGCTCTTAGCTCTGGGACCCTGAACGAGTTTCCTAACTTGCTGAGCCTTAGTTCTTCTCGTCTGTAAAATAGGGCTGTAAGAATTACATGGCATAGTGTATGCAAAGTGATTAGTCACCAGGTCTAGAATATAAATTCTATTGTTAATAATACTTGTGATCATTATTGATACCTGTAATTTATAAAATGTTTATACGTATCCTATCTGAGCTTAGGGTCGAGGAGTATTTTATGGGAGAGGAAACTGAATTTGCATAGTTTTGTGGTTATAATGCAGTTGATACTAAAATTCCCATTTTCTTCAGAATTGACTCCATATTCTTTTCCATCCTAATTTGGTCAAGACTGATCAGGTAGAAAGGAACCATTAACAAGAAGACCCAAATTTCTGAACGGATTGTTCCAAAAGGTTACAAAGTGATGGTTTGAGGAACAGCTTTCCATAGAAACAGTGTTACAAAATGGCAGTTAGGTTTTTAAGTAGATAAAAGCTGTCTAACTCATAAAATGGTGAAAGTAATACAGTAATAAATGATAGACCAAAAAGTCAATAAATATTTATAAAATGTGCTGGACACTGTTAGATGTGGCACTGAGGAAATTTTAGTCATGGGCCCTGACCTCAAGAGATTGGTAATATCAATATAATTAATTAAGGAAAGTATAAAAACACTAAAAAATTCAAATAAAATTATTTGAATGTTGGCTGAGAAAAAATAGTCTTGAGGATCCTGGCGCATATGGTGTAACCCACTGAGCACTGACTTTGGCATGGGGAGTCCTAGGCCTTGGTTCTCACTCTACTGTAACTCACTGTGTGCTGATTGGCCAGGTGATGGCTTCATTTCTTACATGTTCAGTTTCTTTAGCTGTAAAATGAAGCAGTTGACCTACCAGTGATCTTAAAGGTCCTTCTTAGTGCTGATAGTCCTTGGAGACATTGGATGAATAATAGATACTCTTAACATTATCTATTGGGGCCGGGCCTCTATTAGGCATTTTTGAGGCTATATTGGCCTCTCGCTGTGGTTTGTTTCTTTAGCTGCAAGTGTATTTCAGACTCAAGATTTTCTTTAACTGGAATGCCACAAATAAAATACATATATATTTTTTTCACTCAGTTGGAACAAATGACAGAAAAGAAGAAAAAAGGTTTTACTGAGGTAAATGGGCAAAAATTGGAAGAAAGGAGAATGTGGTTTGGGGGAGGGGCCAGGTGGTGAGATAGTCATTGGAAGGTATTGTTGGGTTGAACACTTCCTGAACTAAACGCCAGATGGCATCCTTGGCCCAGGACTGTTTACTGCTTGCTGGAAGGGGTAGGACAAAGTGAAAGGAAGCCCCTTTAGGATTAAGGGGTAAGGGGGAACAATGAACAATTTGCTCTTTATAAAGATGGTCACAAATTGTGTATTTTATACTCTGGCAGTATCTATGTGCAGTAGTATGGTGCAGTTCTCTCCCTTCAAAGAAGAACATGAATATAGCACTACTTGGCTGAAAAATATTATTTAGCATTATTACAGTGGAATCATTTCGCACATTTCCAAATATATCCCAAGCCTCTGAAATACGAGTGCAGTTGGGAGGTAGACTTTTTGGCATTTCATTTCTGTAAATGGTTCTCTTTACCATCATTCAGAAGAATTAGAATAAATGATAGATGCAATACTTTTTTTTTCCTTTTAATTGATGTTGAACTTTGTGGGAACAGTATTGAAGTGAGACAGGGTGACAGAGGGGAAAAAACATCCTGGTGGGAATCATGAGGCCTCCTGGCCCTGTAATTAACTTTTTGTGTGGCGTTGCATGAGTAATTGAACCTCTCTGTACCTCATTTTATTAAACCATGGAAAGAGGAGATTGGACTTGATCATTTCCAAACTGCTTAGTCGAGCACAAGCATCCCATGGTATGTTACTAGGCTTTCTTTAAAGGAAGAGCTTCATGGTTTAATAAATTAGCAAAACACTTCTCATTTTATCACCTTGGGGAGTCACAATGTGCATATTAAAGTTGTTGGAAATTCTTATGTAAAGTAACTTGTCCCAAACTTTTGAATCCAAGAGCCCCTGTTTCTCAGAACATTTGTTGACATCTTAGTAACTCTAGAGTTTGATGGAATTCTATTTGAGAAGCATTGGGTTCTAGACTAATAGTCAAAACACTTAGGTTGTAGCCCTGGCTTGACTCTTTTAGGCATCACTTGACATCCCTTAGCTCCGTTTCTCCATCTGTAAAATGGAGATAGCACTGATGATTTTATAGAATTGCTGTGGCAGTTAAATGAGACCATGTTTGTAAAGACTACCAGTGTCTCACACATGGCACATGGTTAATGTTTAATATGAATTATTTCTTTTTCCCTTTTGACTTTAAGAGCAAAATTCTTGTTACATTTTGTGAAGGATGAGAACAATGGGATGTGGATAGAATTGCATACTTTGAGTAAGTCCTGATTTATTAATTCCAAGTCTTATAGTTTTAATGGGTACTGACTTGCAGTCTTTTGAATTAGTTGTGAAATCATAACGAAGTAAGACTTGTTCATATGGGACCAAAGACATAGCACTGCATGCCAATATTCTTTGGTAGTCTACATGTTTTTGTTTTGTTAATAACTTGAAAATTCATTATTTTAGATTTTTTAACTTTTCCGAAAGGATGAGGAGAAGCTACACTTTTCATAATTCGAATTTTTTTTTTTACTATGGCATAGGTGACTGGTTCACTTAGAGAAATAGTGCTGTAGATAATTCAGGTTGCTTTTATTTAGTGTGAGAACGAATCATGCAGTTCTTTAACAATGAATTTGTTTTATCATTTGTAGTAAGACTATGCTTATGTTGAAATTACTATATGTTTTGTTTTTTAAGTATGTCATTTGAATAGTAGGAGGAATCTGCCATTGAATGTACCACACATTTGGACTTAATAAAATTTACTGAATTACATGAAACATGTGTTTGAGTCTTAAATATGAGTTTCTGTAAGTTTTTTTTTTTTAATTTGGCCCATATCATAAAACTTGAATTGACACAGTAGATCTTAATGGTTATTGTGTGGATATAGAAATGTTAGTTATATTTATTTGGTTTTTGTCATTGCCACAGCTTCCAATAAGAATCTCTATAAATGCTTTTAGTAATGATACGTAATAGTATGTTGGTACTTAGCATACATATAGCTGTTTGATGTGTATCACATATATAATCAGGTATAAGTTTTGCAATCCATTCAGTTTCCTCACTTGCTAATACAAGTAATAAACTTTCATCCTGATACAACTTGCTGTTATAAGAGAAAAACATATAGATTACTTACAAAATGATAGAATAAAATCTCATTTCAGTCCAGTCGAAGGGAAAGTTTTGACACTATTTGGCAATGTCTAATGTATATTGATGGGCCTGATAGAATTCATTAGCTTATGCCTAGTAGGTATGTAGTCTGATTTTTGACAAAGTGAAATACCAAGACAAGATGGTAGGGTGACTACAATTGTTTGTCTTATCTCCCTCCTCATAAATATCCTACTAAAGTGATAGTAGGTGGATAAAAAAGGATAACCCTGAAACAACAAATAAGAAGGAGCCATCAGAGCCAGTGATTTCAAGATATTTATAAAGGAAGAAAAGCAGATGGAGATGTGGTTATTGATGAAGCAGCACGGAGGCAGTCCCAGCTGAAGTCTATGTGCTGAGGGGGCTGTCGTTTCGGAAGAAGCTGAACTGCTTTGCAGAACCTTAGAGAGTTTGTGGACATGTTGATGTCACATTGGAGGGAGAGAGAGAGAGACATGGAGCCTGACACAGGGGGAGCAGTTTAAGTTTTATTATGGAATAGCACACAGATGTTTACCATGCAGGCCTGGGGCTTAGGCGATGTGCTGGTTCCTTCCGCAGAAATTGAAGAAGGTGTTTGGAGGTCAGTAGCCCAGCCTGACGGTGTTGCTGCTTGGCAGAGCTCTGGGCTCTGTGGCATTTAGGGAACGCCCCAGTGTCACAGCCAGCTTCTTACCCACACATCTCTGAGGGAAGCTGGCCGTTCAACAAGCCTCTCTGCGTGCACATCAGTCTTTTCTAGCCTCTTATTAAATATAAACCAAATTGTCAGGGATCACTTTCAGCCAGGTTTTTATCCTCTGTCTGCCAAACTGCTTTGCCAAAAGGTGTCCTCGGCCTGGTGCCAAGGCGACTCTGATGCCCGCGGTCTCCGCGGAAGAGGGAAGATGGCGCTTGACGGACCAGAGCAGCTGGAGCTGGAAGAGGGGAAGGCAGGCAGTGGACTCTGCCAATATTATCTGTCCAAGATTGAGGAACTCCAGCTGATTGTGAATGATAAGAGCCAAAATCTCCGGAGGCTGCAGGCACAGAGGAATGAGATTAATGCAAAAGTTCGCCTGTTGCAGGAAGAGCTACAGCTGCTGCAGGGAAAGGGCTCCTCTGTGGGGGAAGTAGTCCGGACCATGGATAAGAAGAAAGTGTTGGTTAAGGTACATCCTGAGGGCAAGTTTGTCGTAGACGTGGACAAGAACATCGACATCAATGATGTGACACCCAATTGCCGGGTGGCTCTCAGAAATGACAGCTACACTCTGCACAAGATCCTACCCAACAAGGTAGACCCACTGGTGTCACTGATGATGGTGGGGAAGGTGCCAGATTCAACTTAAGAGATGATTGGTGGACTGGACAAGCAGATCAAGGAGATCAAAGAAGTGATCGAGCTGCCTGTAAAGCATCCTGAACTCTTTGAAACGCTGGGCATTGCACAGCCCAAGGGAGTGCTGCCGTAGGTACCCGCAGGCACTGGGAAGGCAATGTTGGCCCGGGCTGTGACTCATCATACAGACTGTACCTTCATTCATGTCTCTGGCACTGAATTGGTACGGAAATTCATTGCGGAAGGAGCAAGAATGGTGAGGGAACTGTTTGTTATGGCCCGAGAACATGCTCCATCTATCACCTTCATGGACGAAATTGACTCCATTGGCTCCTCACAGCTGGAGGGAGGCTCCAGAGGGGACAGTGAAGTCCAGCGCACGAAGCTGGAGCTGCTCAACCAGCTGGATGGCTTCGAGGCCACCAAGAATATCAAGGTCATCATGGCGACTAATAGGATTGATATCCTGGGCTCGGCACTGCAACGCCCAGGGTGCCTCGACAGAAAAATTGAATTCCCACCCCCGATGAGGAGGCGCAGCTGGATATTTTGAAGATCCATTTTTGGAAAATGAACCTGACCTGGGGGATTAACCTGAGAAAAATTGCTGTGCTCATGCCAGGAGCGTCAGGGGCTGAAGTGAAGGTTGTGTGCACTGAAGCCAGCTTGTACGCACTATGGGAGCGGGGAGTCCACGTCACCCAGGAGGGCTTTGAGATGGCAGTAGCCAAGGTCATGCAAAAGGAGAGTGAGAAAAACATGTCCATCAAGAAGCTATGGAAGTGAGGCAAATATCCTTTGTGTGGATCCCTCAAATAAAGCTCTGTAGGACAGGAAAAAAAAAAGTGACCTCCATGTGGCAAATTTAATGATAAATTTAAAATTCTCATCTCATGTGAATTCTCAACAGTATTTTCACAATGAAGCCCTCTTTCTTCCTTGAAATGTTTTCTTTTTCCTTCTGGGACGGTGCTTTTATCTTCTTTTGATGGCTTCTCCTTCATCAGTCTCCCTTGCTGGATCCTCTGATCTGAACCCTAACCTTTGAAACGGCCCAGGACTCAGTTCTTAGCCCACTTATCTATTTTCTCTCTAGGGCAGGGGTTGGCAAGCCCTTTCTGAAAAGGGCCAGATAGTAAATAGTTTAGGCTTTGCAAAACCTGTGGTTTCTTACAACTACTTAACTCTGCATTGCAGGGCAAAAGCAACCAGAGAGTAAAAGTATGGGTATGGCTGTGTCCCAACAAAAGTTTATTTATAAAAATAACAACAGGCCATGTGCTGGCTTTGGCCCATGGTCTGGAGTTTCTGTTGTTGCTTTTGCTGTAGATGATCCCATCCAGTCCTGTAGCTTGAGATACCATCTATGCCTCCCAGATGTGTAACATAGCCCTAGTCTCTTCTTGAGCTCAAGATTTACAGATGCAGTAAATGTACTCTGTATTTCCACTGAAATGTCTAAGAAGCATCTCAAGGTTAACGTATACAAAACAGAGCTCCTGGTCCCCTACCCCCACCCAACTATTTCTTTCTGTCTTCTCACCTATAAGCAGTAACTTAGGAATCACTGTTGTGGCCACCACTACTCTTAGCCCATATCCAGTTCATTAGTTTCTCCCTTCAGTCCAGCTTTTGAAATGTATGCAGAAGACAATTCTCTCCACTCCCACCCTTGCCACTATATCCATGTCACCATTGTCTTTCACTTGACCAATTGCAGTAGCCTCCTGATCCTTCACCTTGCCTCCACCATTGTCCCCTGAAGTCTGCTTTCCGCCAGAAGTCATCTTGATTCTTTAAGACGTAAGTCTGATCGTGCCAGGTTCTGCTCCTCGTATACAAGTTCCTGTGTGACCTGATACTGGGCTTCCCCTCTGAATTCATTGCTTACCACTCTTCCTTTTGATCACTGTGCTCCAGCCATCCTGGCCTTCTGGCTGTTTCTCAGACATGCCATGCATATTCTTGCCTCTGAGTTTGCTCTGCATGCAGTGTTCCTGTCTAGATGTCTGCTTGACTCACGTCCTCACTTCATTCAGTTCTGTGCTGAAGTGTTACCTATCAGAGAGATCTTCCCTGGCATTTCCATATTTCTCTTTTTCCCTCTCTTCTTGCCCTGTACCTGCTAGAGTTAAAAACATCTCCATCGCTCCTATATATCGCCTCCCCCACCAGAATATAAGTTCCATAAAAGCAAGGAATTTGTATACCTAGTACCTAAAACAGTGCTTGGTATACTGTATGTGTTCAGTAAATATTTACTGAATGAATAATTTTAAGAAAACCTTATAAGCTAAATGGGAAAAAAAGAAAGTAGAAAGAGAACTTGAATTTTTCAAAGTCGCATGGGTGTCCTCTGAGATTTCAGAAGCGATGGCACCCATTAAGAAGGAAGAGGAGGCTATGAAGAAAAGGCAATCAAAGAACAAGAACTCTTGGAAATTAAAAATGTGATTGTTAAGACAAAGAAGTCAGTGGACGGTGTAGTGGGTTGAATGGTGTTCTGTTGTTTTAAGCCACCAAGTGTGTGCTAATTTGGTATAGCAGTCCTAGAAAGCTGATACAGAGAAGTTAGAACGTAAGGTAAGGAAATCTACCAGAAAGTAGATCAAAATGTCTGAGACAGCAAAAAAATGAGGAAGAAAGAAGAGACATTGAGACTTAATCCAGGAAGTCTAACGTTTTGGCTAATATGAGTTCCAGAAAAAAAGAACAGACGAAATGAAGAAGAATTTTCAAAGGAATAGTGGAAGCGATCTAAGAATTTAAGTACCCAAGTGTTCTGGGTCCCAGACACTTTCTTGTGAAATCTCTGAAAACTGAAGCTTCTATAAAGAAGACCCTAAAACCCTGGGGTTGGGGTCAGGGGTGGGGAGGGAGAACAGGTAGCCTGTAAAGGACTGAGAATCAAACCGGTATCTGACTTAACCAGCAGTGCTGAAAGCTCGGAGACTGGAGTAATGCCTTTGAAATTCTGAGAAAATGATTTTCCTCCTAGAATTTACCCAGGCAACCATTAATCTAGGGTGAAGACTGAATCAAGACGTTTCAGACATTTAAGGACTTGGGAAATTTACCTCCCATGCATCCTTTCTTACACAACACAAGTTAGGGATATGCTTCTGCAAAACATGTAAGTAAACCAAAAAAGGTGAATGCATGGGATCCAGAAAACAGGTCTAAGCTGGAAACCAACAAAGCAGAGTCTAAGGGTGCCAAGAAAACGTCCAATCCAGATTGCAACAGGAAGAATGAGATTTCCAAAGGGAGCTATTTGGGTAGAGAGAGGATTCCATAGTTTTTATGGAAGCTGTGAGACATTTGAATAATTGATAGATATGATTATGACTGACAATGGAAGGAAGAAAATTAGAAGCACAAGTCATAGAAGCTGAACAAGAAAGGAAATTTATTTATGACATTCTACCTGGCCAAAAATCAACACACAGACAGTGCTTCTTAAACTTGCCTGACTCTATGAATTATTTGGGGGTGCTTGCTAATAATACAGATATCCAGATTTCTCTCCTTAAGATTCTGATTAGATATGGGGGTCCAGCGATCTGTTTAACAAGTAATTCAGGTTTTTCTTAATCTTAGGAAATATACTAACAGGAAAAGCATAGAAAATTCAGTGTGATTATAGAACATTTTATGAGCCTTGAAAAAATAAAAGTGCAGAAGATAAAATTAGAAGAGAGAAGGATGAAGAAAGAGAGGTAAAAAGCCAGTTAGCTGAGTCAAGAAATACTGTATATGTTTGGTGGAGCAAGGAATAAAGCTGTGAAGTATTAAGATTGGCCAATAGAGAATTTAAAGGGAATAGGTTGCGGTCAAATAAACTAAACTTACCTCTCAGAGCTGGAATCAGTAGACAATATTCTAAAATTGTAAATTAAAAACTAACCATATAAATATATTATTTAGGGAGATGAAGATAACATCTAGATCTAAAGTAAGTTAAGGAGGCGTAGGTGGGTTGCCCTAGAGTGGAGCTGGATTGGAGAGAGGTGGGGACTTTTTTTAACCATGCACATGCATTGCTTTGTTTAAACAACAACAAAATAGATATTTATAAAAAATTGGCAACGACTTGGTTTCAATTGTAAAGAAACAACCAGTCTGAGCTACAGATAATGAAGTTCAAACTTAAGATTTATCACTAGTTTACTCTGAGGCTCTAAGAAAGGGCTATTTCTAATCTGTGCTTCAGTTGTATCTTTACGAGGTGATTACCACAGTGCTTGCTGCATATACCGTGTCTCTCTGTCTATGCCTCATAGGTATACTATAGATTACCCTGTTCATTTTATAGTTGATCAGGATAGGTAGTACAGGTTTCTCCACTATCCAGAAAGGGAGCAGTCCTATGAAACCATTCGTAAGCCGAAATGGCATAAAACAAAGAAGCAATACCTTAGGATAGATACATCTTGCTAATAATGAATGCACAAAATAAATGAAGAGAAAGCACAGGTGCTCACAGACACAGGTCAAAGCTACGGCAGCTTGCTGCTGAGACGATGAGTAGTTCCCAGGGAAGGAGCTTGGCCGGGCCACTCACTGCTCAGGGGTACTCGCTGCCTCTATAACAGCTGCTGAAAAACACACCGAATGCTGTTTTCGATTTTTGCCTTTTTTTGTAGAAGTGAAAATCCTCTTCGGATTTCTTTCTGTTAGCAAAAACAGGTACTGATGTAGGTCTTTTGTACAAGTGAAGTGGCGTAGAGCGAACTTTCAGAAAGCAGGGGATACCTGTACCTATCTTTAAATCCACCTTTAGAGAATCTTAATACCCTTTAAGTGGAGCCCAATAGCGTACTTACAGCGCTGACTGTAGAAAACTTTTAATGGATTCTCATCCTCCCTTTGTGTGTTAGGTCAATGATTAGCTCTCTAATTGTGCCAAGAGGACTCCTTTGTTTTTAAATGTACAGGATGATGCTGATCCTGATAACATGTAGTACTCGCCCTATCTTATCTGTGGGCATTGCTCACATTTTAGCACTTTTGTATTCTGGCATCTAGTATGTTGCCTTTTACATAGTACTAAATTGTATCTTGCTTAATTGAAGAAAATTGAGAAAATTAAGTTTCAGAGAAATCGAGTGACTTAATCAAGCTCAGCAAATACATGGCAGATTCTTGGCCTCTGTATTCATTGCTCCTGCGCAGATTTATTGGTATGTTGCCCATCAAAGCATTATGATTATCAGATATCTAAGGCCCTATTTTATTTTCCCAGAAATTATTCTTTTTTTCTTTATTATTATGTTTTTATTTAAACTATTTCATGATCCAAATGGCTTCTAGTAGGTTTGGTTATCTGAGTCAGACCATTCACTTAACATTTATATTCTTTTTACCTTCCAAAATGGCAATTAGAAAACAATTTTAACGTATATATTGGCATTACCTTAGTGTTTGAATATATTTAGATCCCAATTTAAAGAAGTAGGTATCTAAGCACGCTCCTCACAGATCTTTAGCTTTTAGTGATCACAGCCTAGTCTAGTCCTGTTTTTCCTCATACTTGAGTAACATGCGTTCCTCTTACATCTTAAGTTTGTTGGGGCTTGTCCCCAGTTAACGAGAGCTTTAGGGAAACTTAACACAAAATCAGTGTGCCAAAGGTATCATTTACTCTTAATTACAAAGGCAGCCTAGCTATTCTGTCAAGTTTCCTGTACTTCATTAATTTTAATAACAAACTTTCCTGGTTTGTACAACTTCCTGAATTCTTAGAGCTGAGATTATTGTTAATTTCCATCACAATGGTAGGTTCCAAATATAACAACTGAAGTAGTATGCTAAAGGATTACATCTTTCTTCTCTTCAAAATTCTGCCTCATCTTTGTGACTTAAAGCGGAGAAAAGAATCACAGATGGGTAATTGTTATTTGGAATAGGTGCTTCTATTTATATGTTAATATACTATATTTTTCTTAACTGCCTTCTTTTTTTTTTTTTTTGCTCCATATATACTTATTTTAAAAATTACATAGAATAAAATTCACTCTTTTTTTGGTAAACAGTTCTGAGTTTTAGTAGAAATATAGATTCATTTAAACATCATCACAATCATGGTACAGAACAGTCTATCACTCCCCAAAATTTCCTTGTGGCCCCTCTTTCAAGTCAACTCCACCCTCTACCCTCAAACTCTGGCAACCACTGGTCTGGTCTTTATCCCTATAGTTTTGCCTTTTCCAGATGTCATCTAAATGGAATTGTTTGAGTCTAGCTTCTTTCACTTAGCACATCACACTTTAGATTTTTCATTTTCTTGTGTGTATCGATAGATCACTCCTTTTTATTATGGACTAATATACTATTCTGTAAAGTGCCATTGTGTGGGTGTAACAGAGTTTGTTTATCCATTTACCAGTTGGACATTTGAGTTACTTCCAGTTTTTGTGGTTATTGAGTAAAGCCACTATAAACATACACTTAGAAGTTTTGTGCAAACATAAGTTTTCATTTTTCCTGGTTAAGTACTTAATAGTAGGATTTCTGGGTCATATGTTTAACTTTATAAGAAACTGCCAAACTGTTTTCCAAAGTTGCTGTACCATTTTCAATTCCTACCACTATATTTTATTTTAATAAAAAATATGTAAATGTGACCCACTTATGTACCCTTGTTATTTATAGAAAAGTAGATAATTAAGCAACAAACTGATAATTTTGTTCTTTCTGTTCTTGTGTTGCTCATAGAAGACTTTAAAATCAGGCACAGAATTTGAAATTTGATGTGGTATGCAAAAGAGAAGATTTTTTTTTTCAAGATGCATCCTTTTTAACTGATGGAAAAGAGCTTTATAGATCATAGTGAGTTTTATACCCTTTGCCACTTGTGTGCTTTTTCTCATCTTTATCCTACTTTGTGCACCGGGGTCCTTCATGAGTTACCTTGTTGCTAGGGTGGGAAAAGAAAAATTACATTAACAGCTTGTACAGGAAAATGAAATAGTAATAGAGGTATTTGCTCAGCAAATATTTACTGAATGCCTACTAAGTGCTGGAAACTTTTCTGGATGCTGGGGATCCAGTAGAGAGCATAACAGAGCAAACAACAACAAACAACAAAAAAATCTCCTTTCTTCAAGAACTTTAGTCTATTGATAAGTGCTAAGGAAAACTCACACAGCATGAGAAGAGGAAATAAAATTTTGGTGGAGTGGCGGCCATTATTAAGTTATATACTTCTGATTTTATTGGGCCGAAGCCATGGCTTGTTTTTCATTTGTTTGTTTAAATAAACTTTATTTTGGAATAGTTTTAGATCTGGCAAGGTTGCAACAGTAGTACAGAATTCCAGTATATCTCTTACCACGTTTTCCCTAACGTTAACATCTTTCATTACCACTGTACATTTGTCAAAGCTAAGAAATCAACATTGGTACATACTATTAACTCAACTCCACGTTTTATTTGGGCGTCACTGTTTTTTCCACTAATGTCATTTTTCTGTCCCATGATCCAATTCAGGGTACAACATTGCATTTAGTCATTATATTTCCTTAATCTCCTCTAATCTGACAACTTCTCAGTTGTTCCTTGTTTTTTGTTTTCTAATGACCTTGAGATTTATGAACAGTATTGTTTAGGTATTTTGTAGAATGTCCCTCAGTTTGGGTGTGTCTGATGTCTTTCTCACGATGAGACTGGAGTTCTGGGTTTGGGGGAAGAATACGATAGAAGTGGAGTACCCTTCTCATCATGGCATATCAGGAGGTACATGCTATGAACATGACTGGTGATATTAACCTTGATCACTTGGTTAAGGGTACTGCTTGTCAAGGTTTCTCCACTGAAATGTTTTTCCCCTTCCATACTCTATTCTTTGGAAGTGAGCCACTAAGTCCAGTCCACAATCGGGGGGACAGGGTAAGCTTTACTTCTTGGAGGGGAGGACATCTACATATATTGTTTAGAATTTTTCTGAAAGGAAGATTTGTCTCTTACCCCTCATTTATTTATTTATACAGTCATTTATTTGTATTACTGTGGACTCATGTATATTTATTGTATACTTTGGGTTATGATTCAATACAGGCATACCTTATTTTATTGCACTTTGTTGTACTTCGAAGATATTGTGTTATTTACAAATAGTTTTGTGGCAACACTGTGTTCTACAAGTCTGTTGGTGCCAATTCCCAACAGCATTTGCTCATTCGGTGTCTCTGTGTCACATTTTCATAGTTCTTGCAATATTTGTTATGGTGATATGTGATCAATGATATTTGGTTTTACCACTACGACTCACTGAAGGCTCAGATGATGGTTAGTGTTTTTTTAGCAATAAAGTATTTTTTAATTAAGGTATATATATTGTTTTTTAAGATATAATGTTATTGCACACTTAAAAGACTACAGTGTAATGTAAACATAACTTTTATATGCACTGTGAAACCAAAAATTTTTGTGACTTGCCTCATTGTGATATTCACTTTATTACAGTGGTCTGGAACCAAGCCCACAGTATCTCCAAGGTTTGCCCATACCCATTATTTATTTTGTCGCTCAACTTGTTCCAGCTTTGGCCTTTGGGAACTCTTTCAGGTTGGCTCCATTTCCCTTTGACATACCTCCAACCTTTTGTTTTGGGCACTTGGTTGGTTTCTGGTATTACAGGATATTCCAGGCTCATCTTGTATATTCTTTGCCCCAGCCTTAGAATCAGCCCATTCTTCAAGAAGCCCTAGTTCTTTTCATTGGAGAATGGTATTTAGAAGCCAAGATTTGGGTGCTAGGTATACTCATTGCTACTGGAGTGTCAGCCAGTCCTCATTTTATTTATTAAGATATTTTTAAAGTCTAAATTTGAAAATTATACCAAAGAAGTAGCAGTCCAGAAGTAGAACATACCCTGACTTAGGAAATTACGAAGTGAAAATTTTCTATGGCTATATTAAGCCCAGCTTTTGGAAACATGCATTCCAACAAAAGGATGCATTGGGTTATTGTATTTTATTTAAATAATATATACTTTTAAAGGTATTTTATATATACATTTCAGTATGCAATGAGGATAAAATAGTTTCTGTTATTGAAATTTTTGTTTTAAGCTTAATATTAGCATCCTTATCACTTTGAGTGGAACAAATGATTCGTTTCTTTTAACTTGGTAGGACCTTTAATCCTTTGTTCATGTGAATTGTAGGTGGAAATTGGGAATTCTATTGCTAGGTTTCTCTTGGGAAAATTGACATCAGTTTTAGTCCATTTCACTTATTAATCAGTCTCTTTTCGAAAGTAAGATTTTTCATATTTGGGGTTTTAGTCTAATTTAGACATTTTTTGCTTTGGATGTTGAAGCCACAGGAATAAGTAAATGGTTTCAGCAACCCAAATATGGTTGATTTGGTATATCAGCAGTCCCCCTTGTCTATGGTTTTGCTTTTCACAGTTTCAGTTACCCTTGGTCATATGTGGTCTGAAAATATTAAATGGAAAATTCCAGAAATAAATATTTCATAAGTTTTAAATTGTGTGCCGCACTGTTCTGAGTAGTGTGATGAAATCTGGTGCTGTCCTGTTTTGTCCTGCCTTGTCCCTGTCCTGGGCATGAGTCATACCTTTGTCCAGCCTTAGTAGATATCTTGGTTGTCAGACCCACTGCCCAGGCATCACAGAGCTTGTGTTCAGGTAACCCTTATTTTCCTTAATAATGGCTCCAAAGCGCAAGAATAGTTATGCTGGCAATTTGGATATTCTCTTACTGTGCCTAATTTATAAATTAAACTTTATCATAGGTATGTGTATATAGGAAAAAAAAAAAAACATGTGTAGGGTTACTATCCACAGCTTCAGGCATCCACTGAGGTCTTGGAATGTATCCCCCAAAGATAAGGGGAGACTACTGTTTTTCTCTTTGGTCATCAGATTGGAGCAAGTTTTAAAAGTTGAATTAAATTTTAAATTGGGAGTTAAAGTTAATTTTGAAAAAAAACATTAAAAACTTGTTTAAAATTTAAAAGTGGGTAAGAGTATAATTTGCTCTAAAGAACAAGATAGTCCATTGCTTTAATTCTGTGTTTTTGTTTTTGTTTGTTTTCCTTTGCAGAGAATGTAGCTGGTCACTACATTTCCCCCTTTCATGATATTCCTCTGAAGGTGGACTCTGAAGAGGTATTGTTTTAACTTGTTTGGGGCATGAAGATATGTACTTCTCGTATCACCATAAAATGCTTTTTGGAAGCATCTTGAAAGGAAAGAATGTGGTCGGAAGCTGAGAAGGGCAACGGAGTTATCATAACAGGATTATAAACCTCCTTCGTGAATTAGAATTTGGATAAGAATAGGATTCTTCCAGGAGGACTTGGGGAGAAAGAGATGTTAGTAGTCGATAAAGCTTAGAATTTGGTCAGAAATAAAGATTTAAGGTATAGAATTTAAGAGGTTAACAAGAGGCTTACTGTAAGTAGTAGTAACAGTAGTAGTAGAAGTAATAACATTTGTGAATTATTTTGTTTGCTAGCCACCATGTGAACATATGCCATTTCATTTAATCCTTATGAGTTGCTATTATCATCTCTAAGGACACCGGAGCTGAAGGCATGTTATTGACTTGTCTAAGGTCACACAGCTGGTAAGTGCCAGAACCAGGTTTTGAACTAGCATTTCTGACCACAGAGTTCACGCTCTTTAACTACTCTACGAGACAGATGCTAGAAAGATAAAGTTGGGAAGATCGTAGTCTTTGAATAGTTATTCTTTTAGAACGTAAAATTACTTGACAGGTGTGAGGGTGGAAGGGATGTAAGTCAGGTCAGAGGGAGGTCTGCTGCTGAAGGTGGAGCTAAGAGGGGCTCGGAATATTGGAGCCTTCCGAGGACTCGCCTGACCAGTTGGCGAGATGACGTAATTGGTAGTGGATGTTAGTAGTCACCATGACGTTGGAAGTTCTTTCCTTAAAATCTGAGTAGTTACAGTAATTGGCTTACTTCATCTGTTAAGTAAGTAAGCAGGACTGTGTTCCTGGTTGGGATTCTATGGGGCTAGTTAGTGGGCTGGGGCTTTCTAGAACTGTGGGGAGATCAGTGTGAGGGCAGAGGCCAGTGAAGAAGTGGGAAGCTGCTTCAGATGCAAGGCTGGTTTGACCTTTTTGGTGTTACCTCAGGGGCTGAATGTCAGGCATCATCCTAAGGTTCTGGAACACTGGAGTAGGATTTATGCTGCCTTGCAGCCCTTCACAGGGCTGGACTGTCCGTAACGGTGGCAGCGGGGAGAATAATAGCAAAGATTTATTGATTGCTCCTAGTGCTTAGCCAAGCACTGTGCCCAGAGCTTGACTTGCATTGTTTCAAAATGTCCCGGGCTACTATTATCATCCTTATTTTGTTAATGAGGTTAAGTACCTTGCCCATGGTCACAGATCTAGTTTGTTGTGGAGGTGAGATTTGAACTTAGGTGCTCTAACTCCACAGACTGTATCTTTTTTTTTTTTTTTTAAACATTTCTTCAGGCTTTATTTTAAATGATAGCAGGTTTGAGGTCAAGAAGACAATAGGTGATGGTGACTTGATACAGTAAAAAAAAAAAAAAAAGCAAAAGGAAAGGTATTTTATTCTAAACTATTATTTACAAACACATTTAAAACTATAGTCATTTCCTATAATGTCTGTAGAATTTTCTATAAATAATTTTCCCAGAAAGAGCGAGGAAAAGGATGCCCAGCAGGCAGGGGTACCCTTTTCTACAAAGCCTGTATCTTAACTGCTCTTGTGTAATCCTTCTAGCTCATTACTTCTGAGGAGTATTCAGCTACAGGACAAGGAGTCATGTAATCTGGAGAGAGAAAGAAACCAATGAGAGGGCAGAAAGAACTCCACAGTACTGTGTGTGTGTGAATGTGTGTATGTGTATGTGTGTGTGTCCACGTGTTTTGTTTTGGCCAGTGGGCTATCCAACCTAGATATCTCACATCTCCCAAAAATTCTCTTTGATTTTGGCTAAAAGTGCGTGCGTTCATCTATTTATTTATTCATAGACTTATTCATTCAGTAAACAGTTATTGCATGCTTATTATGAGCCTGACAGTATTCCAAGCACTAGAGTTGCAGTGGTAAATAAAGTGAATATAGTTCCCACTCAGCTGGAGGAGACTAACAACCTGAAAATAAACAAGTCAATCAGATAATGTTATGTGCTCGGAAACGAGAATAGGGTAAGGAAGGTAGGAGTGAGTGGTGGGCGCTGCTTCAGGTGTGCTGTGACAAAATCTTTATACCTAATAATACCTATACAGTAACAGTGATGATAATAATATTCGGAGGAATCATGTAGCAGGTAGGGGTGGAGGTGGAACAAAGAGTGGGCTTTAAACATCCCAGTGGGCATAATATTCTGCCTAAGGAGGATGGGTTTTGGGGAACATGAGATTTGGGGTTGTGAAAAATTGAGGATAGGGCAGGACAAAGTAGAACAGGCTATACCGGTGAATTCTGGGCCTTTTGGAGACTGGTACACACAGCGGTTATGTAAATAGGTTTCCCTCATTCCCAGTCCTAATGGTTAGAATGGTTGCACCTTATACTTTGGGTGGTGGTATTTTAGGAACAGAAAGAATGTTTCCGGGCCGACTTGGAATAATTGTTTTTCTGTTAGTTTTTGTTTCCTCCACTAGTTGTTCTGGTGTGTAAAAGTTGCATATAATGTGCGAGCATTTGTGAATGGCATAATTTTGCTTCTCAACCCACCACATACTCTTAATTTAAAAGTGCTTGATGGAGGCACAGACATCACACCTTGGTGGAAATCACAGGCAGGAGGTGCAGCCGAGCGCCTTCATGGCTTGTTAGTCACACTCCCTGGAGTTTCACTTCAATAATGAAATGACTGTTTTAAGCACAGTCACTGGAAACTGCCAGTCTTTCCTTAAAGACTGAACAGAGCCTTTGCTTGTTTTATAAAAACTAGGAAAATATACTTGAAAGAGATTTAGCTTTTCTGATAATTTGTTTTATGAAATGCTTTGATGCTCATGCACTGGGGATGCGAATGGTGAGAGAAAAATGAAGTGGGCATTTGGTGGATTCTCTGTCGAGTCAGGTTTCTGGAAGCCTCTGTAGTGGAATGTTTATTCAATAGGCGTATTTTCATTGCTTTGCAGTCAATGCAGCTGTATTCTTTCATGAAATATCACAATCATAAATACGTTCTTTTTTAAATTGAAGTATAGTTGATTTACAATGATTCAGGTGTACAGCAAAGTGATTCAGTTTTTTCTATATATATATACACACACACACACACACAATATATATATTCTTTTTCAGATTCTTTTCCATTATAGGTTATTATAAGATATTGACTATAGTTCCCTGTGCTATAGAGTAAGTCCTTGTTGTTTATCTATTTTATGTATAGTAGTGTGTATCTGTTAATCCCAAATTCCCAATTTATCCCTCCCCCTCTTTCCCTTTTGGTAACCATAAGTTTGTTTTCTATGTCTGTGAGTCTACTTCTGTTTTGTAAATAAGTTGTTTTGTATCATTTTTTTAGATGCCACATGTAAGTGATACCATATGATATTTGTCTTTCTCTGTCTGTCTTACTTCACTTAGTATGATGATCTCTAGTTCCATCCATGTTGCTGCAAATGGTATTATTTCATTCTTTTTTATGGCTGAGTAACATTCCATTATAGGTATATACCACATCTTCTTTATCCATTCATCTGTTGATGAACATTTAGGTTGCTTCCATGTCTTGGCTATTGTAAATAGTGCTGCTATGAACACTGGGGTGCATGTATCTTTTCGAATTAGAGTTTTTGTCTTTTCCATAGATATGCCCAAGAATAGGATTGCTGGATCATATGGTAGTTCTATTTTTAGTTTTTTAAGGCATCTCCATACTGTCCTCCATATTGGCTGTATCAATTTACATTCCCACCAACAGTGTAGGAGGGTTCCCATTTCTCCACACTCTCTCTAGCATTTATTATTTGTAGGCTTTATGATTATGGCCATTCTGACCAGTGTGAGGTGGTACCTCATTGTATTTTTGAATTGAATTTCTCTGATAACCATCTTTTCTTTTATAGGAAAATGGCATTCCTACAAAGAGAGCACGAAATGATGAATATGAGGTATATCTAAAGGTTTTTATTTGTGTGTCTCACTTACATTGTCTCTTAAAGACCTTGATGATAGTTTGCATTTGTAAAATGATTCTGAATTATTCTCCCTTGCAAAACTTTTGTGTGCATTCTGATGTTTTTCTTCTTCTAGTAACTCTTTAAGGCAGCTAGGGACAATATTACCATTTTACTTTTTTTCCCTTGTGGTAAAATATACATAACATAACATTTTATCTATTGTACACTTTTTAAGTATACTTTAAGTGACATTAAGTACTTTAGCATGTTGTGCAACCATCACCACCATCCATCTCCAGAACTTTTTCATCTTCCCAAACTGAGACTCTGGACCCATTAAGCAAAAGCTCTCCATTCCCACTTCCATGCAGCCCCTAACCACTATTCTACTTTCTGTTTATGAATCTGACTATTCTAGGATCCAGGAACAACTCTTTTGGGGGTAGAGAAGAAAAAAAAAAAAAAAGTTATACCAACTATATGCTAAAATAAATACATTCTAAATCAATCTTTCAAGTATGTGACTGTCAAACTTTTAATATTTCTTGGCTTAGGATCAGAACATTTGACATATTTCTTGACTTAGGATCATCCCGTTTCTTGCTATTGATACCTTTTTATCTTGCTGCTTCCAGGCAGTTTTTCCTGCCACTTCCTTAGCCTTCTTTTCCCTTTCCAACCTTACTGCTATCTAGTCTCTCGTCTGGCTGAAACTTGTGACCCCAGCCTTTGAATCCACTTCCAAATATGGCTGTGGAGCTGTTTAATTCCTGTCACCTTTGCCTGCCCTCCATCTTGTATTTTCCTAAACTAGTGTTTGTCAAAAT
This sequence comes from Balaenoptera physalus, assembly GCF_965194825.1. NCBI lineage: Eukaryota > Metazoa > Chordata > Mammalia > Artiodactyla > Balaenopteridae > Balaenoptera > Balaenoptera physalus. The sequence goes on along the minus strand of NC_138884.1, from coordinate 116,752,990 downwards.
GGTCCTAAGCCATCTGCATTGGAACTGCTCAGGGCCCTTGTTAAAACTTCTGATTCCTGGTCCATTCCATATCTACTAAATGAGAATCTCTGCTCGCTGGGGACTGGCTAGTCTACATGCTTAACAAGTGTTCCAAGGCATCCTATACACCTGAAGTTTGAGAACCATTGCTCTAGATGTTGGGTGAATAGACATTCAGGGGCTCAAGTCTTTATAGGTTCCTAGAGACTTTGAGTGTTAAACTGGGAACAGTTGTTTCAGTGGGAGAAATGTATTCCGAGTACACACAGCCAACTTAACATTTAATTCTTAGTTACATAGTTTGTGTGTCAGAGACTACCTGATTTGAGGGTTTTTTGGTTTTGTTTTATTTTGTTTTTTAAAATTCTCTCCTATTTCCCCCACCCCCTAGGCCCTGGCAACCACTTTTCTACTCTCTTTATATGAATTCGGCTTTAAAAAATTTTTAAGATCCCACATATAAGTGATGCCATGCAGTACTTGTCTGTCTCTTTCTGGCTTATTTCAGTGAGCATAATACCTTCCAGGTTCATCCATCCTGTCACGAAGGGCTAGATTTCCTTCTTATGGTTGAATAATATTCCCTTGTATGTATACAACATCTTTATTCATTCATTTGTTGACAGGCGCTTAGGTTGTTTCCATGTCTTGACTATTGTGAATAATGCTGTAATGGGCATAGGAGTGTAAATAGCTCCTCAGTATCCTGTTTTCATTTTTTTTGGATATATATCCCAAAGTGGGATTGCTGGGTTGTATGGTAGTTCTATTTTCAATTTTTTGAGGAACCTCCATACTGTTTTCCATTGAGGCTGCACCAATTTACATTCCCATCAACAGTGCACAAGGGTTCCCTTTTCTCCACATCCTTGCCAATACTTGTTATTTCTTGTCTTTTTGATGATAGTCATTCTAACAGGCATGAGCATCTATCTCATAGTGGTTTTGATTTGCATTTCCCTGATGGTTAGTGATGCTGGCCATCTGCATGTCTTCTTTGGAAAAGTGTCTATTCAAGACCTGTGCCCATTGTTTAATCAGATTGGTTTTTTGCTGTTGAGTTATATGATTTCTTTATATATTTTGTATATTAACCCCTTAACAGATATATGACTTGCAAATATTTTCTTCCATTCCATAGGTTGCCTTTTCATTTTGTTGATAGTTTTCTTTGCTGTGCAGAGCTTTGTAGTTTAATGTATTCCCATTTATTTGTTTTTGCTTTTGTTGCCTTTGCTTTTAGTGTCAAATCCAAAGTTTATTTGATATTTTAAGAGAAAGAGGATAGAAGAGTGATTTCCTCTCATTTTTTTCCCCAAGTATGTAAAATCTACTGACTGCTTTTTCATCTTTTTTTTTTCCCCTGCAATAAAAATAGAAGGGAAAAATAGAAAGAAAAGAACTGAAGGAGGAAGTAAATGCCCCTGACCCATACTCAACTTTCTGAATTTGAAATGTGTCCCCTTGTATCTTTGTGATTTTCTAATAAGTTTCAGCAGGCCATTTTTGGTTTGTAATTAACACTAATCTTAGGATAACCAGATTAACATTGGCTTTAAAAAATTACAGGTCGTATGCATTTTAGCCAGAGAGAAGAAAAACAGGCTGGAAATACACTCCTAGTGATCAAGAACAAATGATGAGGGAGAGTGTAGTTTGCAGGCTTAAAATTCAAACCTGATCCATTGTTCTTTTGGCCTAATTCAAGTCTCTGTGAGTGCTTTTGGTAGGTGTCGTTGTGTAAAAGGATTGTCACTAGCTTTGTCTTCTCTGTCACCTCTGAGTATTCATCTGCATGCATTTGTTCTCTTATAGCCAGACTTTCAGGGATGAATAAATTATGTGAACATCTGCCATTTCCTTAGGTTTTTCTTTTTAACAGCTACTTCAGACATATTTAAACAGGTGCTGGGGTACCTCATGAAAGAGCATAGAAAATGAAACATAACAGCAGGCCTGTGTATAAGGTTGCTAAGATAGGTATGAGACATACTTCTAAGGAGCAATTGTTGAGAATTCATTCTCAGCTTTGTTCCTTATCTCGTTATGAGTATGCAGTTTTGTCACTGGTAAACTTCAGTCTTATCTAGAAGAACTTACCATCATTATTTTTGTGGCTTGATTTATATTTAATTGTATAAATGGCATTCTTTGAATTAATAGCATTCATGTTTCACTGAGAAAGCCCCAGATACTGTTTAATAGTGCTTTAAACCAGAGGTTCTCAACTCTGGCTCCATATGAAAATTGCTTGGAAAGCTTTTAAAAATAAGCAGTGCCCTGGCTCCACCTGAGAACCATTGAATTCAAATATGTAGGAGATGGGACTCTAAAAATCTTTTTCTTTTTTTTAATCGGTTACAGCTCTCCAGGTGATTTTGCTGTGTGGCACGGCTGAGAATAAGTATATTTAATCACTGCTTCCCAAATGATCTGTGGTGAAGGACAGTTTTTTTGTTTGTTTATTTCTAATCTGTTGTGAACTGATACTTTAAAAAAATACAATCAAAATGAATTATTAGAAAAGTGTAATTCAAGTGCCAAATTTTTATTATTAGGTCAACAGTCATAAAAAGTACTCTGTCAGATTGTTATAAATGTTTCTAAATGAACCAGTAACAGTCAGATTACAGATTAGCCCTGGTCCATGACCACACTTGGAGTAGGACTGTTTTAAAGTATTGCTTTGATAAGTTGTTGGTTACTGATATCAGAATGGCATGCAAGTCAACTTTACCTGTAAGACTTTCTCTTTGTGAGGCCGTTACTGTAGGAAATTATTTTTACTCATCACTGATGTAGAGTCTCCTTTGTTTTATGTATTCTGCAAAGTTCAGAAATGCTAAAAAGAAGCAGTGGTCCTTTTATAACTTTAGGGAACCAGAGATCACTAGATATGCAAGCTAAGCTTTAAAACTCTTTGTAAGCTTTATAACTACCTATACCAATAGCCTTAATTTTATATTATGATCATAATAACTTGGATTTAAATATTGTTTTATAATTTAAAAAATTACTTCGTAATTGTATTTTCATTTAAAATATGTAATTCATCTTCACAACAACCTTGTGTGGGGTGAGGAAGGAGATTATCACACTTACTTTGTAGACTGGAAAAGTGACACGTTCAGCTCTCATTCCTATTTTAGCTGGAAAATAAAAATTGAAACAAGTTTCCTGGCTCCATTCTGGTTCTTTCACTACCCTGCAAAGGTATTTCCAGAAATGTAGCAACTCCTAACACTGTACGGTAGTGGGCAAGTGACACGATCAGGTTTAAATTCTGTTGTGTTTTAAACAACTTCTCTAATTTTTTAGAAGGAATTTAAGGCATAGGGAGACATATGATGCAGACGCTCAACATTTTTTGTGGGAAAAAAACTAAAGCATTCTCATGCAGGAGATATGTGAAAAGATAAAGGAAGGCAAAATTTAAAATTTTTTCTCTTTGTTGTTTTTTTAAATTGCAGAATTTGTTTAATATGGTTGTAGAAGTACCTCGGTGGACAAATGCTAAAATGGAGGTATGGATATAGCCTATTAATATCAAATGGAAATGATAATAATGATATAAAAACTTGGTTTCAAGTTGTTTGCCATAATATTTTGAAATTGGGATGGTTGACAAACTTCTTTATAATTAAAACAATGGAAAACATTCTTGTGAACTTATTTTGAATCTAATTTCAAAAAGGAAAATATTATTCAAAGCTGAATTTACACTTTAAAGAAAGTGTTTTCCATTTTTGCCTCCCTAGTTTGTTATACACGTATTTATTTAATTTTTCTTGACTCCTCTGTCTTTGAAAATGACAAATATTTTCAAGATTTTCTTAAATAGATTCTGAGATGTAGTTTGTTCATAGACACAACTGAAACATATTATTTGGGGCTGATGATAATTTTGGTTTCTCAGGACTTAATTTTCCTTTAGATTTTATTTTAGTCTACTAGGAATGAAAGCATTTTGCTGGCCAACTCTTGGTTTCTGAGCACTTTCTAAGAGCATCTGCTGTTCCCCTGGTTAGCGTTTTTTTTTTTTTTTTTTTTTTAAGTTTTTCCGTGAGACATGAACCTGTCAAGAACTTCCCTTTTGCTTTTCAGAATTTTAGGATTTCATCTTCAGTTCGGTAAGATCCCTTATAGTTCCGAGTGAAATTTAATTTATGGTACTTTGTTTAGTTATTTAAGCCTTCTCCTACAACTTTGGATGTGACGGCAAGTATTATTTCAAGTGTTTAAGGATTGTTATGTCAGTGTATATTTCTCAGATTTTATATTTGGAGGATTGTCAGTACCTTCACCAAGTCCTGGTAGTATTTTTTTGTTGTTGTTAATATTTTAATAGGAAAAAGTAAAGATACTAGATTCTTCTTTTGTTCTTGCTTTAAATACAATGTTTTATCAATCTGGCTACTCTCTACCTCACTTGGGTATAGGATCAAGATTCTGTGAGATTCTGCCTAATTTAAGCAGTGTTTATTCATTCAAACATGGCTTCAGTTATTTTTTATATACTTTATAGGATAGTTTTTTTTTTTTTCTTTTTGCATGGCAATTTGGATATGTTTGATTGAAAGGTAACCTTGAAATGAAATCACTTGGTGAAAATCTTTAAGTTAACTTTATTATAAGATTGATGGTAGAAAGTCCGAGATTAGTAACAAAGAACAAACTGATTAATCCTTATCCTCTTGCCATTTCAATAAGCTTTCTTATTTGTGTTAGAAATAATGAGTTCATAAGTAATAGAGTGCCTTAAAGTATAGTCTGATGCTTCCTTTTCAGACAGTTTTTTTAATACAGAACGGTAAATTAGAAACAAGAACTGGCTTAATTTATTTTAAAGTGTCTTTGATCAGTAAGTTGGATTATGAATACTTAGTCTGATAATGGCAGATTTTAAAAATACTATTTGAATATAGGATTAATCGTTTCTTATCCCCCACCCCTCTTTGTTCCATGACCTGTTTAGATTGCCACAAAGGAGCCATTGAATCCCATTAAACAAGATGTAAAGGATGGCAAGCTTCGCTACGTGGCAAATATCTTTCCTCACAAGGGTTATATATGGAATTATGGTGCCCTCCCTCAGGTAACATTTTTGTTATAATGGTAAAACTTCTCTATCTTCTGAAAAAATTGCCTTGTAAATCCTGTGAACTACTTGAATTTAAATTGGTTCTGAGGACATGTCAGTGTGAGAGATTTGTGAATATAAATTTTTTTAATGTGGAATTTTATTGTATCAGTAAATTTTTTTTTCAAAGTATATATATGTCTGTACTCAAGTTCTTAGAGTTAGGTATATAGAACAATCACATTTGGCATTTTGAATGCATTTCTTTTTCTGGGCTTGGCTATTAAGAGTTGGTAAAAATGTTTTATCTCCTTTATCTGCAGTCATTTCTTTGGATATGACAAGTTATGGTTTTATATACATTCATATATGACAGCATGAATTTTGTTTTTTAAATTTTAACAGATGAACCTTTTAAATTGTTACCTCTTTCAGAACTCATTGTGAATTGACTAAAGCAACTTAATTATATACTATTATGAATTTATAATTTTTAAGTGGGAAGCAATGGAAACAATGACTAAGTAATGGTAAAGCAGCATTCCTATTAGAGAGTAACACTATTTGCTTTTCTTCCTTTCTTCTCCCTTTTTGTTTTCTTCTCATGTTTCCTCACTCCTGGGAAGTGGTAACTCCTTCCAGATAATTTAGTGAGTAAAACTCAGAATATGCAGATTCAGAAGTCTAGGTTTGGGGACATAGAGAAGCATCTGCCTTTATGTTTATAAAAGCCATTAGAGCATCTGTCTATCTGAATATTTAATTTTGATTATTTAAATTTTATTTATTAATTTTAATATTTTGCATGAAATTCCAAGATGCTTTTTGGAAAATATCTGAGAAAAGGAGGTCTTGCTTTATCCAACTCAGAGAAACAGCTGCCCATGTAGAATAAACATTCACAGGAAAAGAAAAAAGAAAAATGTTTTCTAAAGAGTCAGGCTGTCTTTGATGCAGTTAGACCACCCAAGTAGATACATTCTTGGTTAAAACAGGCATTTCTGACATGGTGTGCTAAGAATGAGGATGTCTGTTGAAACCAAGAAGGCAGGTTTTCTGACTCCCCAGGTGCCTAAGTAGACATCCTGTTTGACCTAGCAGTGAAAGAGCAAGAATATTTTTGTTAAGCTTGGGGGATAGGTCTGTACGAGAAGACATAGATGAGGGGAAGGCCAAAGAAGCCATTGAATTAGAGAAAGACAAAAACAGAGCCATAAAAAGTATGTATTTGTTTATTTCATTAAACATTTATTAAGGATTTATGTGCTAAGCTGTGTATTAGGTGTTGGGTAAACAAAGAAAAATGAGAGATATGTATAAGGTCAAGGCAGCATAATAAGTGACTAAGAATGTTGATTTTGGATCCAGCTTGCCACTTCCTAGTGATGTGACCTTGGGCAAGTTCCTTTGTCTTTCGGTACCTCACCCTCTTTATCTGTAAAATAGAGATGATAAAGTACCTACTGCACATGGTCCTGCTGAGGTTAAATGAGTTATTGCCCGTTTATGTTAGAATAGCACCTAATAGATAGTGATCACATTATTATTACTGTTGGTACTTTTATTATTATATGGTCTTTATATAGTCTCTTGGGGGTGGGTGATCATCAACTAAACCAGCGGTTACAGTGGAGCAGTGCTTACTGCTATTATATTGGTCTGTTAGGTGCAGTGGTTCTTCTATTAGAGCAGAGTTCGACTGAAGCTGGCTCTTTGCCCCCTGCCTTCACCACTGCCTACCGAAATTTTATACTCCACCTAGTATCCAAAATACCATTTTGCCCATAAGAGAACCTTTTAATGGTTTCCTATTGCTAAAAGGATAAAATAAAAAGTTCCTAACATGGCTCCTCAGCCCTTCATGATGTGGCCCTGCTTCTCCAGCCTCGTTTTGCAACCTTTGTCCTTCCTCACTTCCATCCCACCACAGCAGCTTCTTCAGTGTTTCGAGTGCCCCTTGGCGTTTCCACACCAGCCCTTCCTTCACAGAGCTGTTTATTCATTCTATACACATTTTTGGAGTATCTAACGTTTGCCAGGCCATGTTCTAAGTACTGGAGGTAAAGCAGTGATAAAAGGGACAAAAATTCTTCTGGGACTTTTATTCTGGGTAGAGAGACAGACAAAAAAAAAAGTAAAAATGTACAGTACATCAGATAGTGGTAAGCGTGTTAGAGAAAAATAAAGCAGGGAATGGGGCTGGGGTGTGTTGGGATTGTTGCAGTTTACACAGGGAGAAGGCCTCAGTGAGGTGGTATTATCTGGGGGGCAGACCTGAAGAAAGTGGGAAGGTGATTATCTTAGTAAAGACCTGAGGAAGTGAGGGCCATCCAGGGCCGTCTAGGGGAATTCATCAAGAAACAAGTATAAAGGTCCCGAGGTAGAAGGAGGCCTCGAGTGCCTGAGTAACAGAAAGGAGGCCAGTGTGGCTAGAATGGAAGTGAGGAAGAGGAAATAGACCTGTATTCTCTCTGCTGTTTTCAACCAGAGATCTTTACTATCTTTTTACACCCAAACTGACGTTGTAGCGTGTGTGTGTATGTGTGTGTGAGTCTTCAGCAGAAGAATGTACTATAGACTGCGTAGAAGTGAAACACCAAACAAAAATAGCTACATAGACTCATGTTTATAAAAAGTTGAAATTCGGCCAGTTGTTGATGGGCAAGGTACTGTACCCAATATCTCTTTGCTTCCTTGTCGACGTTAAGACAGGGTGAGCCTGTTAAAATGAAAGCCAGCCCCCGGTTCCATTTATGTTTTTGATCTCGTGTCTAGCTTCTCTTGCTCCCTCACCTCCACACTGGCCTTCTCACGACTGCTCGATACTCCAGGCACACTCCTGCCTCAGGCTGTCACACTTACTGTGTCCTCCAGCCCGGGACACTCTTTCCCAGTGGTCTCATGTCCTGCCTCCTTAAATGTCTGCTGATCAGTTACCTCCTTCATGATGTCTGCCCAGAACATCCTTTACAGTTTTAACCCACGTACTCCCATTCCTCCTTCCATACTTTATTTTTTTTCCCTTTTCCATTAAGCGAACCAACTTCGGACATGCTATATAACTTAGTTATTTATTATGTTTATTGTTAATATCTTTTAGCTAGAATGCAGTCTCCGTGAGGGCAGGGATTCTGTCTGTTTTGTTCACTGATGTCTTCCAGCTGCCCAGCTTAGTGTCTGGCACCAAGTAGGTGATCAATAAATATTTTGGGATGAATGAATCCATGAATGCACGGTATATGTTGCATTTGCTTCGTAGGCACGTGTGGGTAATTGGATTTTGCTGTTCTCTTACGATTTGTCTTGTAACAGCAGGAAGTTTCTGCAGAGCAGTTACCAAGCCAACCACGCTTGGAAGAACATTTAAGCAGCAGAATACTGTTTAAGTAGCAGCCTCTCCATTTAGCTTGTGATCCGTCTGTGCGCCCTCATTTCAGACCTTCATCTGCCTAGACAGTTTAACCCTGATAACTTCCCTTGCACCAGCAATAATGCCTTCCTCAAAGTTTGAGTTTGGACTGGGCAAGAATCATCTTTGTTTGTCTCCCCCCGATTGTTCATATTTCCCACATATTATTCAAGTGTAATAACTTTCTGCGTAAATATTTAGAGGACCTGTCTGAATAATGTTAAAAGGACTAGAATCACTAACTTCAAGATTTCTTCAGTCTCAATGTAATATCATTGTATTTATTACTTTGAACTTCGTTATAAATTTGGTTCAAGGACCCCAAGTTTCATTTAGTACCGCTTCTTAGCTTTAACCTGGGACCAGTGACTAAATGTCTCTAGGCCTATTTGTTCATCTGTATCATCCTGCTACCTACCCCACAAGGTTATTGTGGATATTGAATGAGATGATCAAAGCAAGTTTAGCCCCGTAGTGAGTGTTCAATAGTATTGTCTTGGTGATGACACTGTTGCCACTGATTGATATTAGCTGCTAATAGTAAGTAGCTTTTGCTCCAAATTGAAGCTGGTGAAGTTCAGGTAGTGGTTGAGTAGATCTTACTTCCTTTGACTTGATGATAGGAATTCTGATTGATCAGGAAGGAGTTCTCAAGAAGCATCTGTATACCCAGCTCTGTACCATTCAGTGATTTTTTTGGAGAGACTGAAGCACCAGCTCATGGTGATTACAGATGTATTGGTTAATATTTATAAGATTGTAAGGTAATGATCTCAAAACTTTCATGAGGATGAGTAAGGTTTGTTTTAGGCTAGATCAATAATCTGTGTATTCTGATTTTTTTTCATAGCTTTATAGCCATCCTTTGTATGAGTTTAGCATTATTTGTATTCCTCTTGATTGGTTTTTAAACCCTTTTTAAAGCTTTTCGTGGGTCCCTGCTAAAATTTTTCTATATACTTAACATATATACATATATACTACTAAGTATATGCCTGTGAGTCAGATTGCTAAGTTCTGAGTTACATACCTATTTACTTTACAAGGTATTCCCAAATTGTTTACAAAAGGAGTTGTAATAATAATACTCCTACCAGTAGTAGTAGGGTTCCAGGTTTCTTACATCATTACCAGTATTTAGCATTATCAGATTTTTAAGTTTTTGAAATAGCATCTCATTTTGGTTTTAATTTGTATTTCTCTGATCAGACTGGGTATCTTTTCATATATTTGTAAGTCATTCATATTTCCTCTTTGAATTACCTGTTCCTGTCTTTGACCCATTTTGTATTGCATTGCTCTTTTTCTTATTTAACTGTAGAAGTTACTTCTAAATTCTGGATCTAATCTTTTGTCACTTTTGTGAAACAAATATTAAGATTTGGAATTTCCTCTTCTGGATATTTCTTTTCTAGCCTGACTGTGCTTTTCTAGTTGTTTCTCTGCCTAGTTAGACACTTAAAGCTTCACTCGAGGGCATAAAGTTTTAACTTTGTCAAGATTTCCTCTCCTAGTGATTGTTTGAAATTATACTATATTTTTAAGTTAAGTTAGAAGTCATTTAGTATGACTCTCTTTTTGTAGTAAAAAACTGAGCCCTAAGGTATAGAGTGTTAAAGGCAGGACTAGAAATAGAAAGAAATAGTATGGTATTTTTTTCTGGTGAGGGAAATCATGAACCACTGGCCCTAAAATTGACAGCATTGTTATAGCTTAAGAATTTTGCCTGTATGTACTTATTTCCTCAAGAGAAGGAACTAAATCGATAGGTAATTTTGAAAGTGGAGTTTCTGAAGGGAATGTAGACCAATGAACCTCAAAAAACAGAAACACTCACAAAAACCCAATGGAATACAACTTATATGAAGACAGTTTTTGTGTCAGTACAAGAAAGGACTTTTGTAAATATTAAATCTGACCAAAATGGGCTAATTTATCTCATGAATTTGTGAGCTTCCTGTTCACTGGTAGTATTTATGTGGATTATGAATGACCACTAACAACCATAGAATTCAGGGCTAGAATGTATCCAGCAATTGTCTTATTTAAGCCATCCTTTTTATAGGTGAGGAAACTGAGGTCTGAATGTTTTGGCCAAGGTAGTTTGTGGCTAAAAACTATCTTCCTGCAGGCCAGAGTGACTTCTAGCTTATCACATTTGTTCCCTTCTGAGAGTGGGAGTGAGGTTAAGGAAGGTTCAAGAAAGGATTCCTGCATTAGGAAGGAAGAACCTCTCAGATATTTTCTGATTCTGCCTCTGGGTTTTCTAATTCCACTTATACTTCACTTCCATCTTGGTTTCTCCAGCACATTAAGATTAATTTTGTAGCATTGTGACACATACTACACCATTTATCAACATGGTGTTCTTCAGGGTATTGACTGTGTCCTGTTGGTTTCTGTTCCTAACTCCTGGTTGAGAGTAGGTAATCAATAAATATTAACTCAATGAATGGATGCCTGGTAATAGAAAACAAGAAGCAGTAAGGGCAACAGTAGGAAAATATACTTAGGAGATTCTGAGAGTAAGAGAATTTAAAAGAAGAGACTCATGAATAAGGTTATATCTGAAAGTAATTGCCATTCAATTACCAAATATTTGTTATCAAAATCTGGGCATCGTAACATAATTTTTAATAGCATGTGTTCTAATCCCATTGCCACCATTTAGAATCTGAGCTTGGCAAGTGTAAACTCTGTGCTGCAGTTTACTTATCTGTACAATGGGGTGAATAATGGTACATTCTTCATGGGATACATGTATGTATATATATGTGTGTGTATATCACTGGGAAGGTATCTCTCACCTATAACCAATATGTAAGGTTAACAGTTATTTCTATTATCCTTATATTTTATTAGTAATATTAGTATTTGGGGGTAATGAAATGTTGTTAGTCGTGGTTTACTGATTTTGCTTTCTGGTAAGGATGGGTCAGTTTATTCCTGAATATGCTATAATTATGATCAGAAGGGAAATACTAGAGTTTATCTAGGGTTTAGCTGTAAATAGGGTTCATTTTAAATTATCTGTATAAAATTAGAGGAGCCAAGCTTGGATAATCTGAAATTCTAGGTAACATTCTTGAGATGACACAGTCTCTGCACATCTTATAAATCTGAGAGAAATAATTTCAAGGAACTTCTACAGTTCCATTTAGAATCAGTTAATTATGGAGCTTTTGGGGAACAATAGTGCCTAAGGGATATTTAAACTTGATAACAAATTTCCGTTATGCTGTTCATTTATAAAAATACTCAATGTATATAGTTTATAGCCAACAGGGTATAATCTTTTCAGTAAACTGAAGAGTTGACATCTTTTCATGGTTTTGTCAAGTTTTCGAGATTTGATGACAAAGGTAGAGGATTTTTAAAATGGAATGAAATGGGACAAAAATGGGTTTTTCTTTCGTAGATACTTGTTCTTTGGTTTATGAAGGGAAAACTGGGTTTGTTCTAGTAGAAGTTACTTAGAGTATAGGAAGTTTATTTTCAAACCTGGAAAGCCAGACCCAATGCTGTTCCATGTCAAAGGAAGCAGTGAGTAGTGGAAGCAGCAGTCCAGACAGTTAGTGGAAACAAGGGCACAGACAACGGGGACACCCGAACTGAAGCTCTAAATATAAGTGAGCATGAATTTAGACACTGACTGAACTTGGAAGAAGAGTGTGTTTGTAAATGCCACCCACTTTCAGACGTGATTATACAGACAAATGAGAGACAGAAGGGAGGAAATAGTATGAATCTGTTTTAATTATTATGATGCTTAGGGATGTACTGGCATGTTGGCATTGAGCCTATTTAATTTCTGAGAATTTTCCCCTCGGCTTATGGCTATCTGTAAAACTTTGTGGACATGTGGAAAGATTAAGATATATTATAGAGTGTATTAACCTATATTCCACCCACGCCCTTCTGTTTTTTAGACTTGGGAAGATCCCCATCGAAAAGATAAGAGCACAGACTGCTGTGGAGATAATGATCCTATTGATGTTTGTGAAATAGGCTCAAAGGTTTGTTTCATAGGCTGTTATTCTAACATATGTTCAACTTTATTCATGCCATAAAATTTCAGTTCTCTTTGGAAGGCACCGATTCTTCAACTCTTCAAAGTTCTAGCCTATTTATCCCTCTGATATCAGTTCTTTTTTGTATCTTTACTTCCTTCTCTTAAACTAGGGGTTGGTAAACTATAGCTGGTGGCCAGTCAAATCCAGCTCGCCACCTGTTTTTATAAATGACACAGCTCCAGCCGTTCATTTACGTATGGTCTTCGGCTGCTTTTGCACCACAGCAGCAGTTGAGTGTAGCAGAGACCGTACAGTCCGCGATGTCTAAATATTTACTCTCTGACCTTTTACAGAATAAGTTTGCTGAGTCCTGTCTTCATCGTCCTTGCCCATTATCCAGACAGGAAGTTCAACACTGGTGAAAGCCAGCTGGAACTCTTTTTTTGTGCCTGCTTCCAGGCTGCCGGGTCCCACTGGGGACAAACAAAACCTGAGCTTTCATAGGTTACTGCTACCCATAGAATACTGTGTGTCTTTGCTCGCATTCTTCCTTTCTCCTATTTTCTACTGCACTTATTGCCAATATTTATTGTTCTCTGCAGACATTAAACTCCTTGTACTTTGTTCTCACTCCCAGCAGAACATGTTGCCTTTAATTTTGTAGAGCTCGTAGAAACCAGCATGTAGGAACCCCCTAACTTTCCCCGTTAGAGTACCAGACACCTGTGCCTGCAAACACTCCTTCCCTTCCTTCTGTTACTATGAGACCAGGGCGTCCCCCTGTGCTCTAGATCATGTCCCTTCTTGCCTCTTGAGTGACACTATTTTCTTAGCTCTTCTCTGTCCTGTATTTACAACTTCTCTTTCTTTATTGGCTTCCTCCCATATGCCTCCTCTCTTTTTTCTTTTCATAGGAAGACTTGTAAATAGAGTAAACACTGACCTCTGTCTCCTCCTTCCCACTTAATCTTCAACCTATTTCAAAATTTTTTCCATCCCCCCCATTATTTCAGTGAAACTGCTCTTACTAAGGTTACTGGTAACTTTCTTTTAGCCAAATCCAACTGGCCTGTTTCACAGGTTTTGTCTAACTTGAATTTACTTTAGTATTTTATACCTTTAACCTCATCTTCCTTCTTCAAACAGTCTCTTTGCTTGGCTTTGATTATATCATAATATCTTGGATATCCTCTAATTCTCGTTCCTCCTGGGTTTCTTTTGCAAGCTCCTTTCTTCTGCCTGCTCCTTGAGCATTGCTTCGCTTGAGGGTTGTGCCCTGGTTCACCTCTTCTTCACTTTGTGTGGAGACTCCCTTGGTGATCCAGTCCCAAGCATTCATGGTTTTGCTCTCAAATTAATGTCCAGCTCAGACCTACGTTCTCAACTACCTACACCTACACTTGGGTGTCTCCCAGGCACCTCAAACTCATCGTGTCCGGAACTGAATTCATTGTTTCCTCCTGTCCACACGAAGGACATCTCTCCTCCTTTCCTCCTCACCTCCAGGTTCTTGAGCCAGAAACTGAGGGGTCATCCTTGATCATCCTTTGCTTCTCTTTATCCTATTAGTCATGAAGTACTGATTCTGTGTTCTAAATGGCCTTTACATCTCTTTCTTTCCATTGTCACTGCAGCCAGCTTTGTCTAGTCCTCAATTATATTGCATTTGAATTATTCCTACTACTGACCAGTTTCCTTGCCGAGTCTTATTTTCCCTCCTGCTTCCAGATTCCTTTCCGGCTCTACTCTTTTTTAGTCCCTGTCCCCTCCTTTTCTGACTTCCTCTCCTGCCACTGTTCGTCTGCAGCTGTACCGAACTTCCAATTCCTATAATGTATCTGCCGTCCCTCATGTACAGGCCTTCACACAAGCTATTCCCTTTATGTGGAATGGAACATTCTCTTCCTTCACTTTATTTTACTTTCCCCTTCTTTTCACTTTACCTCCCCCTGCTCATCCTTCGGATCTCAGCTATAATATCACTTCCTCTCAGAAGTCTCCCTTTACCCTCCGTACACTAACATACCTGCTCTTTGGTCTGTGCTTCCTCAGTACCAATAGTGCTGTGTTTTTTGTCTAATTGTCTCCTCCGAGATGGCAGTGAGCTCTGTGAGGATGGGACTCACCGTTACAGTGTGTAACTCAGTGCCTGGCACAGGGCGTGTGCTTAATGTAAGACGTTCCAAATGCAATCATTACTTGAGTCATATTCTTCTAGCTGAGATTAAATCGGTTTTCTCTGGAAACTCATATTAGCACTTTTAGGTTTCCAGAATGTTATTCAGTGAATAGTGTCCTCTGATTCTTTGTCACTTTGTTTATTTACTATGTTCTTCTGTTACTCTTCTTTTTTCTTTCTCATCTTCTTCCTCATTCTCCTTTCTTATTCCTCCTCCTTTCCTCCTCTTCTTCATCCTCTTCTTGAACTTTCTGTTCCTTCTTTTTTTGCTTTTTCTCCTTCTATTCTTCCACTTCCTTCTTTTTTTCTTCCTTGTACTTTTATTCTCCTCCACCCGCCCCCCCGCCCCAGCTTCTTTTCCTTCCCCCTGTCTCTTACTCCTTTCCTGCAGGGGAGATTCCCATCCAACTTACATTTCTAGTTTACACCCAGATAAGGACAAATAGGGGCTAGAGTTCATGCTTGTGTGACTCTATAATTCCTTTATCTCTCCAGCAGAAATATGGCCAAATTGTTTGCTTTATTTTAAATTTAAGCTATAGTTTACAAATTTATTTTTTGGCCTTTGTTCTCCAGAGGGGGTAGTGAAGTGTGTATAAAATGAATAGATTGAAGGAAGAATATAAATATTTCAATGAGTACCTCCTTTGTGCCAGATGCTGTGCTATATACTTTGGGTCACTTTCCTGTGTCTTATTTTATGATAAGAACAGTCACTAAATTAAATAACATTACATCGATGGAAAGGTTATATAGTAGAAAACCCTAATTCTTTTTATTTTATTGAAGTATAGTTGATTTACAATATTTTGTGTTAATTTCTGCTGTACAGCAAAGTGATTCAGCTATACATATATATACATTCTTTCTCATATTCTTTTCCATTATGGTTTATCACATATATTGAATATAGTTCCCAATGCTATGCAGTAGGACCTTGTTGTTTATCCATTCTATATATAATAGCCTGCATCTGATAATCCCCAAATCCCTATCCATCCCTCCCTACCACCCCTACCCCTTGGCAACCACAAGTCTGTTCTCTGTGTCTGTGAGTCTGTTTCTGTTTCGTAGGTAAGTTCATTTGTGTCATATTTTAGATCCCACATATAACAGATCATATGGTATTTGTCTTTCTCTTTCTGACTTACTTCAGTTAGTATGATAATCTCTAAGTCCATCCATGTTGTTGCAAATGGCATTATTTCATTCTTTTTTATGGCTGAGTAATATTCCATTGTATATATGTGCCACATCTTCTTTATCCATTCATCTGTCAGTGGACATTTAGGCTGCTTCCATGTCTTGGCTATTGTAAATAGTGCTGCCATGAACATAGGGGTGCATATATCTTTTGGAAATTACAGTTTCATCTGGGTATATGCCCAGGAGTGGGATTGCTGGATCATATGGCAACTCTATTTTTAGCTTTTTGAGGAATCTGCCTACTGTTTTCCATAGTGGCTGCATCAACGAACATTCCCACCAACAATGTAGGAAGGTTCCTTAGAAAACTCTTATTCTGAAGGTGTAATCCTTGGGGCCACTCAGTTTATATTAAGTGCAGATTATTAAATTAATTTAAATCCTTATGCAGATATTAAGTGTAAGTGAAAAGATTAAATGAAAGTATCTTATTTTCACTGATGTAAAAATTTGTCAGTGAGCACGTAATTAATGAGATTGGTAACTGGAAATCATGAAAATCTCAGTACCTGATAAATTGATTTGACTTAGTAACACTAAGTCATTATTGACAAAACAAGGGAATCTAAGAAAACTTGATATACAGGCTTTTAAATAAACATATCAAAGTCACTAAATATGTGGAATAAAATTAAACGTTTTAAATGTAAGTGATTTGTAACCAGGTATACATCATTAATCTTGAAAGCATACTTTTGTATGCAGAGAGCAGTCCCTGGTTGACAGCCAGCAAGTTTAGGGGGACCTCAGTCCTACAATTGCAAAGAATTGCATTTAAATGGGTTCTTCCTTAGAACCTTCAGATCAGAGCCTAGCCTGGCCAACACCTTGATTTTGGCCTTGTCAGGCCATAAGCAGAGAATCTAGCTGTGTTGTGCCTAAACTCCTGACCCATGGAAACTGTGAGACAATGTACACTATTTTAAGCCTTTAGATTTATAATAACTTGTTACACTATAGTAAAAACCTAATACACAGGATAACAGGCTTTAAGCAGTTTTACTTTCCATAGTTTTTTATATTGATTGGGTCCACTTGAAGGTTTACCTCATTCTTCAAATTCTAAATCAGCATAGAAGTTTTGTTGTAGACCACTATTACATTCTGCTCATTCCAGGTTCCCAGGAGTTAGCAGTTGACAAGTGTGAGCAGATAAGTACAGGTAGAGCCCAGAGAGAAAAAATACTAATATCTGTGGAAGACCTCTTGTGTTCTAGTTCATTCATCTGTTGTTTCCTTTGCTCTTTATCTTTACATCAAGGAGTAAGTCATGTGATCTCCATTTTACTGTGGAGAAACCAAGTCCTAAACTATTGTGTGAAGTAGTTGGCCTCAGTCACCTCTAGGAAT
The DNA here is from genome assembly GCF_965194825.1 of Balaenoptera physalus. Taxonomy (NCBI): domain Eukaryota; kingdom Metazoa; phylum Chordata; class Mammalia; order Artiodactyla; family Balaenopteridae; genus Balaenoptera; species Balaenoptera physalus. Next base: position 116,735,732 of record NC_138884.1, on the reverse strand, counting down.
GGTGGAGGAAGAATTTGACCCCATATATTTGTGACTTAAAAATCCTATCTTTTGAAATATTTTTATAATAGCTAGAAAAGTCTGTAGTAACCCTAGTCTGATTCTGCCTGAAATCTTTGAGGCATCCCTACGTTCTTGTTTCAGAATGTCAACTCATTTTTGAAACATGGTCAACTGTATGATTCCCAAGGAATTAGTAACAGAATCTGCTGTGTACATTAATTTCCTCGCAGGGTAGACTGAGAGTTTTATAATGGAACTGAGGCAATAGGTTTTATCTTATATCCAAAGCAATTTATTCATTTAGTTAATGAGGCCCGAAAAAATATTTAGTAAATGTGAAGTAAGTACTTAATCGCCATCTAAACAATAGGCCTTTGTTGGGACTACGCTCCTTTATCTTGTGCCGGGCTATGCCTGGCTAGTCCTTAAATCATCTATAAGGAACATCATAGAAGAAAGCCTCTTTTAACACCACATATGTAAATGGGCAAAGGAAAAGGAGCAGAGTCCTGGAAGTTGTTAATAGACTTAGAATCACAGATACAGAAATTTTTAAAGTTAAGTTCTTTGAGAAGTGTTATTCATTTGGTATCTAACATTATGTGTTCTGCAAAATTTGTTGAATTGCTTTAGACTGAATTGAATTGTGGGGTATTCAGAAGAATTTTACCATTTGTTTTTAAGCATCTTATCCTGAGTTTTTGGTTTGATTGAGAGAGTTTCCTTTCCAGTTTTTAAAGTGTAATTGCAAGGCAGTGGTTTGTCTAATCCCTTTCTGTTGCTTATGAGATCAGAGGGCGTTTATCATTCTGATGAAACTTGATAATTCCCAGACATGCTTCCTGCTTGCCCTTGTAACCATACAAGTCTCAAATCTGCTCTTATGTTGTATGAAATTGCAAAGTAAATTAATTCTTGTGAATAAAAATAAAACAATTTAGAAGGTGCCTATAAAAACTATATATGATTCCCAGTAATTCTGATAGACAGCCCTGTCACCAAAGTCTAGTGCAGGCTCCTCAGCTTCGGCACTATTGACATTTTGGGTGGATGATACTGTAATAGGAGACTGTCCAGTGCAGCTTCCCTGGCCTCTTCCCCGCCAATATGCTAATAATACCCCCCAAGTTGTGACCACCCAAAATGTCCCCAGGCATTGCCACATGTCCTCTAGAGGGCAAAATTGCCTCTGGCTGAGAAGCAGTGATGCAGTTCATCACTGAGTTAACCAATGGAGCCACCTTTCATTGATGATTATGTGATAACTTTGAACATTTTTGTTTTATAAAGGACCTCCTGGCGGGAGGTGTGTAAGTCTCCCCAACAAGATTGTAAACCTTTAAGAAAGGGGATGCTTTCTTTTTGTATACATAGTGTCTAATATAGTGCTGGGTACTAAATAGAGCCTAAACGTGTGAGAGTCTGGCTAATATAATTGTGCATATTCTCCTAAAAGTGGTATTTCAGTTTAGTTTATACAGTCACATTAATCTGTTGGATAAACTAATTTCACCTTCATGCAGATTTATATTAAGATTTCAAATTCATTTTGCAAATGTTCTGAAAGGATTTATTTGACTTTATGGTTTAAGATCTGTTTTTTTCTCTCAAATAATTTCAAGATACAACTGTGACTTTCTTTTGCATACCTTGATTTCCAGATGTAAAGCTGCATTTTGAATCATGAAGGAATTATTCTGAAGCATGTGTTCAGATTTCAGCTTACAGTGAAATTCTATAGCCGACTAAACCTTTAAAAATAAAAGGCTATAGAAAGAATGTATGCATATAAACTTGGCATTGGCAACTTGAGGGAGCCACTGAAATAACTTTCTTTAGTACAAGGAACATCTGCTTCAACATGATGCTGTTTCTTGGTTTCACTTAAAATCTTTTTAAAGCATTTTATGAAACCTGGTTTGTCTCTATCTTTAACATTTTAATAATTATTTCACTGTCATTCATTATCTTAAGGCTGTATTCAGATATGATAAAAATTTACTTTTCACTAGTAACTGATAAATATAGTTTGCAAAAAAGGTACTATAAAGCAGTTTCAAAGGATTCTCATGTCTTTTTACCCCCAAGTTTCAAAGGATTCTCATGTCTTTTTACCCCCAAACAGCAGAAGCCAGATTTATATTATAACATGATATACATGGCTTTATTTTCTGCTTAGTATGAGTTTCTAGGCCTAGTACATTAAATTTTAAGATCTATAAATAATTTCAGTTTCCAAAAAGGGATCAAGACATCTATTCTAAGAAGGATATCATAAAAGGCTTTATGACTGTGTTTACAATAATTTTAATTAAGTTTCAGTCTATAGTGCTTTTAATCTTTCATATAGATTTTTATGATATGTGAGTAAATTTCTCCAAAGCCTTGCAAATGCTGAATTTCTTTTCTCTTTAAAGGTTCTTTCTCGTGGAGATGTTGTTCATGTGAAGATCCTCGGAATTTTGGCTCTTATTGATCAGGGTGAAACAGATTGGAAATTAATTGCTATCAATGTGAATGATCCTGAAGCCTCGAAGTTTCATGGTAAGTCTGTAACTTTCCAGAAACAGAAGTAAATCAGTGTGTCATTGGAATTCTTAGAATTTAAAAGAGGCTCATGTAAAACACAGTGTATATTTTGGGAGTTAAACTTATACGTTTTGTTTTTTAATTCTCTCTCCATGGACAATTCAATATGATTGTGATTCAATATGATTGTGTCTGAGTTATGTCGTACTGCTGAGAGGAGTAAGAGAAAGAAAAGGAGTGCAGACAGACAGACGATACTTCAGATTAAGAAAGTACAATCTATGGGCTCCCTTCCCCCTCACCTCCTTCCCTCCCGCCCTTCCTTCTTTTCTTTCTTAAATCTCTCTTTTATTCATTTGAGTAACAGGAAAAATAAAAAACAAAAAGGGGAGTGTTCATCAAAGACATAAGCTGGTTTTATACCTAGTTTTTGTTCTGTCTTGTACAGGTGAAGGGAAAGATAACGGCCCTCTAACAAAATTTTGATGTCCCAGAAATTTAAGTTCCAGAAGTTTGGTATGATAAAGAGTTAAATTTCTTTGGTGTCGGACAGACTTCAGTTTGCCTTCTGGCTGTGCTACTTTCTACTTGAGTGACTTTGGATAGATCATTTAACCTTTCTGAATTTCAGTTTGCTCATCTAATAATGTAGGTAATTATACCTACTTGTGAGCTTGTTGGCAGTATAAGAGATGATTTACTTAAAGCATCTGGCTGTCATATGAAGTGTTGAGTATATGGCCACTATTATTATTCTCTGACCAATTTTTTCCCCTAGTTTTCTAACCTTTTTCCTTTCAGTTTCATCCTTATTTGGGATCCTGGTCTTTTCTAGACCTCAATTCTTATCTCAATTTGAAAATATACCATTTCTGTATTGACTGAAACTCATTAACACTTACATTTTAAACTCTCTTAATTTATGTGCATTTAAAACCTTTTCTTCACCATGGAGCAGAAAGGAGAAGTACAGAGCGGGAAACTCCTGATACAGAAAACATACTTTGCAGACTTTCCAGTTTTACACAGAGCTGCACTAGCAAGAGGGATGTGTAAAAGCTGTTCTTAGGGATTTTTTTTCCATTGTAATTGTGCATGCTCAATTTAACGTAGGCATTACCACTGATCAACATTGCTTTTTGAAATGCACCAAAATGTAAGCATAGCTGCATTTAATAAAGGAAGTGTTTTCTTAAAAAAAACAAAAAAACAAAAAACTTTTCTTGCACATGGAACAACAAGAGTGATTTTATGCCATTCTTGCTTGTAATTGAGAAAGGGAGGGGTCTGATCGGGTGAAGTACATATAACCTCAGGGTCAAAACTAAAACATGAAAACTACAATTAAAATATGAGACTCAAGCCCATAAACCATATATTTTTCTTATCTATTTCATTATTTTACACTGGATTTCTTTATTATCGTATTTCTCACATATATTTGTATGCATGTATAGATGTATACATATGTAATAAGAGTAAATCAATACCCAATTTAAAAGTTTTTTAATACATAAGCTGCTCCTCAGATGAGAACTGATAATATAATGATGCAACAGCCAGCAAAAACAAACTGTTCAATTAATTCATTTGTGATGTGGCACACTAAAGTCACGAAACTACTGAGGGATGTCCCTTTAAACTAGTCTAAGGAAACTAGTCTTTAGCTCAGTACTGTTGGAGATGTGATTTAACACCTCAAATTCCCTAACATATGCCAAACACTGGTGCCTGTCCTAGTACATATTATTATTCTTAATTTAGAAGAATCTCAAAGGATTTAAATAAATTGCCTAGGGACTTCCCTGGTGGCGCAGTGGTTAAGAATTCACCTGCCAATGCAGGGGACACGGGGTCGATCCCTGGTCCGGGAAGATCCCACGTGCCGCGGGGCAGCTAAGCCCGTGCGCCACAACTACTGAGCCTGCACTCTAGAGCCCGTGAGCCACAACAACTGAGCCTGCGCTCTAGAGCCCGCGAGCCACAACTACTGAAGCCCGCGCGCCTAGAGCCTGCGCTCCACAAGAAGAGACGCCACCACTATGAGAAGCCCACGCACCGAGAAGAAGAGTAGCCCCCGCTCGCCGCAACTAGAGAAAGCCTGTGCAGCAACGAAGACCCAACGCAGCCAAAAATGAATAAATAAAATTTTAAAACAAATAAATAAATAACTTGCCTAAGTCTGCACATTTAGTAAATAGTGGAACCATGATTTGAACTCATTTCAGTCTGATGAGAAAGTCCATTGTCCATCTACCGTGCTATACTGCACAATTCATATTTGTGTAATTTACAGTATTTGTAACTAGCAGTATTGAAACCAGATTACATAGTATAAGTACCTTACTCCTACAGTTTCCTAAGGGTTAGAATGAAAAAATATAACTATTTTCACTTTTTTTCTGTTTATACCCCAAATGGAGATGGCTTGCACTTTGGGCATCCTCTTCTAAATTCTTGTTGTGTATGCTCGTACAGAGAGACATGCAGAAATACTGAAACCATGACATGCAGAAATATTGAAGCTTATTTTGGTTGAGATGAAATTATCAGACTAGAATAATTAAAATAAGAAATTATTGTTTTGAAAGGAAAAAAGGACTTTTTTTCCATTACACTAAAAGGGAACACCTACATTATCTTCATCTTAAGAAATACAACAGTGCTTCTTTATAATAACTTTTTTAAATCTTAAAAGACTAGATGAGTAATTATTGACATATTTTGCTCTGAAATGGTAGCTGACATTGTGCTTTGTGTTTATTTCCAGAATGAATAAGGTATACAGGGGAAAATGGATTATTTACTTTAAGGATATTTGCATATTATTTACACTGAGTAGTTCCAATACTTAAGTACTCTTATATATCTAGATTTTGTAAGATAAGTTCTGTAGTTTTAACAGTTTTAAGTGTTTTCTTTTGTGACTTCTCATTTCTTTTTTTTTTTTTTTTTAATATTTTATTTATTTATTTATTTATTTATTTATGGCTGTGTTGGGTCTTCGTTTCTGTGCGAGGGCTTTCTCCAGTTGCGGCAAGCGGGGGCCATTCTTCATCGCGGTGCGCGGGCCTCTCACTATCGCGGCCTCTCTTGTTGCGGAGCACAGGCTCCAGACGCGCAGGCTCAGTAATTGTGGCTCACGGGCCCGCTCCGCGGCATGTGGGATCCTCCCAGACCAGGGCGCGAACCCGTGTTCCCTGCATTGGCAGGCAGACTCTCAACCACTGCGCCACCAGGGAAGCCCGACTTCTCATTTCTTTTACCTGCACGTTACTGTACATACTCCACATATTCCACGTTTCTTCTCTCCTCTTTTATTCGATAGAGACCCAAGAAAAAAAATAGATGTAGGCACAAATTGAAAGGCTGAAGAGTCTGCAGTATAAATTTTTTTTTTTAATCCTAAATCATGGAATACTAGGTAACTCTATGTAGCAGCTTTTATTTTTCATTGAAACTGAAGTTTGGTTTATATTTATCATATCTCTCTAACATCATCCAGCTCTCCTCTGAAACGATTTCAGACAAAAGACAGAGTTTCTGTTGTCCTGCTGCTCAAGCAAATATTAATGGACAGAAATCATTCCTAACCTTACTTTCTTTCTTCACTGCTTAGCCTGGTGTGTTGTCTGTGTTTTCATTAGCACCTGTAAAGGGGGGGAATTGAGAACTGAAAGAGGCTCACTAATCACAGGGGTTGAAAGCTTCCTGAATCTGTGAAGGAATTTTTACAAAATTAGTTTCTATGACTTGATTACAATATTTAATAGCTTTATCTTGTATCATAATAATTCATCTTCTGAAGGTACCTAACTTATAATTCAGGAGGCACTTAAGTACTACTGTAAGCATATGGCTTATTTTATAGGATGTTACAGGTTAAAAATAGAACCTTGGCAAGGGTGAGGGGGCCTCAGAGATAAATAAAGGAATCAGCTTCATGATTTTGAGATTAGAGGAAATGCCTCTGATAACAATTTATGGTTTTACTGTAGTAAGATAAAAATGTATATTTGGATTCATATGATTAAATAAATACTAGCTAATAGATATTAAAAGTTTGGTGCTATTCTCTATCTACTATAAATCTTTAAAAATTAATCAGCAGTATTTAATCTGAAACCAAGCAACTTTTAAACATTTTATTGTGTCCCTCCCACGTGTACCTTCTAAAATCACAAACAGAAGACTTTGGATGGCATTTTTTTAATTATAAAAAATAGTCATATGTTTGGAAATAAAAACTCAGAAGTATAAAAAGTGTATATAAAATGAAAAGTGATGTTCTCCTTCCTACTTTTTCATCCCCACCCCCCTAGTCTTACTTCTCATATCTTCTTCCCCATATGTTTTTAGTTCTCAAGTGGTTGCTTCTGTTCTGTAATCAGTGTGCTCACACCTCTGTTTCTTTTCCCTGTTAGCTTAAGTTGCTGCTTTCAAAGATTAGGAATTTAACATCTTATACATCTCTCAATTTTGTTACCATATTTCTTCTTCTGTTATCTTAATAACTCTAGGTATTACACTTTGAGCTGTATTTATTGCTTCATTAATTTTGAACAGTAACTCGTGGCTGCCCAGCGTAAAACCAGGGCATTCAGGTTTCTGTACTTCTTTCCTTCTCTGCCCCGTACAACCCAGCTTCCCTCATCTACACTATGAGTTCTACAGTGTAATACATTTGTAATGCGTAGGTTCTGTTCTTTAAAACCATAACTGTTTTTCATGTTTTGTCTCTTGAATCTGAAAGTTGAAAACTAATAAATAGCATTTACAGTATTTATGTGACTATCATTCACTTCGTTTATCATACTGTTTATCGAATGACTGGTTTTAGACAGGCTGTACCCTTGAGCCTGCTGCATAGCTATTATCATGGGGTACATTTTCCAAAAATTTTTACAGAAAATGCGTGGGAGATTGATTTCATACATGTCGGAGTCTATACATGTCAGAAATGGTTTGTTTTGGTGGTCAACTTCTCCTTAAATAACTTTAAAATATCTAATGCAGTCACCTTAAATGTAAATTACTGTATTTGAGTTGAAATTTCTATCACAAAGGAGTGATTTTTTAACAGTTTAAACATTTGTCATCTATACTTGGCATTTTTATTCAATAGGAAGAAGAATTAAAAACATGTAGGGAAGGGTAACTATCTGGAAATTCTTTAAAATTCTGTAGTTTTCTGAGGATGTGTGTAACATAGAAATTTACAGGGAAATTTTTTTATTATTTCCTATATATAATTGTTATTTAGACATTTAAAAAATAAGTCCCTCCTATTAATTTCTACTACCTTAAGAAAAAGAAGCTGTTTTTGACATGGTCAGTACCTATTTTTTCTTTTTTGAAAACAAAAAAGTGTGTTTTAGTTTATAGACAGTATGTTTTATCTATATATATATATATATATATAGTTTTTGGTGTATTAATACAGACACATTTGTATTTCTGTAAGGAAGTTCTGGGGTTGGGAGGTTTTTTAAGCAATTTTTATTACTCTTTAATTTTTATACATGTAGTTCTAGATGTATCATGCTTGAAGCGTGGTACCAATTTTTTAAAATTAATTAATTTATTTATTTTTGGCTGTGTTGGGTCTTCGTTGCTGTGTGCAGGCTTTCTCTAGTTGCGGTGAGCGGGGGCTGCTCTTCCTTGCTGTGAGCGAGCTTCTCATTGCAGTAGCTTCTCTTGTCGCACAGCATGGGCTCTAGGCACGAGGGCTCAGCAGTTGTGGCTCGCGGGCTCTAGAGCGCAGGCTCAGTAGTTGTGGCGCACGGGCTTAGTTGCTCCGCGGCATGTGGAATCTTCCTGCACCAGGGCTCGAACCTGTGTCCCCTACATTGGTGGTTGGATTCTTAACCACTGCGCCACCAGGGAAACCCTGTGGTTGTTTTATTTGTTAGGAAATAACTTCTTTGATCCTAATGAACATGTACAGACTTTGGTAGACTGTAACATCCTGTTTTAATGTTTATAGTTTTTTAAACTTTGACTTGACTGAACTAAAACTAGCCATTGCATCAGAGAATACATTTCAGTTGGAAAGAAACTGTGGTTGCTGGCTATATTTCTGTAATTTTAACATTATTATTTAAATCTTCAAGTTTTGCCTTCTGAAAGTGGAGTAGCAACTTTGAAAATCTAAAAAAGTCTAAACAGCATTTGAAAATGAATTCCTCATATGCCCTGATAGAAAATTGGTCACTTTGGCTGGCTCATTAACACTTGGTGAGCACTAAGACCTTTTAATGCACTGTAATTAGGTTCCAGCCCCTAATGCTCTTAATGGTACCTTAATGACCTGCAAGAGTTAATAAGACTCCCAGGGCACCTAAATTGTTACTAGAGAATGCCTTGGCTGTTAGGGATAATAGCGCTTGGTTCTGAAATAACCAAGTTCAGAGCTTTTTAAGAAGATGGAAATGCTAGGGCATATGTAATTTCTCTCTTGGTTAAATTAACCACCTTCTATAATATAGAGCTTCAGATATTCACCAAACAGATGTTTGAGCCTCTTCAGGACCGCCAACGATGCCTAAGGCCCTTATGTCAGGAGAAGTAATGTCATAAGGAGGTAATTTAAGCCTAGAAGCTATGTCAACTTGCAGAGCAATAAAGATTTCTTTTGATTGGTATTAAATAAATGAAAACTATTGTCTGATGTCCTGTAATAAATATTGCCTGGGCAGTGATGTTAAAGTTTTCAAAAATTGAAAATCAGAACAATTATATTGATGTAGATACATTCTGGGATGAATAAATTACATGAGTAATAAGGGAATTATTTTAAATGAGGCAGTTGGGACTTTTTCGAAGGCCAGCATTGCACTTGTCCTGAAATTATCAGAATTTATATGTATTTTATATTTATAGAATTTCAACTTACATTTAAAGAAATTTGAAAGTCAAATAAAACTATGTAGTTTCTTTTATTTTCTTTCAAGGCAGGAACAAACACATGGAAACCAAATCTATCTGACTTAAATTTTCATGTGCTAAATAAACAATTCTAGTGCCCCTGCAATTATTATTTTAAAAATAAGCCAAATTAATAAGGTATTTAATTTCCTTACTTCCTAAAACACAAGTTAACCTTATCATTTAGGGAAAAAATAGGGCACAGCATAGTAATCTTAAGGGAAAATATTCACATTAACCTTTGTAACCGGAAAGAATGGCGTTCCGTTTGCTTTCCTTTGCGTGTGTTCTTTGGCACAGAAAGGGGCCGGCATGTCACCATTGTCGTCCTAAAAGCTCTAACATTTCTGGAACAATTACTGTATGTCGAGGAACTATGCTGAGTGCGTCTTTTGGAATATCTGTTGAATGTTTACCTAAGTTCAAGCAAGATGTGCTAGTGTTCCCTTTTTTGTTTCAGGTTGGGAACCTGAGGCACTGGTGGTTGGGGGCGGGCGTTGGTCGGTGACTTCCCTGAAGGCTGCGGGAGCCACTGCATCGCATCGACGCTCGGAAAAGTAGTTGTGGCCTTGGACTGTCTTGCTTTCTGGGAGCGCTGACCACTTGCTCTTCAATAGTTGAGGCATCAGTGGGATAATTATGATTAGAAGTCCCGTAAAAGATGGCTCTTTTGATCTTCATTCCTTTGATTTCATTAATAGGTATGGCTTAATAGGCGTGGGTGGGTAGGGATGGGATGTGGGAGGAGGCAGTTGAGGAACGGGGACAAATCAAGTAAAATGTACTATAATTAAGAATAGAATTAAATTACTGGGAATCATTTGCCTCTTTTTTGAACCTTGACCTCTTCCAGTGTTTTTTCAGGCTTCAGTCATATTCCTACGATGTGAAGAGTAGGGGAGGCCTAAATTCTAAAATCCTTTCTTGTATGTATTAGTTATCTGACCTTGGGAAAGTCACATAACCTCTTTTTTTTTTTTTTTTTTTAATTTCCTTTTTCCCTCCAACACATGCTCCCAATACACAGATAAGCTTTTTCTTTTTTTTTTTTAACAAATGTATTTATTATTTATTTATTTATTATTTATTTATTTATTTTTGACTGAGTTGGGTCTTTGTTACTGCATGCGGGCTTTCTCTAGTTGCTGCACACGGGCTTCTCATTGTGGTGGCTTCTCTTGTTGCAGAGCACAGGCTCTAGGGCGTGCGGGCTTCAATAGTTGTGGCTCGCGGGCTCAGTAGTTGTGGCTCGCAGGCTCTAGAGTGCAGGCTCAGTAGTTGTGGCTCACGGGCTTAATTGCTCCGCGGCATGTGGGATCTTCCCGGACCAGGAATAGAACCTGTGTCCCCTGCACTGGCAGGCGGATTGTTAACCACTGCGCCACCAGGGAAGTCCCTCACATAACCTCTTGAAGCTTTCTTCATCTCTAAAGTTGTGGGGTTGATCCTCTAATCAGTAAATGACCCCTAGAGCTTTTCTTCTCTAACTTTTGGTTGTTTTAGGAATATTTCAATCCATTATTTAGACAGGCTAAAGCCTGTCTTCTTCTAAAATAGAAAGACCTAAATTATCTTCAGAGTTAGTGCTGAACAAAACGCAGTTTAAATTAAAGATCATGAGATAGATTTCTTGGGGACATTGGCACATTTTTAGGTACTTTAGGGAAGCTGTTAAGTGGTGGAGCTGAAACTTCAGTGAAAGTCTGGGTGACCCAAAGCCTAAGCTTTTAGCTACTTGGTTATGTGGTTCTAGTTAAAATTAGATTAGAAAACCATTTGGATTTCTGTGTTACAAGGCACCTGGATGGTTTTCATTTTATTGGTCGTAGAATTTGTGGAAAAGGAGAATAGAGAAAGAAAACGCAACTAAAATGAAGGATACTATTCATTAGTCTGTGTGCTATTAAGCATAGATACGCAGAACAGTGTGGAAAACATGAGAACCTTTTAGGGATCCCATGTAAGTGTAGCTATTAAAACATTTCTCTGAGCTGGAACCTCTATTTGTGATGATACAGTGAATATTATGGAACAGAACTGTTATTTCTTGTGAATGTTTGTAAAATGTCATTAAAAACGTATGTTCTCACTTCCCACAGACTTTGTTTGGAGGCCGGTCTTGCACACATTTAGCTCTGTGAGAACAGCATCTACAGCATTGGAACGAGAGCTTTGTGCATTTATGTCACTTCCTTTGGTGGCATCCCTTAGAATTGGAAACTCCATTTTTACTTTTTTTTTTTACTCTCTTTGGACAGAATTTCAAACATGAGCACATTTTCTAGTATCTTTATTTTTCTTTTAAATAATATGGGCAAGGAGATATGGCACTACATTTGTGTTACTGTTTTTTATCTGAAAATAAAAACAAAAATCCTCAGCTGATTATATGCTTTCCTTACTTCCTGTTGTGGTCTAGTAGAGATAATGCCAGTGAAAACAGCATTTTCATTTTTTTTTCCTCTGGATCATTTTCATGGAAGTACAGATGGTTCTCTATATGGGGATGTGGATAGGAAGTTAATGATGTGACTGTATATATAGTTTGATAAATATCCCTGGGTGACCCTGATGGGTTCCTCCAAGTTGAGAACCATTCTGTTAATCTATTCTTCTTTGCTGGTTTGATAATCCAGTCTTGGAACTAGAATAATTGATAACAATTTTGATATATGTTCAGTTAGGAGATGTAATCACCTAACCAAATTTGATGATGTTCTTCTCCCCACACATACCCCTGCCACCCCATATTTAAAGGTAGCGCAGGTGACCCTTGAACAACGCGGTGGTTAGGGGCGCCAACCTGGCACAGTCAGAAATCCACATGTAACTTTACACTTGGCCCTCCATATCTGCAGTGCAGGCATCCTGAGATTCAGCCATCCATGGACCACTAGTACTGCAGTACACACATTGAAACGAATCCATGTATAATAAGTGGACCTGCACAGTTCAAACCCATGTTGCCCAAGGGTCAACTCTATATTGAGGTTACTCTATTCCCTTTAAGATCTTGAGCCAATTACTTAACCTCATGGAGTCCCAGTTTCCTAATTTACATAAAGGAAATAAATAATGCCTGATTTACAGGTTTTGAAGCTTCAGTGACATACTATTAACTGAGCCTTTAAAAGTTTTTTTTTTTTTTTTGCCAATCTAATGAAAATGGTATTTTGTTTTAATTTTACATTTTTCTGCTTAATGCTTGGATGGAGCATCTTTTTCATCTATTTATTGGCTAGTTGTATCTTCCCCTCTGTGAATTGCCTGTGCATGGTACTCTCCATTTTTCTATGGAGTTGACATATTCTTTTGATATTTGGGAGTTGCTTAGATATTTTGGATATTAATTCTTTACTATTTAGGTTGCAAATATTTTCTCCCTATCTTCAGAGAAGCTGTGTTGCCTTTTGTCTTACAGACATTTTAAATTCTGACGTATTGCATTTTATCAATCATTTTTATATGTGACTTTAGCATTTTAATTCTTATGTAAGGATTTCTTACCCCATAGTCGCAAAGTTGTTTTTCCTTATTTCTTTTTTATTCTTTTATGTTTTAATTTTTTTACACTTGGATCTTTAATCCATGTGGAATTTATTTTTTCCATGTAAATAATATTTTCATCACCTCTTACCAGAAAAATCTTTTCTCTTCCCCCTTTTTTGAAATGTCTCCTTTATTGTATATTGCATTCTTATTTATACAGATAGTCTGCTTCTGGATTCTCTTTGGTGTCAGTGATCTATTTCTGTGCTAGTGCCACATTATTTTAATTACAACAGCCTCATAATAAAACATATAGAAGGCAAATCCTCCTGCTTTTGTTCTACATTTTCCAAGTTGTTTGGGTTTTTTCTAATGCATATATTCTTCTGGGCAAATTTTTGGAATTAATTGTCAGGGATTTCTGCTATCTTTAAAATATTAAATTTTGCAATAATGAGTATCATATGTTTATATATTTCTCCAATTATTCAGGTTTTCTTGTTTATCTTTTAGAAAATTGATGTAGATTTACTAATGAAGGTCTTACATTTTATGTTAGGTTTGTTTCTAGGTATTTAATTCTTCCACTGCAAAAGCTTTGTTCAGTGTCTGGCATGTTACAGGTGCTTGGTAATTTTTTTTAAATTGATGAATAAATTAATGTATGCATATATATATTGATAAACAAAAAATGAATGTTTTGAGCAAAGTTTGAAAATACCTTCAAAATAGTGCATTTTCACTTATTTTAAAGTGAGAAAACATTTGTACTTAAAATTTTGGCATTTTTAACAATTGTAGTTATGTTTCTTTGGAGTTACCTGTACATTGCTAAGGACAAGTATTTTTTGGTATTTTTCTTTCTCTTGCATAATGCTGTAGGGATTCATGCATATTGTGTGTGATCAGTGTAGTTTGTTCTATTTTGTCACTGAATAGTGTTCCATTGTGTAGATACACCGCAGTTTATCCATCCACCTGTTGACAGAAATTTGGGTTTTGAGTTTGGGGCTAATACAAGTAAAGCTGCTATGAACATTCAAATATATAGGTCTTTGTGTGAACTTATGTTTTCATTTCTCTTGAGGAAATACCTAAGAATAGGGTTATAGGTCAGTGGGTAATTATATGCTTAACATTGTAAGAAACTGTCAAACTTTACTATGACTTTATATACCATTTTGCATTTCCACCAGCAAGTTGTATGAGAGATCCAGTTGGTCCCAGAACCTCCATCCATCCTTTGTGCTTTGGTTTCATATTGTCTTAAACAATAAAATGCCTTTTAAAAAAATTAAGAGGAAAAACACACACACACATATGTATTCTATTATATTTACCCATGTTTTGCCATTTTTTTACCCATATATTTTATTACTTCCTGAAGATCTGTAGTTTCCATCTGGTGTTATTTCCCTTCAACTTTAGCATTTTTTGTAGTGCAGTTCTTCTGGCGATGAATTCTCTCCATTTTCATTGATCTGTCTTTTCTTGTCTCTTCTTGCCTTTGTTTTGGAAGTATACTTTCACTGGATATAGAATTTTAAGTTACAGGGTTTTTTGTAAAGATTTTCCATTTTCTTTTGGCCTGCATTGTTTTTGATAAGTAAACAGTGTGTTGTTAACTTAGTATATAATATATTGTTTTTCTTAGACTGTTTTAAAGGTTTTCTCCTCATTTTTGGATTTCAGCAATTTTTCTGTGATATGCTAAGGTGGTCTTTCCTTTATATTTATTTATCCTCCTTAGGATATCCTGAACTTTGCAGATCTGTAAGTTCATGTTTTTGCCACATTTGGGAAATTACTTACCGTTACATTTTCACATTTTTTTCACCCTATATTTTTTACCTTCATTCTGAGACTCATAACATATTTTAGACCACTTTAAAAATTATTATTATATAAATTTCAGGTGTACATCATTATAATTTGACATCTGTATTCACTACAAAGTGATCACCATGACAAGTCCAGTTGCCATCCACCACCAAACCATTGACCCTCTTCACCCACCTCACTCACCCCTCAACCCCTTCCCCTCTGGTAACCATTAACCTAATCTCTGTATCTATGAGTTTGTTTTTGTTTTATTTGTTTTTTTTTTGCTTAGATTCCACATGTCAGTGAAATTATACAGTATTTGTCTTTCTCCCTCTGACTTATTTACTTAGCATAATACCTTTGAGGTCCATCCATGTTGCAAATGGCAGGATTTCATTCATTTTTATGGCCAAGTAGTATTCCATTATGTTTATATACCACATCTTCTTTATCTATTCATCTGTTGATGGACACTTGAGTTGTTTCCATATCTTGGCTATTGTAAATAATGCTGCAGTGAACGTAGGGGTGTATATGTCTCTTCAAATTAGTGTTTTCATATTTTTTGGGTAAATACCCATAAGTGGATTAGCTAGATCATATGGCTTTTCTATTCTTAATTTTTTCAGAAATCTCCATACTGTTTTCCATAGTGCCTACACCAAATTACAGTCCTACCACCAGTGCACAAGGGCTCCCTTTTCTCTACATTCTCTCCAACATTTGTTATTTCTTGTCTTTTTGAGAATAGCCATTCTAACAGGTGTGAGGTGATATGTCATTGTGGCTTTGATTTGCATTTCCCTGATAATTAGTGATGTTGAACATGTTTTCATGTGCCTGTTGACCATCTGTATGTCTTCTCTGGGAAAATGTCTATTCAGATCCTCTGTCCAGTTTTGAATTGGGTTTGTTGTTGTTGTTGTTGAGTTTTATGAGTTCTTGATATATTTTGGATATTAGCCCATTATCAGATATATGACTAGCAAATATCTTCTCCCATTCATTAGGTTGCCTTTTCATTTTGATGATGGTTTCCTTTGCTGCACAAAAAAGCTTTTTAGTTTGATGTAGTCCCATTTATTTATTTTTGCTTTTGTTTCCCTTGCCTTTGGAGTTAAATCCACAAAAACATCATTAATGCTGATGTCAGTGAGGTTACAGCCTATGTTTTCCTCTAGGAAGTTTAAGATTTCAGATGTTATATTCAAGTATTTAATCCATTTTGAGTTAATTTTTGTGTATGCTGTATTTAGACCACTCTTAATTGTCTCACAGGTCACTGAAACTCTCATGTCTTTTCAGTCTTTCTTCCTTACTGTTCTTTAGACTCCATGATTTCTATTGATCTGACTTCTACTTACCTGATTTATTTCTGCCATATCCAAGTTCTGCTATTAAATTCATGATTTTTCATTTCAGATACTCCCTCATTTGTTGGTTTTTTTTTTGATAGTTTCATAGTTTTTATTCCTTAACTGAGATTTCCACATGTTCATGCATTGTGACCGTATTTTCCTGAACGTCCTTGAACATATTCATAATGATGACTTTAAAATCCTTGTTTGTAGGGGTCCTCTCAGGATTGATTTCTTTTGATTTTCTTTTGTACCAAGAAGTTATTTATTAATAAGTAAGAGTGTGTTTTTCCTTTATTGTTTGTTTTTAATATCCAATATTTAATTACATCAAAAGTTGGGGGGACTGGGCATGGTTCTTTTTGGGTAGGCAAGAGAGTAATTTAAATTATTTTAAAATATTTAATATTAATTAGAATATTAATATTATAATATATAATATTAATAATATTAATATTATATAATATAATAATATCAATAAATATCTTAAAGATATTTATTATAGAATGTGTTATGATTTTCTCATGATTAAAATTTCTTAATTTTTTTTGTTTTTGGTAAATAATTACTTTTAAAGTTCATTGTGTCTTTGATAAGTCTCCAGAGTAAAAATATGTCATAGGTTAGATATTTCTCTCTCTCTCTCTCTCTCTCTCTCTCTTTCTCTCTCATATTGTTCATGGGCTGTATGTATAAAATGAGCCTTATCAACTGAATTTTTTACCTCATCTACATCATTACTGTTTGCTTATTTGGCAAAAATAGAGTATTAAAGTGTGTTTAAGTCTGAAATCTGGGTAAAAATGGAAGTCTTGACAAATACCTGTGATTAGAAACTGCTCCTAGTATAAGAGAATGTATTTTTTTATAATAAATATTAGAAAGAAAGTCAATTATCAAACCTTTTTTTTTCTTAATAGATTACAGTTTGTGATATTCAGTTACGTTTTAGAAACAAGTGAATTGCTTTATACTGAAAAGAAACTTGATTACATGTTGAAAGGTATACAGTATCTAATGAAAGAAAAAGATAAGTCATAAAGATTGCTTTTAAAAAGTGAAAAGTGTTATGATCCTCTCACGTCTACAGAGATAAAGTGGTAGGTTTTGACTAAGATATTTTAGCTTAATTTCTTTGCTTTTATAAATTTCTAAATCAAAATTAGTTAAGACAAACTAAATTAAAATGGAGAGCTCTGGATTTTGAAAAGCCAAATTAAACTTTAAATTTTGTTACATTGCATCATTATTTTGTTTTGCTTTTTACCTGGCATTTAATAAAGAAATTTACAAAATTTCCAATGGTTTTATATAGAACTATGGTTATTTATAAATCATGTATTTTTAGTTTTAATATAAAAATTCCCTTAAGGAGACTGTATATAATCTTTGTTAATTAAACTTTCAAATTTGGAAACAGCTCTTTTATAAAGTAAATCATGGCTGTACACTATTTGTCAGAAGTTATGACACCTTTTATGAAACTAAAAAAATAGGGTGATATATATTTAGGTGACTGCATTTTAGTTGTATTATAATTTAAATTGCTACTTAATGTTACAGACTAGTCCTTTTTAATTAACTCTTTGATACTTTAAATTTTATGTAAGTCTGATCTTTACTGGGTTTTGTTGTTTTTAATTTTTTTCTTTCACTGGTAATTCATCTCAGTTCTGCTTTCTAATAGTATCCAAAACTGACCATTTGTCACCACCTCCATACAACTACAATTATCAAAGCCCTCATCACATTTCGCCTCATATTGGATTTCCTGCTTCCACTTCTTACTCTCCACGGTCTTTTCCCTACACGGCAGCTAGAATTCTTCATGAAACACGTACTCTGCCCAGAATCCTGTAGTGGCTTCTCATCGCAAAGCCAAGTCCCTAGTCTGGCCCTTAGACTCCTATGTGACTGCTTCTCTAATCTCATCTCCTAATACTCTTACTTCACCCTGCTCTAAACGCAGGGCTTTCTTAACTGTCTTCCTCAAACGTTTGACGCACACTCGTACCTCAGAGTATTGATTGGCACAGTCTTCCTCCCAGGACTCCTCTTCTGCCTATGTGAATGAGCTGCTCCCACACTTCATCTAAGAATTTACTAAAATACTTTTTGTCAGAGGCCGCCCCTGATCTCTCATAATCTAAAATCCTCTTCCCCACCTCATTTGCAGATCGATCTACATGTTTAATTGTAAATTTTTACATCTTTGTCTCATCTTTAACTTACCCAGGCCTACTTTGACAGCAGGTATTTTTAGCAATCTCTTTTATTGAATTCTTTTAAAAACATTCAAGTTACTTTCATAGAAACAAAATCTCATTTTTTTGTACTGATAAAGTCACTACCTTATATAGTTTTTATTAAATCTCATAATTATAACAACAGATACAGTTGGCATGAATGTTTTGGGAATAAACGTACCTGCTTGCTAAAGCTAAAACTTAACTGGTGGGAGCCAAGTGTGGGCTTCATTCTAGAGCTGTCTACCAGACTCAGCAGACAGACCACTGTGGACATCAGGCAGAATATTTACGGAAGTGGAGAGTCTTTGTTAATTGTCTGGGGAATTGATCAAGTAGATCTCGATTAAGAGAGTTTAATTGTAGTTAAAAACTGAAACTGAAATAAGCTTAGCTTGATTATATAAAAGAGCGCTTCTAGATTATTCTAACTTTTATTGTTGGATTAGTTCATCTTGAAAATAAATTATATAATTATCTCTAGTAGAAACTTTCGTATAAAATTAATTCCGAGTGGAAATAAATGACTACTAGAGAATCGCTGGTTTTCTTAAAATAACATATATTATAAAAAATATATCTAATGAAAATATTCTGGAGTTGGATAATAATGATGGTTGCGCAACATTGTGGAGGTACTTAATGCCCCTGAATCAAACACTTAAAAATGGTAAATTTTATGTTATTTATATTTTTCCACAATAAAACCAAAATAAAAATACATCTACACATAAAAAAATAATATAAATAAACCTGTGACAAATTATTAATGTGCAATATAGAAGAAAAGTCAGAATTCATGGAATTAGAGGACTTGTATTTATATAATACTAGTTCTACCATAAATGAGTTGGCAACATTTTGACAAATCTTTTACATTTTCTTTTTTTTTTTAATTAATTAATTTTTGGCTGCATTGGGTCTTCATTGCTGCACACGGGCTTTCTCAAGTTGTGGCGAGCAGGGGCTACTCTTCGTTGTGGTGTGCAGGCTTCTCATTGCAGTGGCTTCTCTTGTTGCGGAGCATGAGCTCTAGGCGCATGGGCTTCAGTAGTTGTGACACGCGGGCTCAGTAGTTGTGGCTCACAGGCTCTAGAGCGCAGGTCAGTAGTTGTGACTCACAGGCTTAGTTGCTCCGTGGCTTTTGGGATCTTCCCGGACCAGGGCTCGAACCCATGTCCCCTGCATTGGCAGGCGGATTCTTAACCACTGCGCCACCAGGGAAGTCCCTTTTACCTTTCCTTAGCTGTAGTTTTCTTAAGTTTAATGTGAATTTACTTACTCCTCACAACTCTCGGGAGTTTTATGAGGAACAAATGAGGATATTTATATAAAAATCTTTTATGAACTGTGTAAGTCAGTTTATAGACTTCAGGTGGAATTTTTCATATTTTTGGAAGAGTAATTCATTGAACTGACTGTTGGTATTGCATATAAGGTTTTGGCTTGAGGCATTTGCTATTGAGGTTTTAAAAATATTTAAATTGCGTATTTAAAATTTTTTTGTGTGTGTGAAAATGCAGCTGTTTATTCCCCAGGGTTTAATTAATTGAGAATGGAAAAGTTTAGCTTATATTTGGAGAGTTACACTTCTTATTGGCATTATTAAATGTTCAGGTTTTTTATTATTGATGTCTTTTCTTACCAGGTTCCCTTCATGACTTCCGAAGGGAAAACCTTGCAAGCTGAGGTAGATACTGGATAACTTAGTTTTTCCTTTCTTATCTGAAATCAGTGTGTTAAAAAGCAATTATCAAAAAAAAAAAAAAAAGGTTTATGCAGTGGAACAGGAAATGGTAGACTGGTTAAGTATAATGATGTCATAAATCAGATTTAAGTAATAGAAAATTATTTATTTTGGACATTGATTAAAGTGAATTTCTGGTTGCTCACCTTCAGTGGACTAAGAGATATTTTCTTCCTCTGAGTAAGAAAACAGTGAGTTGGAGGAACTCAGTTAATTTACAGAGATTTATTTTTTGCAAAAATAAAGATAGGATGTAGGAAAATGGTCAATAAAAAGCTCACTTTAGAAAGAAGCTCTTTTTATAAGAAAAAGAGGAAAAATAATCAGAATTTAATTAGCTGAAATCTTTATTGAATGTTTCATTGCGGCATAACAAAGAACTCTGTACCTAGGATACAATGTATAATATTAAAAAGATGTGATCTTAATCTTTAGAGTTCACTGTTTTAAACATCCTCCATCACTTACTTAACCTGTGTTCAGTTTCAAGTGATTCTTTTTTCCCTTAGTTAGTTGTAACATTTCTACAATTTGCTCCAGAATTACTTTAGATAGATGTGTGGCCCATTGACGAATTTTAAAATTTTAGATTTGAGTGCCTTTAGGCCGCATACTCAGTCTTTTATTTGCCATAGTCTCTGCCATTTCTATGGTCTCTGCCTTACCACACTTACTTCACTTATGTGAAACACCTGGCCTTTGGAGACATATGTCACTCTTGCTAAACCTTTACCTAACAGGCACAAGGCAAGGATAAAAAGGAAAAGGATAATTCCTGTCTGTTCAACCCATGCCTGCAAAGTTCTTACCTTTTCCTGTCATGCCTAGTGAGTGGGGATTCCCACAAGGCTTGGATGAGCGTGTCTGAAACCAAGTGATCTTTAAATTATCCCTCTGCCTGGTGTCATCTCCTGGTTTTAGTTATAGCTTTCTAATGCTCCAAGTGCTGCTAAGTCTGTTTGTCATTTGCCATAATATACTGTGAATAAAGGACTATGCTAAATTTCCCTTAAGCCACAGTCTAGTGGAGAGTAAAGACTTCTAGTTTTATCTAGTTATTTCTTATACTTTTTGAATTGATATTTTTGGAAATGGTACATTCCTTGGGGACCTCTTTTGGGGGAGGGGCCTATTACTAATACAGTAGTATTTCCAATTATATTTAAATGAATGTCTTCAAAATGTAATGGTTAAGGTTTTACGTGGTAATAGAACTTAAAAATAAATCCTATAAATCATTACTAATTTGAAATGAAAAACTCTGAACCATCCAGGTATCACTCTGTTTAAAATTGCCCTGACCACATTCTCTGTCTTCCTTACTCTGATTTATTTTTCATCAGACTTTTCACCACTTAAATTGCGTATCTGTGTCTTTATTTGTTGTCTGTCTCTTCCTACTATGTAAGCATGTGAGCAGGGACTTGTTTCTGATTCCTGTTCTATTTCACTGCTTACAACAGTGTCGGATACATAATGAGACACTTACTAAATATTTGGTATAGGAGTGCATGAAACCCTTCTCATCCACCTGTAGTATGTTCTCCTCTGGGTGCTGCCCTCTCCACTCTACTGTCAGCATCCTTTGGCTTAGTACATAAAAAACACGGATACTGATGTTGTAACTCTCCCTACTCGAAGCCCCCCATTGTCCTCAGAATGACATCAGTCCTTAAGTATATCTCACTTAATCCTCTCACTTTAATACAATTTGTTGTCTATCTGCCTGTTTTTTTGTTTTTTTAATTAAACCTTTGAGCTCCTTGAAGAAAAGAATTTTGTTGTCTTCATCGACTTATCCCCTACCCCTTACATGGTATCTGAAGGTGCTCAAAAAATGTCTGTAGAATGAAGGAGTAACATTTTACATGGGGAAAAAAAGGCAAGTCCGGAGGTGATAGGATACATGCTGATGGTGAGCAGCAGGGTTGGACTGACTCCCTCAGGCCAGTGCTCTACCACTAATCGGAGTGGATTTTGATTTTTAACAAGTATTTTTGTTTCTTCACTTATAGATATTGAAGATGTTAAGAAGTACAAACCTGGTTACTTAGAAGCTACGCTTAATTGGTTTAGATTTTATAAGATACCAGAGGGAAAACCAGAAAACCAGTTTGCTTTTAATGGAGAATTCAAGAACAAGGTGAAGTTGATAATCTTTATTCTAAAATGTGCCTGTGATACCTGTACAATATTTCTTTCACTTTGGGCGATTTCATATGTGAACATTTGTATATAGTATGATAACAAAAGTGCTCTTTACCGACTTTCATATTTAAGGACATTATTTTATCATTTTTATTTTTTAAAAAGTTTTAGGAGATCTCTCTAAGTAAATCAGTAAGGCTGATAAATACCTATATGCATCTGTTTATCTATCAATAAGTCCTTCATCTCAGAAAATGAAGGATTTCCATGATCAGTCTAAGTCTGCAAATTGTATATGAAGAAAAGCCTTCCATTTACTTATTCCAGAGAAGAGAAAGTTACTTACCATTAATGCAGATCCAAAGGGGCTTCCCTCCTAAGTGTTCATCCTACCATGGCTGAATTAAGCTGCTTAACAATTAAGACAGCACTTGAATTATCTTACTGTCAGAGGATTTTTCTATTAGAAAACCACAAAGTTACCAGAAAGTGGCTCTAATATGACACATATGGAGGAAATAGACCAAAGAGTTAAAGTCAAAAACATGGACTATGTCTTTTAAACTTACTGCCACTATATAAATTTCACATTATAAACCAACCTTTAAGTGGTACTAATAAAGTATGTTTTGCAGGTAAAGTAAGAAATGGTCGTGAAAACTTTAAGATTACAATAAGTATTTTGTTATACAAGAGTTTATTGCTGAACCCAGTATTTTTTAAAGGTACATTAAAAGAACCCTTAAGATCTTGAGGGCTTTGTCTAGGATTTTTAAATATAAATATAAAACTATTATTTTAGACTGTAATCTCTCACTTAAGGAAAATTAGGAACATTTTGGGGGAAAAATATAAAGAGTTTTCTGCTTTGGAAAAATAAAGCAAGTTTTCCTTAGACGGTCTTACTAGATCTCTATCTATTGTTGATTTTGCATTTTTAGACACTATATGAATTCATACTAAGAAAAAAAATTAGAAAATGTTGAGGTTTACTACCTTCAGACAGTGCATAATCTAAAACGATTATGCAATTGGACTACTTACAGCTTTGATGATGATGAAATTAATAGGTATATGCTTATTTACAAGCAAGATATTGATAGTTGGCTAACCACTTTACATTCAACATCTTATTTATTCTTTCAACAACTCTATGATTTAAATCAGGGGTTGGCAAACTTTTTTGTGTAAAGGACCAGAAAGTAAATATTACAGACTTTGTAGGCCATATGGTCTCTGTCACAACTACTCAACTCTTCCATTGTAGCACTAACGCAGTCAGAGGCCATGCACAGATGAATGGGCATGACTGTGCTCAATAAAAACTTTATTTACAAAAACACATGGTGAGCTGGATTTGGCCCACAGGCCCAAGTTTGCCAACCCTTGATTTAGATGATCTTCATTACATTGCATATTATAGATGAAGAAATTAATACAATGAGATTAAGTAATCTGCATAAAGTCACACAGCTGGTAAATAAGGATGTGAGAATTTATACTCAGGTTTGCCTGACTACAGAGCTCATGTTCTTAATAATTAACTGTCATACTATGACTAGTTCCATGTTAGTATAATGATGTGATTGCAGTGTCTGTTTTTGGTTTTTAACTAGGCTTTTGCTCTTGAAGTTATTAAATCTACTCATGAATGTTGGAAAGCATTGCTTATGGAGAAGTGTGCTGGAGGGGCTATAAATCGGTAAGGACTTGTCTTTTCTATGTAGAGTTATTTTATTACTAACTGGTACTAAAGAGCCATATGATACTGCTCAGATCTGATTTTTTTTTTAAGAGAATTGAAATATTTTTTCACTTAAAAAATGTTTACAGAGCACCTATTCGAAAGGTATTACCAAGTGCTGGGCACTATGAAATTAGGAATTGACATGACCCCTTTTCCCAAGGAATTTATAGTTTAGTGGGGTATACTGTCAAATAAAGAGGCATTTAATTATAAGGCACTGTGAATATATGCAAAGGTGGATTTTCAGCGACTTTTCAACATGCAGACGTATGATTAATTGATGTAATAAGTACCACATCATTTCTTGGTAAGAACAGTTAAAAGCCTTCTTATCCAACAGGATCTGGGTCACCAACTAATTGATTAGGGGGAATCAAACAATAGTAACATGTATAACTCAAGCGTTTTATTTTACTTTAAAACATTTAAGTGTACATTCATTTATCAATCTGTGGATATAGGGCTAAGACCTTTTCTGTATAGATTATATATAGATTATATATAGCCTAACTTAATATGTAATAGAAAATAAAGATCAAATCCTGTAGTCTTTAAACTCCTTACACTTAAAAACCCTTATAAATTTTTAGGGTTCTTTTTTTCTGACCTTTTACAGTTGTCTTACCACACCTAATTTGATACCAGGTTTTTATAGTGATTCACCTTTATGGAGGCTTTTTACAGCCTCCATAGTGTGTACAGCCTCAGTGGTTCTAGAGCCCACTTGGTGTTCATAGAAACAGTTCTCTTTCCATACTCCCTTCATTGATGGGCGTAATTACAGCTTTCATTATGAAATTGTAATACCAAAGACCACTGACATAAAAAAGGTTTGGAAACAAAAACAGCTGACTCTTGGCAAGCCTAACTAGGAGGCAAAAGTACACAGTCCTTCTGGAGAGCAGAGTCCTCCCCATCGTCATTGTCCTCTTTGAATCAGGGGACAGTGGGAAGCCATTTACTCTTCAGCAAATACTGATTGAGGGTCTCCTGCCAAGTACTGTGCTGATAGTAGGGTTGCTGCTGTGAATACAATAAAGAGAGTCCCCGTCCTTCTGGGGCATAAAGTCTGGGAATCAAGAGAGACATTAAAGAAATCATTAGAATAAAGTAATATGGAGTAAAGAATTAGGCAGTCTCAAGGAATATTTTATCCAAGTCATCAGAGGCTCATCTTGCAAATGCTTGGGCGTTATAGCTTCCGATTCTGTTTCTCTTGAGTCTAGAGTAACACTGTGGACTCCATCTTCTCCTCCCATTTTTCTTACCTCTTTTGTGTTGATAGAATACCCTTTTTTTCCATATAGTCTTAAAATTTAGGTAATTGTTTCTAACATAAATAGTTACTAACTTACTAACAAGAAAACTGGGTGTAATGAAATGTCATCTAGCCCTCACTATCCTAGTAACTAATAGACTGAATTCTTCTTTATGGTCAAATATTCTAAGTCAGATATTAATGTGATGGGCTCCTCTAAAAAGAGGGGCCTCTGATTATCCAAAGAGGTATTTGCTTGCCGTTTGCTTTCCTCTCCTTCCTAATGGTACTTTCAGAAAAGCTTTTGCAGTCTTTAACGGGACTTGTATGGTTCCCAGGTTTCCTGAGCTGCACAGCTAGAGAACATCTCTGGTTAGATTTTCTATAGCTTGATAGCATTCCTTCTATGCTGATTCTAATTATCTTTACTGTGAAGGTAACTTTATTTCTATGCTCTGTGGAGTCATTTTGCTGTAGCTTCCTAGGTAAAGATAAGGATTACATTAACAATAATAATTGACATTTATTGAACTCTAGTAGTTTTCAGGTTCTAAGAGTTTTATATGTATTATCTAATTAATATTCACCAGAACCCTATAAGATGTGTATCATTATTTTATCCATTTTACATATGAGGAAATTGAGGCCACGTAGAGATTGTGACCTATCGAAGGTCTCACTGTGTGACAGATTTAAGCCAGACTTCAAACCTACTCTCTCAACAGCTTTATTCTTCCTCTATGTTTTCAAAGAATACAACAAAATTAATTTTTTTAGCTTGAAAAATTTTAGGATATAAGTTTCTGGTTATAAATTTTACACATCTAGATAATTTCAAGTCAAAATGTTCAGAATTTTAACTCATTTTTGTCCATATTTTCTTTATTTTTTGTCACTACTTGATTTGTAAAATATATTTCTGTTAATAAAATTTTTCTTTCCTTTGTCTTTACCTAATGAATTGCTTCTCTCTCTCAGTTCCTTACAGTGTACTCTGTTATTGATTACCAAACCATCCCCCCTTCCTTTTTAACCTGTTCTCCCCACGCAAATCAGTTTAGGTCTGAACTGAAGACATTATCACAGCAGTTCTCTCAAACAACGTATAGTACAGCACAATTACCCAGGGAAACCATTAGAAAATTCAAATGCGTTATCCTTTTCTTTAAACCTGGTGAATTAGGATCTCTGAGGAATAGGGTCTAAGCATCTGTATGTTTTAAAAGCTCCCTGGCTTCTGATGAGCTTCTCTGCTTAGAACCATTAAATCCAAACTTCTCTTAGAAGAACAAACAAGGCCTTCCAGGATTTGGCACTTGCTACCCGTCTAGCCTCATTTTCCGTCACTTCTTGCCTCTTTTTTCATGTTCCAGCAACTTAGAACCACTTGTCACTCCTCACAAACACCATGTTCTTATTGACCTCTGGGCCATACTCATTTTGTTTCCCTTTGCCATGATTTTCTTCTCACTTCTTGAAATGGCTGACTTACTTATCTTTTAAGACTTGGTTTTGACATTGCTTTCTCAAGGAAACTTTCCCTCATCTTAGCCTTGTGCTTGCTAAGGTGCCATTACACTCTATTCCTTGCCCCCCTGTGTAGTCCTATCACTGCATTTATTAATTAACTGCTTGTTTTATGACTTTGCCTTCTCCTCTAGAGTATAAGTTCCTCAAAAGTAGATGAATAAAGATGTTGTATTCATCTTTATATTCCTTATCTCTGACAAGTAGTAGCCACTCAATAAATACTTGTTGGAGTAATTGCTGAATAATATTTTAAAGCCAACAAATAGATGTTTTTTAAAAATAAATTTATTTACTTATTTATTTATTTTTTGACTGCTTTGGGTCTTTGTTGCAGTGCGCGGGCTTCTCATTGCAGTGGCTTCTCTTGTTGCGGAGCACGGGCTCTAGGCGCATGGGTTTCAGTAGTTGTGGCACACGGGCTCGGTAGTTTTGGTGCACAGGCTTAGTTGCTCCGCGGTACGTGGGATCTTCCTGGACCAGGGTTCGAACCCGTGTCCCCTTCATTGGCAGGCGGATTCTTAACCCCTACTGTGCCACCAGGGAAGTCCCTAGATGTTGTTTTTTAAATCCAGTAGTGACTCTACTGTTTCCAGGAGCCCTGCATTTATTAAATTATTTAATTGATAATCCTCTTTATCACAGTAAGTTTTGTCATTGTTATTTTTATTCCTTTTCCCCACTGCTTAATGTTTACTCTGGAAGCTACGTATTTTTTTTAGCAGGAATAATTTTGTTATTTCTGTTTTTACCAAAAACAACTTTAAATTCTTTGTCGGAGAAATACAGTTTTTTGCCATTTGGGTTTACTCTTCAACTCTTCTCACCCTTTCTTCATCATGGTTTATGTATCTACCTTATTTTTAAGAAATCAGAACTGCACTGTTCATTTCACCCATTAATTTTATTTCACTAATCATTATTCTGATCCATTCGTCTTACAAATTTTTCAAGTTTTGACTGATTCTCAACTTTCCTTCTAATTATAAAACTGCTTTAATTTCTTTACTCATAAATTGTTTTGCCTTGCAACTACTCTCCTGTTTAACATATTCTTTACAGTACTGTCAGAATTATCTTTGAAAAATACAGATGTGATTGTCATTTTTATGCTTAAAATCTTCTTGTGACTCCCTTCAATTAATAGGATCTAATCCAGCTCTTCTATATATTAAACAGTGTGTCTAAACTGACTTTTCCAGCCTCCTGTTCATCTCCTCCTATTTCATTGTCTTTCCTCCATGAATGCCTGCTCATTCTTCAGGAAGCAGTTTAGATGTCACCTCTGCAAAGTATTTTCATTTCTTTTGGGCAAAATTAACTATACCCTCACCTGTGCTCTCATATCACTGCTATTTCACACCTCTAGGTAGAACTTGGAGTGTTTTATTACTTTTTTTATGCTCTAAATTGAGTTTGTACTTTAGCCCTAGTGACAGGACTTGGCATATAGTAGGTAGTTTAAACATGCTTACTAAATGAAAAAATTATATAAATATATATGAAGTTTTTCAAAATATGTCTATATTTCAAATATATATATATATATATATATTTTCATATATATATTCTTCCAAATTGTTTATGTCTTGAAGTTGTTTCTTTTACCTTTCCAGAGGAAGGTGTATCTGATCCATATATGGATAGCTCCAGTTCTTTTAGCTTTGTATAGATTTACTTCAATGTCAGTTTTCTTCGACAAACTCTGGAGGTTATGGACCCAAATCATCATTCTTATGTCTTTAAATTTTCTCTCTCCTTTTTTCTTGAGTACTTTGCTTTAGAATGAAAAGCCTTGAGCAATCTGAATCCTGGGCACTGTCTTTGAGGATTCTCATGAGTGTGGACCTTTGTCTGATTTGAAATTGTCTTGAAGAAAATAATCTTCTCTTGACTAAAATTTCATATTGCTGGCCCTGTAAATTTCATCTTTTAGGTAACTGTTTATTATTTGCAGGTAATTTTCTATTTCTGTTTCTTTTTATTTAATCACTTATTTTGCTCTTTATATAGCTATTAATATATCTTTATTATTTGTAAATGAAATTTGGTTTGTTGTGCATAGAAATTTTGGTATTGTTGATCTTTTGTTCTAATGTCATATCTGCTTATTTTGATCAGCAAGATTGTGTGTAGGGTACACAATGTTTATAAATTTAGAACAAAATATTTAATATCTTATTATAAAAAGGAAAGCAGCACATTCTTCCCAGTCAGTATTTTTAATCTCATTTATAGTAGGCACCATCATCTTTCCTTTAAGTGGTTATACTGCTTCTCCTCTTGTATGCCATAGTCATAGTTTGAAAGCTAGAAAGAACCCTAAATATTACAATGTTCATGGGGGCTCCATGGTTCAACATTGTATCCCCAGCATCTAGAAATGTCCCTAACACATGGCATAAGAATAATTTTTTGAATCAATAAATAACATGAGTCAGTGTTAACTATTTTTGTATAAGGGACAATTCAGATAAAATTAAAATGTTTCTTGATAACATGCCTTTTATTACACCTTCAAACATTCAAAGTAAAAATCACCTCCTTAAATCCTGAGGAAAGTATATTGCAACCCAGATTGCATTCTTTATTAACTAAAAGGATATTAGTGAGGAGGATGGCACTGTTTGTAGAAATAAAATCCTATAAAAAAAGGAAGGGGCTATTGGAGAAATAGTAACAAGGGGCTTTGTAATCTCTCCTCTTTTATATTTTATATATCATTCAAGAATCTCCTGAGTCCATTTGTATATACCTTCCATTTAATTCTTGAAACAGCCATACTAATAATTTGTCCAAGGTGAAAAATGGCAGAGCTTGTTGTCTTCCTAGATTCTAGCTGGTTACTTGTCAAGATATTTTATTGGGGATATTTTAAAAGTTACTCAGTTTTTTAAATTTACAGAATATATTAAAAGTTACTCAGTTTTTAAAATTTACAGTGCTGGCTTTACTATTTTCTTTCTTTTCTAATATTTCTGTTGATGGTTTTGCTTTGTTGTGGGAATAGAGGATTACTTTAGAAATAGGTTATCAGATTTAACAGGTAAAAATAGAGGACACCCCCTTAAATCTAAATTTCAGATTTTAATGTAAATGTCTCTTGGGACGTACTTATACTAAAAAATAGTTTGCTTGGGACATACTTATACTAAAAAATAATTTGCTGTTTATCTGAAGTTCAAATTTAACTGGGTGTTCTGTGTTTTATCTGGCAACCCTATTTACAGGACTCCCTGTTCTCTCATCACCATTTTCCCAGAATTCCCGAGGAATGTTTCACTTTGGTGTAGTTTTAATGTTAAAAACATTGTGTGTAGCAGGGATCCCCAACCCCCAGGCCACGGACCAGTATCTGTCCATGGCCAGTTAGGAACTGGACCACACAGCAGGAGGTGAGCGGTGGGCGGGTGAGCGAAGCTTCATCTGTATTTACAGCCGCTCCCCATAGCTCGCATTACCGCCTGAGCTCCGCCTCCTGTCAGCATTATGGTGAGTTGTATAATTATTTCATTATATATTACAAAGTAATAATAATAAAATAAAGTGCACAATAAATGTAATGGGCTTGAATCATCCCCAAACCATCCACCCCCTCCCCCCCACCCCAGTCCGTGGAAAGATTGTCTTCCATGAAACCAGTCTCTGGTGCCAAAAAAGGTTGGGGACCTCTGGGGTATAGCATATTTAGTATACACCATGTTTTCTTCAGAGGAGTAGCACTTAAGACTTTTCAGTGTCTGTTTTTTTGCCTTGTTCCTTTTAAATTTAGTTTTGACTTTCTTTAGAGAAACATTTAACTTATAAAGCCTTACCTTTTTCAATTTTTAGCTTACTTAAACATGGGCTGTGAAGAAGAGAGTATAACATAGTTTAGTCTTAAAGATGATAATGCCACCTTTCATCAAACATCATCACTTATGCCAAGAATGAAAACAAATTCCACATTTTGAGTCTGGATAGAAATCAAAATGACCACTTCCGTAATTGCTATGTACCCAGTGTCTGATTACGGGCAGATGTAGCTGAGAAGATAAATAAATAACTAGACAGATCTTTTATCATATATATCCCAGCATATTTCACAAAACCATTGCCAAAATAAATTTGATAATGTACATCCCTTAGATCCACTTGGAGAGCACACATGCGTGTGTGCAGGTGTGTGTGTGCACGTGTGTGTTTCATCTATTAATTATCTCCTTTAGGGATCTGCTAATCACTTATTCCTTCAATTCTGAAAAATTAATTTGACTTTAATGCCCTTCTGTACTACCTTTTTCTGTATCCATTTTAATCTGATTTCTTTGATGAAATTTTAAAAAATCAGACTTAATATGTTTGAGGGGAATGATGCATTTGCTTTCATCTGGGAGGTAAGAAATACGTGGTGGGTAGCATGTTTGTGGAGATAGCATGCTAGTCCCCACTGTGTGGGAAGACTTTGGACTTTATAGAGCCTTTACTGGTCATGGGAGGAGCTGCTGTCTGTGCCTTGCTAAGCTTCCTTACTTGTACAAAAACTGAGTTTTCATGTTCCTGTGGTTTCCTCTCACCACTGTTAGCTTAGTCTTCCATACCTGTCTGAGAAAGAGATTCTACAACATCTTTCAGCAGCCAATTACAGTGTTTATCACCTCACTTAGAGGAAAGTTCTTCCTCATGGTCGTCGTTCTGTGGGTCAAATTTGTTTTTTCTTTTCTTCAGTAAAGGTGAAGGGTAGTGGAATAGCCTTTTATATATACCAGGAGATTATTTAAATTTGTATACTATCATTTGATTTTTTTTTTTTTTAATTCTGGAGAGTGCAATGCTATGGAGCACTTTATATTTATAACTTTGCCTGAAAGAATGTACAAGACCCCAGTTGTCCTAATTTATTTTCATCCAGGTTCTTTTTCAGGGTATCTTAATCACATTTCTGCAGTGCTCTAGCATTCTGCATTAGAAGGTCTCTTGTCTCCTTTTGAGTGAGTGAGTGAGAGACAGAGAGAGAGAGTATGTGTATGTGCTATTATCCACTGAGATCCAAAGACTCAGTAATTGTTGGCTGGGATCATACACTCAAATGTAAAGTATTTGAGAGCTGGTTTTCTTTTTGGTAACTGCTCCTTTTTTATCCTGTTTAATAATAATATTCTCTTTTCCTCTCCAGCACAAATGTGCAGGTATGTGATAGCCCTTTCCATTGCTCTCAAGAGGAAGCAAGATCATTAGTTGAATCGGTAAGGGACAAATGTCCAAGGCATCCTTTATTCTTATAAATGTCATGGGGAAGTCTAGCAGAAATTCTGAAAAATCTAGCAATGAAATGTATCAAGCCTTTTGGGGAGCATAAAGTTTAAAAATAACATTAAAATTATTTTTTTATGCAGGGAATTTAGATTAAAAACCTTAAAACCTTTTAGTTGTATTTCTATTTTCTAAAGTACATTAACCACTTAACTGATTTCATATGATACTATTTTTCACCAATTTATTGTTGTTTTAATGCATTTGCTCTCCTCTATACTGACCTGTTCCAATGAGTTATCCACAATCCAGTGTCTAAATTGTGACTGGCTGCTGGCACAGGTGCATTTTGGCTCTAAAAAAATGAAATAAATACATCTCTTTTCCTTTTTTTTTTTTTTTCCATTTAGTTTGGTTGCCTCACAAGCTTTCCTTCTCTTAACTAAGAAGATATCCTCGGATTTTTACATGTCTTAGTGATAATGCTGCCTGGAGGCAACTGAATTTATTAGCAAAGTAATGCTTGATTTGGAGGCCACTAAATAAGAAAATTCAAATTCAGATAATCAAGTAATGTTGCTGTGTAAAGTGTGTTCAGGAGTGATCTTAGGCTAGAAATCCCATTTATTAATTAAGGGTTTTGGGGTTTTTTTTCTCTTAATTATCAGATAGAAACTAGTGAATTTAGATCTTTACTTAAGGAACAACAAAAATGTTTGCTCACAATGGCTGCTTTGAATTTTTTTCCCATTAATTAATCAGTTATTTAATTATTGCCTGCTACGTGTGGTTAGAATCTTGGTGCTGGGGATGCAGTATTAAAAGACACAAAAACCTCTTTCCTCGTATAGCTGACATTCTAGTTGGGGTGATGGATAATAAATAAATACACAAGTGAAATATATAGTGTTTGTGAATGCGATAAATGCTATGATGAAAAATGAATGAGGGAAGAGGGGATAAAGTGCCAGGAGTGGGATGGGAGTTGTAGTGATTGAAAAGTAGTAGGGGACAGCCCCACTGAGGGGAGAACGGACCTGAGTCAAGATTTGTAGAAGGTAAGGGACTGAGCCAAGTGACTATCTAAAGGAGGAGAATTCCATGCTGCAGCCCAAAGGCCATGAGGCAAGTGGGTACCTGACATGTTCAAGAAATACCCGAGGAGCCACAGTGGCTGGTGGAGTAGAAAGAGTCTAAGGGAGAAAGGAGGAGATGAGATCAGAAATGCGTGGATCTGGGGGTGAAAGTGGAGGCAAATTATTATGAAAGACACTGTAAAATACCCTTAGAGACTATTTTAAGAATTTCGTTTCTTATTCTGAATAAGAAGGAACCATTGAGGGATTTAAGCAAAGGAGTGATATGATCTGACTTAGATTTTAACGAGATCACCCTGGGTGCGTTGGTGAGAACGGGCTAGGGAAGCAAGGGAAGAAGCAGGGGAGCCATGACAGTAAGGCAGGCTACAATATCGGTGTATTTTCTTCAAGTTTTCAATTTTATATCTGTGTCATTAGATTCTGAACTTAGTTCTCATCAATATTTATTATTAATTCTTTAAGAAAAAAATTAAGGAAAACAAATTAAAAACTTTATTCACGTAGTCTCCCACTAATCTCAGATTAAGACTATTTCATTTATTTAGTTTGGGTTTTATAAATGATAGATATAATAGATACTTGTCTTAAAATTAGCTGTAAGAATAAAGTTTCAATCTTACATCTTTTTTAAAAAGTTGTTTCCTAGCATATTAGTAGGAAAAGTCCTCTTGGAAAAAAATAATAATTGGAGAACATGGATATGATCTGGATAGTTTGATTTGGGGAACAAGATTAGAATTCAGAAACATTAACATCCAGCTTTAATTACATGGTTTGGTAGCTTTGTTGTGTTTCATAATAATGAAGAAGGTGCTATACTGATTTTTCACTGAGAAAGCTATGGTAGAAAATCAAAATGCAGAGAAAGCAGTCCCTCGTCATCAGCTCTAGTGGAACTTACTGTATATGGGATTTCACCGTTAAAAATTTGTAAGTCAAAGAATTGCTCTATTAGCAGACTCATTAGTGATTCAGGAGCTCAGATTAGGTAACAATTTCTCCTGAAAATTTTATCAACTTGTAATAATGAAATTCTTTGTAGTCAGAGCATTTTGACTTGGCATTTTATCTCTTCAGAACCACATTGAGATGTTTGAATCAGCATTACTTAGGTATATATTCCCAGATCTCTCTATTTTGCTATATATTGAATGTTGCACTGACTTCAAAGTACTGTCAGCTTTTGTTTGTCCTTTGCTTGCTCAGAATAACTTAAGGCATTAAAGTCATCCATCAAACTTGATCATGTTCAGACCACATCAATCCTGGGCCTGTATGGAAACAAATTATAACCCCAAGGTTTATTAGTGGACTTAGAATAAGTGAACTCATTCTAACAAGTTAATCAACTTAGGTAATATTATCTTAAGACAGATGTGTAGATGTTAAATGAGTCTGGGGACTTACCTGGTAGTCCAGTGGTTAAGACTTTGCCTTCCAGTGCAGTGGGTATGGGTTCGATCCCTGATGGGGGAGCTAAGATCCCACATGCCTCATGGCCAAAAAAACCAAAAAAATAAATAAAACAGAAGCAATATTGTAACAAATTCAATAAAGACTTTAAAAATGGTCCACATCAAAAAAATCTTTAAAAAATAGATAAATAAATGAGCCCGAAGTTATGCTTAAAACAAGGCCAGATAGTAATACAAGTTTTCACTTTCTAGATGTATATTCACAGAATATTCAGAATGATCGTTAACTAGGTGAGATTTTAGGATCAAGTAATTGGCTTTGGTGAACATATACTTTTAAAGTATACAAAGAAAAGAAATGGACTAAACTCTTGAGGGATTAGGAGAACTGTTGCAGGAAGCATATACTGGTGAACATATATTGATCAAAATACAATTAAGTGTAGTAGCATTGAGGCTTCCCCCCAAAATCATTAAGTAGTCACCCAACAATATGTACAGATCAATTAAATTAGGAAAAATAGTGTCACCATAACCAAGAAAAATAAAATAAAAGCCAACACCCTGATGACTATTATTTGGATGCATTTTAGAAACAAAAGAGAAAATATCTACAGAAGTAATTTGTCAGACTTAGGTTAGAGATCTTAAGAAGGATAGCTGATCTGGATCTGAGGAGGATAAGGAGAACTGAAATGGTCAGAAAGGTTATTGGATTTTGTTTATAAATACAGATGTTTGAATTATATACAATCATGAAAGGCATGGCTGTGTCAAAAACAAGGTTTGCTACTTAGATCTGAACACACTAGGGATCCACAGAGACAGTTGGTTACTCTGGGCATCCGGGCTACAGTGTGTGGCCACCGGCAACAGGAGTAACTCTCAGTGGTAGTTCAACCACAGGACCACCCAATTACATTTTTCTGGATAGTGTGTCTTTTTTATAGCCAAAAAGGTAGGACTCTTTCCCAATTTTTGAAGACTGTATGACCAGAAGTTGGAGCTTTATTTCAGGGAACAAGGTTCAGAGCCTTTATAGGGAACAAGGAATGTATGTTTGTGTATGTGTGTGCACACATGAGTGTGCATGTGTGCATACACATGTAGTTTTCCTTTCAGATCTAATATCAATTGATATTTAATGACAATTGATTCTGGGATTTAAGATGCTAGTTTTAGGATCCTTTACTGTATATAAAGTGTTATTTGGAAAATATATTGAGAAGATGGGAACAAAATTTACAAGCTTTATCTAATGTATATAATTAGAGAATACATTGTTTTTTCTAGTACATGTGGACACTTCCAAAAATTGAGTATATGTTAGGCCACAAAGAGTTGGAAAAAAATACCAAAGAGTTGAGGTAATGCAGACCACATTCTCTGTCAACAGTATAACAAAGTTACTAATCAGTTATAAAAATATTAAAAGAAAAAAACCCCAAATCTGTGTTGTTTGGAAACTAAAAATACCTCTCAAGTCATGCCTCAAAAAAATGAATTATGAAAAATTATAAAATATTTAAAATTGAATGACAGCTAAATCACTCTATGTCAAAACTTGCATGATGCAGCAAAAATAGTTTTTGAGAGAAATTAACTGTATACAGCAGAAATGAAGAAAGAAAATTGAGAGGCTGAAAATTCAACTCAATAAGCACTGTTTTTTTCTATCTTTTTACATTATAAGAGAGAAAATTATAAAGAGTAGAGCAAATATTTAATGAAATGGAAAACAAGGAGATAATGAAAAGGATCAATTAAAATAAAAGCTGGATTTTCTTCTTTTAAGGCTAATAATATAGACAAACTTATTACAGGAAAGGCAGTGAAATAGAGAAGCCATAAATAAAAATATCAAAAATTAAAATTAAGACATTATTACAGACACAGGAGATACATAAGTAATCAGAAAGGAATACTCGGGACTTCCCTGGTAGTCCAGTGGTTAAGACTCCATGCTTCCACTACAGGGGGGACAGGTGGCATGGGTTCGATCCCTTTTCAGGAACTAAGATCCCACATGCCACGCAGTGTGGCCAAAAAAAAAAAAAAAAAAGAAAGGAATATTCTAAATTGCTTTTGGCAATACCTTTCTAAACATAGATGAAATGACAATTTTTAAAAAAATATAAATTACAATGTCAAAGCAAGAATAAACAGAAAACCCAAATAGACTTATCAACAGTTTAAAGGAATACTTAATTATGAAAATGACAATTTCTCCCATATTAATTAATGAAGTCAATCTATTTTTAATCAGAATTTCAATAGGGTTTTCACTGAACTTGGTAAGATAATCCTAAAATTTATATGGAATATTAAAGGGCCAGGAATAACCTAGAAAAGACTGACAAATTTAAATAAAGTTTTTTTTCAAGCTGTAAACAATTAAAGATACCACAAAATAAGTCAAAAGATAAGCCATTGATTGGGAGAAGCTACTTGCATATAAGTGACAAAAGGATTAACAACTTATTCAAATCAACAAGAAAAAAATAACCAGTAGGAAAAAAAATGGGCAAAAGTATGAATGGGCAACTCACAAGAGGGAATATTTAAATTGCCAGTAAACATGTGAAAATCTGCTTTATTTCCCCAGTGATCAATGAAATCAAATTAAGACATAGTGCAATTTCATAGTTACCAGATAGGCAAACGTTTACAAGTGTTTTTAAGCAAGTGGAGAAGGGAGACCACTCGTACTTGTTGATATGCTTTATGGGAGTATAAATTAGTACAGCTACCTTGAAGAGCAAGTAAGTGATTTCTAGTATAGTTGAAGATGCTTATAACCCACTATTCTGAAGTTACCTTTCTAGATGTACATTCTATAGAGACACTAATACATACATTTTTATGATCAGACATGGGAGAGTTGGAAACTGGACAAATGTCTATCAATAGAAAACTGGGTAAATAAACTGTAGTATATTTGTACAGTGGAATACTATACCACAGGTAAAATATGTGAATTAGAACTATATGACTCTACATGGATAAAACCTGAAAGTGCAGTGTTGGGTGAAAAAAACATTTGCAGCAGGATATAGTATGCATTGTTGAAGTAAAGTTTAAAACACCCAAAGCAGCACCATATATTTTTTTTTTTTTTTTAGAAATTTCATGTAATGTCTGAAACATTTATATTAACATATTTCCATACATATTTCCATACAAATACAAATATAAGATTTTTAGAAATTTCATGTAATATCTGAAACATTTATATTAACATATTTCCATACAAATAACCCAATGAAAGTTTAGTATTAGTTGTTTTGTTTGTTTTTTTATACTGCAGGTTCTTATTAGGCATCAATTTTATACACATCAGTGTATACATGTCAATCCCAATCGCCCAATTCAGCACACCACCATCCCCACCTCACCGCAGTTTTCCCCCCTTGGTGTCCATATGTCCATTCTCTACATCTGTGTCTCAACTTCTGCCCTGCAAACTGGCTCATCTGTACCATTTTTCTAGGTTCCACATACTTGCATTAATATACGATATTTGTTTTTCTCTTTCTGACTTACTTCACTCTGTATGACAGTCTCTAGATCCATCCACGTCTCAACAAATGACTCAATTTCGTTCCTTTTTATGGCTGAGTAATATTCCATTGTATATATGTACCACCTCTTCTTTATCCATTCGCCTGTTGATGGGCATTTAGGTTGCTTCCATGACCTGGCTATTGTAAATAGTGCTGCAATGAACATTCGGGTGCATGTGTCTTTTTGAATTACGGTTTTCTCTGGGTATATGCCCAGTAGTGGGATTGCTGGGTCATATGGTAATTCTATTTTTAGTTTTTTAAGGAACCTCCATATTGTTCTCCATAGTGGCTGTATCAATTTACATTCCCACCAACAGTGCAAGAGGGTTCCCTTTTCTCCACACCCTCTCCAGCATTTGTTGTTTGTAGATTTTCTGATGATGCCCATTCTAACAGGAGTGAGGTGATACCTCATTGTAGTTTTGATTTGCATTTCTCTAATAATTAGTGATGTTGAGCATCTTTTCATGTGCCTCATGGCCGTCTGTATGTCTTCTTTGGAGAAATGTCTATTTAGGTCTTCTGCCCATTTTTGGATTGGGGTGTTTGTTTCTTTGATATTGAGCTGAATGAGCTGTTTATATATTTTGGAGATTAATCCTTTGTCCGTTGATTCATTTGCAAATATTTTCTCCCATTCTGAGGGTTGTCTTTTCGTCTTGTTTATGGTTTCCTTTGCTGTGCAAAAGCTTTGAAGTTTCATTAGGTCCCACTTGTTTATTTTTGTTTTTATTTCCATTACTCTAGGAGGTGGATCAAAAAAGATCTTGCTGTGATTTATGTCAAAGAGTGTTCTTCCTATGTTTTCCTCTAAGAGTTTTATAGTGTCCAGTCTTATATTTAGGTCTCTAATCCATTTTGAGTTTATTTTTGTGTATGGTGTTAGGGAGTATTCTAATTTCATTCTTTTACATGTAGCTGTCCAGTTTTCCCAGCACCACTTATTGAAGAGACTGTCTTTTCTCCATTGTATATCTTTGCCTCCTTTGTCATAGATTAGTTGACCATAGGTGCGTGGGTTAATCTCTGGGCTTTCTATCTTGTTCCATTGATCTATGTTTCTGTTTTTGTGCCAGTACCATGTTGTCTTGATTACTGTAGCTTTGTAGCATAGTCTGAAGTCAGGGAGTCTGATTCCTCCAGCTCCATTTTTTTGCCTCAAGACTGCTTTGGCTATTCGGGGTCTTTTGTGTCTCCATACAAATTTTAAGATGATTTGTTCTAGCTCCGTAAAAAATGCCATTGGTAATTTGATAGGGATTGCATTGAATCTGTAGATTGCTTTGGGTAGTATACTCATTTTCACAATGTTGATTCTTCCAATCCAAGAACATGGTATATCTCTCCATCTGTTGGTATCATCTTTAATTTCTTTCATCAGTGTCTTATAGTTTTCTGCATACAGGTCTTTTGTCTCCCTAGGTAGGTTTATTCCTAGGTATTTTATTCTTTTTGTTGCAATGGTAAATGGGAGTGTTTCCATAATTTCTCTTTCAGATTTTTCATCATTAGTGTATAGGAATGCAAGAGATTTCTGTGCATTAATTTTGTATCCTGCAACTTTACCATATTCATTAATTAGCTCTAGCAGTTTTCTGGTGGCAGTTTTAGGATTCTCTATGTATAGTATCATGTCATCCGCAAACAGTGACAGTTTTACTTCCTCTTTTCCAATTTGTATTCCTTTTATTTCTTTTTCTTCTCTGATTGCCGTGGCTAGAACTTCCAGAACTATGTTGAATAATAGTGGTGAGAGTGGACATCCTTGTCTCGTTCCTGATCTTAGAGGAAATGCTTTCAGTTTTTCACCATTGAGAATGATGTTTGCTGTGGGTTTGTCATATATGGCCTTTATTATGTTGAGGTAGGTTCCCTCTATGCCCACTTTCTGGAGAGTTTTTATCAGAAATGGGTGTTGAATTTTGTCAAAAGCTTTTTCTGCATCTATTGAGATGATCATATGGTTTTTATTCTTCAATTTGTTAATATGGTGTATCACATTGATTGATTTGCGTATATTGAAGAATCCTTACATCCCTGGGATAAATCCCACTTGATCGTGGTGTATGATCCTTTTAATGTGTTGTTGGATTCTGTTTGCTAGTATTTTGTTGAGGATTTTTGCATCTATATTCATCAGTGATATTGGTCTGTAATTTTCTTTTTTTGTAGTGTCTTTGTCTGGTTTTGGTATCAGGGTGATGGTGGCCTCATAGAATGAGTTTGGGAGTGTTCCTTCCTCTGCAATTTTTTGGAAGAGTTTGAGAAGGATGGGTGTTAGCTCTTCTCTAAATGTTTGATAGAATTCACCTGTGAAGCCATCTGGTCCTGGACTTTTGTTTGTTGGAAGATTTTTCATCACAGTTTCAATTTCATTACTTGTGATTGGTCTGTTCATATTTTCTGTTTCTTCCTGATTCAGTCTTGGAAGGTTATACCTTTCTAAGAATTTGTCCATTTCTTCCAGGTTGTCCATTTTATTGGCATAAAGTTGCTTATAGTAGTCTCTTAGGATGTTTTGTATTTCTGCGGTGTCTGTTGTAACTTCTCCTTTTTCATTTCTGATTTTATTGATTTGAGTCCTCTCCCTCTTTTTCTTGATGAGTCTGGCTAATGGCTTATCAATTTTGTTTATCTTCTCAAAGAACCAACTTTTAGTTTTATTGATCTTTGCTATTGTTTTCTTTGTTTCTATTTCATTTATTTCTGCTCTGATCTTTATGATTTCTTTCCTTCTGCTAACTTTGGGTTTTGTTTGTTCTTCTTTCTCTAGTTTCTTTAGGTGTAAGGTTAGATTGTTTACTTGAGATTTTTCTTGTTTCTTTAGGTAGGCTTGTATAGCTATAAACTTCCCTCTTAGAACCGCTTTTGCTGCATCCCATAGGTTTTGGGTCGTCGTGTTTTCATTGTCATTTGTCTCTAGGTATTTTTTTATTTCCTCTTTGATTTCTTCAGTGATCTCTTGGTTATTTAGTAACGTATTGTTTAGCCTCCATGTGTTTGTCTTTTTTACGTTTTTTTCCCTGTAATTGATTTCTAATCTCATAGCGTTGTGGTCAGAAAAGATGCTTGGTATGATTTCAATTTTCTTAAATTTACTGAGGCTTGATTTGTGACCCAAGATGTGATCTATCCTGGAGAATGTTCCGTGCGCACTTGAGAAGAACGTGTAATCTGCTGTTTTTGGATGGAATGTCCTATATATATCAATTAAATCTATCTGGTCTATTGTGTCATTTAAAGCTTCTGTTTCCTTATTTATTTTCATTTTGGATGATCTGTCCATTGGTGTAAGTGAAGTGTTAAAG
Source organism: Balaenoptera physalus (assembly GCF_965194825.1). NCBI lineage: Eukaryota > Metazoa > Chordata > Mammalia > Artiodactyla > Balaenopteridae > Balaenoptera > Balaenoptera physalus. The sequence continues at coordinate 116,694,308 of NC_138884.1, read as the reverse complement.
TCCCCCACTATTATTGTGTTACTGTCGATTTCCTCTTTTATAGCTGTTAGCAGTTGCCTTATGTATTGAGGTGCTCCTATGTTGGGTGCATATATATTTATAATTGTTATATCTTCTTCTTGGATTGAGCCCTGGATCATTATGTAGTGTCCTTCCTTGTCTCTTGTAACATTCTTTATTTTAAAGTCTATTTTATCTGATATGAGTATAGCTACTCCAGCTTTCTTTTGATTTCCATTTGCATGGAATATCTTTTTCCATCCCCTCACTTTCAGTCTGTATGTGTCCCTAGGTCTAAAGTGGGTCTCTTGTAGACAGCATATATATGGGTCTTGTTTTTGTATCCATTCAGCCAGTCTATGTCTTTTGGTTGGGGCGTTTAATCCATTCACGTTTAAGGTAATTATTGATATGTATGTTCCTATTACCATTTTCTTAATTGTTTTGGGTTTGTTTTTGTAGGTCCTTTTCTTCTCTTGTGTTTCCCACTTAGAGAAGTTCCTTTAGCATTTGTTGTAGAGCTGGTTTGGTGGTGCTGAATTCTCTTAGCTTTTGCTTGTCTGTAAAGCTTTTGATTTCTCCATCAAATCTAAATGTGATCCTTGCCGGGTAGAGTAATCTTGGTTGTAGGTTCTTCCCTTTCATCACATTAAGTATATCATGCCACTCCCTTCTGGCTTGCAGAGTTTCTGCTGAGAAATCAGCTGTTAACCTTATGGGAGTTCCCTTGTATGTTATTTGTCGTTTTTCCCGTGCTGCTTTCAATAATTTTTCTTTGTCTTTAATTTTTGCCACTTTGATTACTATGTGTCTCGGCGTGTTTCTCCTTGGGTTTATTCTGTATGGGACTCTCTGCGCTTCCTGGACTTGGGTGGCTATTTCCTTTCCCATGTTAGGGAAGTTTTCGACTATAATCTCTTCAAATATTTTCCCTGGTCCTTTCTCTCTCTCTTCTCCTTCTGGGACCCCTATAATGCGAATGTTGTTGCGTTTAATGTTGTCCCAGAGGTCTCTTAGGCTGTCTTCATTTCTTTTCATTCTTTTTTCTTTAGTCTGTTCCGCAGCAGTGAATTCCACCATTCTGTCTTCCAGGTCACTTATCCGTTCTTCTGCCTCAGTTATTCTGCTATTGATTCCTTCTAGTGTAGTTTTCATTTCAGTTATTGTATTGGTCATCTCTGTTTGTTTGTTCTTTAATTCTTCTAGGTCTTTGTTAATCATTTCTTGCATCTTCTCAATCTTTGCCTCCATTCTTATTCCGAGGTCCTGGATCATCTTCACTATCATTATTCTGAATTCTTTTTCTGGAAGGTTGCCTATCTCTACTTCATTTAGTTGTTTTTCTGGGGTTTTTTCTTGTTCCTTCATCTGGTACATAGCCCTCTGCCTTTTCATCTTGTCTATCTTTCTGTAACTGTGGTTTTTGGTCCACAGGCTGCAGGATTGTAGTTTTTCTTGCTTCTGTTGTCTGCCCTCTGGTGGTTGAGGCTATCTAAGAGGCTTGATGGGAGGCTCTGGTGGTGGGTAGAGCTGACTGTTGCTGTGGCGGTCAGAGCTCAGTAAAGCCTTAATCCACTTGACTGTTGATGGGTGGGGCTGGGTTCCCTCCCTGTTGCTGTGGCGTCAGAGCTCAGTAAAACCTTAATCCACTTGACTGTTGATGGGTGGGGCTGGGTTCCCTCCCTGTTGGTTGTTTTGCCTGAGGCAACCCAACACTGGAGCCTACCCGTGCTCTTTGGTGGGGTTAATGGCAGACTCTGGGAGGGCTCACGCCAAGGAGAACTTCCCAGAACCTCGGCTGCCAGTGTCCTTATCCCCACGGTGAAACAGAGCCACCACTCGCCTCTGCAGGAGACCCCCCAACACCAGCAGGTAGGTCTGGTTCAGTCTCCCCCAGGGTCACTGCTCCTTCCCCTGGGTCCCGATGCACACATTACTTTGTGTGTGCCCTCCAAGAGTGGGGTCTCTGTTTCCCCCAGTCCTGTCAAAGTCCTGCAATCAATTCCCACTAGGCTTCAAAGTCTGATTCTCTAGGAATTCCTCTTCCTGTAGCCGGACCCCCAGGTTGGGAAGCCTGACGTGGGGCTCAGAACCTTCACTCCAGTGGGTGGACTTCTGTGGTATAAGTGTTCGCCAGTCTGTGAGTCACCCACCCAGCAGTTATGGGATTTGATTTTACTCTGATTGCGCCCCTCCTACCGTCTCACTGTGGCTTCTCCTCTGTCCTTGGACGTGGGGTATCCTCCTTGGTGAAGTCCAGGGTCTTCCTGTCAATGATTGTCCAGCAGCCAGTTTTGATTCTGGTGCTCTCGCAAGAGGGAGTGAGAGCACGTCCTTCTACTCCGCCATCTTGGTTAATCTCCTCAGCACCATATATTTTTAATGAATACAAACAGATACGTTGCTCACATTTTAGAAACATAAATAAGAACAATAAACACCAGTTTCAGCATAGTGGTTAGGAGAAGTTACTTCTGAGAGGGAATAAAAATAAATAAGGTCTTTATTTTTGATGAGTCGGGAGAAAAAGAGACTTCAGTTGTAACTTTTCTGAAATAACCATGTTAACTCTAAAAAAATCTAGAGAGTAGATATTTGTTATAATGGTCTCTTCATTTTCTGTGTGTTTGAAGTATTGATATTTCATAATTAAGGGAATTTGTATGCCCAGAAAAACAACACAGAAAATTAATGAAACCAAAAATTGACTCTTTGAGACCAGCAAAACTGATAAACCCTTTAGCCAGAATGTTCAGGAAAGAAAAGAGAGAAGACAAATCTTTAATGTCAGGAATGAGACAAGTGGCATCACTACTGATTTAGGAGCTATTAGGAGAACAATAGAGAAATATTGTGAAAAAACTTTATACCGGTTAATTTCACAAGTTGGATGAAATGGGCAGATTCCTTGAAATACATAAACTACCAAAACTCACTGAAGAAGAAATAGGCATAAACAACTTAAATTTGCACTTAAAAACCTTTCTGTAAATACAACTCTACAACTCTAGACCTTGGATCCCACTGCTTTTATTAAGCATTGTACTGAAGCTTCTAGCCAGTGCAGGAAGGCATTAAAAAGAAGGAAAAGGCATCCAGGTTATAAAGGAAGATGGCATGAGTGTCTATATTAAATATTCCATAAAATCTAAAGCCACTAGAATAAGTGATTTTAGCAAGGTTGCAAGATATAAGCTCAATATACAATAATCAATTGTATTTTTATATATTAGGAACAAAACTTAACGAAAAATAAATACATTATTTATAATTGCTTCAAAAATATGAAACACAGGAATAAATCTGGAAAAAAAATGTGAAGAACCTGTACCCTGAAAACTGTAAAACATTGCCCATAGATATCAGAGAACTAAATAAATGGGAAGATGTATCATGTTCGTGGGTAGGAAGACTCAATATTGTTATGATGTCAATTCTCAAATTGATCTATAGATTTAATGCAGTATCAATCAGATTGTAATACACTTTTTTTGTAGAAATTAACAAACTCATGTATGTGAATACTAAGGACCTAGAATAGACTCAACAACTGTGTAAAGAACAAAGTTGGAATACCAACTCTTCCTGATTTCCAGACATTTTATACAACTACAGTAATCAAAAGAGTATAGTAATGGTGTAAAACTAGAGAAAGATCAGTTAAAACAAATCCAGAAATAGACCTACATATATGTGGACAACTGATTTTCAAAGTAATAAGTTTTCAACAAATAGTGCCTGAACAGTTGGTTATCCCGTACGGGAGCAGTTAACATCAGTTTATACTGTGGCCACCTCTTTCATCCCTAAACTTTACCAGAAATCTCATAAACGCATGTTGGCGTTTACGTAACCAGGCGAAGGACTTTAGGTGAATCCATCATCAAAAGCGTCTGATGTGAGTCTGAGGCATTGTTATCGCTAAAAGCAATAGCACTTAAAAAAATTCACACCAAAGCCATATTAACATTTTTTTAGAGGCCCACAACAAAGATAATCAATAAAGCAGCTAGTTTAGAAGTGCACACTTTGGGGTTCTGTGCTCTAATGGGAAACTGCCAACTAATGAATATTTTTAAATAGTTTCAAATATGAAAAGTAATGACCAGAAGAATAATGTTACAGTTCATTATAGTTGTTGGATAGGACTTTTAACAGCATGCTTCTCAGATCGTTTCCTTTGGGCATGTACTTCATCTCTGCTTAAAGCTATTGATGACAACAGCAACAGTTTCCTTGCACATCTCAGAACAAGATGACAATCCTTGGCTTCTGGTTTTTGAAATCAAGCCAACTCAAAACTAAGTTCTGAAGTCACTCTGGCTGGGATGCCCTCTTATCACCAGGGTTGCTTGGACCTCTTGGACTGCCTAGGCAAAAGACCCTTCCTTCTGTGGGCACTCACTTTACATCTGCATCACAGAGGACTGTGTTTCCCTTTAGAGTGGAACCTTTCTGTGGATGTGATTTTTCTAATGAGGTCATGCTACAGTATTTATGCCATACAGATTTGTTTTATTTGTGACTCTGAAAATGAACATCTTTGTGGCAGTTTACTATTAAAAAATTTAAATAATGTATTTTCTTGATAAATCAGGATCTGATTCTAGTATATCTCCCTCTTCCTTTCCCTTTCTTTCCTCTTAAAAGCTTCGCTGCATTACCACTGAAAGATGGACAAAGGAGATGAAAGTAAAATAATTTTTTTCAGCTACTAGCCAATTGTATACATTCTTGAAAGGAAGAGGAAGTAGATTAAACTAACATAAACCTAAAATGCTCTTACAGGGACTTCCCTGGTAGTCCAGTGGTTAAGACTCTGCACTCCCAGAGCAGGGGGCCCGGGTTCGATCCCTAGTTGGGGAACTAGATCCCACGTGCCACAACGAAGACCGGGCGCAGCCAAATATTAAAAAAAAATACTCTTACATTTTGTTTATGGATAACTAAGAATTGGTCAAGTTTTGTTGATTTATAAAGCAGAAATCAGAAAAGAAATGTGAAAATAAAATGAATATAGATGAGGGAGATTAAGAGGTACAAACTTCCAGTTACAAAATAAGTGAATCATGGAAATGAAGTGTACATCAAGAGGAATATAGTCATAATACTGTAAAATCTTTGTATGGTGACAGATGGTAACTAGATTAATCGTGGTGATTATTTTGTAATGCATAGAAATACCGAATCACTATATTGTGCGCCAGGAACTAACATAGTGTGGTAGGTCATTTATACTGCAACAAACAAACACACTCAGAAAAAAAGATCAGATTTGCTGTTACCAGAGTGGGGGGTGGGGGGAGGAAGAATTGAATGAAGGCAGTCAAAAGGTGCAAACTCCCAGTCATAAGATAAGTAACTACTAGAGATACACGGTAGAGTAGGATAAATAGCATTCATGCCACTGTATGTTACACGTGAGAGTTGTTAAGAGAGTAAAGCCTGAGTGCTCATCACAAGGAAAAATGTGTTTTCTGTTTCTTTAATTTTGTATCTATATGAGATTATGGCTGTTCACTAAACATATTGTGGTCATCATTTCATGATGTAAGTTAAATCATTATGCTGTACACCTTAAACTTATACAGTGCTGTATGTCAATTATATCTCAGTAAAACTGGAAGAAGAAAAAAAAATGAATATAGAGTAACTGCATTATGAACCGTGGAAACATAATGCAGGGAGAGAATACCCAAGGTAATTTAATTCAACTAAAACCCTACTGCACCTGAATGAAAAATCAGGAACTTTTTTCTCTTTAATTTTGAATCCTTATAATAAAGTAAAAGAACATCAATCCTCATATCATGTAGTAAAGCAAGCTTTTATGTTGGTTGAGTGTGTCATGTTTGTTAATTAATTTGAACAAATGTAACCTGCAGGTGAAAATGCCTATAGGGACCTGGTGGGGTTATCTGAAGGAGTACAAAACAGTTGTTTAATAGTTCATATTCATTTAAAATACAGTTTACACATGAGTAGGGACAGAAAAGAGTAAGCCTTCTTTGGTTGATAAAAGAGGAATACTTTGGTAATGAGAACATTAAATTTGTTTGAAAGAAATTAAAGATATGACTATTCATGAGAAGTATTTTTGGAGTGGGAGAGGAGAGGAGATAGCATTTTTAGAATGAGAGTATAAAGTAATACAATTTCCTGGAGAATTTATCTTAGATGAGTAGAGGGTACCCACATTCATCCCCTACTGAGAAATTAGGAGAAGTAAGTAACTGAAAATCCTTCTGTTTCTTACAAGGAAAATGTAATGATGGTGACTTCTGAGAGTGAGGGTTGGAATTAGGTCACTTTAAAATGCTGCTCTGTGCGTTTCTTTGTTCTTCCATTTTCTGTAAGCAAGTGTAATGTTTAAGAATCAGGAAGTCATTGACAGTAGATGAAGAGTTAAATAGCTGATGTGTATCATGAACCCATTGTTGTTTTCAAATTTAAATGCTGGTCTCTTTTGACATATGTTAATATGGAAAAATGTAAAACAAAAAAAAAACAAAAAAAAACAAAACTTTCAGACTTTCATAGTTATTTTATCTCTGTTAGATTTACCTGTGATGTTTGTTTTCTTTTATATGAGGCTTTATACAGTCTGAATATATTCTACCAACCAAGAAATACATTTCAGGAATAAAGAAATAAAACATTCTGGGAATTATTTTTAAAATAAAATGTAATGATAAATGTTTTAGCTAGAGTAGTTTGTCCATTTCTTTTCTGTAATGCTTTTTAGGTTAATGAGAAGCTGCTCGATTATTCTATTTCATATATCATACATTTTCTTCCCCTGAAATGTTTGACAGCTCCAGCAAGAAGCAGCTGCTAATTTTAAGCAGGAAATCTAAACAGCTACCTTTCCAACAAACTCTGTAATAGGCGTCCTGCACAATTTAAAGAGCATAAGAATTTCAAAGAATAAGCAAGTTATTCTGTTTTATAGTCTATTTAGAAAAACAGAGCCATCAAATCACAAAGGCCTAATTTCAATTTTTATGTTGTAGTGTTACTTTCACACCCAGAATTATTTAAGTTCTGCCATCCTCAAAACCAACCATGGTTAAGCATTTTCCCTGTGCTGGGAAGCCGAATAGAATTTTCTTTCTTTTTTTTTTTTGAAGTACTTGGAAAAATCTCACGGATGTTTTACATAAAATTTGCACAGAGGTCTTCTTTATTTACATTGTTACATCATCATGTTGTATGATAGAAAATAAAACAAAGCATATTTGATTAAACTTTTTCTCAAAGAGTAGAAGGAAAAATAACTTTAACCCATTTATGATTCAGGGGAATGTATTAGCCAGCGTTTTTCAGGGAAACAATCAATAGGAGATACATATGAAGAGATTGTTAAGGCTTGGTGATTCCAAAATCTGCAGAAGGGGATGGCCGGCTGGAGACCCAGGAAAGCCAGGGATTCAGATGAAGTCCAAAGGCAGTCTGCTGGAGAACTCCCTCATGCTTGGGGAGGCTGGTCTTTTTGTCTGTTCAGGCCTTCAACTGATTGAATGGGGCCCACTCACATTATGGTGGGCAATCTACCTTACCCCGAGTTCAGCAATTTAAAAGTTAATCTCAACCAAAACCAACCTCCAAGTTGGCACATTAACTATCATAGAGAATCTTTTAATATTGCTGAAATTTATATTTTTCTGCTGAGATGTTCTTCAAGACTGTCCTTAGACCTAAGGAGGGGCCCTGCTTTGGGTCCTTCTTTTTAGAGGGTCCTGCTTTGGCCCTCATCCAATCACGTCCCTCCTCACAGGGCAAGACCGAGGGACCAAAGTTGTGCATTCACCAGGAGCCCAAGCCCCCATTCTAGACCACCTTTTAGTTACTCAAGTCCCTGGAATTCCTTACCCAGCTAGCTGCAAGCCTGTTTCCAGGGCCTACATGGGCATCTCCCCAAGTGCACGCTCATGACTGTGCGGGCTCTGCTCACCATTACTTCTACAGGGGCCTGTGGGTGGCTGTTAGGAGGCAGGGGACGCCTAGATATGTGAGCTACCCTTGTGCAGGTGAGGCCCTCAACACAGCATGGAGCCTGGGGTAGCAGAAGCGGGGCGGGATGAGGGCCATGTGCCTCTTCTCATTACTCTGCCATGTTCAGGCAGTCTCTAAGGTGTCCAGAATGCTAAACGAGAGCTTCCAAGTCAGTGCAAAGGTATATTTATCAAGACAGTAGGATGCAACAGTTTTTATAGTCACTTTGTTACCTTGATTTATAACCTTTAAATACTCAGGTGTATGATATATGGGTCTCCATTTGTACATTTGCCCCAGACCTCAAATATCAGAGGCAGATCTTTCCTACTAAGGCTGAGCAAATTCAGAGAATTAGAAGTTGATTATTAAATTTGAAATCTGAAAAGTGTGTTATAAAATCAGGGTGGTGGTTATACCTCAGGGAGAAGAGGTCATGACTGGGGAAGTGCCTGGCATGTTCCATTTCTCGACTTGGGTGTTGGTTACATAGATGCTTATTCTGGTTACTCTTGGGCTTTGTGCATTCTTCTCTGTGGAGAATGGATCTCTCTTTAAATTTTTTTTTAAACCTTTAAAAATGTATTATTCTTAATTAGGAAAAAATCTTATATCTCAGAAAGACTTTTCAATCTTGTCTACCACAGGTTATGTCTGTTCTAGGAATCTTGGCCCAGTCATCAAAATAGAAAAATTAATTTAAACACTTTAGAAGACAGCTAAATACATTATATAATGTGTCTCTGTGTGTGTGTACCTACGTACACATGTGTGCATGTATCTATTAACGTGTGTCTTGGATTTTTGTTCTCAAGGCCTCAGCCAAAGAAGCAACTGAAAGAAAATCCCTCTCCTCTCTTCACATTCTCAGTAGTTCCCATGGGTTAATGACAGAAAATTTTTTCAAGAATGCTTTTTTTTCTTATTTGACTCTTAAGTCTGTGGTTTGTTTATCTGAAAGAACAGGCAATAACAATAAAAGGCAAAGAGGAGTATTCACTTTGTTCTATAATTTCATGTTAAAAAAAAAAACATTCTGGATATAGTTTCTACATCTAAATGTTCGTTATAACAGAGACTCTGTTCTTATCTTTCAGGTGTCATTTTCACTGAATAAAGGAAGTAATGAAGAAGGTATGGTATATGCTGGTTCTTGAGGAACTAGATATGTAAATTTATTCATTTACAGTAGTGGAGACCCCAAAAACTACAATAGATTAATTTAAAAATTATATAAACAAAGTAAAATACTTTTTTAGTCATTAAAATTTTCAGATGAAATCAATTATTTCCTAATTTCAGAAAATAAGGAACACGTTTATTACTTTTAGGCTAGAAAGTAGTTTGATTGTGCAGTGACTTTGTTGGTGACGTACTGAGGTTCCAGCTAGTTCTGATAAATTTTAAGCCTCCAAATGTCTGCATTTGGGAGACTTTATTTATTATCTATCATCATTTTAATGAATCACTCATTTTAACTAAAGATCTTAAAATCAAAATTTATAGTAGGATTAAAAATAGCATTTTTTTAAATTACCATTATTTGAAGCTGTTTTGAGAAACAAGTAAAAATGTTCTGTAGTAAAAATTTCAAAATACAAGCATGTGCATGTATCATTTGCCTTTTAAAATATTGCAAGGCTTTTTTGCCTTTTTGTTTTAATATGAAACCTTAGAATAATATTCAACTCGCAAGTTTGGAGGAAAAATGATAACTATTTACTATGAATCGAGTTGTAAGATGTTTAGAAAGGAGCAAATGCATAGACATGATTTCGTGGGAAAGCAAACTATATTCCTTATATGGGAAACTAACAGATTGTTTCTTTGCAATACTATCCCATTTTGGGTATTTGACAGACGGTCAGATTTTACAGTACAGGGTTTTCCTAGACCTTTCATGCCATAGCTAGGACACTAGCTTCAGTACTATTCAATAAAGACTAAAGTGACCCAGTAAGATGTAGGAAATAAAGTGGGAAGGCTCTAGAATGTAAGGCCTTAGCCAAATGAGAGAACTTAGGACGAGAGTTTAAAGGTGAGTGGCTTTAAATATAGAAGTGTGTCATACTAAGTTCTGATTGTTTTTATCTGCCTAAATCTTTCCGAAAGGTCTAAATTAAATTTGTCTTATCCTCCTTTCCTCCCCCCCTCCCTCTCCACCCCTTCCCTAACACCCTGCTTCCCCCATTTTTAAACACAGATCAAGTATGGCACTTCCTTGGCAAGTGATGAGAACATTTGAAGTTCTGCCATCAGGATTCCAGTCTCTAAAAACTCCAAGACTCCATCTCCACCAAGTGCTAGAAACAAGCAGATCTATGAGAATCTGCTAACTTCCTGTTGAAACTTCTTTTTTTTTTTTTTCAAACTTTTTGAGATATGCAAAGTGTAAATAAACATTGAAATTTTTGAATTAGTTTCCTTTGGATATTTATTGATGTGAAAAGATGTTGAATTTCATAGCAAAAATTTAGAAGCATTGAGTTTCACCAGTTCCAATTTGCATGCCTGACGGAACCCAATGATTTTATTAACTTTTATTTCTGTGAGTTAATATAAAAATGATAAATTTAGTAAGTTAATACGATTTTTGTAGATATTATTGCTCTCATTTTCGTACCATATTATGTTTTTTGAGTCCATTGCTGGTGGAGACTTCATTTAGCCAACCTTTGTCCTCTTAATAGTCCTGTGTAAATGTGTTTACATTTATTAAGGCTCTTTCCTACCATTTATTTTGTAGGTCCTAAACTCCATTTGATTCTCATCAAGTCCTCTTAGTTTTACTTCTCATCTCTATGGTGATCACTCCCAAGTCTACATAAGAAGCCCAGGTGTCTCTCCTGGGGTCTATCTAGCGGACATCTCTTTAAATGCCTTGGATCCCTGTTGTCCAAAACTGAACTCATTGTCTTCCCTTTTTCTTGAACAGCGGAATTAACATTCTCCTAGTTCCCCTGTCAGACCCTTGAAACCATATTGAATCTCCCTTCTCCTCTCTTTACTCATGAAGGTCATCTAAATGTTTCTTTGCCCCCTCCATTCCTTTGCACCCTTACTATGCAGGTTTTCCCCCTTATTTCTCCCAGACTCTTGTAACAGCCTCCTAGGTCTTCTCCATGCCTCCAGATCCAGCCCTCTGCCTCATTCCCATTGCTCCAGCTCAATTACATGCCCTCTTGCCTCCTAACCAAGTTGTTATCCTACCTCTGGCTTTCCTTCCTGCACATCGTCTTCCACATTTCCAAATAGTTATGTTCCTAAAGCATGGATAGTGCCTTGTTAGATTTTTCTCAAAATGCCTTCAATGGCTTTTCATATTCTTGAGAACAGAAATCAGGAATGCCATCTTTCAGCCATGTCATGTTACCCCTTCTCCAGGCACATCTCGTGCTTTTCACATTCCCAGTTCTGTGCTTCTGTGGCCAGTTCTGTTCATATTTTTTTCCTCCCCTTTTTTTCTATTATCATTATGAACACATTGCATTTACATAATGTGTTTTGTGGTTTGAAAAGCCCTGCTATAATAGCATTTCTTGAGCGTCTATTGCATGTCGGGCAGTGTTCTTAGACGTCGTGTATGCATATACCCTATAAGGTGGAAATTGCCCACTTCACGTTGAGGCTCCGAGAAGTTTAATAACTTGCCAGAGGTCACAGAGATAGTAAGTTTCAGAGCCAGAATTAGGACTCATGACTAAATGCTATGGTTTTTTCACCCTGCTATGCATGCTGCTTCCCTCCTACAGCCACCTTGTGATGTGGGCAAAGCTCAGAGCATGCCTGTTTTACAGATGAGGAAATAGGCACAGAGTTTGTCATTAGCCCAAGTGAAATAGCAATGTTCACTTGAGATGTCTTTGGGAATGTGTGAACCTCTTTGAGGGACATCAAAGAATGTAAGGAGAGAATCTATTTTTAATTTTATATATTGATAGCTTAAGCTGTGAATATAATAAAACTTATGGAAAGATATAAAATAGAGAACAACTTTTATTTCAATTCAGTTGGCCCTTGAACAACATGGGTTTGAACTGTGTGGGTCCATTTATATGCAGGCTTTTGTCAATGATAAATACTGCAGCACTGCACGATCTGCTCTGCTACTTGGTTTAATGCATGGATGTGAACCACAGGTACGGAGGAACCGCATATACAGAGGACGAACTGTAAGTCATACACAAATTTTCGACTTTGGGGAGGGTCTGCACTAAACAATAAGCAAATTATCGGAGGATGGATTAACGGCTTATGGCATGTGGCATATTAATCTCCTGTGAGTTGGAGAAGAAGCCATGTCTGGTGGGCCTCGTGTGGGGTAACTCACACCTCGTATTTGGCTCCCCTTCTCCTAGCGGTCAGTGATATTTAGATGCTACCTAGTTAGTAAGCCTTGCTCACTACAGTACAGTTAATCACAATTGTCTTCATAGGATATGACTTTACATAGTTATAATCTTAAATACATCATTTTGAATTTTAACTCATTATTATAAGCATCTTTCTACATTGCTACGTAGTCATCAGTATTATTATGGTGACAGTTATATTTCAGTGAGCATCTATTTCATAATTGTTTCAGAATGTCTTCCAGACTAGCTAATCTGATCTTTGCTAGCCCATTCCCATGGAACAATTAACTTGAACACATAGTTAGAAAGGAAAAATCCTGCGAAAGAATAAAAATGAATCTTTGTTAAAAATCGCCTAAAACAAGTTAGGAAACCAAAAGTGATCCATGGATGGGATTTTGGGTAACACCCACAGCTGGGTCCCATGGATATGAAAAATCAAAGGGGTAGACTGTCCAAGATTTATTTTTCTCAAATGTGCTGTCTGAAATTTTTGTGAGCTTTTCTTTATTTTTCACATACAGACCAAATCATTTCTTACATGATACATTTAGTATCACTCCGTTGTTCTGCAGAAGAAACACACTGAATTTCATAAAATGCAGTTCTCCGTCAAGGACTACATGCATTTTTAGCGGTTTGTGTACTCACTAATAGCAACATTTGATGATTTATTCCCAGGAGGGGGTTCACTGCCTTGTCATGAGTAAAGATGTTTCTTGTGACTGCTGATTAATCTTTATTACTTACTGCTTTATTATACAGTGGATCACATCTTTAAGTTCTGGGTCAGGTATGTTCTTTTCATCCTTCTTTCTATGTTCTGTCCAAGGTGATATCAGTGTTTGCTGGTGGGGTCCATGAAACACCTGCTCCAGAATCACTTAGAATGCTTCTTAAAATACAGATTTCTGGCTTTCCCTAAAATCTACTAAATCAGAATTTCTGGGGTTGGAGCCATATACTTGTTTTCCTCCCACCCCCATAAAGTTTTAAACCCATTGGTTTAGATAGTTGAGGGGTAGATCATATTGAGAATTTCTTCATGTTAATATTCTGTTTGAGGTTATCTTCCCCCTAAAAAGAGAAGAAAGAAAGCCAGATGTCTGCCTTCGTAGTGGACTTGTATATAATATTATCACTACTTCCTGTTAGAAAAAAAATGAAAGGCAATAAAAGTTATATGAAGTTTAGTGTTAAATATTAAAAGTGTTCTTCTGCATTTCAAATCAGAGAAAAATTTACACCTGATGAGAATCACTTGTGATTTCTAAGTTATCAAACTTACTAGATAAAGTGAGCCCATAATAATTGGTCACCCCCGCAGACCCACCCCTGGCTTCTGTCTTCCTAAGGCACCTTGAGAGAGAAGTGGTTGCTTCTCATGCGACAGCCTCTAGGTGTCGAAACAATGAAGAGGTGGCTCTACTCCGACGGGGTGGGGAAGACAGCAGTGGCAGCAGGCGATGGAAGAGCTCTGAGGAACGTGTGAGCGCTTGTCACGCACGGGCCAGGGTCTCTGTGGCTGACCTGACATTTACCCTACTTAGATCACCTGTTGGGAACAAACTCCACTTCTCAGATCATTCCCCACCTTAAAAGGAGCCAGGAACCCAGTGCAGCCAGGACAGAGGCATAAGCTCTTCTTTCCTTCAGTCAAAAAATATTTATTGCGCTCTCTGATGTCAGGCCGAACAATGCAGCTGTCAGTCCTTTCCTAAGACCAAGACTCTCGAGGTATCCTGGTACCCCAAGAGGGAAGCTGCCGGTGCTTCATCTTCTCTGTTCAGGTTCCCCAATACAGAAAGGGCTCTTTCCCCTTTTTAAAGTACCTGGTTGCAAAGGGTTGAATCACGCAGAAAGATTAAGAGGTTTGATTACATCAGTCTAGAATGCATTCCATTACCATGATTTTAATCAGCCAACCCTCTGCTTTTAGACATGCTTCCTCCTTTTTGCTATTTTAAACTTCATTCATTCAACAGTTATTTACTGACTGCCTATGTGTAAGTGCCAGGTACTAGTCCAAGTTTTTAGGATACATCAGTGCAAAACTGACAAAAATCCCTGCCCTTGTGGACCTCATATTTTGTGTGGGGAAGACAGATCATAGACATTGTAAGTAATTTCTATAGTATGTAGGAGAGAAAGAGCAGGGAGAGGGGAAATCAGCAATCCCACTTTTATTCAGGGTTAGGAATGTGAATTGGAGTTTTAAACTGAGTAGGTCAGGACAGGCCTCTTGGGAAGACGACAGCCGGGCAAAAGGTTGAGAGAAGCAGAGTGGGACCTCGTGGGTCTCTGGGGGAAGAGAACTGAGGCAAAGGAAGTACTCAGAACAGAGGCCCTAAGGTAGGAGTATGACCAGTTTGGAGGAACAGCAAGGAGCCTGTGTGGCTGGAGGGGAAAGAGCGAAAGAAGAGTGACAGAGATGAGGTCCCAGAGGCAGAAGGGAGGGCATAGGCGGCCTTGTCAGCCAACATAAGGCTTGGCCTTATACCTTGATCAAGTGAGGGTATAAGGGAGGGTCCTGAGCAGAGGACTGCGGTGATGAAACTAGATTGTGCTGGGGCTGAGTGTGCGGGGGGGACAGAGTAGGGCAAGGATGGAAACGGGAAGATTCCTTATGAGGTTTCTACAGTAATCAGGTAAACTGTCAGAGTTTTTCCTTCTTTGAGATCATTTTCTCGGTATAAATTCCATAAGAGGGCATCACAGAATAAGAACATTTTATGGCCAAATACATTTTCATAAAGGTTATTCCAGTTATATTGCCACCCGTGATATGTGAGACTTTTAGTTTCTTCTTTCCTATCCTTCCTAGGATGGATATTTTGTTGTTGTTATTACTATAATAGTTAATTATATATATATATATACATAACAGTTAATTGTATTATTAACTGTTTCCCTACATTTTTACTAGTTACAGTATCTTTTATGAATGTTCTGTTTATTTTCTTTGCCTATTTATCTACTGGATCTTGATGTTTTTATCAATTTGTATAATATCCTTATTTTCAGGTGCAAAATTTGGATCCTGAAGGCTGGATCCAAGTTTAAAGAGATTAGCCCACATTCAAAAATCTAAACCTGGGCCCTAAAAATATTTATGCAGAGCTAACCAGGGATGCATCGGGTAGTTCTACTAATTTTCCTGGTTTGAGGCAGGACTATCTATAGGACTGTCCTTGTTATGCTCCCTTATTACTGCTTCCTGTTCTCTGTTAAAAGGAAAAAATGAAAGATAATTTTTTTAAAGTTAACACCTTAAATGAAAAATGGATAAAATAGTACAACCAGTACAGTTTTAAAAGAAATCATGGAAGAATGCCAAACAATGAGTTTATCCAATTAAAGCAGCTAAAACTGGATGGCAGACGTGCATCTGTGGTCCTTGACTAGGAGAATTTAGCAGTTGGCAAGATCAGGGATTACCATCCTAAAGCAAGGGTTCTCGCCATCCGGGGAGTAGAACATGAATACTAGGATTCAGGCCAGAACCTCATGCATCAAGAGCACCGCTATGCACAGGTGGACAAAACCAGCTCAGCCCCCGGTGAAATCTGCAAGTAGACTTTGCTGTTCTCTCCTGTCTAAACCAACAGCAAGGCAGGCAGAGCCCCGTGCTCAGGGCCCTCCGTGTGCCGGAGATGCCTGCAGGCTTGCAGTGAGTGATGCAGGCAGGTGTGGAGCAGAACTCGGGCTGTCGACTCCAAGACTGATGCCCTTTCCCCTGTATCTCATTGCTTCTTGCACTCTTTCTTATCCTCCAAGTTCAGCTCAAATGCTACCTTGTCTGTGAAAACTTTCCCACTCTTCACGTTGAAATCAATCATTTTCTCCTCGGGGAGAGGGTATAGCACTATTGATTTATTCCTCCATTACAGGATTTCGGTCACTATAACTTATATTAGAATTGTTCATATTGCCTCTACTACTGGATTATAAACTCACTGAGAGCGGAGACTGTCATGACAATTTTAGCATTATTGTTTTACACATTAACAATTCATGTTGGTTGTATTAAATTGACACTGCATCCTGTGAGGAAGACAGATATTCTTTCTATTTTACTTATTACATTAACTGAAGTTTAGAGGTTCCTGCAAATCACAGGACTTCTGCATCTGAAGACAGTGTCCTATCACTGCATGGAAAGCATTTTGAGGGTATCTCTGCTCTATTCCAAAGCCATTTAAGATCTTTGAAATATAAGAATCTATTCCTTTTAGGGATATCCAAAAGAGGAGATTTAACATATCTAGCCTACATACCAGTGCTTTTAATTTAACTTACTTTATTTTTAATGTGTATGGACCTGATCACTGTACTCAGAAAACTCCTCATAAATCTTAAGGAATAAAATTAAGTATTAAATGTCTTTTTTTTTTTTTTTGCAAGCTGCATAATTCTTGCTTCCTAAAATTCTACTTATCATTAATATTTTTCTTGAAAACCCTTCTATTTTACTGGGTTGTTTTTTGTTTGTTTGCTATGGAGCCCTCAAATGAGTATAGTAAACATCTCTCTAGTGTAAAAAAAACAACAAAAAATGGATACTTCACTTGTTATGAATTCCATATACTTTTTAATGCAGCCTAGAATATTTTGTGCTTTCCAAAAAAATGATTAGTGTTACCCATCTTTATGTTCCCAAGTGAATCTAAAGGATATCCAGAAAGTAAGATTCTCTGGGAAGGATTTTATCTATTATTTGTATTTAAGGCATTTTGAGAGTTCTTACATGAGATTCCTCTAATGCCCCAGGGGATAAAAGTTCAACTTATATAAAAAAACAATACCTTAATTGTGAAAATACTAAGGCTGATCATCACATGTTTACTGCTGCTCTTTTATGGAGTATGAGGCAAAAATAAACATGGAATACTTCAAAATAAAAATAGGCTCAGCGCTCAAAGGCCAAGATTCTTGTCCCAGAGTGGCTTCTTCATGGATTTTTGGTTTAATTATTGATAATAACTTCCATGTTTGAAACTTGACCTTCTGAACTTGAAAGTAGAAGTAACATATTTTGGTTTTCAGATTAGGAACACCACAAGAAGCACCATGATAGAAAACCTGAATAATCTCAAGAGTGGTAGGACAAATAAGATTAATACGCAGTGAGAAATGAGAAAAATGTAATCCATGTTGATCTAATGTAAATAGTTCAGTTGATAAACTCATTAAAAAAAACCCAAAAACCCTAAAACTCCACTTACTCTAAACTACTGTATTTCAGGGAATATTTTCTCACAGAAAAGTTAGCTTTTCCTACTCTTCCCACAATATCAAATGTCACTCCTCTGATTTCTCCTTTTATTTCATTTTGAAGATTTTAGAAGTTCTTGGTAGGTTTTCAAACCATAATTTGATTTTTACCAGTATCCTCCCTAGCCTCGATACATCTGCCCCTCAAAAGTCCTATAAATATAATTTACAGTAGTATTCATATTATCTGTAGAATATACCTAACCACTTACAAATAGATTTTCTGTAATTCAGAAATCAACCAAAAGCACAATATGTAAAGACTGTAGGTTGCTTTTCTGAATCTGAAGGGGGATTTAGAATATAGAACATTTTGAACTGGAAAGAACCTTGCATGTAAGTTGAGGCAAGGAGGGCCCAGAGAGGTTAATTGCTAAAGCCACGCAGCTACTGAGTAAGGGAGACTGACCTGAAACTAGATCTTCTGAATCCAAGCCTGTTGTTTTGTTTTTGCTTTTCTTTTTGTCATGCTTTCCTGCGTACTTTGTGGTCTTTAGAGTAGAAAGGTAATTTTTGCCCCCTTTCTGTGGTATGCATTGAAAAATAATTGTGTGACTGTGGAAATGAAGATACTGTCAACTGAAAAAAAAAAAAAAGCACAATGTGAGAGTTGTGAGTTAAGTTTTATCTGGAGCAAAATGAGGACTATAGCCCGGGAGACAGCATTTCAGATAGCTCTGGGAAATTGCTCCAAAGAGGCAGGGGTGAAGGTCAGCATTATCTGTGATTTTAGTGACGGGGAGGGTACAGTCAAACACACGTGTTGGCAGAGGCTTGCTGCTAGCCATGAGGAGCAGGTGTCACCATTAATGATTTTGGTGCTTTTCTAAATGCGAGGAGATGCAAGAATTGGGCTCATAAAATCTTCTCCTGAAAATACCTAACTATCTGAAGACCTGTTCTGTCAGTTCTTCCCAGAGCACAGAGGGCCTCATTCCTGATCTCCACCCTGAACTCCTTTCACGGGGTGTTGAAGGTCAGCGGCTGCAGCGGCTCACGATTTGATCCTCGTAGAGGTAGATGGCAGGTGCCAATTTGTAGTTGGCAATATGCATCATTTTGCAATTCTTTGGCGTAAATTTTTCCCCAACTATTAGCTCTTTAAAATGTTTATGGTTATAATAGAAAACAGTATTCTTTATATGGAGGTTTCCTTTTTGTAATAGAACTTCTTGGCAGTCTCTCCAACCACAATTTGATTTTTACCACTGCCCAACCTGGTAATATTTCTTGTAAATATAACTATGAATTAAAGATCAAATGTAAGTCCTAGAATACAATGTATGGCTTAACATTTTACTTGTGATTGACTTACAACAACTTTTTTGGGCAAAGTTGTGTTTAATTTTTGTGTGTGAGTCTGACAATATACTTTTTGCTCATCTTTGGCGTGTTTCCATTCTGTGGCTCTCAGCATCCCATGCTGGGAACAGGCAGGAGATGAATGCAAATCTGTGGCTGTCTTCCCCTTAATGCTTATGTTAGACAATGAAAATGTGGATCAATCTTAAGTTTTTCATGACGTGTTAGTATGTTGAGCAAGTGGGAAGAACACAAACCAACTATGCTATTAAAAATACTGTCTTTGTATTTGCTAGCATCTGTTTGGGTGGATGTTTTTCCCGTGGTGGAAAACAAAAAGTGCAACAAATTAGGTTTGCCACTCCTTAGTGCTTTTTTCCAATGTGCACTGAATGAAAGATTTAAAACAGAGACCAAATTCCAGAGAAAACAGGTGGTGTGAGAGCTGGACTTGATGTTGGCCAAATCCTCTGTGGCAGGGATTCACCCTCTCTAAGCAATTGTCCATCCCATGAAAGCTTTTTGAAATTGATTACAAGGAACATATTATGTGAGGAGTGTTGAGAGTTGGCCTCAGGGTTGGACACTTGGGAGGACTGTGACAAAGGATTATGTGCTGATACCTACGTGTACATGAAAAATTATCCATTTTATAATGTAATTTCAAGTTAGACGAGTACTTATTTCTTGGAAAAAGGAGGTACTGTTTATACTCAGATGACATTTGGCTTTCTACCTTCTTTTCTCCCCTTGGAGGGACGATCTAACTGGCAAACATGATTATACTTGACTGTGTGTGTGCATCCATGAGTATGGTTTAGGCAGTGCCTCTTGGAGAAAAAAGGGAGAAGTAATGAGTCTTTGTTGATGGTCTTCACAAACGGAAATTTGGCAATTGCTTTACATAGGACATAAATCTTTGATGATAGGATCAGTGTAAAAATTCTGTTCCCAAGAAAATAGTTCACAAAAACAATTATCTTCCTGTAATTTGTGAAAATAGGAGTACAACAACTTCACATACAAGGAAATAAGGTTATCATCAGGTGGTGGGTGCCCCTTTGGCTTTGTACTGTCACAGAGAATATGGTCAGTTTCTTGCTGGCTATTGGCATGGGGCCTCTCCAACATGGCAGCTTGCTTCATCAAAGTGCCCAAGCCAAGAAGGAAATAGAGTCTCCCAGCAAGATGGCAGTCACAATCTTCCATGAGCTAATCATGGGAGTGACATTGCATCATCACGCTGTATTCTGTTGGTTAGAAGTAAGTCACCAGGTTTAGCCTACACGTGAGGGAAGGGACTAAACATAAGAGTGGATACCAGGAGGCAAGGATTATTAGGTACCATTTTAAAGTCTGCCTACTATAAGTAGTGGAAATTCAACACTGGACAATAGAAGGTTGTGTGTGAAGGGAGATCAATACTGCCTGTTCCAAGGGAAATGGACTTGCACAAGATCTGTGAGGTTTACCTGAGTCAGATTTCGAGAAAAGTGGTGTTCTAGAAAATTGAGGCACAGTATGGGGAAAACTTTCCCCTAGAAATAGTAACAGAAGTCTTAAGGTGAGGGACATCCAGTTAAGGAGAAGGTGACATCCACAGCTTAGGCCAACAATCAGTAGTTAGTTATGTCCATCAAAAGCATTTTATGCTTTGGAATTTTTGTAGGTGTCTAGTGAGTCATGAAAAACACAGAAGATACAAAGGAATGCATGATTTAAAGAGAAAATAAAACAAGCTAATGCATTTAACTGCTAAAAAACAAAACAAAACAAACTTTGAACAACTACAGAGATTTTAACATCCAACTGTCAAGGAACATAACCCCGGAAACGCTGATAGTGTGGGTTTCTCACACGTGACTCCAGATTCCCAGGGGAGTTTCAGAGCCCTGAGCAGCTGAAGGGGAAGGGAAGTGCCAGGGCTGTTTGTGTGGATGCACAAAGTGATTGGAGAGGAATTTGCAGGATATGAGATATCAGGGATATTAAGTAACAAACATGTTTCAGAAGCAATCAGATAGTATGGCCTGCTTGTTAAAAGCTCTGAAATCAAACAGAAACTTGCTTCCTAGGGCCATTACTTGGTTTGCTGTGTGATCTTGGGCAAGTTACTTAATTTTTTTGAGCCTCTGTCTCCTTTTTCTATAAAATGGTTTTATCAATAGCATCTACCTCATGGGTTTGAGAATTAAATGCAATAATGTAGATGCCATTTAGTGGCACAGAGTAAATGTCCACTAAATATTAACTATTACTATTATATAAATTGATGACTGCACACAGAGGAGAGAGAAAGAGTTGAGAAAGGATGATACAAGATTTCGGCTAAGGATGCTGAGAGAATACTGGTACCATGCACTCACCCAGAGTAAAGGTTAAGGTGAGGGTGTCATATCATTTGGGTGGGGTATGATGAGTTTTGGGCTTGTTAAATTTGAGGTGGCAGCATGTGACGATATTGAGCAAATCTTTATGTGCTCAGGTAAGAGGTTAAGTCTGGAGGTGACGATTAGAGCTAACATGTTCTTATGACCACTTAGTCATAGTCGATCAACCCTAGGTGAGCACTTGACCCTTTCCCTTGACTGGACCCACAGTCAGAATTGATTTATTCAAGACCCAATCCTAAACTGAGCCAATCAAGATCCTTTCTTAGAGATTTGGGACTGAGACCAAGACATTACAGCCCAGTCTTCCTGGTCTCTGCAATGAAAGAGATGTAAATTCAGTCTGCACAAAGGAAAATGAAATAGACACAAAGAAAAAGAAAACAAAATAGGCAAAAGAAACAAAAAAGCCACATGTTTTGAGTCCCTAATACCAGGTGTTCCTGAGGCTCGGCTTCATTATTGCCTGGGATCCTTAAATATGTTTTACATTTTTATGCAGGTTCAAGTTAGGTTTCTAATATTTGCTACTCCCAACCAATCCCAAGAAGCCACATGTAGGCGATAATTGCAGGTACTTATAGTGAATGAACTCCCTGAGGAAATGGGAAGAAACCATGAAGGGAACAGTAAAGGTGCAGTGCAAGAAATGAATGCAAAGCTAACCTAGTATTATGGTAGCCATGGGAACCAGAGCAGGGATGGGGAGGGGTAGATGGACTGCCTCATCAATGCTACAGAGTGGTCAAGGAGAATGAGATTGGAGGAATGGTCACTGACCTTAGTTTTTAATTTTAATTAAAGTTTTTAATTAAAATTTAATTTTTTTGAGTTACCACTGGTAACTTTAAAGATGTCTACCGCTCAGAAACAGCTGAGAGTGACATCACCGTGGCCACTATAAAAGGCAGGAGAAGAGGGGTATTTCAGCCTGCTTCAGGATGCAGAGCTTCACGGAAGGGAGTAGTCCCCAGGTGGAAGAAATTATGACCCAGAAGAATGGAGCTGATCAGAGACAGGCTTCTCTGAGAATCAAGAAAGACTCAGCACAGGTGCATTGAGTACACTGGAGCTTTTGGCAACTGAGTAACCGAGTAGCAAATTTTCTACCTTTTTAAACACTGAGACTTGACTTAAAATAAGAGTGAATCCCCTTATAAACGTAAGGCCAAGGGATGATCAACATAAGCACATTGAGAAACATAGGAAACCTTTTTTTCCTCCTTTTGTTTTTCGTGCTATTATGTGGTTCCATGTCTGTGTGTTTGACAAGGAAGTTAACTGATTTGTTTTGAAAAGTGTGTGTGTGTGTGTGTGTGTGTGTGTATGTGTTAGGATAATTAGTAGGGCTTTGCTTGCCCATATTTACATTTCTACAGGCCTAAATCACTGTGTTTTTTCCACTAGCCGAAAGAGGCACACAAGCCTTCTAGCAACACTGAGTGACGGTCTAGATGAGAAAAATTCAAGGATGTCCACTAATAGTTCCAGAGGTACCTCAAATCTCTCTGAGTCTTAGCTGTGGTCAGAAGGGAGAAAACTCCATCTTAGATTTCTCTGTAACACCTGGGACCTATCTGGACAGAAGATAGGGGCACACAACTTTAAGTGCTCATGGAAATTATAAGTTACCATTGGAACTGCATGTCTCCTACTGACCTGCATTGCCCTCAGGACAAAAGGCCTCATTGCCTCCATCCCCAGCTTCTTTATCTGTTGCTTTGGGACCCTAAATTAAGTATGAAGAAAACTCCCAAAATCTTTTGCCAAGGAAGTGATGGGTGCATATTTACCCCCTACCAGGCAAATGAAAAGCTGATAATATCCTGGAATCGGCTCTCCTGCTTTCAGTTGGGTTTTTGCTTGCATATGGCCAATGCTTGTCAGCACTCATGGCAAGGGGGATGACCGTGAGCTTGTCACCTAAAAGGTAAGTAGTTACCAGATTGAGAATTGTTTAAAGAAGTAACTGAAAAAACTGAAAGTTTTTACCATCTAACACAGGTGATGTGGCCTCTCAAATGATAGTTTTAAAAATTAGCAGTACAGAAAAGTGCTTCCTGACAAGTTAGGTGAAGGGAAACTAAATACAAAGTAGCATCTGTTATGATTAAAACTAGGTAAAAAGTATACATGTGTACAAACAGAACACATTTTTTGTACTTTTTTTTTTTTTACGTAGACAAACCGAGGAGGGTGACTTACTAGAGTGATGGGCATCTGGATGATTTTTTAAAATTCTTGTTGACGTTATAATATTATGAGTGTAACAAATTTAAAGTAACCAAATTTGATGGATTTGTAGCAAGTGATGGTTTTCTGCTTGAACAACAATAAAAACGTCTTAACCTAAACCATGCACGTAATCACTGAATCAAAGAGTGGCAGAAATCCAGATTCTTGCGAGCCAAGCAGTTATATGGGGTGATAGAGTGGGGAGGCCTCTCATCCCAGGAAGGGAGCCGAGGGAGCTCAGAAAGGGTAATAGGATCACTTAAGTGAGCTTTCTTTCTCCATAAAGGAGGCCTAATAGCTAAACTCTGAAGCTGGGCTGTGCAGAAGTTACACAAGTAACTCTGGGTTCATGGCTAGTTAAGAAGAGAGAAAATATATGTCAATTTCTTATGGGAAATAGTCCACGAAGCTAAACAATAAGGATGGTCTAGTGGTGACAAATTGTGCATAGAAAATTGACAAGAGGAAAACGAAACCTTTTCTTGAGAGGAGATGGGTCTAACTTACTGGAGATATATGTGTTCTGCAAAAGTAATTAGAATTAGAGTCCTTGAGAGATGGCCAATTCAGCTAGAAAGCAGGAAGTTTCACTTCCCTTGACTTAATGATGTAGATGAAAATATGGGCCCTCTATGCCTGTCTGTCTCCAATGAGCATTTGTTTTTGCATATTAAACTTTAAGAAGACACAGCAATAACTCCTGAAATCACAAAGATTCTAGCTTAGTAGATTCAGACGGCTTTAGCAGTCCACAATGTAGGCTGAAATGGTTAGATCTAAGTTAATCTAGTGGTGAAAAGCACAAACTTTGGAGTCACACGGACTTAGGCTTGAATTCCACTTTTTACTCTCTGCATTATCCTGGGCAACATCTTGCTTAAACTCTCTGAGTCTCAACAAAATGGGGATAAGAATACTCCCTTAGAGACCACTGTGTTGCATGGAATGAAATCTACTCAAGGTAATTTAAGAAACGAGAAATAATGGTAAGGATCCAGGCTGTCTCATGAACCAAGGACAGGACCGGAAGTGTGGTGGACCTCATAAGCAAGTGAATCCAGGAACTGAAACATAGCCAGGCACCAGCAGGAGTTCTGAGTCAGTCAGTCTCTCTTAAGACCAAACAGTCTTCATCTGCATCATTCTTCATTCTCCCCAAAGACTTGCAAATGGATCCAACATGGCCTCTCCATCAGACATTTATCTGTTCCAATGTTCAACAGAGACCAACCTGGTTTACCTATATCCAACCGCAAATTTCTAACAGTATGAATTAGTTTGGCACAGTCTACCTACCGTCAGGTGTTTGGTCTAGTTCAGTGTGACCTAGTGGATCAGGATCTTGTCATACGAAAACCAACCCCTTCCTGAAATGTGATGATAAGTGTGTAGGAGTAGAGAGAAAACGATAGACATCTCTAGAAATGAAACTTGAGGATCAAGTGTGATAATGTATGTGAAGGATATAGAACAGTGCCTGACAAGTAGCTCAATAAATGGAGTCTGTGAAATAAACACAGCTGATAGGCAAGGGCTGCAAAATCTCCTCCACTTAATCTTTGAAATCATATTTTGCTGCACCTGTCATCAGAGAAGGAAGCTCACAGAATCATTAATTATGTGAGATCTATGAAAAGTTTCTTTCTTGACCAAAGTGGCCACTATGAGAAAGAGCTGCCCAAGCGGCTGGTGTTATTGTGATCAAGTTCTTCCAGCCTGGTGAATGTTCACATCCCACCTCCCATCTCTGTGGTCTCATCTGAGTTTCCCATATATGTTTACTAGAAGTATATGGCTACTTAAAGAGCTACCTGGCAGAATGACTAAATTATTTGGATACTTTCCTTGAGTTTATGTAAAAGACATGTAGCCACTGACTAAATATTTTGTTAAATTGTTTTCTCCTCCTGCATTGATTTTGATGAAATTATAGAGCGTCTGAGGCAAGACATTGGGCCCAAATGAAAGCTCCTTGCTTTAACACTGAAATGGTATTTACCTTTCACAAGCACCTCTTCTCTGACTCTGAGAAAAGTATCCCCCATGCAGAAAGAAGCATTCAGTCTCCCAAATAGCCAAGCTCAGCTGAAACACAAGCTCCTACCTGAGATGTGCTATTTCATTCCTGCTTAAATCAGGTTGCCTATTTTTAGAATTTAAATATCCCCTTCAATTAAAGAAACATTATGAAATGGGTATGAATGCACTTTTTCTTCTGCACCTGCAGCAGTTGTCTTGTCCAGAGGTGGTGCTATTTATAAAAGAAAAATTATCCCAATAAACTTGAGTTCTGTACTTGATATTGTATATAAGGGAACTTTTTGAAAAATTCAAAAACCCAAACACACTGAATAGTTTCTCTTTGAGATGATTGGAATTTATTATTGTACCAAATTAAAGCAATGCCTTTCCTTGCAGGTTTTAGAAACCAAAAAATATAATTAAATGCAGAAAAAAGTTAACTTCTCTCTGAAAGATATTTTAATGATTTCATACTCGTGGAAGACATTACTTAATACATTTCCTCCTTTTCTCACTTGCAGCTTTCATACTTTACCTTTCAGGGCTAAATTCTACTTTAGTCTAAGGTCAGTATTTATTTCAGAAACAAGGGTACCAGTGCAGTTGTCAGGAAATGTCTCAAAGAAAACCATGATGCACAAGTTATGAGAAATGTACATCTTGCACGTGTCAGTGAAGTGGCTGTGGCCACCTCTGGTTTTAGGCTGAAGAATCTGGGGGAGAAGTCCTGTCTTCAACCTGGTTTAGGATCACATCAGGAACCTGTATTTGTCCTGCCTGGATCCAGTCCACTCTGGTGCAGACTTCCTAAAATTGCCCCAGATAGCCTTCATAAGATGGACTTAGAGGTCCCTCCACTGCTGGGGAGTAAAGATAATATGGTTTCATGGTGGATACATCACATCTCACTGACATGTTCAGGATTACACAAACATTGTGTAGGATATCAGAGGGCACCCTGGTTATTAAATGGATAGCATTGGATAGAGATAGAGTGAAGGTACCAGACCTTAATCCTGATGCTGGAGGACACTGCCCTGGGCCTTGCCTAAGTGGCCCACTACCTTATCAACTCAAACTTTTTTCCTGAGCCTGACCTGTGTATCCAGCTGCCTCTTAGACATCTCCAACTGGAAAAAGCACAAAGCCCAGCATGTCCAGAAATTGAACACATGGTTTTTTTCTTCCAAAACTATACATCTTCCATTGGTGAACAGGTTCCAGCCTCCATCCACTTGCCCAAGCTAGAAATCCAGGGGCTACTCTTTGAAATTCCTCTCCACTCACCTCCATATCCAGTTTCACTCAGTCATGTCAATTCTGCCTCCCAGTAAATCTTTGACTTTGTGGTTTGTACCACTCTTGGGTTCCTTTTAAAGTCCATCAATTACAGTATTTTCTTCTCTCAATTGAAGTGATGATTACTTTCCTAAAAGTGGGTCATTAAAAAAAATACAAATGAATTTTTTGTAAGAAAAACAACAGCATCAGAATTATATATTCAAGTCATTAAGATAGAATAGTTATGCTGGAGTAATATGAATAATAAAAACAGTTTATAGAAAAATGAATATATAAAGTGTTTTTTCATGAAAAAGAACGTTAATGACAATGACCAAACAAAATTAACTGATTTAAGCTCAGTCCTCCTCAAAGGCTAATGGTGCTTACGAATCACCTGGTGATCTTGTTGAAATGCAGATTCTGATTCAGTTGGTCTGGGGTAGGGCCTGAGGTTCTGTGTCTTACAAGCTCCAAAATGATGCTGGTGCTGCTGTTGAGAAGCCCATATTTTCAGTAGCAGGACCTTAGCTGTGCCACTCTCAGTTATGTTCATTTGTATCTTAAGGACTTCTTGCCCCAAATCATCTCCGTCTTACTGAGGGATGTTTCAAACTTGGCTCTTAAATATTAACAGCATCGTTCTGATGCTTTTCCTCTGGTGAAGCAACTCCTCAGAGAGATGACGCGTTCACATTTTTTCATTGTATGTGATAACCTCTATTTCTATACCAGGTGTAAAGGCTTCAATTGGCATGAATCCCAGTGACATTGAATGTCATTTGACAGACACATAAACTCTTAAAAGATTAAAAAATAAGAAACAAGACCAGCATTCCATAAATACCTGTGTTTATAGAGCATGGACCTAAAAACACCTCAAGAGCAACTGAGAAATCACTTCGCATCATCCTTAGCCACTCTCAGCATGAGAACTTGTATTGCCAGCAGAAGTCTCCAAAAATGTTGTAGGGCAATATAAACCATGTCATCTTGAAAATAACACATGAGTATTTCCCCTAAAACAATTTTGAATTTTTTCATCACTTTATTCTGAAAATGTAAGGAGATATTTTAGGAGTTGCAAAATTTGATATTTTCTGGAGACAAAATTTTTATATTTTTTACACAAATAAGATCATGCTACATATTCAATTCACTTTCTCCACTTAACAATGATCTTGGGCATCCTTATTTACTGGTACACTATATTATTTTTAACATATGCTTTTTGATGCCGGTGTATCAAAACCCTTATTTTTGTACATTTGTATGTATTCTGAAATTGAATTTAAAAACTGTCTGGCCTGAGGTAGAGGTTCATACCCATTAACTGAAAAAAATTAATTAGTTGCATGACTTTAGATTAAATTGTTTTGCTAAACACTTTCTGAATGCTTCCTCTGTCCCAGATACTGTACCAACTGCTTTACAAGCATTATTTCATTACATCCTGGGGCAAAATTTAATGTAAGGTGTTGTGAACCTAATATGTAGATGTGAGTCACTGCTTCTATCCCCAAACCCATTCTGCTTTCATCCTCAGCTTTGTGATTTCTTATTTTTCCTAGCAGATGCAATAACAAAAACAAAACTTTATTTCTTATGAAATATGATTCTGTAAGAACTTTATACTTACTAGTTATTGCTAATGAGTAGATAGAGGTGAAGAAAAAGAGAAAAGAGTCTAAGAAAATCATTTGGATAAAGAGTAGAATGTCCTATTTGGCAGTGGTTCAGATTAACTTTATCATTGTAAAAGGATTGCTATGGGCATTCCAGTTTGAGTGCAAAAACTGCTCAACTGGAAGGGAAAGATTCAATAAAAAATTTAAAGTCATTATGGTATTTAGACTGGCACAGGACAAGAATCTTGAAATGGAAATGGAAAGTTATTTGGGAGAAAGCCAGGCACTTCTGTAGACACTGTCATATTCATTCATTGGGAATTTGCAGGGACAATTTCCTTGTGAATGTCAAAGACCTGCTGTAGTGAATCTTTTGAATTGGCCTATTTCTCTCTGTCCCCTTGAGCGCTAACCTAGTTCAAAGCCTTTGTGACTCCTCATCTGGACTATTGCAGTAGACTCCGATCTGGTCTCACTGCCTCCAATCTTGCTGCTCACCCCTGCCCCAGCCCAAATAGTTTTCCACACTGGCAACAGAATCACCTTTGTAAAATGCAGATCTGACTCTGTCATTCCTCTTCAAACCCTTCAGTGATCCTCCATCAAGTACAGGGTAAAGTCTCCGCAGCCTATTTGGTGTACAAGTTCCCCACAGCCTGGCCTTTCTTTTCTCTTCACTCCCTCTACTCTAGTCCTTGACTCTATGCTCCTGAAATACCATGCTACACTTAGGTCCCCAAATATATGTGGCTACTTCATCCTTTGTGGGCCATTGCCTACACCACCCCTTTCACCTGGAATCACTAGGCACCATGGAAACAGTAAGCATCATGAGTACAGGGACCATCTGTCTTACTCTCAGAACCTGGCACCGACTTCCAATTTGTATGAAATAAATGCCCCTTTATTTCTTCTGTCTCCTCTGTGTTACTACCACAGCCAGCACACATCACAGGCAATGTGTCTTCCCCCACTAGGAGTGAAGGGGTTGAACCTTGTAACTGAAGACAGTTACTCATCTCTGTGGGATAACTATTTAGCACAGGGCCTAACAGGGCTCAGTAATTTTTTTTTTTTCCAAATTATTTTTTTTATTCTGAATTGAGTCAGTGGTTTGTTATATATGAGATGAACCTGGAGGAAATTTACCCTTAATTAGGATGAACAATTGAGGCAAAATCTCTTCTCAGCTTTTCCTGATCTCATCAAGTGGCTTCTCCATGTTTTCTCATGTTCACGGATGATTTCTGACTTTAAGACATTTTAGTTTGCTTAACTGATGCTTTTTTAGTAATATTTAAGTCTTCTGGGTCTGTTTTCCTCATTGTCATCTACTTTGTGAGCCACTGGGGTAGGAAATATGTCTGAGTGACTTAATCTTACACACACACTGAAAACACACCTTTTGAGTAATGGATTGAGGTGGGAGTCTTTATGAACAGAGCCTCTCGCTGTTTATTTCCACACAAATCCTGTGATGGTAATAAAGTGTATAGGAGGCGGGTGGGAAGAAAGACGCACCGGGAAGGGGCAAAGGAAGCGTGTGTCAGCTATTCCAGTCCTCATCATACTTTCTGTGTGGACAGCACATCACATTTGGCTGGGGCTGAAAAGCAAAATCCTATATTTAATGAGCCAATAAAATGCCTGGAGCACCAGTGGGCTTGGGGAGGCTTGACTTTTCACTAAGCTAAAAGCCGGTAATTGAGCCTGTGTGCCAGCTGAGACATGGAGGTTTCTGCTGAAAGAGCTGTGGCTTTCACAATTTTTTTCTTTTTCCCCTCTCATGTGCAGCCAGCTTCTGATGAGGACTCCAATTCTCCCGGGAGTCCTATCACGTATATTATTTTGATTAACCCTTACTCTGAGAGTCTCAATTAACTGACATGCCACATTAACGCAATGCTCCTGTGTAAATGCCTGAGGGGGGAAGTGATAAACCAGGTCTAATGCCAGGGGATGAGGTTGAGCCTTCTTTGTTGTTTTTTGTTTGTTTGTTTTTTTTTTAAGCTTGAAATAGAATTGTAACAGTTTCTCCTTCATGAATG
Source organism: Balaenoptera physalus (assembly GCF_965194825.1). Classification (NCBI taxonomy): domain Eukaryota; kingdom Metazoa; phylum Chordata; class Mammalia; order Artiodactyla; family Balaenopteridae; genus Balaenoptera; species Balaenoptera physalus. Next base: position 116,663,778 of record NC_138884.1, on the reverse strand, counting down.
CACAAGGGAGAGGAAAAGTGTAGCACCAAAGACCATTTTATATAATTTTAGGCTAATCTTCCCCCTTCAAGTAGTAAATTTAGCTGTGAGATTGCCTTAGTGGGGATATTTTTTAAAACATCGAAGGGACCCCACTGCTTGATCATGTCTTTAAACAATTTTCATAATATATCTGGACCCTCATTCCCATTATCCTCACTGTGTGCGTCCTGAGTTAGAGTTGATTCTTCTGGGAGTTATACAGGAAGGCTTTCTTGAGCTTTTGAGGCTGGTGGTAGAGAGATGTTTTGGGCATTTAAGAAACTTAAAACCCAACAAAACAAACAATATTGTCTTAGTCCATTCAGACTGCTATGAAAGTATACCACAGGCTGGTGGCTTATAAAAAACAGAAATTTATTTCTGAGCTCTGGAGTCTTGGGTAGTCGAAGATCAAGATGCCTGCAGGTTCAGTGACTATTAAGAGCTTGATTCCTTGTTCGTAGATGACTGTCTTCTTAATGTCCTCATATTTGGGGTCTCTTTTATCCCATTCATGAGGGCTTCACCCTCTTGACCTAATCACATCCCAAAGGCCCCACCTCCAAAACCCATCACATTGGACATTAGGGATTAATATATGAACTTGAGGGGACAAAAACCTCCAGTCTCTAGCAATTATGATAGATTACTTCCACAAGTCACTAGTCATTATGAAAAGCTAGTTCAACTACATTTGTGGACATAGAAGGCTAGTAATGTGATGACTTTTGAGCTTGATCCAGAACCTGGATCCTATGTTGTGAGATATGATAAAAGAAATCAAATGGGTGTGTGGGGGGGGGTGTTGGTGGTGGGATGAATTGGGAGATTGGGATTGACATGTATACACTAATATATAATATGTATAAAATAGATAACTAATAAGAACCTGCTGTTTAAAAAAATAAAATAAAATTCAAAAATATATATATAACCTGACATTATTCTACATTCAGTGAGATTCATCTTTTGAAATATCCAATAATATAATGGCTTGACATAGAAGTGGAAAGTGGATACTTAATGTAGTGTAAATTAATATAATTATAACTTAGTCAAACAGCCAATGAAATAACAACAACAACAAAAAAGAAACAAGAAATCAATTATATGACCAAAGTCCCCTGAGATTCTGGTAGATTTTTTTTTTTTTCAAGGTGTATAAAATGAAGTTCAAGGAAACGTTCTTTAATGAGTCATCTGTCAAGTTTAATATATAACTGTGATTGCACACCCCCAAATTTTATGGACAGTAGACAAATTTAAGTGAAAATGGGCCATTACAACTTAGGTAAGTGTATTATATTATAGGCTAGAGCAGCTATGTCAATCTTTTGCCATTTCATTTGCAAAGAGGTTTTATGCCACATTCTCCTTTCACTTAAAAACGTCCGTAGAGCATTTAATATAGTTATGTAAGATAAAAGGGTTTGTTTAGCATATTTTCGTCAGGAAATAATTCCCCTCTGGCCTACATTTTCAGACTGTATGTACACACTATCTGGCCAATTGGGAAACCAACTTAAAAACTCATTTTCTAGAGCCAGCTTTTGTTTTCTCTCCTTCTCTTGCCCCCGGTACCCCATTTCTCCTGCATAAATTTCACTTGAAAGTTAGAATTGAGATTTCAGTAGAGTTAGAAGAAATGAAAAAATTGCAGATCAAGGAGGCAAATAATGATTAAGAGATGAGTGGAGCCTGCAAAATTCTTGTCAAATCCTCCTAACTATCCAACATTAAAGGAGTTTCTGGGCTCCTGTATGGAGTTCCACATGTGTTCTAAATTACACATTATCCTCTGTGATTAAGAACTTTTCCCTTTAAACTAGACTTTTTCAGGAAGATACATACAAAAAAACTCTTTTGTTTAGGGAAACAAAAATTTCATTCGTAGCCATTAAAGATTAAATTGATACATATGTATAACTGAATCACTTTGCTGTACACCTAAAACTAACACAACATTGTAAATCAACTACACTTCAATTTAAAAATAAAAACTAAAAGAAGAGGTTAAAAAAATAGTCTTATCACCATTGAATATAGCTGGAATCAGTAATAGTTGATGTAATTAACACAATCATTTATTATAAAAAAATTTATTAATTTCCTCCCAGAGATTCACTTTAAAACTGAGAACAGATTTCATTGGCTTAACTTTAAGTTTTGAAATCAAAACATGTGCTTGCTTTATTTATTTATTTTCATAAATTAAAAAACAATCTTTTTTGGAGTATAATTGCTTTACATTGTTGTGTTAGTTACTGCTGTATAACAAAGTGAATCAGCTATACATATACATATATCCCCATATCTCCTCCCTCTTGCATCTTGCTCCCACCCTCCCTATCTCACCCCTCTAGGTGGTCACAGGCACCAAGCTGATCTCCCCATGTGATGCAGCTGCTTCCCACTAGCTATCTATTTTACATTGGTAGTGTATATATGTCAATGCTTCTCTCTTACTTCATCCCAGCTTACCCTTCCCCCTCCCCGTGTCCTCAAGTCCATTCTCTATGTCTGCATTTTTATTCTTGTCCTGGCCCTAGGTTCTTCAGAACCTTTTTTTTTTTTTTTTTAAGATTTTTTTAGATTTTTTTTTTTAGATTCTTTTTTTTTTTAGATGTGTTAGCATACGGTATTTGTTTTTCTCTTTCTGACTTACTTCACTCTGTATGACAGACTCTAGGTCCACCCACCTCACTACAAATAACTCAATTTCGTTTCTTTTTATGGCTGAGTAATATTCCATTGTATATATGTGCCACATCTTCTTTAGCCATTCATCTGTCAATGGACACTTAGATTGCTTCCGTGTCCTGGCTATTGTAAATAGTGCTGCAATGAACATTGTGGTACATGACTCTTTTTGAATTATGGTTTTTTCGGGGTATATGCCCAGTAGAGGGATTGCTGGGTCATATGGTAGTTCTATTTTTAGCTTTTTAAGGAAACTCCATACTGTTCTCCATAGTGGCTGTAACAATTTACATTCCCACCAACAGTGCAAGAGGATTCCCTTTTCTCCACACCCTCTCCAGCATTTATTGTTTGTAGATTTTTTGATGATGGCCATTCTGACTGGTGTGAGGTGATATGAAATTAGAACACTCCCTAACACCATACACAAAAATAAACTCAAAATGGATTAAAGACCTAAATGTATGGCCAGACACTATAAAACTCCTAGAGGAAAATATAGGCAGAACACTATGACATAAATCACAGCAAGATCCTTTTTGACCCACCTCCTAGAGAAATGGAACTAAAAACAAAAATAAACAAATGGGACCTAATGAAACTTCAAAGCTTTTGCACAGCAAAGGAAACCATAAACAAGAAGAAAAGACAACCCTCAGGATGGAAGAAAATATTTGCAAACGAAGCAACTGACAAAGGATTAATCTCCAAAATATACAAGCAGCTCATGCAGCTCAATATCAAAAAAACAAACAACCCAATCCAAAAATGGGCAGAAGATCTAAACAGACATTTCTCCAAAGAAGATATACAGATTGCCAACAAACACATGAAAGGATGCTCAACATCACTAATCATTAGAGAAATGCAAATGAAAACCATGTGCTTTAAACCTAACACTTGTCACAATTGTTCTCGAACGTAAGTGTGTATGAATCAGAATCAGCTGACGGGCTTGCTAAAACACAGATTGCTGGGCCCCATTCTGAGAGTTCCTGATTCAGCAAATCTGGGGTGAGGCCAGAGAATTTGAATTTCTGAAAGTTTCCAGGTATAGTAGGCAGAATTCTAAAGCTGTCTCACCAGTAATCCCATGCCCTGGTTACTCAATCAAACACCAATCTAGAAACCCCTGTAAGTGTGTATGAATCAGAATCAGCTGATGGGCTTGCTAAAACACAGATTGCTGGGCCCCATTCTGAGAGTTCCTGATTCAGCAAATCTGGGGTGAGACCAGAGAAGTTGAATTTCTAAAAGTTTCCAGGTATAATAGGCAGAATTCTAAAGCTGTCTCACCGGTAATCCCATGCCCTGGTTACTCAATCAAACACCAATCTAGAAACCCCTGTGAAGGGACTTTGCTGATGGAATTCAGGTTACTAATCAACTGACTATAAGATAGGAGATTATCCTGGAGTATCTGGGTGGGCCCAATGTAATCACATGAGCTCTTAAAAGTAGAAGGAGAGGTCAGATCAGAAAGAGTTGAAGCGTAAGAAACACTCACTCCACCCTTCCTAGCTTTGAAGACGGAGGAAGGAGCCTGCAAGTCAAGGTTGTGGTTGGCCTCTAGAAACTGAGAACAGCCCCAAACAGCTCAAGGAAACGGGGGCTTTAGTCCGACAAGGAACTGAATTCTGACAGCAACCTGAATAAGCTTGAAAGTGGATTCATCCCCAGAGCTTCTAGAAAAAGCGCAGCCTTCGTGACACCTTGATTTTGGCCTTGTGAGACTCTAAGCGGAGAACCACTTGAGCCACGCTGAGTCCAGACATCTGACCTACAAAAACTGTGAGCTAATACATTTGTGTTATTTTAATTATTAAATTTGTGGTAACTAATTACAGTGGCAATAGAAAATTAATACACATGGTAATACTGATGCTGCTGGTCCCAGGAACACAATTTGAGAATCATTGGTTCATCTTTTGTATTAACAATTTAGAGACTTCTGAAAAAGTTAAATCACTTTTCTTGTTTTCCTTATTTCAGAGAACAGATACAAAGCGGAAGGCTGCTATTTTATTATTTAAACTGAAAATAACATTTAAAATGTTTAGGAGAGTGCTTAGTCTTTGCTGAGTGTTCAAAAAAGAGTAGCTATAATAATAACTTTTATTAGTGTGTAGCATTTATTAAAATGCTCTATGCCAGGCACTGTGCTAATTATTTACTACAAATTCACCGGATTTATCCTCATATTAACTCTGAGGTAGCATCATTGTTCTCATTTTATAGATGTGCAAACTGAGGCTAAGAGGAAACTTGCCCAGAATCAGGCAGTCAGTAAAAAATGGGGGTGAGATGTGAACCCAGATGGTATGACTCTAGAACCTAAACTCTTAATTGCTATTGAGTTCTTATATGTTATTTCACACCTGCTTATGTCTTCATGTCTTGTTTGCCACTTGAACTAAACATCCTTACATAGTTTTACAAAACAATAAAACTTAAGCTATATGCTTTTGTCTTTATTAAACTTGGCTAACTAACATAATAAAGTATATCTATATCATTTATTCAGTCAGTATCTATTAAACACATACTATATACCAGGTACTGGGCTGGGCTTGAGTTTACAAATTTGTGAGTGGTTTCTACCCCTGTTGAACTTACAATATTAAAATCAGCAGTCATTAAAGTACTTAGAGAAACACTATAGCACCATTTTTAGTAAAATCAGAAATAATACAGTGATGCTATCATCAATATTATTTGGCATGATTCATGTAGTGCTAGCAATGCAACTAGCCTTGCCAGGTTGAGCAAATAAAAATATAGGATATCCAGTTACTTGTGAGTTTCAGAAAAACAAAAATATTTTTTTAGGATTGGTATGTCTTAAATATTGCATGGGAAATACTTAAAGAGTTATCTGTTATTTAAATGAACAAAAAATTTTTGATCTTTTATTCTATCTGGTTACCTTAAATACAGTTTTGGTGCCAGAACATCACGGAAAAGACTGATGTCAAGGGGTTTACTGTCTATGTTTTCTTCTAGAAGTTTTATGGATTTAGGTCTTATGTTGAAGTTTTAACCCATTTTCAGTTGATTTTTGTGTATGGTGTAAGGTAGTAGTCCAGTTTCATTCTTTTGCCTGTGGCTGTCCAGTTTTCCCAACACCATATTTTGAAGAGACTAACATTTCCCCATTGTGTATTCTGGACTCCTTTGTTTGTAAATTTATTGACCATATATGTGTGAGTTTATTTCTGGGCTTTCTATTCTTTTCCATTGATCTATGTGTCTGTTTTTATGCCAATACCATACTGTTTCGATTACTATAGCTTTGTAACATAGATAGATTGAAATCAGGAAGTGTAATGCCTCCAGCTTTATTCTTCTCTCTCAAGATTGCTTTGGCTATTTGTGTCTTTTGTGGTTTCATACAAATTTAAGGATTATTTATTCTATTTCTGTGAAAAATGCCATTGGAATTTTGATAGGGTTTGAGTGAATCTCTATATTGTTTTGAGTTGTATGGACATTTTAATATTCTTCCAGTCTATGAGCATGGAATATCTTTCCATTTATTTGTGTTTTCTTTAATTTCTTTCATCATGTCTTATAGTTTTTGTGTACAGGTCTATCATCTCCTATCTCCATGGTTAAATTTATTCCTAGGTATTTTATTATCTTTGATGCAATTGTAAATTTTTTTTTCTTGATTTTGTTTTTGGTAATTTGTTATTGGTGTATAGAAATGCAACAGATTGTGTATGTTGATTTTTGTATCCTGCAACTTTACTGAATTTGTATATTATTTCCAACAGTTTTTTGGTGGAGTCTTCAGAGTTTTCTATATATAAAATCATGTTATGTGCAAATAATGACAGTTTTATTTCTCCTTTCCAATTTGGATGCCTTTTATCTACTTTTCTTGCCTAATTGCTCTGGCTTGAACTTCCAATACTATGTTAAATAAAAGTGGCTAGTGGACATCCTTGTCTTATTCCTGATTTTAGAAGAAAAGCTTTCAGTTTTTCACTGTTGAGTATGATGTTAGCTGTGGGTTTGTCGTGTATGACCTTTACTGTGTCGAGTTATGTTCCCTCTAAACCCACTTTGTTGAGAGAAGTTTTTGTCATATATGGATGTTGAATTTTATCAAATGCTTTTTCTGGATTTATTGAGATGATCATATAATTTTTTTCCTTCATTTTGTTAATGTGTTGTATCACATTGATTTTGCAGATGCTGAACCATCCTTGCATCCCTGGAATAAATCTCACCTGATCATAGTCATGATCTTTCTAATGCAGTGTTGAGTTAGGTTTGCTAATATTTTGTTGAGGATTTTTGTGCCTATATTCATACAGGATGTTGGCCTGTAATTTTCTTGTGGTGTCCTTGTCTGGTTTTAGTATCAGGTAATACTTGTAAAATGAGTTTTGGAGGGAAGATTTTGAGAAAAATTATCATTACTTCTTTAACTGTTTGGTAGTATTCACTCATGAAGCTGTTTGGTCCTAGACTTTTGTTTCTTGAGAGGTCTTTTATTACTGATTCAATCTCCTTCATTCTTACTCATTAGTTTTTTCTTGTTGCTCCTCTGATTGGATGAATTCCACTGTCTTTTCTTTGAGTTCACTGATCCTTTGTTTCACTTCATCTAGTGTGTTGCTCAACCCCTCTATTGAATTTTTCAGTATCGTTTTTGTATTCGTCAGATCTGTGATTTTGTTTGGTACTATCTTGTGTTTTCTATCTCTTTGTTGAAATTCTCACTTTGTTCATGTATTGCTCTCCTGACCTTAGTGAGTATCTTTATGAACATTATTTTAAGTTTCTTATCAGGTCATTCGCTTACCTCTGTTTCACTGAGGTCTTTTTCTGGGGTTTTATCTTGTACTTTTGTTTGGAACATATTCTTCTGTTTCTTCATTTTCCTTGACTCTGTGTTGGTTTCTATGCATTTGATAAACAGCTACCTCTCCCAGTCTTGAAGTTGTTTCATGTAGGGGATGAAATTTATTGTTCAACCTTGCACTAGCTCTTGGTTGTCTCTCAAATCTTTTGATTGTCGAAGCAGGCTTCTTTGTTCTTAGTGGCTCCCAGTAGTTGAGGGTGTGCCAAGACCTGACAGTGTCCCAGACGAAGGAGCTCTGTCAGCATCTAGATGCAGGCTGATTGGAAGCTGGACCCTCAGGCCAGACTGAGGCCTGCTGATTGGAGGCCGGACCCTCAGCTTTTAGAGTATGCAAATATACCTCTTTCAGGGGTGACTGGGAGATGGGTGTTTGTCTGCACCTTCTGCGCTGAGCCCTGGGAGGGAGGCAGGGGGAGATAGCCAGTTAATAATTGTTGTTTTTGTTTGCTACTGTTCTGTTGAAACTGTGAAACCAAGCCCCACTGGCAATCATCCAGGTGATCAGGAGTTCATCCCCTGGGTGGCAGCCATAAAAACCAGGTTGCCAGTCATGTGCACAAGCTTCTTTCCAGTAGATGCTGGCAATCTTAAGTGAGGTAGTGGGAGAGCATGAATATGGTGCCTGCCAGCATTGGCAGTCTTTGGAGAGTATTACAGTCACCCCTAGATGTGTGTTAAATTAGAAGCCTGCCCCTAGGGGCTTCTAAAGCTTTTAAGATGAGCAAATAGGCCTGTTTCAGAGAAAGACTTGGCCTATTTCATTCTGCTGCTTCTATGTTGGCCCTAGGGAGATAACTACAGTAGGTTCATGCAAGCCTTTTAAGGTCCGTTTTGCAGATAACTATAGCCTTGTGGACCTTGTGGACTCAGACCCCATTGGCTTTCAAGGGTTGATGTTTTGGGACCCCATCTCTCAGGGTGAAGTCTTAAAAGTCGGGTCACCAGATATGGGGTCCAAACCCTTCACTCCATGGGGAGAAGCTAAGAATTGTGAGTTCCCTCCTGGCTGTGTGTTGCCATGTTGGATGTGAGGTTTACAGATTGTGTCTTAGCCTCTCCTTCCTATTTTGATATGGGTTTTTTCTTGTTCACCCAATGTGTAGGAGTCAGTTAGTTTCTGGATCTCTTTTGGAGGATTTTGTTCTGTGCATAGCTGTAGATTTGGTGTGTCCATTGGAGGAGGTGAGTTCAGGAGCCTCCTAAATCACCCTCTTGAACCAGAACCAGTAATACTACTTAAATTAACACTCAACAATGAAAAGTAAAGATCAAAGTTACCAAGAAAAGTATGGAATAATATGAAGGAAACTGTAAAATGTAAGGGGTATAAACTCTTGAAAAAAATGTATAGCCATGTGTAATATGTTCAGATGTCATTTCTCCTTAAATAGTATATTTAATGCAATTGTAATTAAAATACTAGTGGCATGAGGGGTAGGAAGTGAGATGGGGAACTTTGAGAAGTGAATCTAAGGTTTTCTTGACAGGTAAAAGTGTAACAATAGCTTAATTCTGCAAAAAGGGATTAAAAGTTATGAAGGTGTGGCCAAAAATTTTGGTGTAAGAGAGCTGGTTTAGTAAATATTCTCTTAAATAGAATTAAGCCCAGGAATTGTTTGCGTAACTTCTCCTGAATAAGGATGTAAGTTCCAAGTATAAAAGGATTGTGGTATAGCATGGTGAAGCCCCAGCATGGACAGGAGACTGTCACTGGGCTATATGCCCCCTGCCACTGGCATATTGGGGTGTGGGCAAAGGAAGCCACATTAAGATATGAAACATTTGCCTCAGCTTTGTGCAGCTACCTCACTTTCACCGAATTGGGTAAATAAATCAGGAAGTGTGTGTGTATGTGTATGTGTGTATATCATGTACTCTTCCTGTTAACCTGTGGCCCACCTGACTTTCTACAAGGGCACAAGTCAATATTCACTTATTTTGAAAAGGAGAAGTCATGACACCAAGACAAAAACCCATAAGCCAAAAGATTTTTAGATTTGACTTTACAGAAAATAAAACTTACACTTAGATATTTATAAAAGAGTTTCTTTGAACCTAACAGACAAAATGCCAATATTCTTACAATGCCAAATAACTCTTTCAATTTTATACAAATAACATGACACATATTAGAAAAATAGGTATTAAAAAAAAAATAAATAAATAAATAAATAAATGTTAAAGAAAAATAGGTATTTACAAAAAAGCAATAGAAATGGCCAATAAGCCTATAAAAAATTACAAACAGTTTTTAAGATTCTATGTTTTAAAACCTATGAGCCTGATGAGGTTTGAGGTAGATAATTGGCAAGAGGTAATGAACATTATCATAAATTGTGATGAAAATGTGTCAAGAGTTGGGAAGCATCTGAGATTTTACCTTATGGGCAAAACCAACAGGTTAGGCTGTCACAGTTCATGGATACCTAGGTCAGAGACAAAAGACTTTATTACTCACAGCAATAACAATAACTAGAATAGCAGCATCTTTGATGCCAGTTCCCTAAGCCTCATTTCCCACAAGGTGACTCTTACCTGGAACTTATTCTAAGGAGATTATTGGAAAAGGGTGCAAACATACATGCACAGACACATACCTGTGTTTTCACTGCAGCATTTTTTTAGAGTATCAAAAAAAATTGGAAACAATATAAATGTGTGATTGTTTAAATGATAGTACATCCGTAAAAGGGGATATTAGGAAAACCATTAAAATGATCATATAGATCTATATTTATAAATATGAATTTAAATATCCTTAACTTTTATGGGGGATGTTATGGACCCAAAATTCATTGTTAAAGCCCTAACTCCCATTGTGACTGTATTTGTAGACAGAGCCCTCAAGGAGGTCATTAAGGTTTAATGAGATAATTAGGGTCGGGCCCTAATCTGATAGAATTGATGTCCTTATAAGAAGAAGAAGAGACACCAGACTGCTCTCTTTGCATGCATAGAGGAAAGGCCATGTGAGGGCATAGCTAGAAGGCAGCTGTCTGCAAGCCAGGAAGAGAGCTCCTACCAGAGCCCAGCCCTGCTCTCCCCCTTGATCTTGGGCTTCTACTAGCATCCATAATGGTGAGAATATAAATTTCTGTTGTTTAAGTCACCCCGTCTGTGGTATTTTGTTACAGCAACCTGGTAGGTTTTGGGTGACATTTAACCTTCTCACTTATTCTCTTCTACATTGTTTAACTTTCTACAGTAAACATGTGTCATCTTTTATATTCAAGGAGAAAAAAGTTTCTATTTTTGGGAAAAGGAGTGCCTTTCAAAGCTAACTTCAGCATAACTCCATTTTTCTTTAATTTTCTGGCTTGTCACCTTCCAGCCACTTACATGATTGTTCCCTTTCAAGTAATGATTTCACTGATTACTCATCTCAGGATGTACCTGACTTATCTTAGATGTTGTGTTAAGTGGCTCCTGATGAAGAGTGTCTGGAGGCTTAGGAGATAGGGCTAATACCACCTGGGATATGTTAGATAGATGTCATTTTGAATGTGAACTTGAGCAGGTAGAAGACTGTCCCATATAGAAGGGTGAACATCTTTTGCATAATCTCTTTGCTCCTAAAAATAATGCTGTCCTATTTTAGGTGTTTCTTTTATGGTTTCCTCTGATTGACAGTTTTGATTTAGATGTTATTGATATAGTAAATTTTTATTTTTAGTTTTTTAATTTTTATTTTACATTGGAGTAGAGTTGATTAACAATGTTTTGTTAGTTTCAGGTGTACAGCAAAGTGATTCAGTTATATAAATACATGTGTCTATTCTTTTTCAAATTCTTTTCCCATTTAGGTTATTTGAAAGAGTATTAAGCAGAGTTCTTTGTGCTATATGTCCTTGTTGGTTATCTATTTTAAATATAGCAGTGTGTACATGTCAATCCCAAACTCCCAATCTTTCCTTCACCCCCACCCTTCCCCCGAGTAACCATAAGTTCGTTCTCTAAGTCTGTTAATCTGTTTCTGTTTTGTAAATAAGTTGGTTTGTATCATTTTTTTTTAAGATTCCACATATAAGTGATATCACATGATATTTGTCTTTGACTTACTTCACTTAGTATGATAATCTCTAAGTCCATCCATGTTGTTGCAAATGGCATTATTTCATTCTTTTTAATGGCTGAGTAATATTTCATTGTGTGTATGTACTACATCTTCTTTATCCATTCATCTGTTGATGGACATTTAGGTTACTTCCATGTCTTGGCTATTGTAAACAGTGCTGCAATGAACATTGGGGTGCATGTATGCTTTCAAACCATGTTTTTCTCTGTATATATGCCCAGGAGTGGGATTGCTGGATCATACAGTAGCTTTATTTTTAGTTTTTAAGAAAGCTCCATACTGTTCTGCCTAGTGGCTGTATCAGTTTACAATCTCATCAACAGTGTAGGATGGTTCCCTTTTCTCCACACTCTCTCCAGCATTTATTTTTTGTAGACTTTCGATGATGGCCATTCTGACTGATGTGAGGTGATACCTCATTGTAGTTTTGACTTGCGTTTCTGTAATAATTAGTGATGTTGAACATCTTTTCATGTGCCTCTTGGCCATCTGTATGTCTTTGGAGAAATGTCTGTTTGGGTCTTCTGCCCATTTTTTGAATGGGTTGTTTGTTTTTTTGATATTGAACCACATAAGCTGTTTGTAAATTTTGGAGATTAATCCCTTGTTGGTTGCATCATTTGCAAATATTTTGTCCCATTCTGTGGGTTGTCTTTTCATTTTGTTTATGGTTTCCTTTGCTGTGACAAAGCTTTTAAGTTTAATTAGGTCCTATTTGTTTATTTTTGTTTTTATTTCCGTTACTCTAGGAGACGGATTGAAAAAAGATATTGCTACTATTTATATCAAAGTGTGTCCTGCCTATGTTTTCCTCTAAGAGTTTTACAATGTCCAGTCTTACATTTAGGTCTTTAATTCATTTTGAGTTTATTTTTGTGTATGGTGTTAAAGAATGTTCTAATTTCATTTTTTCACATGTAGCTATCCAGTTTTCCCAGCACCATTTATTGAAAAGACTATCTTTTCTCCATTGTATAGTCTTGCCTCCTTTGTCATAGGTTAATTGACCATAAGTGTGTGGGTTTATTTCTGGGGTCTCTATCCTGTTCCATTGCTCTATCTGTGTGTTTTTTTGCCAGTACCATACTGTTTTGATGACTGTAGATTTGTATGGTATAGTCTGAAGTAGGGAGCCTGATTCCTCCAGCTCCATTTTTCTTTCTCAAGATTGCTCTGGCTATTCAGGATGATATGGTAAACTTTAAAAGGCAGAGATAATTTTTAAAATTTTTAGTTTGTATTTTGGGGTAGGTATAAAAGCAAATGCAGTCTCACTTATCAAGTTAAGGCAAGTTGTTTTTTAGTCATTGTATAGAAGAGGCTTGTTTTCATGAGTTGTATCATTAGGAATTGTGCCTTATTCAAAGAAGTATTTCCATTATAATTGGTGTTGGCTTACTTTTGACACCCTATCTTTTGTATATCATTTTGATATAATAACCCCTTATAATTCATCACATTTATTTTATAGCAGACCAGTGATGCATTTGTGGCCCATTATTGACAAGGAAACAAATGTGTAACCCAGACGTCATCTGGGACTTCTATTTCCTAAAGGTCTAGGTGAATTTTGTTCAAACCCTCAATATCCTAGTTTTTCTGCCTACTGAATTCTCCACAGAATTTCTGTGACTTGCCACATTTATCTTATAATGGTCATTCTTACACATCATCAATCCTAGCATATTCATACCATTATAATCCAGCCTCAACCAGCCAATTGAAGACCTTTGCCATTTCATTTTATTTTCCATGAAAAAAATCCCATCAGTGATGATTTTGCAGGTTTAGTAACATGATTGAAGATTTGGGGTGTTGTATGGAGAGATCACATCACACAGCCTTCAGCCAGTTTGCTTGCCCCACTTGTCAGATCTTGCCACCTTCTGAATGCCTGTGTCGTTAATAAAATGCCCTTCTCATGATTTGCAGACCCCTGGAAAGTATAATCTAGTCCTATTCGTTTGAATCCTTCTTTTACAGGGAACTTTCTTTTCAGGTTATTCTGCCTACCTCTGACACCTGGAATTATGCAGAATAGACATTTTTCCATTCACTGTATTGATGACATGGAAATGTAATGTTACTGACACTCATGCAACAAATCAGTGGCAGAGATGATAAGCTCACTCAACAAACGGGTTTATTAGATACCATCCAAGTACCCAATACTGTGCTAAGTACTGGGGATACAGAGACATAGTAATTAGGTAAATGTTTTTAAAAGTCTTTTCCAATTGTGGAGACATGGATGGACCTAGAGAGTGTCATACAGAGTGAAGTAAGTCAGAAAGAGAAAAACAAATATCGTATTTTAATGCATATATGTGGAATTTAGAAAAATGGTACAGATGAACCAATTTGCAAAGCAGAAATAGAGACACAGACGTAGAGAACAAACGTATGGACACTAAGGGGGGCTGGGGGTGGGATGGATTGGGAGATTGGGATTGACATATGTACACTACTATGTATGAAGTAGATGGCTGGTGAGGGCCTACTGTATAGCACAGGGGGAAAAAAAAGAAGATACAATCTATTTGCAGGACATAGATTAACCTTAAAAGTGCATTTCAATATACATTAGGTGCAGACAAATACTGTTTGATTCCACTTATACGAGGTACCTAAAATAGTCAAATTCATAGCGTCAGAAACTACATTGGTAGATGCCAGGGGCCGGTGGGTGGGGAGGGGGAATGGGGAGTTAGTGTTCAATGGGGACAGAGTTTCAGTTTAGGAAGGTGAAAAATTTGGGAGATGGATGACGGTGAGTGTTGTACAACAATGTGAATGCACTTAGTGTCACTCAATTGTACAGTGAAGTATGGTTAAAATAGTATGTTTTATATTATGTGACTTTTACCACAGTGAAAAAAAACATTAAAAAAAGTCTTTTCCATATGAAGAAAAAAACATTATAAAGTTAAAGAACTTGACAACTAGGAAGGCTCTTGGAGGTCAGCTGTTTGAACTCTTCATCATTATACAGATGAAAAACTAAGGAATACAATTGCCCAACTTATTGATGGCAGAGCTGGGAATGGTACCTGTGTCTTCAGTCTCTTGTCTAGTTCTTTTTCCTGGATATCTTGGATATGGAGGATGTTGACCGAGTGAGGGGCAGGTGAGACATGTTAGAAAAACATGGGGGGTGGGGGGGATGTAAGAAATGTACAGGGAAGGAGAAAATGAAACAAGCAGGGCATCCTGATGAGAAAAAGTACAAGAGGACATACCAAGCCCCAGGACAGTAGTGGGCTCATGCAGATAGGTGTGGTTCACGAGCAGACTGAGGTGTGTAGCAAAGGGAATGACACAGGTGTATATGCATTACTAGGTGGGAAAAGGAGAGAAAAATGTAAAACCAGTGCTTCTTTTTTCTTTTTTTAACTTCTTTATTGGAGTATAATTGCTTTACAATGTTGTGTTAGTTTTTCCTGTATAACAAAGTGAATCAGCTATATGTGTACATATATCCCCATATTCCCTCCCTCTTGCGCCTCCCTCCCACACTCCCTATTCCACCCTTCTAGATGGTCACAAAGCACC
Source organism: Balaenoptera physalus (assembly GCF_965194825.1). Taxonomy (NCBI): domain Eukaryota; kingdom Metazoa; phylum Chordata; class Mammalia; order Artiodactyla; family Balaenopteridae; genus Balaenoptera; species Balaenoptera physalus. Next base: position 116,648,557 of record NC_138884.1, on the reverse strand, counting down.
GAGCTGATCTCCCTGTGCTATGCAGCTGATTCCCACTAGCTAGTTTACATTTGGTAGTGTATATATGTCAATGCTTCTCTCTCACTTCGTCCCAGCTTACCCTTCCCCCCACCCCCATGCCCTCAAGTCCATTCTCTACATCTGTGTCCTTATTCCTATCCTGCCCCTAGGTTCATCAGAACCATTTTTCTTTTTTAGATTCCATATATATGTGTTAGCATACGGTATTTGTTTTTCTCTTTCTGACTTACATCACTCTGTATGACAGACACTGGGTCCATCCACCTCACTACAAATAACTCAATTTCATTTGTTTTTATGGCTGAATAATATTCCATTGTATATATGTGCCACATCTTCTTTATCAATCATCTGTCGATGGACACTTAGATTGCTTCCATATCCTGGCTATTGTAAATAGTGCTGCAATGAACATTTTGGTACATGACTCTTTTTGAATTATGGTTTTCTCAGGGTATATGCCCAGTAGTGGGATTGCTGGGTCGTATGGTAGTTCTATTTTTAGTTTTTTAAGGAACGTCCATACTGTTCTCCATAGTGGCTGTATCAATTTACATTCCCACCAACAGTGTAAGAGGGCTCCCTTTTCTCCACACCCTCTCCAGCATTTATTGTTTGTAGATTTTTTGATGATGGCCATTCTGACCAGTGTGAGGTGATACCTCATTGTGGTTTTGATTTGCATTTCTCAAATGATTAGTGATGTTGAGCATCCTTTCATGTGTTTGTTGGCAATCTGTATATCTTCTTTGGAGAAATGTCTATTTAGGTCTTCTGCCCATTTTTGGATTGGGTTGTTTGTTTTTTTGATACTAAGCTGCATGAGATGCTTGTATATTTTGGAGATTAATCCTTTGTCAGTTGATTTGTTTGCAAACATTTTCTCCCATTCTGAGGGTTGTCCTTTTGTCTTGTTTATGGTTTCCTTTGCTGTGCAAAAGCTTTTAAATTTCATTAGGTCCCATTTGTTTATTTTTGTTTTTATTTCCATTTCTCTAGGAGATGGGTCAAAAAGGGTCTTGCTGTGATTGATGTCATAGAGTGTTCTGCCTATGTCATAGAGTGTTCTGCCTATGTTTTATAGTGTCTGGCCTTACATTTATGTCTTTAATCCATTTTGAGTTTATTTTTGTGTATGGTGTTAGGAAGTGTTCTAATTTCATTCTTTTACATGTAGCTGTCCAGTTTACCCAGCACCACTTGTTGAAGAGGCTGTCTTTTCTCCATTGTATATTCTTGCCTCCTTTATCAAAGATAAGGTGACCATATGTGTGTGGGTTTACCTCTGGGCTTTCTATCCTGTTCCATTGATCTATATTTCTGTTTTTGTGCCAGTACCATACTGTCTTGATTACTGTAGCTTTGTAGTATAGTCTGAAGTCAGGGAGCCTGATTCCTCCAGGTCCGTTTTTCTTTCTCAAGATTGCTTTGGCTATTTGGGGTCTTTTGTGTTTCCATACAAATTATAAAGTTTTGTTCTAGTTCTGTGAAAAATGCCATTGGTAGTTTGATAGGGATTGCATTGAATCCGTAGATTGCTTTGGGTAGTATAGTCATTTTCACAATGTTGATTCTTCCAATCCAATAACATGGTATATCTCTCCATCTGTTTGTGTCATCTTTGATTTCTTTCATCAGTGTCTTATAATTTTCTCAGTACTGGCCTTTTACCTCCTTAGGTAGGTTTATTCCTAGGTATTTTATTCTTTTTGTTGCAGTGGTAAATGTGAGTGTTTCCTTAATTTCTCTTTCATATTTTTCGTCATTAGTGTATAGCAGTTCAAGAGATTTCTGTGCATTAATTTTGTATCCTGCTACTTTACCAAATTCATTGATTAGCTCTAGTAGTTTTCTTTAGGATTAGTAGCATCTTTAGGATTCTCTATGTATAGTATCATGTCATCTGCTAACAGTGACAGTTTTACTTCTTCTTTTCTGATTTGGATTCTTTTTATTTCTTTTCTTCTCTGATTGCCATGGCTAAAACTTCCCAAACTATGTTAAATAATAGTGGTGAGAGTGGGCACCCTTGTTTTGTTCCTGATCTTAGAGGAAATGGTTTCAGTTTTTCACCATTGAGAATGATGTTGGCTGTGGTTTGTCATATATGGCCTTTATTATGTTGAGGTAGCTTCCCTCTATGCCCACTTTCTGTAGAGTTTTTATCATAAATTGGTGTTGAATTTTGTCAAAAGCTTTTTCTGCATCTATTGAGATGATCATATGGTTTTTATCATTCAATTTGTTAATATGGTGTATCACATTGATTGATTTGTGTATATGAAGAATCCTTGCATTCCTGGGATAAACTCCACTTGATCATGCTGTATGACCCTTTAATTATGCTGTTGGATTCTGTTTGCTAGTATTTTGTTGAGGATTTTCACATCTATGTTCATCAGTGATATTGGCCTGTAGTTTTATTTTTTTGTGACATCTTTGTCTGGTTTTGGTATCAGGGTGATGGTGGCCTTGTAGAATGAGTTTAGGAGTGTTCCTCCCTCTGCTATATTTTGGAAGAGTTTGAGAAGGATAGGTGTTAGCTCTTCTGTAAGTGTTTGATAGAAGTTGCCTGTGAAGCCATCTGGTCCTGGGCTTTTGTTTGTTGGAAGATTTTTAATCACAGTCTCAATTTCAGTGCTTGTGATTGGTCTGTTCATATTTTCTCTTTCTTCCTGGTTCAGTCTTGGAAGGTTGTACTTTTTTAAGAATTTGTTCATTTCTTCCGGGTTGTCCATTTTATTGGCATATAGTTGCTTGTAGTAGTGTCTCATGATCCTTTGCATTTTCTGCAGTGTCATTTGTTACTTCTCCTTTTTCATTTCTGATTCTGTTGATTTGAGTCTTCTCCCTTTTTCTTGATGAGTCTGGCTAATGGTTTATCAATTTTGTTTATCTTCTCAAAGAACCAGCTTTTAGTTTTATTGATCTTTGCTATTGTTTCCTTCATTTCTTTTTCATTTATTTTTAATCTGATCTTTACGATTTCTTTCCTTCCACTAACTTTGGGGGGTTTTTTTTTTTTGTTCTTTTTTCTCAAATTGCTTTAGGTGTAAGGTTAGGTTGTTTATTTGTTATTTTTCTTGTTTCTTGAGGTAGTATTGTATTGCTATAAACTTCCCTCTTAGAACTGCTTTTGCTGCATCCCATAGGTTTTGGGTTGTCATGTTTTCATTTGTTTCTAGGTATTTTTTGATTTCCTCTTTGATTTCTTCAGCGATTTCTTGGTTGTTTAGTAGCATATTGTTTAGCCTCCATGTGTTTGTATTTTTTACAGTTTTTTCCCTGTAATTGATATCTAGTCTCATAGCATTGTGTTCAGAAAAGATACTTGGTACGATTTCAATTTTCTTAATTTTATCGAGGCTTGATTTGTGACCCAAGATATGATCTATCCTGGAGAATGGTCCATGTGTACTTGAGAAGAAAGTGTATTCTGTTGTTTTTGGATGGAATGTCCTGTAAATATCAGTTAAGTCCATCTGGTCTAATGTGTCATTTAAAGCTTGTGTTTCCTTATTTATTTTCATTAAAACCAGTGCTTCTTGAAGGTTGATAATGTTTCATCTTGTTTTTTCAGACTGTCTGTTTGAGCCCCAAATTTCCTCTGATGTAACTTTTCTTAATATGGGTTATGACAGTAGGAGCTGGTAAATTTTTGAGAAATCATGTTATTTTTGTGGGATTCTGAAGGGTTGAGAAAATGAACTGAATAAAGCTTTTTTAAAAATTATTTTTCTCAAAAGCTTTGTTGGAATCACTGGAGTAGACTGAATAGCTCCAAATAGTAAAATTAGCTATGACAATGTTGATCAAAGGACCTTAGATACAGACACAAATACATGATTTGTACGGTCCAAAAGCTACACAACATTAGAATGCTTGGAAGTGATGATGGAGAGATGGTTGGAAATACTACTGAAGACTTTTGTATGTTCTCTAGTGCATTGAAAATGGAAGTACTCATTATGCTAAGGAACGCTTTTCCTTACCTCTCTGTTGTATAGTATTTTCTTTCTCAATTGGTATACAATCTGTCCTTACATATGAATTGGTGACCTCAGCCAGGTAATGAATATAACCCTATTTTTTTAAGTTTATTGCTTATAAGGGATAAAAACCCATTTAAGCTAGAGTAGAACATGAACATTTAAGAATAGAAAATGATGTAGAGCAAGGTAATACAGAAACTAGAACTGGAAATTCAAGACGTGAGGTGCTTCCTCTGTGAATTAAGTCAGCAAGTTCTTTTTATACCTGCTTCTGAACATCTCTTGCCAAACCTAAATGATTTTTATCAACATATGTCCCAATATGGTGGTCCCAACCCAATTCTACATGATCTTTCTTATTATTCTTATACCCATTATCATATTATTGGAGCCCTGTGTCTCACAACTCAGATTCTTGAGAGGGAATCTGGTTTACTGTGCTCAGCTTACATCTTGGGTCCCTTTTTAAATTTTTTTAATTTATTTTTTATCTTTTGGCCACGCTGTGCGGCATGTGCGATCTTAGTTCCCCAACCAGGGATCAAACCCGTGACCCCAGCAGTGGAAACACAGAGTATTAACCAATGGACAACTAGGGAAATCCCTTGGTTCCCTTTTAAAAGGTATCCACTGTTGGTCAACTTAGCTGTGGCTAGAGAGGAAGGGAGGAGTGATGAAAACCCCTTTCTCTAGCAAGGGAATATGGTTTGCTGTTTCTCGGGAAAGTCCATTTGCTTGACTCTGTGTCATATTATTTTTTTCACACTCATAGTTTTGAAGAGCAAACAAATCACACTTCCCAACTCGTTAAGCATTTCTCAGTAGTCTTTTGGTCTGGGATTAAGATTTTCTTAGTGAGCACTTCAGAAATTTAGAATTAGGATTTAAGATCTCATCAGAGGAGGTGAGAAAAAGTTAAAAGCATGGGAATTGTGGGACTTTGTTTCCTTAAGCTGTAAGTGGCAAGAGCCACATGCAGTACAATTGTCTTTATGTCCCTGATTCTTTCACATGGCCTAAATTTAAAACAAAATCACGGTAGGTTTTTAAAGAAATATGTTTTTGATATGGTGAGAAACTACCCCTCCAAAATTAAAGCCAGTCGGAGAGAGTAAATAAAGTTGGGCTGCAGTGGAAGGATGTGCCAATTGGGGAGTGGGGGTGAGGTTTTTTTTCTGGTCTGTAGGTTTTGAGAAGTGGTGAAATCATAGAATTCCACTTGCTCTTTTGTGGCGATCTGAGAGCCTAATGCAAAGCATGAGTCATATCTCCTAGTAATATCTGCAGAATTTGGTGGACTATAAAGGTGCATTTTATTGATTATATTATGAGAAATAGATTCAAAAGTCACCCAGACTTTTAGCTCCAGGGTGCCTTCTGTAAATGCAATGCAGGCTGGCTGTTCATCATTAAGGCTAAAACTGAGTAGCATGGAGTGCCCATTTATAGCCCTGGTGAGAGGATCTTCAGAGAAGTAATTGTGGCCTCCTTCACTACCTTCATGTGGCCTCAGAGTGAGGAGTCTCATCATTCTTTCCCAGGCTGTGACAGCAAGAGCACTAGTGCAGCTCTCTGTAATTTTGACTTCCCCGGTTCTTTAGATTGAATCAACGCTCCCCCCGTTCATTAAATAAAACCATTTCCCACAGATGCTGAGCAGCTGTCCTCATCTGAAGATGCTCTGAGAAAAAGCAGAGGCTAGAAACCCTTCATTTCCTTTGTTCATAATAATCAGACTTGTTCATTGAAAACAAAATTCACCGCTAAGAAGGAAGAGAGCAGGAACCATGGGTTAAGGAGTGAACCAGAGAGGGTACAGGAGTGTAATGGAAGAGCTTTTTCAGAAGCCCTCCTATGAAGGCAATATTCTTAAGGGCATCTGGCTCCCTTGTGCATGCTACAATTGAAAATGGCTAATAAAGTGCTTTGGATCAAATAGATTTCTTAAAGAGATAGGACATAGGCATTATGGTTGTTAGAATTTAACCTATCTGCCAAAAAGGAAAAAATTATCAGAGCTGTCTGGGCAGTTTCTAATGTGTCTTCACTACTACCTATTGACTTATTTTGATCCACTAATATTTTTATGGGTAGAAATAGCATGAGAATATAATAAAAGAGAACCATGTTATTCTTTCTATCAGGAAAGGCTTTAGTTTTGCCCTATGTTTCCTCAATCTTCTCCTTTAGTCTGGAAATAAAACACAGCAAGAGGAAAACAATGGGCAATGATGTCAATGTGTGCTTGGGTGGGGAAGATAGAACCCATCTGAATCAAAGATGAGCTGCTCAGAGATCCAATCTCCTGAACTACAGTGAACTGGTAGGTCTGTTACTTTGGTAGGCAAAATATAATAGTATATATGATTCGATTTTCTATTAAAAAATTTCAGCTGTAGCTGATCTAGATTTTAGGTTTTCATGGTCAAAGAAATATCTTCAGTGCCTAAGTCCTGGATGTTTTTATTCCACTCAAAAGAAATAGATTAGGCTTTCCTGGTGATTCTGCAATAATATATGAGAATCATTCCTGTAATGTGATCAACACATCTTTTACATTAAAATAAACCATCATCCAATTTCCTAACAATGGAAATAGAGAACAGCTGATGAAAACAAGGTGGCCTGTGCAAGCAAGCTATGAGGAATTATTTGTTTCTGTTGTCAAAAGCAAACTTTTCTGGACTCTTTTTTTTTTTTTAATTGAAATATAGCAAAAATAAAGTTTGGCAGAAAGGTTGCTATCTTAAAAGTAGGAAAATAGCTAAGCTACATTATCTTAGCTGTGATGAGTTTTGGTAGTGACTGATGGGTACAAAACTGTCAGCTTCGTTTCTTCATGAACAAATTGTCAGTCTAAACTGTGGAAGACAAAATTGTCAGTTACGTCTCTGGATGAGCAAAATTATGGGTGGCGTCCCTGGAAGGTGAAAATCCTTGGGAGTAAGAGAAAATTGTCAGATGCATATTTTCAAGACAGAATTGTTGGCCCTGTCAGTTAAATAACAGGTTACTATTATTTTACTGCTGAACTCTGAAATTTAACATTTTTATCCCCTTTGCCATTCGAATTGACATAGTGAACGCCATCCAAATTGTCATGTGCCTTGGTACTTAGCAAGGACAGATGTGCCACATGTGCTTTGGTGTTATGGCTGGAAAGACAGATACATATGGACCACCAACCAGGTAGTATATGATAAAATGTTGCTTGTGTTAATGGAGAAGGAGTCATTCTGGATTCCTTTAATGGGTGCTTCAATTCAAAATGAAAGGCAGCTATGTCAGAATGAGGTAGGACAAAGGCACAGGGAGTGGGACAGTCATTACTAGAGCACTATACTTAATGACATGGCTGGTGAAAGCCATTTTTTGTGCTAAGTCAATAATTCCCTTCTGAGTCATGTTGTTTGGCTCTGCAGTGTGTGTGTGTGTGTGACAGACAGAGAGACAGACTATATTTCTACACTGACTCTCATTCAACTGGTAAGAGATGATTCTGACAGAGGAAGTTAGCCTTAAGGGTAAAGAGCAAATAGATGAGAAAGTCTTGTGTAAACCTATATAACAAGAGTTTTCCATTCATATTTGAGAAACTAGCCTGATAACACTGCCAAACTGAGGTAGATTAAACTCCATTACTGGAAGGATTTGAATTCCCTTCCCAATTACTGAAATGCTAACACTGGGTGCATTTTATTTTTTGAGACTAGATGGTATGCTTCAACTCTCCAGGAATCTCTGAGATAACCTCAGAAATTAGTCATCAATTTTATTTTCATTCTGTGGGCTTGTGATTGTGGTTATAAAAGGCAGGTCCAACTTTGGGTCTAAATTAAGGAAGTTGAAAATGGATTCAGGATTCCCAAAGTTTTTTCTTTAGCAAAACTAATCCATTTATATGTATTGTGATACACTCTGGCTCACACATTTTCAATGGCTTTCCAATGCCTACAAGATAAAGTAAATATGCCCTAGACTGGAATCCAACACCTAGGATTAACTTAATTTTTAGTTCTGACCTTGATTCTTCCTATTTGAGTGTCTTGGGATCTAGAACAAGGATATCTTTATGTCTGATGTTATCAAAAAGCACTTACTCCTTTGTACTCTGAGCAGTTATTGACACTCTATATTACCAATTTGGCTCTGATTATATATTGCCTTTTATTGTTATTTATGTATTTCAATAATATTTTAAGGGCAAACTAAGTGTACTATATCTGATATTTGTAATACGATGGTAAATAAGACATGTGCCTTGTTTCTTGGCCATTGTAGTTCAATAAGGGAATCAGAGAAGAAACCAGGTGATTATAACAGGGGGCAGAAAGTGTTATGAGTGGGAAGCACAGGGCACAATGAGAGCAGACAGGAAGAACTCCTTATCCAGACTTAGGGTTCAGAAGGAGAAGTCTTCCCTGTGGAAGTGACATTTAGGCTGACACCTGAAGGAAGGGAAGGGTCAGCCAGGCCCACAGGTGAGAGATCTTAGTTCTTGCAAGGAAACCATGGCAGGGTCCTTTACTGAACAAGTAAACTGAGTTAGTGCTCCCTATACCTCTATGTTTCTCTTTATTCAAAGCAGGTTGGACTCTACTATGTGAGAAGGGGATGTGAGAGGTGGTTGGGGGTACATATCATGAAGGTTGTTGTAAGCCATCCCAAGGTGTTTGAACCTTGTTTTATGAGGAGCCATTAAAGAGAGGGACATAAGGGGAGGGATAAGATCAAATTTGCATTTCAGAAGCATTACTGTGGTTTCAGGGGAAAAAGATTGTAAGTTGGATAACCAAATAGTGTGGTTTGCTTGTTGTATTGTCCTGTCCATTTTAGCGTTTGTCTTAGATTTCTCATCTTTTAACAAATTAGGAACTTCACTTTATTACTTCTAGCTTCTACCATGGGCTCTTCTTATAGTGTTTGAGATGTATGTCAGTGAACAGAATTCTCACCTTAACATGTGGGTGAGTATGAAAGGCACCTCCCTTTCAAGGACACTATGCAAGACATTCATGATAATAACAGCTCAATAGACAACTACATCTAAGTTCTTCAGATCTCAAGTAGTTGTGGGAGAAACGTATAAAACTGCTGATGTACCAACCAGTTGTGCCAGCTTGTGAGATGCAGGAAACCATCATGGTCAGTGGAAAACAAGGGACAGTAGAAGTTAAATGTACATGAAATAATGAGCAGAAAATAGAATTTGGGTGGTCTCGCTGTAGCACATAAAGAGAGAAGTCCCACTACAGTGGTTTTGCCATTTATTGTATGTCATAAATCTATAATTATTTATTTGATTTTATTATTTAATGACCTTTTATTTAGCAATAAACCCTTTCAGCAGCCATGAGTTCAAAAAAATCAAAAGCACATGTTCAATGAAAAATTAAGTACTGAATATTGTCTCTTGAATAAGTTGATGTTAATTGATCAAGAGAATGATCAAACAAAATGATAGCACTAACCAAATAAAAACTAGAAGACAGAAATCCTTGAAAAACCATCTATTTCAAAACTTAGTATTTATAAGAAAACTGTGTTTAATTACAACAATTTAATGTGTGTGGATACAGAAAGTGCATTTCCTTATCACTCTGAGAATATAATTTTTCATTCGATCAATTGACTGCTCTGTTCATCTTCAATTCCAAGTTTTCTTTTTTTTAATTGAAGTATAGTTGATTTACAATGTTGTGTTTCAAGTGTACAGCAAAGTGATTCAGTTATACATATACATATATATATTCTTCTTTATATTCTTTTCCATTATGGTTTATTACAGGATATTGAATATAGTTCCCTGTGCTATACAGTAGGAACTTGTTTAGTAGATACAAACTACTATATATAAAATAGATAATCTCAAACACCTAATTCATCCCTCCCTCTCCTTCCCTTCCCTTTTGGTAACCATAAGTGTGTTTTCTATGTCTGTGAGTCTGTTTCTGATTTCCAAGTTTTATAATACACATACAAATAAAAGTGATAACTATTTGCTCCATTAGCAGAAGAGAATTCCACAATCAGTGAAATGATGACGGTTTTGTATAATATTATCAGATGCCTGAAATAGAAAATCAGTTAATTCTAATAATTGTCCTTTAAAAAATATAATTCATGGAATCAAAGCAAACCTTTTGGATATTCATTTGGTTGGCATGATTGTGACTGTTATTTTGCAAGTTTAGTTTAAAAATAAGTTCAACTTTGCATAATAAATACAAGTTTTGGTGAAACACAGACATGAGGTATAATTATTGTTTTCATACTCAATTAAGAAACTTATGGAGCTGAATTCTACTTGGATTACTTCTAATGCCTATATACTTATTGTTATACTTATAACAAGCTGTATTATTCTACTAATTAGATACATTTTTATATATTCAAAGTTACTATAAATTTTTATGATGTTGGATACAGAAAACTTTTTTTTCATGGCAGAACTTACATTTCTTCTCTTTGCTATTCATTACCAATTGGATTTTAGAAATGCCTGAGTTTTTGAAGGACTCTTTGTAAATCAACCTAATTGACTTACAGTGGTTCTAAACTTTTGGAGACAATTTATTTAACTTTTGATTGTATTTTGTTTAAAATAAATTGGGAATTTTAAATGCAAGTATTTAAAAAATGGAGCAACCAAAATATAAGGTTTCAGCAAATCACAATTATTGGGGGGGTGGGTAGAACTTAGAAACAGGAAGACATTTATTTTATCCCTGAAAAAGCAAGAGAAGCATGGACATAATGAGGACTCAACTGGTACATGATATTTCATTCTGAAGTTTCAAAAATTTTTTGCAATATTTCTATTTGTGGGAAGAATCTTTTAATGGAGCTCCTGTTTTAAAATGACTAAATTTATATTCCATATATCAAGATGGAAGGAAATGGAGGTTTATGATTTTCAGCATCTAAATTTGGTAAAACATTCAAAAGGATCATAGAGGCAACTTTTTGTCCAAATTTATTTATTTTTTGCAAAAATATGTATCAAAGAAAGGCACTTTTCAGCGTGGCAAAAAGATAGTATCTGTGAAAATATTTAAGCTGAAATATCTACAACTTCCATATGCAAAATTTAACATTGGTCTGGGCTTATCAGGCACTGTAAAGAGTATTTTCTCAATGAAAATATTAAGAACTACAGGGAAGAGTCAATTAAATGTGTAAAAATCAAATTTGTTAACCACGACATGCAACTTTAAAGAAGATTTCAGATAATTTTATAACAAAAATTTTAATAAATTAGAAAAATAACATTCAGTATTAAAATAGATACAGTTAAGAAAGTGTATTCACTTTGTTGTACAATAGAAACTAACACAGTATTGTGAAACAATTACACTCCAATAAAGATCTATAAAAAAAAGAGTAAAAAAAAGGAAAGTGAATACAGCACATAAATATGTATAAGAATGATTATTCTACTAATATGATTTTTAGTTTCAAATAACCCCATGTAAAGAATTTTTTTCTCTAATATACATGAATATGTTATTTTTTTAGAATTGTATTTATTTTGGTAAAGAATTAACAAAATTTGCCATTTTAACCATTGTCAATTCAGTGGCATTAATTACATTAACAGTGTTATGTAACCATTGCCACTATCTGTTTCCAAAACTTGTCATCAACCCAAACAGAAACTATGTACCCGCTATTCCCTGTCGCTCCAGCCTCTGGTAACCTCTAATCTACTTTCTGTGTCTATGGGTTTTGTCTGTTTATTTTATGCAAGTGGAATCATACAGTACTTGTCCTTTTGTATCCCGCTACTATCACTTACCATAATGTTTTCAACTTTCATCAGTGTTGTAGCATGTATCAGAACTTCATTCCTTTCATACGTCTGAAGAATATTCCATTTTATGTATATACTATATTTTGTTTATCGTGCATCTGTTGATGGACCCTTGCATTTTTCCCACCTTTTGGCTACTAGGAGTAATGGTGCAATGAGCATTGGTGTACAAGTATCTGTTTGAGTTCCTGTTTTCATTTCTTCTAGATATACACCTAAGAGTAACGTTGCTAGGCCACATGATCATCCTATATTTAGTGTTTTGAGGAACTGTCAAACTGTTTTCCACAGTGGCTGTGCCATTTTACATTCCTAAAAGGAACATAAATACGCACAAGGGCTTCAATTTCTCCAAATCCTCACCAGCACTTATTTTCTGTTTCTTAAATTTATTGTTTTTTTATTATTATCACCATCCTAGTAGGTATGAAGGAAGACCTCATTGCAGTTTTGAGGAATTTTACTTATAAAGAGTTTTTGAAAAAATCTATTTTATCAGTTCACCAATATAATGACATATATTGAAATCAACTTGCCAACCAAATAAATATTTCAAGATATCATATATCAATTAAATAGGGGAGGGGCAAAACATAAAAGTAGGCAGACTGAAGGGCATTTGTAGTCCAGGCAGTAGGTGATGAGTTACTTAACTGGGGTAGTGGCAATATGAAGGAAATGAAGAGATTTAAGAAGTAGATATCAAAAGATATTAAGCAGGTAAGATGAATGGACTTGAAGGTGGATTTGATTTGAGGGATAGAAAGAGGAAAGAGTTAAGCACGATGCTCAGATTTCTCACTTGGATAACAGGGTGGACGGTGGAGCCATTTTCTAAGATATAAACCCCAGGAGGAGGAAGAGCAGGTGTTGAGGTGAAGGTGGATAAAGATGATAAGCTGGATATGTTGAGTCTGAGATGTCCATGGAGCATCCAAATAGAGATACTTATCCAGCAAGCGGTTGGAGCTACGGGCCTGAAGTTCAGGAGAGAAACCTGGGCTGGTTGGGTAAAGTTAGGAATTACCTTTTTTTCTGTATTCTTATTTCTGTAACAAGATGATAAGATCCTTGAGGACATTTCAAATATTTCCTTGTTTTTCATTCATACAGCAATTTTTAAAATGTAATTACTTTTTCTTTTTAAAAATTGCTCTATGACTGAAAAAAAGAAATAAGAAGCTTAAGGTATACAGCATAACGATTTGACTTACATGTATCATGAAATGATTACAGTAAATTAGTGAACATCCATGATCTCATACAGATACAAAATAAAAGAAAAAGGAAAAAAATTTCCATGTGATGAGAACTGTAAGGATTTATTCTCTTAACAACTTTCATGTACAACATGCAGCAGTGTTGATTATATTAATCATGTACATCCTATTCCTAGTACTTATTTGTCTTATAACTGGAAGTTTGTACCTTTTGACCACCTTTATTCAATCCCCCTCCCTCCACACCCTACCTCTGGTAAACGCAAATCTGATCTCTCTTCCTGTGAGTTTGTTTGTCGAGTATAACTGACTTACTACACAATGTTAGTTAGTGATTCAGTATTTCCATACATTACACAATGATCACCACAATTAGTCTAGTTATCATCTGTCACCATACAAAGATATTACAATATTATTGACTACATTCCCCACCGTACATTTCATACCAGTGACTCATTTATTTTGCAACTGGAACTTTGTATAATCTCCCTTGCCTATTTTTTTCTTCCCTCCACCCTCTCCCCTTTGGCAACACTTGTTTGTTCTTTGTATCTATTTCTGTTTTGTTATGTTTTTGCTTGTTTATTTTGTTTTATAGATTCCACATATAAGTGAAATCATACAGTGTTTATCTTTCTCTGTCTGACTTATTTCACTTAGCATAACACTAGCTAGGTCCATCCATGTTGTCACAATGGCAAGATTTCATCTCTTTTATGGCTGAGTAATATTCCATTGTATACATCGTTTTTATCCATTCATCCGTTGATGGGCACTTGGTTGCTTCCATATCTTGGCTGTTGTAAATAATGCTGCAATGAACATAGGGATGCATATATCTTTTCTAATTAGTATTTTTATTTTCTTTGGATAAATACCCAGGAGTGGAATTGCTGGATCATATGGTAGCTCTCTTAATTTTTTCAGGAATCTCCATATTGTTTTCCAAAGTGGCTGCACCAATTTACATTCCCACCAACAGTGCATAAGGGTTTCCTTTTCTCCACATCCTCACAACACTTGTTATTTATTGTCTTTTTTGAGGTTAGCCATTCTGCTGACAGGTGGCAAAGAACACACTACCTATGTTTTCTTCTAGAATTGTTGTGGCTTTAGAGCTTACATTTAAGTCTTTAATCCATTTGATTATATATATATATGTTATATATATATATATATATATAATATATATGGTGTGAGAAAGTAGAAAGTTTGGGTTTTTTTGCATATAGCTATCCAGTTTTCCCAATACTATATATTGAAGAGGCTGTCTTTTCCCCATTCCATATTCTTGCTTCCTTTGTCATAGATTATTGACCATATAAATGTGGGTTCATTTCTGGGCTATCTCTTCTGTTCCATTGATCTTTGTGTCTGTTTTTGTACCACACTATTTTGATCACTGTAGCTTTGTAGTATAGTTGAAAATCAGGGAGCATGATACCTTCAGCTTTGTTCTTCTTTCTCAAGGTTGTTTGTCTATTCAGGGTATTTTGTGTTTCCATAAAAATTTCAGAATTATTTGTTCTAGCTTTGTGAAAAATACCATTGGTATTTTGATAGGGATTGCATTGAATTTGTAGATTTCCATTGGTAGTATGGTAATTTTAACAACATTGACTGTTCCAATCAGTGAGCACAGTATATCTTTCCATTTGTTTGTGTCATTCTCAGTTTTTCTTTAATGTCTTACAGTTATCCCAGTACAGGTCTTTTCCCTCTTCAGTTAGATTTATTCCTAGGAATTTTATTTTTTGGATGCAATTGTAAATAGGATTCTTTTCTTAATTTCTCTTTCTGATAGTTTGTTAGTGTATAGAGACACAACAGATATCCACATTATTAATTTTGCATCCTGCAACTGTACTGAATTCATTGATGGGTTCTAGTAACTTTTTGGTAATGTCTTTAGGATTTTCTATATATAGTATCATGTCATCTGCAAATAATGACAGTTTTACTTCTTTCAAATTTGGATTCCTTTTTTCTTTTTCTTGTCTGATTGCTGTTACTAGAACTTCCAAAACTATGTTGAAAAAAAGTAGTGAGAGCAGGCATCATTGACTTGGTACTGATTTAGAAGAAATGCTTTCAGCTTTTCAATATTGAGTATGATGTTTGCTGTAGGTTTGTCATATATGGCCTTTATTATGTTGAGGTACATTCCTGTATACCCACTTTGTTGAAAGTTTTTTTTCATAAATGGATGTTGAATTTTATCAAGAGATTTTTTCTGCATCTGTTGAGGTGATTATATGATTTTTAATCTTCAGTTTAAAGATTAATGTGGTGGATCACATTGATTGATCTGTGGATATTGAACCATCCTTGCATCCTTGGGATAAATCTCCCTTGATTATGGTGTATGATCCATTCTAAGTAATTTTTTTTTAATAAATTATATTTACTTATTTATTTTTATATTTATTTTTGGCTGTGTTGGGTCTTCGTTTCTGTGCGAGGGCTTTCTCTAGTTGTGGCAAGCGGGGGCCACTCTTCATTGTGGTGCGTGGGCCTCTTCACTATCGTGGCCTCTCTTGTTGCGGACCACAGGCTCCAGATGCACAGGCTCAGTAGTTGTGGCTCACGGGCCTAGTTGCTCTGCGGCATGTGGGACCTTCCCAAACCAGGGCTCGAACCCATGTCCCCTGCATTAGCAGGCAGATTCTCAAACACTGCGCCACCAGGGAAGCCCCATTCTAAGTAATATTGAATTTAGTTTGTTAATATTTTGTTGAAGATTTTTGTATCTATGTTCATCAGTGATATTGGCTTGTAATTTTCCTTTTTTCTATATTTGTCTGGTTTTGGTATCAGAGTGATGCTCGCCTTGTAGAATGAGTTCAGAAGCACCCCTTCATCTTCAAAGTTTTGGGAATAGTTTGAGAGGCTAAGCATTTATTTCCTTTAAATGTTTGGTAGAATTTACCTTTGAAGCCATTTGTTCCTGGACTTTCATTTGATGGCAGTTTTTAAAATTATTGATTCAACTTCATTACTGATAATTGGTCTGATCATATTTTGTATTTCTTCCTGATTCAGTCTTGGGGGATTGTATGTTTCTAGGAATTAATCTATTTCTTCTAGATTTGTCCATTTTATTGGCATATAATTGTTCATAGTAATCTCTTATGATCCTTTATATTTCTGTGGTGTTGGTAGTAACTACTTCTTTTTCATTTCTGATTTTATTTATTTGGGCCTTCTCTTTTTCTTCGAGTCTAGCTACAGTTTTATCAATTTTGTTTATCTTATCAAAGAACCAGCTTAGTTTTAATGATATTTTCTTTTCTTTTTCAGTCTATTTCATTTATTTCTGTTCTGCTCCTTGGGGGTCCTGGGGCTGGTGCCAGCATGTTGGTGGGTAGGGCTGGGGTCTTGGGAGACCTGGGGCTGGTTCTGTCTTGCTGGTGGGAGGGGCTGGGTCCTAGAGTGACTAGCTGTGAACCCATGGGGGTCCCAGGGCAGCTGGCTATGGGGCCTGGATGACCCTGGGGCTGGTGCTGACCAGTTGGGGGGCAGGTAAGCCCCCAGTGCTAATAGGCTAGAGGGAGGAATCCAAAATGGCGCTTGCCAGCAACAGTGTCCTCATGGTAGAATAATGCTCCCCAAAATGGCTGCAACCAGTATCTATGTCCCCAGCGGAAGTCCCAGTTGCCTCCTGCCTCTCTGAGAGGCTCTCCAAGATCAAGTGGGTCTGACCCAGGCTCCTTTAAAATTACTGCCTCTGGGACTTCCCTGGTGGTCCAGTGATAAAGAATCTACCTTACAATGCAGGTGACACGGGTTCAATCCCTGGTCAGGGAACTAAGATCCCACTGCCATGAGGCAGCTAAGCCCATGCGCCTTAACTACTGAGCTCACGTGTCTAAACTAGAGAGCCTGCATGCAGCAAACTACAGAGCCCATGCGCTCTGCAACCCACGTGTCACAACTACAGAGCCCACGCACCCTGGAGCCTGCATACCACAACTAGAGAAGAGAAAACCCTCACGCTACAACTAGGGAGGAAACTGCGTGCTGTAACTAAGACGTGACGCAGACAAAAATAAATAAATAAATCTTTAAAAAAAATTACCGCCTCTCATCTGGGTCTTGGAGTGTTGGAGATTTTGCACGCATCCTTTAAGAGTGGAGTCTCTTTCCTACAGCCCTCCAGCTCCCCTGTGTGCAAACCCACTGACCTTCAGAGTCAGATGTTCTGGGGACTCACCTTACCAGTGCAGGCCCCCCTGGGTTGGGGAACCTGATGTGGGGCTTAGTCCCCTCACTCCTTGGGGAGAACTTCTGCAATTGTGATTATCTTCCCATTTGTGGGTCACCTACCTGGGGGTGTGGGTCTCAACTACTCTGTGTCTCTGCCCCTCCTACCCTTCTTTATATCTTTAGTTGTGGAAAACCTTTCCTGCTAGTTTTTAGGTTGTTCTTGTCAATAGTTTCTCTGTAAATATTTGCAGTTTTGCTGTGCCCATGGGAGACGGTAAGTTCAGGGTCTTCCTACTCTGCCATCTTGGCTACTCTCCAGTCATACAGCAAAGTTTAATGGAGAATCTTTTATACTTGAAGCATTGTAGTAGGCTTAAGACAAATTAGTTAAAAGATGAATAGGGTATAGTCCTTGTCCTCAGAGAATTTATAATCTAGTAAGGGCAAAGTAAAATGTAAAAATAAATAAATATAGAGATTAAGTGAAGTGATTTAAGGCATAGAGAAAAGTATTTATTCTAAGGATATCTTAGAATAAACTGTACTTAAAAAGACTTCAGTACATCTTTATTAATTGTATGATCTAATCAGGGTGGCTACATAATTTGTTGGACCCCGTGTAACATGAAAATCTGAGGCCCCTTGTTCAAAAATCAGGAAAAAAAATTGCCCATTCAAGGTTCATATAAATTTCCATGACTTGGCAGGTTGTTTTCTATTTGCTATTTAATGTTGTTCTAAGTTAAGAAAAATTAAAATCTTGAATTATTAGCATGAATTTACCATTTAACTTTATGTTGCACAATGCTAGGTTAAAATGCAAATAGCAGAGCATCTTACTCATGCAGAATCACTGAAATGATGCAATTTGAATTTCATGGCTCGTTCCCTCAAAGAGTTCTTAAAACCGGCCAGGTGAGGTAAACACAACCCAGACTCAGGAAGGTTGGAATGACGGAGAGAGGATTCCCTGCAGGACAGTGGGATGTTGGAGGGGCAAGTGCAGATCCTCACAGGTACCTGAGGCCCGTGCTCTGCCACGCAGGCCCGTTTCACTTCCTACCAGCAGCCAGACCTCTGAGCTGTGCCTTGGCTGAGGGCCGGGTCTGGGGAAGTTGAGCCAGGAACATCTCCTTTCTGCAGTGACCCACAGGAGAGCACACAAGAACCTTGAGGCCTCCACTCTGGGAGGAATGTGGTACCTGGATCAGAATGGAATGGGTGAGGAGCTTCCCCTGCTGAGATGGGCCCTGGCCAGCTGCTCACGACACACACCACGGTGCCTCCAGCCTCAGTCATGTTCTGCCCTGAGATGCCACCTGGCATGCTTGCCTGACCCCAGTTCCCATCCACACCCTGCCTAGGATGGAGGGCAGCTGGGGTCACAGAGTGGAGGGCAGGCAGGAGGCTGGGCAGGGCCAGGGTAGCAGGGCTCTGGAGGTGGCATGAGCCAGGCTGCAAACGCCCAACACATTTTCCATTGTCCCATCAGGCTTCATTTACAAAAAATATTCAAGGAAAAATTTTAAGACTTTCAAGAGAGTGACAGCAAGAGGATTAAACCCTAAGTATGGGGCCATCTGAACTTGGGGCCCTATGTGACTGCGCTGATTGAGTGCCCGTGAAACCGGACTAAGATGACATCAACTCATAGAAAATGCAGCAGGTTGTTAGGTTTATGGCTCTGTGTGCCCCAGGCCCTTGACTCCACGCTACCTTTTTCAGAGAACCAGGACTAGGATCTCCATCTCCCTGAAGGTGAGCATAAACATGCCCAGGTCCATATGGGGAAAAGTAAAAGTGGGAGGCGGTTACTCAAAAAGGAAAATGAATGCCCCTCGTCAGTCAATTTTTTCCAGACCACTTACTGAGAGGAGAATTCCTGGAAACATGTGAGGTTACATGCAAAACACCCCAGAACTGAACCTACGTGTTGGAATAGATGTGTGTTCACCTCCACCTCTCTCTTCTCTCCTTTAAGACATTTAATTTTTCCTAGTGGGGAAAAAATATAAACAAACCAGAAACACACATAAAATGTGAATTTATTAAGTCTAGACTAAACATTTTATTTGGAGGGAGGGAGAGAGGGAGGGAGGGAGAGAGGGAGAGCGGGAGAAGGAATTAGGAATAGCTCCCTTTCCCTACTAGGAAGTTTTTAACTTCCTGGCTTCCTTGTGGGTAAAAGGAGCTATTTCTCTCTCTCCCTCTTTTTCTCTGTCTTTCTCTCCTTCTCTTCCCCCCACTACTTCCTCCCTCCCCAGTTCCCTCATTAATCCTGGCAGCTGTAATTGGTATATTGAATCCATGTACACGCTTTAAAAGAGAAAATAGGTGGAGGAGTTTTCTGGCCCAGCCCAGTTCATTATTCCTCTCTCTGATTATCAAATGTAGTTGCTATACACACTCAATTGTAAGGTCAAGTTCTTTGATTTCTGGGCTCAGCCTCTCTGAAACTCTGAGGTACAAGAACCTCTGCTGCTTTGAGTCTCCGGCCTTCTGGGAGTAATGCTGTCATCAAAAATACTTGAGAAGAACATCAACTTTGAGGAAACATGATTCTCCTGTCTCGTCTCCTCCCCCCTTCAGCCTCACCCACAGCCCTTCCCCACCCGCCGCCTCTGTGACCCCATTTCCAGGATAGGTAGTGCTCTCTTGAGTCATTCTTTCTGTTTCCAGATGGCTCACATTAATAGTGACTCAGAAAAGCTGAACAGCCCTCTTTTCTCTGAAAGAGCTCATGGTTAAATTCAGTGAGTGGCTTCCGGGCATCTTTCTATCCTTCCGTTGCAGAGTGTCATTCTCTGCAGCACTGGGGGTTTTCCCTCTTTTGAAATTCTGGTTGTGAATGGTTACAATGAGAGCGAGTGATTCACCGCTGTTTAATATACCAAGGGGTAGGCGAGGCTCTGTGACATCAGGTGCCGGAGTGTGCTTGGAATCAGACACACGCCCACCTACACCCACACTGTTTTGCCTTTGTCATTTAGAGCTGGAAGCGCTGAATGGAGCAGGATCCCAGGTATTGTTAACACCACATCACTGTGTAATGTTTTCCACTGACTCTTTTCAGAGTCAGAGAAATGCGTGGCCCATCTGGGGGTTATAATGTGGATGTGATGCGTGCATACTCAGCATTCTAAGCTGTGTCATTGGATCTGAGGGCATTTTTGTTTTTCCGTTCCCCTCACCCCTTCTCACTGACCCAGATCCCTTTGCCAGGAAACAAAGAAATAGTGGACAGTGTTTCTTAGCCAGTTCATTAATGGAGCCCAGACAACATCCACAGGATTCCTCTCACAGTCCTAGATGAGGCTAATTATACATGTGGCCACCTGAGAGCTCTATTAAAAATTGGACACCAGGGCAAAGGGCTGACCTACTGGGACTCTGTTTTGATTGGTCAGCCAGAGAGCCTATTGCCCAGATAAGAAAATTCTTCACATCGCCTTACTTTCAACCAGGCTCTGGAGCTGCTTATTAGCTCTGTGATCTTGAAAACATTATTTCAATTCTGTGTCTCAGTTTTCTCAACTATAAAATGGGGATAATAAGAGGACTTCCTTTAAATGGTGATTAGTCAGTATTGAAAAAGTTAATCCATGTAAGGCATTTATATCAATCTTTGGCCCATAGTAAAATTCTCTATAAATGCTAGTGATTATTAATATCCTTACTATGCTTATAACTTCCTAAGCTGCAAACATGTAAGTAACATCACAGCCTACTTGGGAGATGAAAGCACAGCCTTTGGAAAGTTCTGTACCTTGACCTGAAAATAGAATGACTGCCCATCCGAGTCATTCCCATCCATAAGCACCTGAGCGCCCCATGAACATATGCTCTTTACCTGCAGTTGGACTTAAAAAGACACCTGTAGGGGCTAGGACTGAGTCATACTTAACTTTACTTCCAGCTCTCTTCCACAATGCCTGGCATGTTATAGATGCTCAACTGAGTTGGCACTGAGGGCCATTATTTGGAATCTTTGCTGTGAAAATGCTTGGCTGTGCAGTGCTGACTGCTTTGTCACAAGTGGAGGTTGATTTCAGGCACTAGTAGCTCCAAAATTCCTGACTAATATGATGTATGTGTCCCAGAGAGCACAGAGGGTTTTATTTTTATTTTTAAACTGTTGGATCTCCAGTGTCTAGAACAGTACCTGGCACAAGATCAATGTTCAACAAGTACTTGTCGAAGGTATAAATACATGAAAACATTGGAAGGGCTTCAGGAGGTAACGTGTTTAGAAGGCGGCACAAAGGGACCAACTTTAAGTCACATTTGTTAAAGTCCACGTTTTCAACTTAGGTTTTATTTTGTAATTTTTATTGTGATTAAATATGCATAACTAAAAATTTACCATTTTAACAGTTTTTAGGTATATAGTTCAGTGGCATTAAGTACATTCACATTGTTGTGCAACCATCCCCGTTATCCATCTTCAAAAAGGTTTCAGTTTCCCAGACTGAAATTCCCTACCCATTAAACACTAACTTCCCATTTCCCCCTACTCCCCAACCCTGGCAACAATTATTCAATTTTCTGTCTCTCTAAATCTGACTACTCTAGGTACCTCATATAAGTGAAATCATACAATATTTGTCATTCCGTGTCTGGCTTATTTCACTTAGCACAATGTCATCAAGGTTTATCCATGTTGTAGCATGTGTCAAAATTTCATTCCCTTTTGTGGCTTCATGATATTCCATTGTACGTATATATACCATATATACATATTTTTCCATTTGTCTTTGTCAGTTTGGGGTGCTGTAACAAATTACCGTAGACTAGGTAGCTAAAACAGTAAACATATATTTCTCATACTTCTTGAGTCTGGGAACCAAAGATCAAGGTGCCAGCAGATCCTGTGTCTGGCTGAAGTCCACTTCCTGGTTTGCAGATGGCTGTCTTCTCATTGTACCCCCACATGGCGGAAAGCAGAGAGAGGGAGCAAGCTCTAGTGTCTCTTCCAATAAGGACACTAATCCCGTTCACGAGGGTTCCGTCCTCATGACTTAATTACCTTCTGAAGACGTACCTACCTACTGATACCATCGCACTGGGGGTTAGGATTTCAACATATGAATTTGGGAAAAGGGCACAAATATTTAATCCATAATACCATTCAACTGTCAGTGGATATTTGGGCTGTGTCCACCTACTGTGAATAATGCTGCCTATGAACATGGGTGTACGTATATTTGTTTGTGTCCCAACTTTCAATTATTTTGGGTATTCACCCAGAAATGAAATTGCTAGATGCCATGGCAATTCTATATTTGATTTTTTTAAAGAAATCACCATACTGCTTTCCACAGTGACTGAAGCATTTTACATCCTTATCAGCAAAGCATAAGAGTTCCAATTTCTTCACATCCTCACCTATATTTGTTATGGAAATCCTGATGGGTGTGAAGTGTTATCACCTCATGTGGTTGATTTGCATTTCTGTGATCATTACTGATGTTGAGCATCTTTTCATGTATATCGATCATTTATATATCTTCTTGGGAGAAATGTCTATTCAAGTCCTTCACCCATTTTTTTTTATAGTTGTTTATTGGAGTATAATTGTTTCACAATACCGTGTTAGTTTCTGTTGCACAACAAAGCGAATCAGCCATATGCATGCACATGTCCCCATATCCCCTCCCTCTTGAGCCTCCCTCTCGAGCCTCCCTCTCATCCTCCCTATCCCACCCCACTAGGTCATCGCAAAGCACCAAGCCGATCTCCCTGTGCTATGCTGCTGCTTCCCACCAGCCAACTATTTTACATTTGGTAGTGTATATATGTCGGTGCTACTCTCACTTCGCCCCAGCTTCCCCCTCCCACCCCATGTCCTCAAGTCCATTCTTTATGTCTACCTCTTTATTCCTGCCCTGCAACTAGGTTCATCAGTACCATTTTCTTTTTAGATTCCATATATATGTGTTAGCATACGGTATTAATTTTTCTCTTTCTGACTTACTTCGCTCTGTATGACAGACTCTAGGTCCATTCACCTCACTACAAATAACAGAGTTTTGTTCCCTTTTATGGCTACGTAATATTCCATTGTATATATGTGCCACATCTTCTTTAGCCATTCATCTGTCAATGGACACTTAGGTTGCTTCCATGTCCTGGCTATTGTAAATAGTACTGCAATGAACATTGTGGTACATGACTCTTTTTGAATTATGGTTTTCTCAGGGTATATGCCCAGTAGAGGGATTGCTGGGTCATATGGTAGTTCTATTTTTAGTTCTTTAAGGAACCTCCATACTGTTCTCCACAGTGGTTGTATCAATTTACATCCCCACCAACAGTGCAGATGAAATTAGAACACTACTTAACACCATACACAAAAATAAGCTCCAAATGGATTAAAGAATTAAATGTAAGACCAGACACTATAAAACTCTTAGAGGAAAAACCCTCTTTGACATAAACCACAGCAAGATCCTTTTTGAACTACCTCCTAGAGTAATGGAAATAAAAACAAAAATAAACAAATGGGACTTAATTAAACTTAAAAGCTTTTGCACAGCAAAGGAAACCATAAACAAGATAAAAAGACAACCCTCAGAATGGGAGAAAATATTTGCAAATGAAACAATAGACAGAGGATTAATCTCCAAAATATACAAACAGCTCATGGAGCTCAATATCAAAATAATCACCCATTTTTTAATTGGGTTTTGTGTTTTGTTGTTGAGAAAGATAGTTGTTTTACATTTTTTGTCTAGTAAATTTGATGCCTGTAATTTTTAAGGGATGTATTCTGCCAGTTTATTTTCTTCTTTGGAATGGGCCATATTTTCCTGTTTCTTTGTGTACCTTGTGATTTTTTACTTGTTGAAAATTAGGCATTTGGAAAAACAGCAATCTCTCCCAGTCATTGTAGACTGGCTCTGTGCTGGGGTAGTCCTTCACTAATTAGCCAGGTGTGCGCTGGGCCTTGGGATAAGCCTGAGTTGATAACTAAAGGTCTTTTCTGAGCATGAGTTTTGTCTGGGCCCATGTGTAACTTTAAAAATCACCCCCCCACTCCCCCACCCCCACACACACAAGGTTGCTTTTGAATGTTTTACTTCTCCAAAGTGTCTCACCCAGCATCTGCGCAGGGCCTTTGAGGGTCTATTACATGTCTCCACCAGTAATCTCTGGCCCTGCGCACCTACTAATCTTGGTCTCCTTGTAACTTTCATGAGCAGCTCTCATTCTTTCTCCCCAGCTGAGCTTTAAGTTAGATGAAACAGGTGTTCGGGTAGACCCCAGACAGGTTAGAATGTTGCAGGTAAGGTCTGCTCTGACCCTCTGGTTCATGGAAGAGAATTGGAAACTTGGAGGCTGCCTCTTCCAGACCAAGACTCTGTCTCTTCCAGGGACTCTGCATCGCCCAGGAGGCGGTAGGGCAAAGGCAAGTAAAACAACGCAAAATTTCCTACCATTCTAAATGTGGCTTTTTCTTGATTGGGTATTCTCTTGGTTGCTGGTAGACCTTTGACTTTTTTTCCAGCGCTCTTATAAGGTTATTTTAGTGCGTGTGTGTATGTTTCTGTGGGGAAGTGACGGCTTGGAGATACCTAGTCCACCATTTGTTGACATCACTCTTCATCTTAGGTTTTTAGACTTCATTTCGAGTAGCTTTGTGGGGAGTATTGATGGAAATTGATATTTTTTGAGTTGCCTCCTCACTGAAGTTACCCTTAGGCACTATGCCAGATTTCAGGATTTTGAAGCCATGAATGAAACTAGAAGGCAAAGTGAAGAGTGTATAGAGAGCCATATTTGGAGTTGGGAGAAAGCCTTTCTAACGTCTGCTATGAGGACATCACTGAGGGCATTACTCACATGATCAACACGTGTTCTTTATGAGGTCCCAGGGGAGAAGTTTCTCTCTTTACCTGATAAGGTTGAAAATACACAAATATTCTCTGAAAAGGAGGCAAGACATTTCTCACATTCATTTGCCTCATGAGGAAACTGAAAATTAATAGAAGTTTTAGCCAGGATTCTTCTTCCCACTCTACCATGCTGCCCTCCTGCCCTCCCTGGAAAAGGAAGATTCCTTTGTAGCTGAAAGCAGACCCTGTCTTATTTGCTCATGTATCTCATGCATCCCGAATTGTGCCTGGCACACAGTAGATGTTCAATAAATATTTGTGGAATGACAATTGGGATTATCATATATGTTGTATGTTGGGGTTAACATACACACACTACTATATATAAAATAGATACCCAACAAGGACCTACTGTGTGGCACAGGGAACTATACTCAATATTTTGTAATAACCTATAAGGGAAAAGACTCTGAATAAAAAATATATATAACTGAATCCCTGTGCTGTACACCTGAAACTAACACGATATTGTAAATCAACTACATTTCAGTAAAAAAAAAAATTTGTGGAATGAATGAGTGAATGTGACAGTCAGTTTTCTGTAGTATGAGAAAAAAGAGGACTTTAAAAATCTTTTAAAAGTTTTGTTTAGTGAACTTTATAATGAAGTATACATGTAGAAAAGGGCACCTATCCTAAGTATATAGATCAGCGAGTTTTCCCATGAACACATACAGGTAACCAGCTTCCAGATACAGAAACAAAATGCTCTCTGATAGTCAAAACCCACCACTATCTTCTCTGAAGGGTAACAAGTACCCTGATTTCCTAACCCCATGTATTTGTTTTACCTGTTCTTGAACTTCCTATGGATTAAATAATACAATAAGTACTTTTTTGTTGTTGTTCAGCATTTTGTGAGATTCCTCTATATTGAATGAAGTTGTAGTCAAACTTTGTTAGCTTTTGAAACTCTAAAAACATTTTAGTTTACAGTTAATCAATGCAAGGTGAAAGCCCAGATTTATGGAATAATAACCTTCACTAACCATCATTTACTGAGTACATAGTGACAGACACTGTGCTGAGAGTTGACATTCATGAATGATCTTACTTAACCCTTTCAACAGTTTCCTGAGGTGTAGGCATCATTCTCCCAGTTTCTTGATAAACATAGAGAAGTTAACTAGCTTGCTAGTTAATTAAGGCTCATAATTGATGGAACCCTCATTTGAACCCAGGCCCTGCAGTCAACCGTGCCCATGTTTACATTGACCGCTACTCTCATTTGCCTCTTCCATATAGGATTCCTTTAAGAAACTGTTTTTAAATGAATATGCATTTAGGTCAAACCAGGGGAAAAAGTGGGGCTGGTACTGATTTAGAGATGACTGTCTTTTAGCCATCTGTACCGTGTGATTGGACAGCTTCCCAGACCTCTTTGCTGTCTTGAACTGTATATATGTGACCCTTTGGGTCTTTGCCCTTCCATTGCCAAGGCTGATTCGGGACCCAGAGCCCAGGAGAAGAGGAAAAGTGGAACTGGCCCCCGGCCTGTGTGTTACAGATTTTGGCCTCAGGATAGAGGCAGGAAGAACTGTCTCCAGCCATGTCCTGTGTCTTTGGGTCCCAACAGTCACGGATCACAGACCCAGTTAGAGGTCAGCTCCACACCAGCTGTTCTCAATATCTGTGTAGGAGGTGGTGACCTTGGTTTGAATCAGCCCCAGTTGAGAACTGGATTCCTCTGTTGAGTGGTAAGCTGCATCTGTGGAACTTTTCTCCAGAGGCAAACTTTCCCAGCCTGGGATTTACTGTGCTTACTTCCCAGCTGTTATTAACACACCATTCAGAATGAAGCAGATTTTTTTTTCTTGTTAGATTTTCCTTGGGCCAACATTTGGCCGTCTCCATTTTCATAGGCCTTAAATACACCAGCCTCGCTTTGACTCCTGCTTTTGCATTCCTTTGTAGAAGATATTGGCAAGGAAGGACAGAGACATCTATTTGGCACCAGCAAAGGCTGTACTCATCCCCCTTCCTTGCTACTCACAAAGACCTGTCCTTTTGTGAGGCTGGATGCTCCTCAAATGTCCATTCTCCTTTTCCTTACAATATTTTTTTTTTTTTGGCTGCGTTGGGTCTTCGTTGCTGCGTGCGTGCTTTCTCTAGTTGCGGTGAGCAGGGGCTACTCTTCATTGCAGTACGCGGACTTCTCATTGCGGTGGCTTCTCTTGTTGCAGAGCTGCTGAAGCTCTGCTCTAGGCACCCGGGCTTCAGTAGCTGCAGCACGTGGGCTTCAGTAGTTGCGGTGCATGGGCTCAGTAGTTGCGACGTGCGGGCTCTAGGGGGTGCAGGCTTCAGTAGGTTTGATTGAGTTGCTCCATGTCATGTGGGATCTTCCCGGGCCAGGGATGTAACCCGTGTCTCCTGCATTCGCAGGCGGATTCTTAACCACTGCGCCACCAGGGAAGTCCCTCCCTTCAATTTTTTATTTAAAAAAAAGTTTTCTTTGCTGATTTTACAGATTTTGCCAGCATTTAACTCTTAGTTTAGATCTTCCACTTCCCCAGTTTTGGGGAAAAATGCATGCCCTCTGTCTTAGGTCCCTTTCCTAATTCTTATTCAAGCCTTCAGCCTTTGGGGAGTTCTCTCAGTGTCATCAGCGTCCTCTGTCAGTTCAATACTTTCCTTTATCTCTCTGTTGCTTTTAAAGATATATACTGTCAGCCACACAGCACAGGGAGATCAGCTTGGTGCTTTGTGTCCACCTAGAGGGGTGGGATAGGGAGGGTGGGAGGGAGACACAAGAGGGAGGGGATATGGGGATATATGTATATGTGTAGCTGATTCACTTTGTTATAAAGCAGAAACTAACACACCATTGTAAAGCAATTATACTCCAATAAAGATGTTAAAAAAAAAAAAAGATATATACTGTCCAGGGTTTTATGATTGTGGCCTTTGCTTATTTCCTCTGCTGATCTTACGCTTTAAAAAGTGTCTTTCTCCAGCCTCTCCCCTTTTCTGTCCCACTTCCTCTTGTCTCAGAGAATGATTTTAAACCAGTAAGCACAAATTCATATTTCCCGCAGCCTCCCTGAGTTGTCTGGAAGAGCCAAGCTTCTTTTGCACCAGGCATCTTGCTGGACACATTCCCATGCTTCGCCCATGGGAATCCTCACGGCTGCCTTTGCGAGAGACCCGCTACTACTGCGGTTTGAGAGAGATGAGGAAATTGTGCCAAGAGGCATAGAGCTAGGAATCAAACTCAGGTTTATTTAGAGCCAATATTTGGTTTGCTCTACCCACTTGCCTCCAAGTCCTTTTATGCTTGGTAATTGTAAAAGAAAACTGTTCAGAGGAGAAGGGTCCCATTCTGTAGTTTGTGGAGGGAGCTTCCTAAAATAGAGGGCCTGTCGGGCAGTATTTCTCTATCCATTCACCTAACCAGACGCCCCCATCTTTCAAAGCCCAGCTCAGATCTGACCTCTTCTGTGCAGCCTCTACTCGGAACGGCCGCTCCTAGTGTCCCCTTGTTCCTTTGAATAATCGAGAGGCCTGTTTGAGCACATATTTGGCACCTACTTATTTCACATTTTTATTTCATTGTTCATACTAAGGCACATCCCCCCTCCCATCCTCAACCACTTAAGGGTGGCGGTTCTTTCATGTGCTTTCATTTATCTTCCAAGTTGCCCCGAACATAGTTTGCACCTAGGAAATATATTTTGATAAACTGGATTATTATTTAGACTCTGGCTATTCTTTCATTTTGTGTTTTGTCCTTTTTTCCCCCTTTCAAGTCCAAGGCTTTACTCTTGAGTTTCCCGCCTTCCTTGTTACTCACAAAAGCCCTTGTATGTTTCCAGGTAGCTTAAGTGTCTTCTATCCAGGCTGCTCAGTTCTCTGCATCTCCCTCCTTATCCATATCTCTTAATAGCAACAGCCTTCATGGGGCTCCAAGCCTATGCAACCTTGTGTTAATACACCTTCATAATAAATTCTTTCAGGGAATTGTTATTCAGTATCATTTGAATTCCTCTTACACGCCAGGCACTAGATTAGGTGGGGAGTAAAACCAGGACCCCTAGAGACCACTGACCCTGTTTTCGAGGAGCTAAGCAAGCCATTGTGGCCTGATGAATGGTGTGAGAGAGGAGACAGGGCTGCAGGGGAGGGACACAAACCCGGATTGGGCACTGGGGAATATTCCATGAAGTATTTCCACAGTGGGGAACTAAAAAGAGTTGGATATGACTAGAGCATAAAATGGGACTGAAGATAGGGGGTAGAGGAGGGGCAGGAGATGCAGGAAATGTGACCAGAACCCACAGCAGGGACCCGCCACCGAGGACCCTATAACCCTGGCCAGGAGGTTGAACTTGATCCCAGGAGCAGTGAGAAGCCCCTGAAGGGATTTGGTCAGGGATAGGGGCCGCTCTCAAAGCCTGCCACCCTGACCATGCACTAAGGTCTTTGAAGGCAGATGCTTGTTGTAGCTTTTCTGTAACTCAAAAGACCTTGGCAGTAACTGCTCAGCCGTTGATGATGAGGAAGAGGCAGAGCTGGGATTCTGGCTTTCCTCCTACCGGCCCCACTGCCTGAAATGGAATTGAAGAAGGAGGGAAGTGGGCTACACAGGATACACTTAAGTGCTTACTCTGTTCTGGGCATTCTGCTACACACTAGTTTATGTAAATAATTTTATTTAATCTCCACAACAACTTTGCAGCAAATGTGTTATCCCTCATTTACCAGATATGTAAACAAACTCAAAGAGATTAGATAATTTAATCAATAACAATATCTGATAATAATTGTTAGATAAACTGAATTACTGCAGCTGGAGTGGCCAAGAAACAACCAACCAACCACAACACAGTTTACACTTAACTTCCAGTTGAACCTAATTTCATAGACAACTTTATTAAAAATGCACTTAAGGTTATTTTCTCCCTCAAATGTCTATCTTCCTAAGGTTTACAATGGCATTATATTAAAAGGAAGGAAGGAAGGAAGAGAGGAAGAGAAACAGGAATAAACCTCTGCAAAGCTTCCTCTTATCCAAGTTCTACACTAACTTGAACTAGACTGTCTGTGACTTTGTAGTGTATATGACAGTGATGATTCCTGGTTAAGAAATTACATGTACACATTTGGGGTAGGAGGGATATTTGCCTACTTGTGATTTACAAATGAGTTTTTTAGCATTTGAGGCATGAACTGTCATTATACAAAATTTTTATCGTAATTATGAATGAGCTTTCTATATGAAAGACCTACCAGCACCTCTACTTAAGAAGAAAGCCCCACTTTAGTTAGAAATGGGACATATATGGTCATAAAATGGCGTTTATTTAATAAAGCAGTGGAATCTGTCAAGTCAGTGGGCTTTTATGTCCCTGTCTCTTCTGCCTTTAGTTACAGGGCCTGCAGCTGTGATTGGGTGGGAAACTTCTTGCAAGAAATAGCAGAAGGCCTGGGCCCATCCCTTGCTGCCTTGTCACCTCAGCCAAGTTGCTTTACTGCCCTAGGCCTCCGTTTCTTCAGCATTTTTTTTTTTTTTTAAATTTAAAGAAGTCTCTTGCCTCCTCAAGTATATCACGCCAGAATTCTCCCCTCTATCTTTCTGGTGCATTATCAATTTTCCGTCTCTATGGGATCATTCCCATCCGTGCACAGAGATCTCTATGGTATCCCAGCTTCAAAAGCCTTTTCCCTTCTTCCACTTACCCTCCAGACACTGCCTCATTTCTCTTCTCTATCCACAGCAAAGCTCCTTGAAAGAACCTCTGTCTGAAACCCCTCTTCTCCACTTCTTTTCGTTTTTATTTTTTTTATTGAAGTATAGTTGATTTACAATGTTGTACCAATCTCTGCTGTACAGCAAAATGACTCAGTTATACATATATATACATTCTTTTTTTATCTTCTTTTCCATTATGGCTTATCCCAGTATATTGACTATAGTTCCCTGTGCTATGCAACAGGACCTTGTTGTTTACCCATTCTAAATGTAATAGTTTGCAGCTATTAACCCCGAACTCCCAGGCCCTCCCTCTCCCTCCCCTCCTCTTCTCCACTTACTGAACTCTGTCCAGTCAGGCTTTGGCCTTTGCCATTCCCTCAAAACAACTCCTTTGAATGTAGACCATGATCTCCCCGTTTCTAAATCCAGTGGTCCACTCTCAGGCCTCATCTTTCCGACCTGTCAGCAGGATTGAATACAGCTTATCATCTTTCTTCTTAAAGCGCTTTCTTCACTTGGATTCTAGAAAACCTCTCCATCTCACCCCCACTGCCACCTATATCATTAACAGCTCTTTTTCAGTCTTCTTTGCAGGTTTCTTTTCTACATCTTCATTTCTGAGTATTAGCATGGCCCATGGCTCAGTCCTTCGGTATCTTTTCTATCTACACTCCTCCTCAGGTGATTTTATCTATTCTAAGGGGTTTAATACAATCTTATGCTGAGATTCCTACATCTGAATCTCCAGCCACACTTCTTCCTGGACTCCAGAGTTTGTTTCCAATTGACTTTTCAGTACCTCCACTTGAATATCTGGTAAGCATCTCAAACTCAACATCTTTGAAACTGAACTCTTAACTCTTCCCACCGCAGCCCCCAACCTTTTCTTTCTACAGTCCTCCCGTCTGAATTTCATTCTTTCCTCCTGAGTAAATGACAATTTCAATCTTCCAGTTGCCCAAGCCAAAAACTTTGAGGTCTTTCTTCTTTCTTTCTTCCTTCCTCTCTCTCTCTTTCTTTCTTTCTTCCTCTATCTCTCCCATTCTTTCTTTCTTTCCCTTCCTTCCTTCCTTCCTTCCTCTTTCTTCCTTTCTTTCTCTCTTTCTTTCTCTCTCTCTTCCTTCCTTCCTTCCTTCCTTCCTTCCTTCCTTCCTTCCTTCCTTCCTTCCTTCCTTCCCTCCTTCCCTCCTTCCCTCCTTCCTTCCATACCCACATCCTTGATTCAACCACTTTTCATTACCTCTATCACCCTGGTCTCTTTCTTGGCTTATTACAGTGGGCTTCTTCTATCTGACCTCCTTGTTTCCATCTTTGCCTTTTTTCCTCAGCTTTATTGAGATCTAATTGACACAAAACATTGTGTAAGTTTAAGGTGTGCAATGTGTTGATTTGATACATTTATATATTGCAAAATGATTACCACCACAGGCTTAGCTAACACCTCCAAACTGTCATATTTCTTTATGTGTGTGTGTGTGTGTGTGTTGAGAACACTTAAGATCTATCCTCTTAGCAACATTCAAGTATGTAATACAGCATTATTAGCTAAAATCACCATGCTGTACATTAGATGCCCAAACATGTTAATCTTATAACTGAAAGTTTGTACCCTTTGACCAGTGACCACCACTTTACTTTCTGTTACTGAGTTTGACTTTTTTAGATTCCACATGTAAGTGAGATCATACAGTATTTGTCTTTCTCTGTCTGACTTACTTCACTTAGCATTATACCCTCGAGGTTCATCCAAGTTGTTGCAAATGGCAGGATTTCCTTCTTTCTTCTGACTGAATAATATTCATTGTGTATCTATACCACATCTTCTTTATCCATTCATCCACTGAGAGACACTTAGGTTGTTTCCATATCTTGGCTATTGTGAGTAATGCTGCAATGAACATGGGAGTGCAGACATCTATACGAGATCCCGATTTCAATCTCTTTGGATACGTACCCAGAAGTGGATTTCTGGGTCATATGGTAGTTCTATTTTTAACTTTTTGAGGAACCTCTATGTTGTTTTGCATAATGACTGCACCAATTTACATCCCCACCAAAGTGCACAAGGGTTCCCCTCTCTACACCCTTACCAACACTTGTTCTCTTGTCTTTTTGCTGATAGCTATTCTAACAGGTATGAGGTGATATCTTATTGTGGTTTTGATTTGCATTTCCTGGTGGTTAGTGATGTCAAGTACTTTTGCATGTGCCGATTGGTCCTCTATGTCTTCTTTGGAAAACTGTTTATTCAGTGTGTCTGCCTATTTTTCAATCGGGTTGTTCAGTTTTTTGTTTTTTTTGGTATTGAGTTGTGTGAGTTCTTTATATACAGTAGTCCCCCCTTATCTATAGTTTCACTTTCTGTGGTTTCAGTTACCCACAGTCAACCATGGTCTAAAAATATTGATTGAAAATTCCAGAAATAAACAATTCATAAGTTTTAAATTGTGTACCATTCTGAGTAGTATGATGAAATCTCACACAGACCTGCTCTGTCCTGCCCAGGATCCCCAGCCATTGACATTGTCATGGCTCAGATGATCTTCTTCTAATGTATTGTCAAAAGGCCAATAGTAGCCTAACACTAGGTTGCAATGCCTATGTCCTTCACCTCACTTCATCTCATCATGTAGGCTTTTTATCATCTCACATCATTATAAGAAGAAGAAGAAGGCTGAGTACGGTACACTAAGATATTTTGAGAAAGGGAGAGAAAGAGAGACCACATTTGCATTACAGTATATTGTTATAATTTATTACAGTATGTTGTTACTATACTGTTTATTACAGTATATTGTTATAATTCTATTTTATTATTAGTTGTTGTTGTTAATCTCTTACTGTGCCTAATTTATAAGATAAACTTTATCATAGATATGTATGTATAGGAAAAAAACATAGTATATATAGTGTTTGGTACTATATACAGTTTTAGGCATTCACTGGAGGTCTTGGAACCCCATAGATAAGGAGGAACTACTGTACTTTGGATATTAACTGCTTATCAGATATATAATTTGCCAATATTTTCTTTCATTCCATACACTGTCTTTTCATTTTGTTGATTGTTTCTTTTGCTGTGCAGAAGCTTTTTAATTTGTTGTCACATTTGTTTTTGCCTTTGTTGCTTGTGTTTTGCTGTCTTATCCAGGAAATCACTGCCAAGACCAATGTCAGAGAGCTTTCTTCCTATGTTTCCTTCTGCATGTATAATGTTTTCAGTTCTTAAATTTAAGTCTCTAATTCATTTGAGCTATTTTTTTCTGAATGGTCTAAGATAGGGGTCTTATTTTATTCTTCTGCATGTGGTAATCCAGTCTTCCCAACACCATTTATTGAAGAGACTATCTTTTCCACATCAAGTATTCTTGGCTCCCTTCTCAAATATTAGTTTTCCTTATATGTGTGGGGTTCGTTTCTGGGCTCTTGATTCTGTTCCATTGGTCCTTGTGTATATGTTAATGCCAGTACAATACTATTTTAATTTCTATAGCTTTGTTATATAGTTTGATACCAGGATGTGTGCTGTCTCTAGCTTTGTTCTTTCTCAGGATTGTGTTGGCTATTTGGAGTCTTTTGTGGTTCCCTACAAATTGTAGGATTGTTTTTTCTATTTCTGCTAAAAATGCCATTGGAATTTTGATGGGGACTTCATTGATGGCTTTGGGTAATATGGACATTTTAACAATATTAATTCTTCTGATCCACAAGCATGAGATAACACTCCAAACATTTTTGGTTTACCTAATCTTGTTAATTTTTGCATTTGTTGGTGTCAAATCCAAATAATCATTGCCAAGACTGATTTCAAGGAGTTTACCACCTATATTTTCTTCTGGGAATTTTATTGTTTCAGGTCTTACATGCAAGTCTTTAATCCATTTTGAGTTAGTTTTTGTGTATGGTGTAAGATGGTGGTTCAGTTTCTTTCTTTTGCAAGTGGATAACCAGTTTTCTCAACATCATTTATTGAAGAGATTGTCCTTTCCTCATTGTATATTCTTATCTCCTTCGTCATAAATTAATTGATCATATATGCATGGTTTTACTTCTGGGCTCTCTGTTCTGTTCCATTAATCTATGTGTCTAGATTTTTTTGCCAATACCATCTGGTTTTGATTACTATAGTTTTGTAATATCGTGTGAAGTCAGAAATTTTGATGCCTCCAGCTTTGTTCACCTTTCTCAAGATTGCTTTGGCTATTCATGCTCTTTTGTGGTTCCATACTAATTTTAGGGTAATTTATTTCTACACCTGTGAAAAATGCCATTGGAATTTTGACAGGAATTGCATTGAATCTGTAGTTTGCTTTGAGTAACATAAACATTTTAACAATATTTTTTCAATCCATCAGCACAGAATATCTTTCCATTTATTTGTATATTCAATTTCTTTCATCAGTGTCTTAGTTAAATTTATTGGTTAAATCTTGGTTAAATTTATTCCTAGGTATTTTATTCTTTTTGATGCAGATGTAAATAGGAATGTAAATGGGATGGTTTTCTTATTTTCTCTTTCCAATAGCTTAGTATATAGCAATGCAACTGATTTTTCTATGTTAATTTTTGTATCCCACAACTTTACTGAATTCCTTTATTCTAACATTTCTTGGTGGTGTCTTTATGGTTTTCTACATAAAATACACTGTATCTGCAAATGGTGACTGTTTAACTTCTTTATGATTTGGATACCTTTTCATTCTTTTTCTTGCCTAATTGCTCTGGCTTGGGTTTCCAATACTATGTTGAAAAAAGGTGGTGAGTGGACATCCTTGTTTTTTTTCTGATCTTAGAAGAAAAGTTTTCAGCTTTTCATCATTGAGTATGTGTGAGTTTGTCATATATTGCCTTTATTATGCTGAGGTACATTTCCTCTATACCCACTTCGTTGAGAGTTTTTATCAGAATGGATGTTGAATGCCTTTCTGACATCTGTTGAGATGACCATATGATTTTTATCCTTCATTTTGTTAATGTGGTATATCATATTCATTGATTTTGCAGATGTTGAACCATCCTTGCATCACTGGAATAAATCCAACCTAATCATTGTGTATGATTATTTTAATTTATTGTTGAATTTGGTTTGTTAATATTTTGCTGAGTGTTTTTACATCTATGTACATCAGGATATTGGCCAGTAATATTATTTTTTTGTAGCGTCCTTGTCTTGTTTGGTATCAAGGTAATGCTGGCCTTTTAAAATAAATTTAGAAGTGTTCTGTCTACATCAGTTTTTTGGGAGTGCTTGAGAAGGATTGTTGTTAATTCTTCATTTTTATTTTTAAAAATTTTATTGAATTGTGTTTGACTTATTAGTTTCAGGTAATTCAATATTTTTATATATTTTATGCAAGAGGAAGTTATTAAAATATTTACCACATTCCCTGTGATTTACATTACATCCTTGTAACTTATATATTTTAACCTACTATTTTGTACCTCTTAATCCCTTTTATCTATTTTGCCCCTTCCCCCACTCTCTCTCCTCTAGTAACCACTAATTTGTTCTCTGTATCTGTGAGTCTGTTTCTGTTTCATTATAATTGTTTGTTTTATTTTTTTCAGATTCTTCATGTAAGTGAAATCATACAGTATTTTCTTCTGTCTTATTTCACTGAACATTATACCCTCCAGGTCCATCCATGTTGTCACAAATTTTCATATTTTTGTGGCTGAGTATTATTAGTGTGTGTGTGTGTGTGTGTGTGTGTGTGTGTGTGTGTGTATCCATTCATCTATCAATAGGCACTTAAGTTGTGTCCATAGTTTGGCTATTGTAAATAATGTTGCAATGAACATAAGAGTGTGTATTTCTTTCTGAATTAGTGTTTTTGTTTTCTTCAGATAAATACCCAGGAATGTAATGCTGGATCACATGATAGTTCTATTTTTAAGTTTTTGAAGAACCTCCATACTTTTTCCATAGTGGCTGCACCAAGTTACATTCCTACCAACAATGCATGAGGGTTCCCTTTTCTTCACAGTCTTGTCAACACTTGTTATTTGTTGTCTTTTTGTTAATAACCATTCTGACAGGTGTGAGGTGATACCATATTGCAGTTTTGATTCGCATTTCCCTGATGATTAGTGATGGTGATCATCTTCTCATGTGCCTGTCTTCTTTGGGAAAAATGCCTATTCAGGTCTGATTCTCTGCCCATTTTTTAATTGAGTTGCTTTTATTTTTGATATTAAATTTTATGAGTTGTTTAAATATTTTGGATATTAACCCCTTACCAAACATACTGTTTGCAAATATCTGCTCCCAAGATATTGGGGAAAGTAGGTTGACTTTTCTTTTTGTTGATGATTTCCTTTGCTTTGCAAAAGCTTTTAAGTTTGATTAGGTCCCATTTGCATATTTTTTGCTTTTGTTTCCCTTCCCTGAGGAAATAGATCCAAAAAATATTGCTAAGACCAAAGTCAAAGAGCTTACTGCTTGTTTTCTTCTAGGAGTTTTATGGTTTAAGGTCTCACATTTAGGTCTATAATTCATTTTGAATTTATTATTGTATATGGTATGAGAAAATATTCTAGTTTCATTCTTTTACATGTAGCTGTCTGGTTTTCTCAGAACCACTTATTGGAACACACTGCCTTTTCCACATTGTACATTTTTGCCTCCTTTTTCATAGATTAGTTG
The DNA here is from genome assembly GCF_965194825.1 of Balaenoptera physalus. Classification (NCBI taxonomy): domain Eukaryota; kingdom Metazoa; phylum Chordata; class Mammalia; order Artiodactyla; family Balaenopteridae; genus Balaenoptera; species Balaenoptera physalus. The sequence continues at coordinate 116,611,069 of NC_138884.1, read as the reverse complement.
ACCATATAAGTGTGGATTCGTTTCTGGGCTCTTTATTCTGTTCCATTGATCTATGTTTCTTTTTGTGCCAGTATCATACTGTTTTGATTACTGTAGCTTTGTAGTGTAGTCTGAAGTTGGCGAGTATGATGCCTCTAGCTTTGTTCTTTTTTCTCAAGATTGTTTTGGCTATTCAGGGTCTTTTGTGGTTCCATACAAATCTTAGGATTATTTGTTCTAGTTCTGTGAATAATATCATGAGTATTTGATAGTTATTGCATTAAATTTGTAGATTGCTTTGGATAGTATGGACATTTTAACAATTCTTCCAGTCCATGAACACAGAGTATCTTTCCACTTATTTGTATTGTCTTCAATTTTCTTCATCAATGTCTTATAGTTTTCACATCCTTGGTTGAATTTATTCCTAGGTATTTTATTCTTTTTGACTTGATTATAAGTGGGATGGTTTTCTTGAATTCTCTTTCTGATAGTTCATTATTAATGTAAGAAGTGCAACAGATTTCCCTAAATCTTGTATATTACAACTTCACTGAATTCACATATTAGCTCTAATAGTTTTTTGGTGGAGTCTTCAGGGTTTTCTATATATCATATCATGTCATCTGCAAATAGTGACAGTTTTACCTCTTCCTTTCCAATTTGGATCCTTTTTCTTTTCTTTTCCCTTGTCTGATTGCTGTGGCTAGGACTATCAACATTATGATGGATAAAAGTGACAAGAGTGGGCATCCTTGTCTTGTTCCTGATCTTAGAGGAAAAGCTTTCAGCTTCTCACCAGTAAGAATGATGTTAGCTGTGGGTCTGTCATAAATCTCCTTTATTATATTGAGATATGTTCCCTCTATACCAACTTTGATAAGAGCTTTTATCTTAAATGGATGTTGAATTTTGTCAAATGATTTTTTTTGCATCTATTGAGATTATCATGTAATTTTTATACTTTGTTTTGTTAATGTGTGTATCACATTGACTGATTTGTGGATATTAAATCATCCTTGCATCCCTGAAATAAATCTCAGTCAATCATGATGTATGATCCTTTTTATGTATTGTTGAATTTGATTTGCTAATATTTTGTTGAGGATTTTTGCATCTCTGCTCATCAAGGATTTTGGCCTGTAATTTTTTTTTTTTAGTGTCTTTGTCTGGTTTTCATATCAGGGTAAAGCTGGCCTTGTAGAATGAGTTTGGAAGTATTCCCTCCTCTTCAATTTTTTGGAATAGTCTGAGAAAAATAGATATTAAGTCTTCTTTAAATGTTTGGTAGAATTCCCCTGTGAAGCGGTCTGTCCTCTTTGTTGGGAATTTTTTATAACTGATTCAATTTTATTACTAGTGAATGATCATTCAGATTTTCTATTTCTTTCTGATTCAGTCTTGGAAGATTATATGTTTCTAGGACTGTATCCATTTCTTCTAGGTTGTTCAGTTTAGTGGCATATAAGTGTTCATAGTATTCTCTTATGATTATATTTCTGTGAAATAGGTTGTAACTTCTCCCCTTTCATTTCTAATTTTATTTTATTTGGGCCCTCTCTTTTTTCTTGATGAGTCTGGATAAATGCTCATCTTTTTTTTTTTAATTTTTAAAAAGCAGCTCTTAATTTTATCGATCTTTTCTACTGGGTTTTTTTTTGTTGTTGCTCTTTATTTATTTCCTCTCTGATCTTTATTATTTCCTTCCTTCTGTTGACTTTGGGCATGATTTGTTCTTCTTTTTCTAATCCCTTTAGATGGAAAGTTAGGTTGTTTGAGCTTTACTTGTTTCTTAAGGTAGGCCTGTATGGCTATAAACGTCCCTCTTAGAACTGCTTTTGCTGTGTCCCATAGATTTATAAAGTTGTGTTCCTATTTTCATTTGTCTCAAGGTATTTTTTCATTTCTTTTTTGATTTCTTCATTGATTCATTGTTTTTGTAGTAGCACGTTGCTTAGTCTCCATGTTTGTGCTTTTTCCAGTTTTCTTCCTGTAACTGATTTCTAGTTACATACTATTGTGGTTGGAAAAGAAGCTTGATATAACTTCAGTCATCTTAAATTTTTTGACAGTTGTTTTGTGGCTAGTGTGTGATCAATCCTGGAGGAGGTTCTGTGTGCATTTAAGAAGAAGGTATATTCTGCTGTTTCTGGATGGAATGTTCTATAGATATTAAGTCCTGGTGGAATATGTCATTTAAGGCTATTGTTTCCTTATTGATTTTCTGCCTAGATGATCTATCCATTGATGTTAGTGGGTGTTTGTTCTTTAAATATTTGGTAGACTTCACCAGTGAAGCAGTCTGGTCCTGGAGTATTGTTTGTTGAGAGGTTCGATTACTGATTCCATCTCCTTACTCATTACTGGTCTGTTCATATTTTGTTTCTTTATGATTCAGTCTTTCTAGGAATTTTTCTGTTTCTGGGAATTTATCCACTTCTTCTAGGTTATTCAGTTTTGGACATATAATTGTTTTTAGTAGTATCTTATGATACTTTGTATTTCTGAGGTATCAGTTGTAATGTCTCCTCTTTCATTTCTAATTTTGAGTCCTCGTCCTCTTTCAGTTTTTCTAAGTTTGTCTTACTAAAAGTTCATGAATTTTCTTTATCTTTTCAGAAAAACAGCTTTTAATTTCAATGATATTTTCTATTGTTTTTGTGGTCTCTATTTCATTAATTTCTGCTCTAATTTTGGAACTGACCTCCTTCTGCTAACTTTGGGCTTAATTTGTTCTTTTTTCTAGTTCCTTGAGATGTAAATTTATGTTGTTTATTTGACAGTTTTCTTTTTTATTAATATACACATTAATATATGCATATATAAAATTCCCTTTTAGAACAGTTCTTGCAGCATCCCATCATTTTTGATATGTTGTACCTTCATTTTTTTTATTTGTTTCTAAGCTATTTGATTTCTCTTTCTTGTTTTGATCCATTGGATTTTCATGAGTATATTGATTAATCTGCACATATTTGTGAATTTTCCAGCTTTTCTCTTGTTGCTGATTTCTAGTTTCATACCATTGTGACTGGAAAAGATACTTTTATGATTTCAGTCTTCTTATATTTGCTAGGACTTGTTTTGTCACATATTATGTGATCTATTCTGAAGAAAGTTTCGTTTGAGCTTGAGACGAATATGTATTCTTTTGCTGTTAGATCATTCTTCTGTATATGTCCGGTGGGTTTATTTGGTCTGAAGTTTGGTTCAAGTCTAACATTTCCTTGTTTTTCTGTCTTGGTATCTCTCCATTGTTGAAAATGGAGTATTGAAGTCCCCTACTATTAATGCATTATTGTCTATTTCTCCCTTCAGACCTATTAGTATTTGCTTAATATGTTTAAGGTGCTCTAATGTTGAGTGTCTGTATACTCATGATTGTTTTATCTTCTTAATAAACTGACACCCTTATCATTATAATGTCCATGTTTTCCTCTTGATATTGTTATTGGCTTAAAGTCTATTTTTTTCTGATATAAATATAGCTCTCCCTGCCCTTTTGGTTTCCATGTGCATGGAATATGTCTACTCTTCATTTGATCCATGTGTGTCCTTAAAGCTAAAGTGAGTCTTTTGTAGGCAGCATATAGTTGGATCTTGTTTTTTTAATCCATATAGCCACTCTATGCCTTTTCATTTGAGAATTCAGTCCATTAATATTTAGAGTAATTATTGGTAGGTAAGTTTTGAAGTTCCTGTTTTCTTTTCTTTTCTTCTCTTTGTAAGTTGATGACTTTCTGTAGTGGAATGCTTTGATTCCCTTCTCTTTATCTTGTGTATCTGTTGTAGATTTTGGCTTTGTATTTCCCATGAGGTTTACATAAAACATCTGGGGTTTTTTTGTTTTTGTTTTTGTTTTACTTATTTGTTTTTGTTTTTGGTCACGCCATGCAGCTTGTGGGATTTTAGTTCCCTCACCAGGGATTGAACCCAGAGCCATGGCAGTGAAAGCACTGAGTCCTAACCACTGGACTGCCAGAGAAGTCCCAAAACATCTTGTATATATAACAGTCTAATTTGCACTGATAACTTTGACTGCATATAAAAACTATACTTTTACTCTCCCCCCCTTTTATGTTTCTGCTGTCATCTTTAACCATTTTTTTAAAATTGTGTATCCATTAACAACTTGATGAAGCTAGAGCTATTTTTATGCTTTTGTGCCTTAACCTTTGTTCTAGAATTAAGTAGTTAGCACATCACCATATTATAGTATTAGAGTATTCTGAATCTAATCTAATATTGCTAATCTTTACCAATGTGTGGTATATTTTTATGTTTTCATTTTACTAGTAAGCATTCTTTTCTTTTTTTTTTTTATAAATTTATTTTATTTATTTTTGGCTGTGTTGGGACTAGTAAGCATTCTTTTGTTTCAAATCAAATAACTCATTTCAGCACTTCTTGTAAGGCTGGTTTAATGGTCATCAATTCCCTTTTGTTTATTAGGGAAAGTCTTCATTTCACCTTCAGTTCTGAAGAACAACTTTGCTTGGTAAAATAGTGTTGGTTAGCAGTTTCTTTCTTTAACACTTTGCCTATGTCATTCCATTCTCTCCTGACCTGTGAGGTCTCTGTTGAGAAATCCACTGATAGCCTTATGTGGGTTCCTTTGTATGAGAGAATTTTTTTCTCTTGCCTCTTTTCAATTTTTTTCTTTCTTTGGCTTTAGACAGTTTAGTTATTATGTGTCTTGGAAAAGAATGTTTTGGATTAAAATTTTGACATGACCTATTAACTTCATGAGCTTGGATCTGTCTTGCCTTTTAAAATCCATTCTTAACATAGAGTTATCCTTTAAAACACTAATCAGGTCATGTTCCTCCTCTTCTGAGAACCCTCTAATATCATCATCTTAGAGTAAAGGCCGAAGGACTTACAATGCTCTATAACAGGGACCCCCTCCACCATCTAACCTTACCCCCACCACTCTCTTCATTGCTCATTCTGCTCCAGCCACAACCTTCCTATATTTGCTAGCCCACTTTAGGGCTTTTCTCTTGCTGTTTCTCTCTGCTTGATATACTCTTTCTCAAATATCCACATGGCTTGCATCTTCACTGCCTTCAAATATTACCTTATCATTAAAACTTCCTGACAAACTGATATTTAAAAAATCCAGCATCCCTCTCAATAGTCACTGCTCCCTTTTCCCTTACCCTGCCTTACTTTTCCTCTGTGCACTTAGCTACTTTATTCTGTGTCTCTCTCTCCTAACTAGAATACAAGCTCCAAGAGGATAGGGACTTATTGGTTTTGCTCATTTCTGGATGCCTAACTCCCAGAAATGCACGTGACACCATTTTTAAGAGTGAGTGTTTAAAACTATTTCTTAATGAATGGATGAATGAGTGAATGAATGAATAATTATATAAAACCAGGTGTTGGGAAAGGTGATCTCTAAGGTCTCATTCAAATCTGCTTATCCATGACTTTGTACAGTTAAAATGTACTTCCTTTTTCTCACTAATGACTTGAAAATGCATAAAATAAAACCACTATGGTAGGAAATTACAGCTTCAGCTCAATGAATTAACATAATTATAATATTTGGCTTTTAATTTTTTTTTTTTAGTTCTTTTGATGTGCTTTGAACTCATGTATTCCTCACAACAACCTTGTGACATAGTTATTATTATTTTCATTCTTCAGATGCGGAAATTGAGGAAAATACAGGACAGATTAGCACATAGCCCAAGGTCGCACAGCTAGTAACGCAGAGCCAAGATTTGAACCCAGAGCTATAGTTCTTGATTGTAGGTCATCTCCTAGGGAATATAAAAATGAAAATTTAAATCAATGATACATAATATTTGAAACATAACTCCCTTCCATTTTAATATACTCTGCCTTAAAAATATTTTATTCAAATACATGTATTTGAAACATGGATATTATAAACACTAATTCCACAAAATACACCTGTTAGTAGATGACATTGTAAGGAAAGGAAATGAAAATATAATTTCCTCAATCATTTATTTTTTTCCTTTGGTTAACTTTTTTTTTCCTTCTACTTTTAACTCAAATTGTTTGAGCTTCTTATTGGTCTTTGATGTGTATTTGGTATCTTAGAAACTGTGATGTCATTCCAACTACTGGAATTTTCACAGAGTCACTAGGGGATTATTACCTCATCTGAAAACCAATTTGAGGGTTAATAAGATTACAGGACAGAGGATTATTTCCTTGTTTTGTCACTGTCTTCTCTCTAGCTTGGAGGTCCTAGTGCTGCTTCATAATCAAGAGCTCTTACACTGTTATGCAAACCTGTTTGGTCAGGTGAGGGAATTCGGGGTCGTGTTGTGGGAAGTCAGCTGGGTGGGCACTAAAGTGTGGTCAGTGGGATGCACCTTCTAGCAGGAAGCAAAGGGGAGGGAGGGAAGGAGAGGAAAAACTTTGTAAGAATAACCGTGTATTTGAGTTTGTACTTAAAAGTTTTACATTCCTTACCACGTCCCTGTGAGGAATGTACTATTTTACAGACTTTTACAGATGAAGCTTAACTAGTAAAACTACTGCATCCAAAGCCAGGTGCTTTCTGCTGCACTTCTGCTGGTACTTCATCATGTTTCTTAAAGCTCAGTCAAGAGCTACCCATGAGAGAGGGTTTAGGGCACCAGGGGCATCTCAAGTTTCAAGCTACACCACCCAGATTTCTATTAATGTGACTATGCTGTGCAAGGAATATAAAGCAAGTGCTTGGTGAATATGCCTAGAAATCCTTCATTCCGTGCATTTAAATGACCTGAATTCCTTCTTGTGGGGGTAGGGAGGAAGTGGAGTATCTCTCTGTAACTACTATTTTACTCATCACTTAAGGAGAAATCTCATTTCAGTTTGAATGAAGAATTGATTAGAGAGTAAAATGTCAATTTGAGTCTAGAAATTCCTTTTGAAACAGCATAAAAGGAAGCCCCCAAAGAAAGCATACTCGTGCAGCGTGTGTGCAAGGAAAAGAGTGGCTCCTTTCAAGAGGGAATGTTGTACCAGACAAGCAAAGACATTTGTGAGAAATTGCCTGGTAAGAGAGAGGGAAATGCAGGCACGTGGCCTCGAAAATATGGGAATAAAAGTATCTTTGTTCTTCGAAAACTTTAGAGTGCTGGTAAAACTGAAATAATCTATAATTACGGTTAATTCTCTTCTAGGCTTTTTTGCGAACGTTTTCTCACCACTCTAACAACTAGAGAGTGTTTCTCAGCGGAGGGAGGGAAGAAGGCGGGGAGGAAGTAACCCCGCCCCTTACCGCAAAGCCCAGTGACTGAAGTTAGTTAACAAGTGTTTCATGTGGCCCGCCCTCTCCCCCCGCATTGATTTGAAAGAAAAGATGCTCCCCCAGCTTTCTTTCTCTTTTTTTTTTTTTCTGGACCCTCACCTCCAGGTGTCCTTTAAACCAACAAAACCAAATAAAAATTCTCTGTAGCTTGAGGAGAAGATTCCTTGATGAATAAGGTCTTTTCTCACTGAATCTGGTTCTTACATAGCTGATTTGGTACAGAGCAGGAGAATCAGGCAGGAGTCGAAGAGAAGCTCGAATTACCCAAAGCAGGAGGGAGGGTTTTTAGGATAGACCAACTGAAGAGACCAAGGAAAGGAGCAAGTGGTACTGTGTGACGGGGCAGCTGTGTGCATGCCTGCTTGCATGAAAGGGTTCATTCTTGGCAATTATTTCCAGGGGAGGCAAGGGGTCAATAAAGCTTTGTGATGCTGGCTCATCTGTTATTGCCAGCTGTCTCCCCTCTCCACCTGCGGGCTTAGAAGCAGCAGGGCTGCCTGCACCTTCATTTACAGGGCGCTGGCATCACCAGCCTCCACTAGTGGCATCAGGATGGGCCCTGGCAGGAAAAGTTTCTGTGCTCACAGAATCTTAAATTCCCCTGGCCCTGGGCAGTGGAGACTAGCAAATGTGAAGAGTGGGAGGCTCCCAAGGTTCAACCAGAGGATGGATCATGAAATGAGTGTTGACAGCACCCCCAGAGGGTTGAAATTAAAAAAAAATAAAATTGGTGAATCACGGCTTTTTAATGGTGATGTTGTTTCTCCTCTTAACATCCTGGCTTTGAGTAGAGTGCTGGAGGCATCACCCAGGCTATGAGTTCAAAGATCATTACATGGCAGTCATTTCCTGGGCTCAGGCATGACTATTTGACCCAGGCTGAACAGAGAGAAAAGTATGGGAAAGGGAATTCCCTTACTTCATGCATGATGTAAATGATTTCTCTACCAATTTCGGAAGGGGTCAGGGTGAGGGTTGGAAGACTCAATCTAAGTAGAACTAGTAATTGTGTTTGATATCTTGTGTTTCCAGAAAGTGTTTCAGCAGGAGCGCACTGGGGCTGTGTGAGGGGTGATTCACATGACAGGGGAAGGGATAGAGAGGAGGCCAATCTAGCCTCCAGCTCCCTGAAGCCATGCGGGGTGGGTGAGGACATGCACATTTGTCTGGTGCCTCCCAGGCCACCTCTTCCCACTCCTCTTGCCTAACATTGCCTGCCTTTCCGATAGGCAGGAAGAGGAATTTTCCTTGAAGAGTGGACATGAAGAGGAAAATGAGAATCTGAGAGCAGGGCTGGCCTTAGACTTAAGCAGTATGAACTCAACCCTGGTGTCCCTGCTGTCACCGATAGCCCTCAGACTCTACACCAGGAGGGATGGTCAGCAGAAGTGCTGTTACACCACTCCTGACTTACACTGGCTACACGTGCAAAGTGAATAGGCTAACAAGTAAGCTTGAAAACAAAGTTGAATAACTAGAGAAATATTTTCGCCTTAACTATTTGGATGTTACCTTAGATATAGTTTGCTATTAAGAATAACCATCTAAAAAGTATCTTTAAAAAGCAATTTCTTTTCATTCACTTTTGCCTCACCAAGGTGGCAGTAATTCAGGCAGTAAACAGAAACTTCAACAAGACAATACTTAGAGTGCATTAAATAAATATAAATTTTATTAAAAACACTCACATAGCGTTATCAGGAATGATATAATAATAAACGCTTTCAAATAACCTGCATTCATAACATTACAATACTTACAGTATTTATAACCATCCTCAGATTTTTATAGACAACCAAACATCTCATGAAAATGAAATGAAACTAAGTTTTTTAAAAAAGCGTAGAAAAATGCACACAGAATTCATTATATTAGTGTCAAACTGCAAAAGTTTCCTACACAAGTTAACCACTAGCTTTAGAAGTGAACTGTACACCACTGTGCGTCAATCAAGATGAAAAATTCATTCAAGTAAAGTTGACACCACTCAGAAGCATTTTCAAGTATGGCTATATAGTCAACCTGATATTCCTATATAAGCAAATTGGAGATCTGCTTTCCATTCATTCTGAGGCAGGTTTGATATTTACAATTATAGATCTGATATTTACAATATGCCACTCAATTTCCTCTCTTCCTCCCTACCTAACCTCTCCTCAACCCCCCCAAACTATACTTCCTGCTCTTGTTGGCCAGCAGTTTGACAAATGACAGTGGATGATACAGAAACCAAATAGTCACTCATATTGGGATGGCTGACTCAAAACCAACAAATGTGCATGAAGTAATCAAATATTTGGGGTTAGATATATGGTATATGCAAAATATTAAAATCATGCAGTTTGACAAATACAAAACAAATGTTCTTGAAATGCCTGTAAATTGGTCACAGCCAAAAACTGGAGAAATTTTTGTAAAAGACAAAAGCCATGTTATAAAGATTTGACCAATAAAACTCAAAGGCCTCCGTTGATTAAGAATTTATTTGAAACGTTAGTAAGCAAAAATGTACACAGACTAAGACATAATTGTACAGTCAATTGCACACCATCCCCCTAAGTGTTTTGTTTGTGTAGAGAAGTCCTCATGGATCTGTGCCTGTATTGGTTACAGGATCAAAACATCTTTATTTAGAGAGTTAAGGACTCTAGCCAACAGTCACTTGCCAAACTCCTGCCTTACAATTTTCCCTTTATCAGCTCAGTGCATTCTATTTTCATGTAATTTTTTTCTGCTTGAAACAGTCAAAGGATTCTCCAAACTCTTAAAATGCTTTTCTTTACAATAAAAAGAGCCAACAGATTTACAAAATTAGTTTTAGTTACATCAGGACATATACAAGTAAAATAGGAGGGATTCAAAATAAAAGGGTTAAATCCCTGAAAAAGAATATATTTATTAACCTACAACAATTTTACATAAACACAGGTGACATGTTGGCATAAGGAGAACATGAGCTGAAATATCCCTGAATTTTTAGAACAAAAAGGTTGAAGTTCAAGTTATACTTGCTAAGAAATCAAGTATTGAAAAAAGGTATGCTTTTTTTTTTTAATAAAAAAAAGACTTGGAAAAAAATGATGGTACACAATGCTATAAGCTTTCACTCTCAGTTCAATATCCTATTGCCAAACTAGTGTTGAGGTATATGACAAGTAGGAACATCACTCAAACCTTTAATGAATTTTTAGCTCACATTATGATATATTTATAGCAGGCTGAGTAGCACCATCATGACGTGAATTCTGCTTCAAATCCATATTTTATATATATATATATATATATATATATATTTAATTTCTTTTTACAGTACTAAAATACTAAAGCATTGCGTTAAAAAAGTTTTGTTTACACTTTAATTTACTTACTATACATCTCTTTCACTTCTTTATACAAATTAATGATTTAAAACCACCACAGCAAACCAGCTGCCTGTTTTTTTTTTTTCTTCCTTTTAATTAATAGATTCACATGGAACTAACCCTGTTTATTAATCTTATGCAGGCATCAGTCTGCTCAATCTTCCCGGTAAAGAGGACACTTAAGCTAAGAAATGAGAACATCACAATGTACAATTATCAACACAAAGGCAGACGGCCATTGGGTTCGCTGAAGAGCAAACAGAGCCACACAATAGCATTGCTTAAGTGAACTAGCTTTGTTGAGTCTGTAGCATGCGGTTAATCACTACCTGCAGTTAACAGAAAATTCTTAAAACTCTACATATTTGAGCAATGAACTTGTCATACAATTTTGTATAAAACTTTTACAGTATAGCATGTGAGATGAGCACCAGAAAACATGTGTTTTGTGGACTAATGTATTCCCTTGAATCCAAAAAGTCCCGTTTTGGATTTAACTGGCTGTAATAAAAATGGACACATTGCTCATCAGCAGATGCATGGCTAAAAGCAAAAATATTTTAAAAGCTTTCTTTGTTTCCTTAAAAAAATCAACTTTGCATTCTAAAATGAAAGTAAACTTTTCTTTTTTTTAAACGTCTCAGTACCTTAGCATTGTTCAAGTTGTCAAAGCTTAGGTAGACAAAGTGCTTCTAAAACACCATTTAAAATATTTATAGATATACATGTTTGTGCACATATACATATTTGTGTGTATATATATGTACATATATATGTTTATTGTCCTACAAGGACTTCACTGGATGAGCAAAATCCAGAGGCCTTTAAAATGTCCACATTTTAAAAACTAAGCTTGTGTAAGAATAGGTAATTATGATTAAAAACTTGAATGAAAAGGTACCCCCATTATTCAAGGGCATTGCAGTACACTGATAGCATCTTGATGATATAAAGGCATTAGTTTTCAACTGTTAAAGACACCATTTTCTTAGCACCATTTCTTAGAACATCCAAACAAATTCAGTGTTTTGCTGTCTATTCATTTATGCTTCTTGTAGCTATTTTGATAAATAAAAGTTAATATTAAGATTACAGTAAAAACTGCATGTTAAAAAGCCATAATTCCAGTATTTCAGTACATTGTATATTCAGCACCAGATGGTATTTTAAGATTCTTGCCCCTGTAATACTACAGTACTTGTTTGATTTGTGTTCCACGACTATGCAAACTTGGTATTATTAAAAGTGGTCACAGATGTGTAGAGTTGTAAGGGGGAAAAATATCACATTTAAATATCATCTCATCCAATAATAGAACCAGTGTTTAAAAATGTAAATTGTGGAACACTTTCTTCTCCACCTTCTTTTTGCATAGAATGCTTTGGTCTTTTGCCTAGATTCCATCTGTGACCACTTAGGAGTCAGTGGAAATTAAGTGCTATGGTAAGATGACCTCTTTCTTTGCTGGTGAGCTGAGGTTCCTCTCACCACATCTGTCAGGAATACTGTGTCCTTTCCCCACTGCCCACATCATGAGAACTACACTAAGGACAGATTGGTTGTGGTCTTTTCAAATGAGGTAACCAACACAAGGGGCGACATCATATATATCTGTTGTAAGGCCCCGTGACCCTAGTGAAGGCGTATGGAGATGTAGTTACTGTGGAGTCTGTGGTCACGGACATGGTCCTTTCGGCAAGGGACTTGATGAAGCGCAGGTAAGTGGGCTCGGCAGGTTCATGCGGCTCAGTGGGCTCCCGTTTCACTTTTTTGCCGTGGGTTTTCTGAGGCACGTAGTCTGGGCCGTACTTTTCACACTCTTCCTCTTTCTCGCGGGCTTTCTCGGCCATTTTGGCTTCCCAGAGCGCCAAGCCATGTTTTGGCTCATTCATGCTCTTGTGCTGGTAAAAGACGAGTGAGATCCTGGTGGGGTGATTCCTGTTGGGATTCTTTAAAGGGGTTGTGGCGTGCAGCTCGCGCTTTGCACACTCGATGAGAATGGACCCATGAGTCGGAGCCACGGCCACTCCCCCAATGTCAGGATCCAGGAAGCTCTGCTCGCTATCAGACCAGACCTCGTCATTGTCCTCGGCAGCACAAGGCTGCTTTTCCTGACTGCCAGCGTCGTGTACTTTGTGGAAGCCTTCCTGGACAGAAGCAGTTCCATCATGGTTAAGACCTGGAAGCGTCTTAGATAACCCATTCGCCGTGTGGGAGAGCACGTCATTCTCCTTGTTTGGGAGATGCAGGGCATGAAGAGAGCTGTTGAACACGCTCGGAGCTGCACTGTAGTTATGGATTAAATGAGAAGATGGGTGATGCTCACCATTTTTATAGTCTGTGTTTGGATTGCTCGGATTGGGTGGTAATCGAGAGGCAGCCCCCATGAAGTGGCCATCCATCTCATGAGTGGAATAAGGGGGAAATGTACCTAGATGGTGTACATTTGGTCTAAGAGTACAACTGCTGAAGGCATCTCCTTGCATATTTTGGTTTCCGTAACCTAAGTACTTAGAAGTAAAACTCTGGCTATTTCCGAACCTCGGCTGGTAAAGCGTATGGATGGGTGGTAGATTTAGCTTAGACAGAGGATCTTGGTTTGGATACCTGTATAGATCCATGGGCTGAGACTGGGGAGAATAGGAACCCAGATATTGGGAGCACTTGTCCATTGATATGCTTCCATTGCATTGATATGATGATGGATATTGGTTATTCTGATTCAAAAGCCCAGGGTAGGGGTTCATGGGATTAGAAGAATTCAAATATGAACCTGCAGCTTGGGATGAGGCGGAATAGAGGTTCATAGGGTCGGCGCCTCCATAAATCTCTGAAGGGCGTGAAGAGCTTGGATAAGGACTAACTGGATTGGGCCTCCTCGTGTATAGACTGGTGGATCCAGCAGAAGTGTAAGAGCTGACAGACTCTGACTGAGGGTTATCAGTGAAGGGGTGATATGGTTGCTGCGGCTGTGGAAGCTGCTTCTGCAGCTGGGGCTGGGGCTGCTGCATGACTGGTCCTGAAAGTCGCAGAAGTTCTGTGGACCGGAAAAGAGAGAGCAAGAACAAACATGCTTGGTCAGCACTTTATGAGAACTAGTGAGGCTGTCTACACGTACGTGAGGACCATCACTAGAATCACGCAACACCCGTCACACGAGGCCGAGAGCAACGTCAGAGCTCTCTAATCACTGTCTGGCATAGTTTTTTGTGTCTAAAGCATTAGAAACCAAATGGCAGAGAACACAGCAGTACATTTTGGTAAGTGGTGAAAAATGTAATGAAACATCCAAAAGCCATTCCATTGAGAGCATCGTGTTCTCTGGAGCTTCCGTGCGTTTGAGCAAGCCACACTCTCTACTTGAAGTGCCCTGCCCCCTCCTCCCCATCTCCCTGCCCTTCCTTGACATAGTCATCCCTTCCTCAAGGAAAACGTCTATAAACCCAACTTCTAGTGCTTTTGTAATACTTTGTCATAGCCACTGCAAACATCAGTCAGATAAAGCAACAGTCATCATGTACTGGAATTATCCATTTTTAGTCCCCTCCTCACCTCACTGCAAAGTAGTCCCTTGAGGGAAAGGACCATGTCTTATTTTACTTTATTTCTCCATTGCCTGGCATGCAATCAAATATGTTAAATAGGTAATGTAGCAAAAAATTTGTTATGGAAGATTCAGCAATGCTATGAGAAAAAGAATGACATTCATTTAAATACCCAAAGCACCTTATACAACTGGCAAACCCTATTTCATTAGCAAGCTTTCCAGGAAGGAAATTTACACAGTTGTAGATACAACTTTAAAGGAACTTTCAGCTTTGTAAATGAAACTTTTAAAAGTCATACTTCTGTTTCATGACCGCACTTAAAAGAAAGAGTAATATGAGATGAGAACAGATAAACGGAGCCGCAATGGCAGTCCTGAGAACTGAAACAATCACTGCGGAGGCCAGTTAGAAGGAACTAGACACAAAGTTCTAACTGATTGTACTTTATAGCTAACTTACAAGAGATACCAGGGAGTGGATAGGATTTACTTCTCTTAGTGTAAGTCAACCAATCAATAAATATTTATTAAACATCTTTGACATATTATTCTAAATTACTTAGTTTTATCCCTGAGCTTCAAAATCAATCAGTAGGGAGACTTGACTTTGTGAAGCAAAGACGGTTGGTCCTAAGCAGAGCATTATACTAATGCAAAAGATATGCATTTTTCTCTTGTTAATGGCTAGGCCAATACCATCTCTGAAATTTGGATATGGACATCACATTGTATGATTTCTCTTTTTAGAGTATTAACTATAGACAAAACAAGAAAGAGAATATCCACTAGCATTGATAAATAATGCTCTATTGCTACTACTACAGATGTGATCTATTTTGATGGGTAAAAGCTTTTTAAGAGCTATACGTGGATTCCCCTCGTAAACCTCAGACTCAACATGGCTAAAGAAAGGTATCTTATTCTCCTGCCCTTCCCTCATAAATCTTATTTTCAAACTTACCTCAATAAATAGTACTGTTTTAATTATCTAGGCTTATAACTTTGGAGTCATCCTTAAATATTTTTTCTCCTTCATTCTAATGGTTTGTCACCAACGTATTGATAATCATTTTGGAAGAATTCGCTTCTGTCATCTTTTGCTATATCTTCATTGCTACCACCAAAATTCAAGCTCTTATTACCTCACTCTTGGTTTACTGCATCAATCTCCAAACTATTAGTTCCTCTGCCTCTAATTTGGCTTGTCTGTCGTTGATGGATTAATACTAATTTCACCATATCACTTACCATAAAACTTTGCCATTTATTATAGAATAAAATCCAAACTTCTCCCTCACACTGGGGCTGATGCAACACCTCACTACCATCTCCAAGAACAAAGCCTGGGCCTTGCTACTTTAGAGAAAATTCTAGTACAGAACTAAGCCCATGATTGAACATAACCTTCCAAAGTTAACAGTGTTCATGTTTAAAAGAAGTGTCACGTAACACATATATCTACAATACTTCACATTAAATTTACCTGCCAACTGTTTCACCTGGCTTGCATTTTCAATCTGTTTTGTACGAGAGGAGGCTGACTTTTCCTTTTCATTCTTATTTGTGCCGTTCTCCAAAGAGGAAAGCTTTTCAGCTGCAGCTTTCTTGGCTTCTAGTTTCCTTTGTCGGCATGTCTTGACTGGCTCTGCTAACATCCTGACTTTCCGTCGAAAAGAACTCAGTACCTGAATGGCACCATTTCGTTTTTTCTCCTCCTGAGCTTCTGCACTCCCAAACTCATCCACATCCGAGACTTTGTAGAGAGGCAGAACATGGAGCTGCTCGTCCTCAGGTTTCCCTCCAATTTCTCGATTGTCTTCTCTAGTGAGGGTGCATACCTGGCAGGGAAGCAAGACAGCACAGCCTCAGTTTCAGTCCAGGTGACAGCTGGTGTGTGTGTGTGTGTGTGTGTGTGTGTGTGTGCAGCACAGCCTCAGTTTCAGTCCAGGTGACAGCTGGTGTGTGTGTGTGTGTGTGTGTGTGTGTGTGTGTGTGTGTGTTTTCCCTTCTCAGTATTTAGATTTGTGGTGCTGGCCTACTGGACCAGATTGGTTTGTTACCATAAAACCATGATTGTCTGTTATTAATGAAAATTGCATCAAAATGTACATCAAGATAAACAAGTTCATGTTGACTTTTTTTTTTTTTTGGGAATCTATCAGGAACTGTTACCTGCAGTGACCCTGTTCTTCACATACATTTCTGACTAAGGGAAGAAGCTTCAAAAAG
The DNA here is from genome assembly GCF_965194825.1 of Balaenoptera physalus. Taxonomy (NCBI): domain Eukaryota; kingdom Metazoa; phylum Chordata; class Mammalia; order Artiodactyla; family Balaenopteridae; genus Balaenoptera; species Balaenoptera physalus. The sequence continues at coordinate 116,594,670 of NC_138884.1, read as the reverse complement.
AAGCTACAAGTTTCCTCTACCAAATGGCTTCCTCTGCTTTTGGTAACATCACATTCGCCTCATCTCATACTTTGTACACAAAGAGATTTCACATCTTTCCTCACACCTAACTCTCCTTAACTGTGTTTAAGAAATTTCCACAGGATACCAAAGTGAAAAATCTAAATAATGTAAAATTGAAGATTTGATTGATACAGGTAATATGTAAGTTAACACTGCTTCTACCTTTCTTTTCCCTCCTCTGTACTTTATGAAATCTAACTTATTGTTTCTCTTCTCACTCATTTCTCTTCTGAAAAGAAAAAAAAAAAGCTACTTCTGCTGCTTTGATAATTTGATGGTACTTTTTTTCTTTTGTTGGCCACAATCACATTGGTTTTGATGAAAGATTGTTTGTTGGTTTTAAAATACTAGCTTTTAGTATTTAGTGTTTTTAATTAACGGAGAAAATGTGACCACAGTTATTTAAAACCCAAGGTAATACAAAAGCATTGAAAGATACTCTTGAAAGGAATGTGATGATTATATTAGATTTACCTTTATAAATAAGTTTAACACGCAATGGTATTAAAATGAGCGTTTCACTTCGTACACATAAGTCTTCCCAAATCCTTGCCTCTGAGCACTTGTCACCTTTTCCCACAATTTATCCCTACTCGCTTCTACCTCTCTAGTGCTGCTTTCCATTTCACCTCACAGAAGCTGTGACCTATCAGAGGCAAATTCCCCTTCATTCAAAAACTTTCTCATCCTCTGCCCACTCTCCATCACCTTGCTGGAGAGAAACCTGGTTATCTTCAAGACCTACTATAGCTCCAGCGCTCATTTATTTCTTCTGCTTCCCAGAATCTAGCAGAGCCTCCAAATGATGAGCAGGTGTTCAATACCTGATGCGTGATGGTGTTAGATACTGAGGATAAGTCTCATGTTCGTTCTCCTGGATCAGAAATCAGCAAACAAGGGCCTGTGGCCAAACTGCCTTGCAGCCTGTTTTTGCATGGCCAGTGAACTAAGAATGGTTTTTTTGCATTTTTCAAGAACTTTTTATTGAAAAAATCCCAAACAAAGAATATGACAGAGATCCTATGTGGCCTGCAAAGCTTTTAACAGAAAACTTTTCCAACCCCTGCTCTAGACCATTAAACCAATACCTTCTTTGCTTCTCAACAAAAATTTCACACCAGATTCCTCGAATTAATTCCACTACTGCCTACTATCTCTCTGAATTCTTTTCTACACTATAATTTAACTATAGTGCCTGCCTCCTATTTTCCATGTTAGGTCTCATTGGTCATCTTCCTCAATTACACCTGTATCCATGTTGATAACTCATTAGGTTGATTAATTTATAGTTTCTGTACTTGAGCTTTTTCATTCTTTTTTTTTTTTTAAGTCCTGAAAATTACATATTTAAGACATATCACAGTTTTTGTGGTATATACCATGATGTTTTCATAAGGATTTTTTAAAATTAATTAATTAATTAATTTATTTTTGGCTGTGTTGGGTCTTTGTTTCTGTGCGAGGGCTTTCTCTAGTTGTGGTGAGTGGGGGCCACTCTTCATCGCGGTGCGCGGGCCTCTCACTGTCGCCGCCTCTCTTGTTGCAGAGCACAGGCTCCAGACGCGCAGGCTCAGTAGTTGTGGCTCACGGGCCTAGTTGCTCCGTGGCATGTGGGATCTTCTCAGACCAGGGCTCGAACCCGTGTCCCCTGCATTGGCAGGCAGATTCTCAACCACTGTGCCACCAGGGAAGCCCCTTTCATTCTTTATCTCCACTCTGAGTCACCTCTTTAGGTGCAAGGCCACACCCCGGGTTTTGATGGTATGCAACATTGCTCCCCCCTAAGATGGATCCATTTCCTCCCCTTACCAAAGCCTTCAAATACAAGGACCAATCCATTTTACCCACTGTAATATGTAGTTACAATGGGTTCTTTTGCACTTTGAACCTTCTGTAGTAGTTGGTGTGACATCGACGATGCATTTTTCATTTATACTTTTCTCTGCAAGCTGGACTGGTACCTTAGCTTGTATATGGCTTTTTGCTTAACTGATTATAACCTACTAGATATCTGACAGTGAATTTTGAAAGAATTTTTTTGGGCATCTAATTGTAGCTGGCGAGGCTTAGTCACTGGTTTAGATTAGCACCAAGAATTTCCATGATTTTCACATGCTTGTCAATACAGTTTTCCACTAATGTGCCATGCCAACCTGTTAGAAGAGTACTAGTTATGTGAAACAAGGTCACCTTGAAATAGCAATCATTCATGAAAACACTCTTCTCTGCAGGGACACCGGCAGAAAACATATTACTCTAAATGCAGCTAACTTCCAGTCCTCTACTCTGCAACAGGACATGCTGCTAACCTCTCCTCAGCACCACTTACCAACGTGCTGCCATTCTGCATGTTGTGCAAGTCTCTATGGGCATGAGCACAGAAGTCCAAACATGCAGTGACCCCTGAGAATGGACGGCCTTCCTTCAGACCCAGACGACACTCTGGTGCTCTGTGTTCATATTCAATCTGAAAAATAGAAGCGAGTGTGTGACTGGGGAAGTACTTAGGCATTTCAAATTTTTAGGCACACATTTGAGAAAAAAGTACAAGACCTGTGTACTGAGCAGGTCAAAAAGGTTCCTTAGTATTATATTTTATATCCCCAAATACAATGGAATGACACAAAATAGAGCAAATGCCTTGACACAGTAAAGTTATTTAATAGTGTTACTGAGCTATAATTGACTTACACTTTAAATATATGCTGTTTATTGTACTATTTGATTTTATATATATATACACACACACACATATACATACATGAAACCACTACCACAATCAAAATAATGTACATATCTATCATTCCCAAAAGTTTCCTCACACCTCTTTATAATTCATGCCTCCCACTTTGTTCCCAGGCAACTACTGATCTGCTTCCTGTCACTAGAGATTATTGTAGTTTGCATTTTCTAGAATTTTACATAAATAAATCCATTTTGAGTTGATTTTTACATAGGGTACGAGATTAAGAGTCAAAGAATTTTTTTCCATATGGATATCCAACTGTTCAAACACTGCTGGGTAAAAAGTTTACACTTATCCCATTGAATTGCCTTTGTTGAAAATCAATTGACCATACATGTTGAATCTATTTCCAGACTCTCTATTCTGATCTTTTGTTATGCAATGGTGTGCTGGTGTGTGTGTGTATGTATGTGTGTATATGCCAATAATCAACTGTCTTGATTACTAGTAAATGTGGATTTGTAGTAAATCTTGAAATCAGGGAGTAAAGGTATTCAAATTCTGTTCTTTAGAAAAAAAGTTTGACTATTACAGGTTCTTTACATTTCTATTTATGTTAGAATCACCTTGTCAATTCCTTCAGAACACCTGGTGAGATTTTGATAGGTCATATACTGAATCCATTGATTAATTTGGGGAAAACTGACATCTTAATAATACTTAGTCTTGTGATCCATGAACATGGTATATCATTCCAGTTATTTAGGTCTTTTATAATTTCTCTCAGAAATGTTTTGCAGTTTTCAGGGCACAGGTCTTGTACATTTTTGTCAAATATATATTAAGAATTTCATATTTTTGATGCTATTTTAATTGTTATTGGTTTTCATTTCAATTTTTAATGGTTTATTGCTAGTATACAGAAATACAATCGATTTTTGTATTTTGCAACTGTGCTAAACCATTTTTTAGTTCTAGGAGGATTTTTGGTAGACTCTTTGGGACTTTCCACACACATGTTGTCTGCAAATAAGGATAGTTTCATTTCTTCATATTCAATCTGTATCCTTTTTATTTTCTTTTTCTTGCCTATTGCACTAAAATTTCCAGTTAGATGTTAAATAGAATAAGATACAAGTATATATTATACAGTACAAGGAATATAGTCAACATTGTATAATAATTATAAATGGAGTATAATCTTTAACAATTGTGAATCACTATGTTGTACATGCGAAACATATAATATTGTAAATCAACTATACCTCAATTAAAAAAATTAGGTTGCCACAAAAAGCTTGCTGGCAAGATGAGAACTATTCTTGAAAACATCACTTGAATTTTCTTAAGCAAACAGTCATTTGATAAAGAGTAAAAATTATTTATTTTTATTATTATTAAAAAAAAAGATGTTAAACTAGAAGTGGTGAGAATGGACATGCTTTTCTTGTTCCCAATGTATAATGTGTTTTTAAAAAATTTTAGCTTTCCATTTACTGAGTTTTCACAGACGGCAAAGCCTACCTTAGGTAATAGGCATGATCCCATTACAATAAAATAGCATTAAAAAGTTTCATGTCACAAAACGGAGCAAAGAAATTACAGTTCCACCTAGCTGAGCAAGTTAAGGAATGAAATGCTTCTTTAACTTGCTGCTTTACCATAAAAACGCTAAGCACTTTAGTTCTTTCACCATTATGTGTGACGTTAGTTTTAGGTTTTTCATCTATGCCCTTTATCAGGCTGAGGAAGTTTCCTTCTATAGATGTTAAATTTTGTCAAATGCTTTTACCCTATCTCTTGAGATAGTTTTCCCCATTATGTTGGTTAATATGGTGAATCACATTGATTGATCTTTGAGTGTTAAATGAACAAGCTGCTCCTGAAATAAACTCCATTTGATCATAATATATTATCCCTTTTACACATCGTTGGATGTATTTAGATGAAATTTTGTTAAGAATTTTCACATCAATATTCATGAAGATCATTGGACTTTATTTTTTCTTTAATGCCCCTGTCTGATTTTAGTACCAGGATATTTCCAGCCTCATAGAATGAGTTGGGAAGTACTTACTCCTCTGCTACCATCTAGAAGAGTTTCCATTGAACTATTCTTTCTTTCTTAAGTAATGAGTGAAATTTGGAAGGGAAATCATCTGGGCCTGGAGCTTTCTTTTTGGGAAAGTTTTTAATTACAAATTCAATTTTTTAATAGATATAGGACTACTCATGGTATTTTTTCTTTAGTAAGCTTCTGTAATTTGTGCCTTTCAAGGACTTTGCCCATTTCATCTAAGTCATTAAATTTATTTTCATAAAGTTTTAATAATGTTTTCATTATTATTCTTTTACTGTCTGTAGGATATGTAATGGTGTCTCATCTCTAATTCTTGATATTGACAATTTGTACCTTCTCTTTTTTTCTTGAACAAATTGACTCAAAGTACTAGCTTTTGGTTTCACTGATATATTCTGTTTTCTGTATTCTATTTCATTGATTTCTGTTCTTACCTTTAGTTTTTCCTTCCTTCTGCCTTTTATATGGCTAAAATTGCTCTTTTTCCAAGCTTCATAGGATATAAGCATAGATCATTGATTTGAGACTTTATATAACATTTCTGATATAAATGTTCAATGTTATAAATCTTTATCTAAGTAAGCGTCATAGCTGCATCCCACAAATTTCAATGTCACATCTTCATTTTCATTCAGTTTGAAATACTTTCTCCCTTGTGATTTATTCTTTGGCCCACAGGTCATTTAGAAATAAGTTGCTAAGTTTCCAGATATTTAGGGATTTTGTAAGTATCCTTCTGGTACAGATTTTCAATTTAATTTCATTGTGATCAGATAACATATTTTGTGGCTTTTAAATTTATCAACACTTGTTTCATGACCCAGAATATAAACTATCTTGGTAAATCATCCTTGTATATTTGAAAATAATGTTAATTCTGTCATTGCATGGGGAGTTCTATACATAACATCAATTTCGTTAAGTGTTGTTCAAGTCTTCTGTCCTCTTACTAATCTTCTGTCTACTTGTTCTAATGGTTTGAGAGAGAGATATTGAAAACGGACTGTAACTGGAGCTTTGTTTTTAGTTGTATCAGTTTTTGTTTAATAAAATTTAAAGCTATTATTAGATGCATAGTTAGGATTATCATATTCTCTTGCTAAACTGACCTTTTTATTATTATAAAATGATCCTCTTTATGATATTCTTTGCTATGAAATCTACTTTGCTATTAATATCATTCCAGCTTTCTTTTGATTGACAGCACGGTATTTCTTGGTTCTTGCTTTCTTAAATATCACAATTGTTCTGTATTAATGTGATTATTCAATATCACAAGCTCTGCCTTTTAATTGGGAGTGTTAAAAAAATTTACATTTAATGTGGTTTTTGATATGGCTGGGATTAAATATACCATTTGCTATTTGTTTTGTATTTGTTTTAGCTTTCTTTTAGTTCCATATTTTAATTTTATTTAATTAATTAATTTATTTATTTATGGCTGTGTTGGGTCTTCGTTTCTGTGCAAGGGCTTTCTCTAGTTGCGGCAAGTGGGGGCCACTCTTCACTGCAGTGTGCGGGCCTCTCTCTATCGCGGCCTCTCTTGTTGCGGAGCACAGGCTCCAGATGCGCAGGCTCAGTAATTGTGGCTCACGGGCCCAGTTGCTCTGCAGCACGTGGGATCTTCCCAGACCAGGGCTCGAACCCGTGTCCCCTGCATTGGCAGGCAGATTCTCAACCACTGCACCACCCGGGAAGCCCTAGTTCCATATTTTAAAATATGTTTTGGGATTAAGTCCATTCTCATCTCTTTACTGGGGGATTAGTTATACACTTTTTGTTAGTGGCTGCCTGCTTTAAGGTTTACAGTGTAGTGTACAGTCTATATTCAAGTAATATACCATTCCATCCATATATAATATAAGAATCTTACAACAGTATATTTCCAATCCCCAAGCATCTGTGCTACTTTTACATGTTATAAACCTTAAATTACATTTTTAATATATTTTAAAATAACAAACTATCTTGTAAAGAAATTTTTTAAATAAGGGGAAAAAGTCTTTTTACTCGCATATCTACTATTTATGATGTTTTCATTCCTTTTTGCTAATCCATATTCTATCTGGTATCATTTTTCTTTCTATCAGAGGGCTTCCTTTAACACTTTTGAAGTTTTAGTCTGCCGGTGGTGGTAAATTATTTATTTCAGCTTTTGTATGCCTGAAAAAAAAAAAATCTTTATTTTGCCTTCACTTTTGAGAGCTGTTTTTACTGGTTATAGATTTCTAGATTGATAGTCTTTTTTTTTTTCTTTCTGTACTTTAAGGATGTTTTTCCTCTTTTTTCTTGCATCTTTCTCAGACTTTAAGTCTTGTGTGTCTATTATCCATTTTTTCCCTATAAGTAATGTCTTTTTTCCCCCATCTACTTTTCACATTTTCTCTTAATCACTGTAAGCAAATTGATTTTAATGTGATTTTATACAGTTTCTTCATATCTCCCCCCCCCCACCCGCCACCCCACCATTTGGGGCTTGCTGAGCTTCTGGGATCAATGGGTTTATCGTTTTGAACAAACTTGAAAAATAATTGGCCATTATATTTAAAAATATTTTTCTGTCCTCCTTTTGGGACTCTAATTACACATATATTACTGTAATAATATTGTGCGATGCTGTGATCTAGTTAGCTTTATTCTGTTCCTTGAATAAAAATGTATACAAAATCTAGCTGGTCCTTAGACACATGCCATCTCATAAGAAATACCATGCAGGGGTCTGTGAATGGATTACTGGAAATTTATCTCTATGTCTGGAGATAGTTCTAAGTGCATGGCTTTCTGATGGTGTAAATCTGTGCTGTTCAATACGGCAGCTACTAGCCACATGTAGCAATTTACATTTAAGTTAATTAAAATGAAAAGTTCATTAACTCAGTTGCACTAACCACATATCAAGTGTTCAGTAACCACATGTGGCTAGTAACTACCGTTCTGAACAGTGTAGACAGAAAATATTTCCATTGTCATAGAAAGTTTTCTTGGTTTAAAATGTCATCTCCACACATGACGAAAGCACATGATTTTGAGATTTGAGCCTGCTAATTCAGTCCTAAAGTTTAATGGTAAGATAACCATAGAAAAGATGATAGAGAAATATAACTCTAGTGGATAGATATAAAGGATATTTAAGTTAAGAAAACCTATATTCTAATTCCATGGAGCTCACAGAAGAAATGCTGTGAAGAGCCAATGAAGCTTAACTTCAGCAATAAGACTTTATAAAATCAAGGAACAAAGCAAAGAAGAACATTCATATATGAGAAATAAAGGTACTATATTCAGTTGGGGGAAGGAGGCAAATACCAAATAGTAGACTTTCACAGCACCTATAACCTTGATGTGTTATGTATACTGTAGGAAAAGATCACATGGCTGTTTTCTGGGGTCTCTAAACCATGTTAAGACATATGGATAAACTTTCCAGTAGTACCTACCATGCAATATAAAAAAAACACCTTATTCGTTCTTAGCCATTAGTTGATTTAGTTTATATAGACATTACATTTATTTTTTAATGTATGAGTGTATGTATGTATTTAAATTTTATTTTATTGTGGTAAGAACACTTAACATAAGAGCTACACTTTTAACAAATTTTTAAATGTACATTATCGTTGACTATAGGTACGATTGTACAGCACATCTGTAGACCTTATTCATCTTGCTTAACTGAAACTTCATGCCAATTGTTTAGTATATCTATCTACACATTTACTCATATACAAATATTAAAACACATCTAAGGAATTATACCTAATAATCTTGTTATAACTTAAAAACTTGGGGCATCTTCATATTTTAGATACTCCAGGTTCAGGAAATGCATAAAATACTCCAAACAAAAAGTAATAGTGTAGAATATAAATGCTTAGATAATCAAGTTTGTATGAGACAGTCTATAATAGGAATCAAAGGAGTAAGAACATCAATGCTTGTTGTTCTGTCCCTTTCCCCAGTTAAAGCCATTTGATTAATATCCCCTATAAAAAATTCACTCAACAGAAAATGGCCAAACTTGAAATCTAGCAACATAGACTCAATTTATTTTCTTTTTATAGCTTGATTTATTATTTTGCTCACCAGAATTATTTTACAACAGTAGCAAACCATTCCTTATACTTTTCTGTGACACTGATTGAAATAGGTAAGGTTGTAAAAATGACAGTATTAATCCCACTGTTATTAATAGCATTTAAAATAATTTTCATAGACATTAACATATATCTCTAAATATCTAGGTTGTGACATAAAACAACTTATAAAGAGACAGTCATTATTAAAGTTGCCTCCTGCTTCCACTTAAAAAAAAAAAAAAAGATGAATTGAGGTTTGGGGAAAATGTTAAAGTCCACAACGGAAACAAGAATAGCTAAATTGTTGACTAGAATTGGTGCCCTGTCTATCTCTGCTACGTAGACTAATCTAGTCCCCTTAGAGTCTTTAACATTATTAAGTAAATGACAATGTTTGCAAAATGTGTCACACTTCACGCTTTCCCGTATCCATGCTGCTGTGTACTCTGCTCTGAATACCTTCTCATCACCTCAAGCTTTCCTCCATCTATCAACTTTCCTCTTCCTCTTAAATCTTTAACCTCTTCTATTCCATTGCTCCTACCCCCAGTCCTTCCTTCACTGGTTTCTCTTCCCCCACTCACCCCTAAAATGTTAAATATTAAAATCATTAGCCCCTTCTCCTCTTTGTAATCTTCACTCTGAAAAATTGTATTTACTACTAACTACTTCCTGCATTTTGATAACTCCCAAATCACAGTGCTAACCTGGATTTGTCTCCCGATTTTTCTTTTAATTATCCTAGAAGTATGTCAAACCTAGCATGTCCAAAATGAAATTTGTCATCTTCTCCTTATCTCCTCCAAACTTACTTTTCCTCACTGATTCCTAAAACTAATAGAACCACCTGTCCAAGCCAGAAATTTGGTGGACCCTCAAATTCTCTCTTTTGCTCATTCTCAAATCTGATTGGTCACTAAGTTTATAAGTTCCACCAAATATTTCACATACTTATTTCATTTTCTCTATCACTACTGCTATTTCGTTAAATTAGGACCTTAACGTCTCTTGCCCAGTGATTGCAGTAGCTTACTTCTCTAATTTAATCTTCTATAATCTAAGCTGTATTTCATTTATTTGGCTTGAGTGACCTTTTCAAGTTAAATCACTTCACCCTCACCGTCCCCAATATACACTTAGAACACCCCAGTGGTAGGCCTCTTACCTATAAGATAAAGTTCAAAGATCTTTGTATGGCCTGCAAGGCCATCTGTGACCTTAACATCTCTGCTTTCAGGGAGAACCTTTTTGTTCCTTCAGAAATGTGTGCATACTTCTGTCCCAGCTGTTATCATTTTTTTCTATAGCTGGCATTTTACATATCTCTGTCTCCTCTAAGGAAGGAGTTTTGTAAAGACAGAGAATCTGCATTGCTCATCTTAATGTCCACAGTGACTAAACAAAGCATCTGGTTCATAACAGGCTTTCATTTAGTGCTTTTGCTGTTGATGTTATGGAAACAGTGTAGACTTCACAGTCTTTTGCCTCCTTCACGAGCATTTCTGAACAAATCACCTGGCCTTCCATATAGGTACAACCCAGCACACACTTAGAAAATAGGAAAGGAAAAAGAAAAAGGAAAAATCTAGCAAAATCTGACGTATCTCGACACATGTATACACACTTACAAAGTAGTACACCCATAGCTTTACATGTATAGATTTGCTGTGGAAACAGTTAACAGGTGGTTAGAACCTATAGTATGAGCCATATAATTGCAATTAATCACTAAAGTCTGCTTACAGAGATAAAATTATCCATATGAGAACAAGATTAGTAGGTAAAACAGCTTGTGAGCCTTAAAAGCTCATTATCTTTACAGATTAAAAGACCAAAAATACACTCTTTTGGATGGTGTAATTTTCATATATCAAATTTTCATATATCAAAAACAGAACACTGCAGTGGTTTCAACAATTAGGAAGAGAAAAAGTTAGAAAAATAAAGGAAAATCGTTGCTTCAAAAATATTTTTGGAAAGATAGGCCATCAGTAATGAGTAAGTAAAGTGTTCTAATCATTGTCAATAACTGTTTAAACTTACCTGATTATTATATGCATCAGGTGCAAGTTTCTTGTATGTTGGTGCCATAAGAGTGGACAGGTTTTGTAAATGAGACTCCAGTTTCTCTTCCTGTATAAAATGAATAATTCTACATATTAAATTCTAAATCCAATCTATCCATATATGAGAGAGGCTATCAATTAGATCTTTTCCCCTACATCTTAGATCCAAATCACAAATATATATCGTCTCATTAAATATCGGCTTGGCCAAAAAGTTTGTTCGGGGTTTTTCCCATAACATCTTTGGCCAACCCAATAACTAAATATCATCTTAACGTGACTATTTCTAAGTGAAAAGCACAGACCATATATCACCTATTTTTGTATGTGCTGTTAAATGTCTAGCTCTTTGGTATTTACATGAGATTAATCAATTTTCTACTTTGCATGCAGATATTTGGCATTTTATTAATATAAGTCTATGCTGGTAGCAGGATTAGGAGAATGAAGCCATACGGTCTTTGAAAGGTCACATTCTCTATTCTTCTCCAATTAGTGGCCGAGGAAGATGAGCTATTAAAAGGATTTGTTTGGTTTAATCTATTTCTAATCTTTATATTTTAAATGTTTATAAAAAATAGCATTACAAAATTTGAAATGATCACTCCATAGAACTAAAAATTACTGTGATTCAAATATGAATAAAACTCTAAGAACTATAATGTGGTATATATAAAAAACTTTGTAAAGTTTACTTGAGAGGAAAAATGTTCAGGTATATTTCCCCCCCCACCCCCAAGCAAAGAATATGCTTTTTTAAATGGTAGGGGACAATACTCAGTTGTTCTATTCATACTTAGAAGTTCTCATTTCACATTGATATTTCTCTAAAAACCTTGGGAGATGTAAGCAGCTGGCAGCAATATACTTGTTTGCATTTTAGAAGGTAAGGAGGTTTCTGACTGGAGTCCTCCTACCTAACAGAGGGAGGATGTCACTAGCCATCCCCTGCATTTGTTTACATGAAACACAGAGTGATAAACATTTATGAAGTAGTGGTGAAAATGCTCTCCAGTGTGAAAATTAAAAGTGTAAGACAGCAGGCAAAATTGCTATTCATTAGGTTTATTAAATATTTGTGTGTTTTCTTTTCTTTTTTTTTTTAAAAGGAACCATTTTGAGATATGTCAGGGCACACGGTTTTTTATTTATTTATTTATTTATTTATTTATTTATTTATGGCTGTGTTGGCTCTTCGTTTCTGTGTGAGGGCTTTCTCTAGTTGTGGCAAGCGGTGGCCACTCTTCATCGCGGTGCGTGGGCCTCTCGTTGCGGGGCACAGGCTCCAGACGCGCAGGCTCAGTAATTGTGGCTCACGGGCCCAGTTGCTCCGCGGCATGTGGGATCTTCCCAGACCAGGGCTCGAACCCGTGTCCCCTGCATTGGCAGGCAGATTCTCAACCACTGCGCCACCAGGGAAGCCCCTTGTGTGTTTTCTTATGCAAAGAGGATATCTAGCACATTAATACAGCTTATTAAAATGTTATGATTCTATGAAAAATTTATATCATGACTTGAAGAGCTTTTGCACTTTATTAAACTTCCACTTACTATTATAGTCACAAATAATAAAGCTAACAAACTTTTCAAAGGGACATATAAAAATTATTACATCAATAGTATAATTGCATATTTCAATTGCATTGAAAATTTGAAAGAAAATTATAACATGTATAGATTTACTAAAAATTTGATCATATATGAATGCTAAATATACTGAGGTTTTCTGATTATTCAATTAGCATACTCTAGAATACATGCTACCCAAAAGTTGTTAAATGTGATACCAGTCTACAAGTTATATTTTGAGAAATATATATTCTAGAGAAGGACAAAAACCAGTGATGTCAATGAGAAATCAATGTTCATTTATTTCAACTACACCTTTATATTAAAATCTAAATATGTTTTAGTTACTTGAATGCATTTATTATAGTAACATTAAGCCATCAAATCTCATGGGTTGAAAATGTGACTAGAAATGGACTTTTATGAATGTGGCAGTCACGAACATGATTTCTATAATTCAGGTTCAAAAGATGAAAAGTTCTAACACTGAAGTAGTAATATTTAGTTTTAATATGTAAATGACAGCTGTGTAAAACTCTGGAGTTTACATAAAAGACAAAGAATAAATGTAAAAGGCCATAAGTATAGTTTATGTTGATCAAACTTTATTACTTTAGTAGCACATGGTTGTTATTATGCTAATTTTATAAAATATTATTATGTGTGTCTACAGTTTAGCCAAAATTTTACTGATCTATCTCTGAGATGAAATTCTCTGTTAATGAGAGTTTGAGTATATTATATTGTTCACTTCATCTGTGCTCATCAATTCTCCATGAAAAATAAACAGATTATACATCAGGAAGTAAACAAACCTCTTTTGGGTCATCCCCAAGCAGCTTAAATTTTCTTGGGATCTTGCTTCTGGCAAACTTACATCCATTGTAGTACATGCTCCATGAACAACCAAAAGAAAAGGAGGCACCACAGGTCTCTGGGTCCAGCCCCTGACAGGCACACGTTCTCCTGAGAAATCAAAGAACCAAGTTCATGACTATGGATAGCACTGTCCAGGCTATCAATCTCATATTCTGGGTGCCTACATTCCAAAATGAATGCAAATTAGTTTTGAAAGAAGTCTAACTCTATATTAAGCTGTGCCACAATCACATTAGAAAAGCACTATTTCGATTGACTTTAAAAGACAACTTAAACATTTTATTGTAGTATAATACACACAGAGAAAGTACACATAATTTTATAGCTTCTAATCACTCACAAATGAAACATACACAAGTGAGTGCCACTCAAACTAAGAAACAAAACATATACTTGCACCCCGAAATCCCATCTTATATTTCCTTCCAGGCATTGTCCTCCTAACAGTAACTTCTATCAGAAGAGATTAGCTCTGCCTACTTTTATCCTATATAAAATATACTATATTCCTACTGAATATAGTGTGTATGTATGTATGTGTGTGTGTATATATATGCCTATTTTTATACTATATATACTATAAACCTACTGAATTTAGTGTGTGTGTATATAAATGTGTGTGTATATATATATATATATAGTTTTGCCCATTTTTATACAATGTATAGTATAGTACACACACATATGTATAGTTTTGACTATTTTTATACTACATATAGTATGCCATATATTTCTATACTATAGTATAAAAATAGGCAAAACTGTATGTGTATACATATATGTACACATATACATACACACATACGTACATAACATACACATGTATATGCAATTATCTAGTATAAGCTTATTTGTGTCTTGCTTCTTCAACATTGTTTGGAATATCCATCCACATTGTTGCATGTAGTTATACTTTATATTGATGTATTTATTCACTGAGTACAGTTTCTATTATATGGATATGTCACAAATTAATCGTTCCACCATTGATGGGCATTTGAGTGCTTTCTAGTTTTTGGCTAAAATACAGTATTGTGACTTCACATCCCAAGTCAGTTCTATCCTAAGGGCGATAAACAGACAAACAAGCAAAGAAACCAAAAATTAAAAACAGGATAAAACAACCCCCTAGGAAAACTATATTCAGTAGGTATTTTTTCACAGCTGTATTGAGGTATAATTGACAAATAAAATTGTAAGATATTCAAAGTATACAACGTGATGATTTGATATAAGCATATATTATGAAAGGATTTTCCCATCAAGTTAATTAACACATCTATCACCTCACATATTTTTTTTTTCTTGCAATGAACATTTAAGTTCAACTCTTTTAGCAAATTTCAGTTATATAGTAAGGTGTTATCAACTATAGTCATTAGATCCTGAGACCTTACTCATTTTATAACTGAAAGATTATATATACCCTTTTACCAACCTCTCCCTATTTCCCTCATCCCCCAGCCTCTCACAACTTTTCTACTCTCTTTCTGTGAGTTTGACTTTTGTTTTTTGTTTTTGATTCCACATATAAGTAATATCAGGTATCTGTCTTTCTCTGTCTGGCTTATTTCACTTAGCATAATCCCCTCCAGATTCCTCCATGTTGTCGAAAATGGCAGGATTTCCTTTTTTAAAAGCTGAATAATATTCCTGTGTGTGTGTTCACAAACCACATCTTTATCCATTTACCCATTGATGGACACTTAGGTTGTCTCCACACCTTGGTTACTGTGAATAATGCTGCAATTGGAATGCAGATATCCCTTTGAGATAATGATTTCACTTCCTTTGGATACATGTTAAGAAGTGGATCGTTTGTTTATGTATGGCTCTCCTGACCTCATTGGACAACAGTAGTCTTATTTGTAGTAATGATATTATTTTGAAATTACTTATGTATGTTGTGACATGAAAAAATCATTGTTAATGTCAAGAAATAAGAATTTCAGTGTAAGATGAAATAAGTCTAAAGATAAGTAAATACCCTGTAAAATCCTATGAATAGGAAATAGTATGAACTCACGATATGAATTAAAAAGCTCAAATTTTCTCTTTCAAAAAAAAAAATTACTTCTTATATCAGCCCACTGAAAATGCCTAAAGTAACAATATCTTTGTAGCAATGGGCACATCTGGATACATACTGTGATCTCTAAATATCATTTCTCATTGAAATGAATATAGGTTAAAATCCATGAGGGGTTTTTTTTTTTTTTTTTTTTTTCAAATGAGTTAGTTAATAATGATACCAAAAAGAAAGAACAAACTAACTGATCATTTTTGGATGGTTACTAAAGCACCAAATCACTATTTTGAAATTTCACAACTAAGGATACTTACCATGCATTATTCTGTCATTTGTTTACAAACTATATTTAATGGTAACCAAACAGTTGATAATGAAAAGTTCTTTAAAGAATTCCATCTAATAAATGCAGAAGGAATGTTATAATTAGAAGTTACAATTTTACAGATGTCAGCAAAAACGGCAGAATAAGGATCTCTGAAAATACCCTCCTCCACAAAAGCAAAAAGAAACCTGGTAAATATTGTCAGAATCAATTCTTCAGAAATATGGAAATTAACAAAAGACTTGCAGCAGTCCAGGAAGCATTTCTTCAAGAAAGGCAATGAAATTTTGGTAGGAAGCTAAGCCTTGCAGTGTTTTAACTTGCCCTTTTCCCACTGTCCCCAGAACTCCACGACAGCCTTGAAAACCAACAGCCCACATTTATGGTGAAAATCAGCAGGCTGGCAACCACTGGAGAGGGTAGAATTAGGCTGGATATCCTCCAAAGCCCCATTCCTAGAGAAATGTCATTATTTTACCTATTTGGTAGTTCTCTAGAAGACACCACTGGCAAGGCTTTCTTCATTTGATCTGACTTGGAGTTCACCTATTGTATATAGCCTTTTCCCCACTGGAGATATTTGTTGAAAATAGTCAGAGGCAATTGTTGAACATTGCAGCTGCCTGAGGTCTTGGTAGACAAAACTAGCTAGACTGACCAAGAAAAAGAAAGAAGACCCAAATTACTAAAAAATTAGAAATGAAACAGAGGATACTACCAATGACCTTATAAAAAGCATTATAAGGGAATACTATAAAAATGATCTATCAACAGGTTAGATAACTTAGATGAAATGGACAAATTCCCAGAAAGCACAAACTACTGAAACTGACTCAAGAAGAAATAGAAAATATGAATAGACCTATAACAAAAAGACTGAATTAGTAATCAAAAAACTTCCCACAAGGATAAGCCCAAGAGTATATGATTTTGCTGGTGAATTCCACTGAACAGTTAAAAAATTAGCCCCAATCCTTTACAAATTCTTCCAAATAATATAAGAGGGAACCCTTTTCAATGTATTCTATGAATCCAGTATTACCCTGAAACCAAAAACAAAGACATCACAAGAAAACTATAGACCAATATCCCTTATCAATATAGATGAAAAAAATCCTCAATAAAATACTAGCAAATGGAATCCAGCAACATATACAAAAAGTATACATTATGGCCAAGTAATATCTATCCCAGAAATGCAATGTTGGTCCAATGTATAAAAATCAATCAATATGAAATACCACATTAACAAAGTGAAATGCAGAAAAAGCATTTGAGAAAAGTACAACAACCTTTCATGATAAAAATACTCAACCTAGGAATAGAAAAAAATCTTACTCAACCTGACAAAGAACATTTACAAAAACCCTACATTTAGCATCATACCTAATGGTGAAAAGCTGAAAGAAATCAGAGACAAGCAATAGCTGCTTGCTGTTGCCAATTCTGTTCAGTATCTACTCTAGGTTCTAGCCAGGGAAATTATGCAAAAGGATCAAAAAAAAGAAAAAAGTAGACACCTAGATGGAAATGAAGAAATTAAACTATCTCTATTTGTAGATGACATGATTTTGTATGTATAAATCCTAAGGAATCCACCAAAAAAATTTAGCACTAATAAACTAGTTAAATAAGTTTGTAGGATATAAGATTAATATATAAAAACCAATTGTGTAAGTGTATCCTGGCAATGAACAATCCAAAAAAATATCAAAATAATTCTACCTAAAATAAGCATCAAAAAGAATAAAATATTTAGAAATTTGACAAAAGACGTGTAGGACTTGTACACTGAAAACTATAAAACATCATTGAAAGAAATTAAAAACCTAAATAAATGTAAAGACATCCTGTGCTAATAAATAGGAAGACTTAATATTGTTAAGATGTCAACACTTCCCAATTAATTTGCTGATTCAACAGAACCTCTGTCAAAATCCCAGATGGGGAAATTATTAAGTTCATCCTAAAATTCACAGGGACATGAAAAGGACCCAGAGTATCCTGTAGGATACTGTAAGGATCCTGTAAAAGAAAAACAGTTGGAAGATTTATACATTCCAATTTCAAAACTTACTACAGCAACTACAGCAATCAACAACATATAGTATTGGCATAAGGATAGATATGTAAATTAATGGAACAGAAGAATCCTGAAATGACACATACATCTTTGTCAATTAATCTTCAACGAGAATGAGAAAACCATTCAATATGGAAAAAAGTCTCTACAACAAATGGTGCTGAGACAACTGGATAGTCACATGCAAAAAAATGAAGTTGAACTCTTATCTCACATCATAACAATGATCAAAGACCCAAATGTAAGAGCTAAAACTATAATATTCTGGGAAGAAAACACTGGGGTAAATCTTTAATACCCTGGATTAGGCAATGATTTCTTAGATATGACACTGAAAGTACAAGCAGTTAATTTAAAAAAATTGACTTCATCAAAATTAAAAACTTTTGTGCTTCAAGGATATCATCAAATGAAGAGACAACCTACAGAATGAGAAAATATCTGCAAGCCATACATCTGATGAGTTCTAGTATCCAGAATATATAAAGAACTCTTATAACTCAGAAAACAATTAATTTAAAAAGGAGTAAAGATTTAAGAAAGGATTTCTTCAAAGAAGATATATGAATAGCCAATAGCAAATGAAATAATGGCTAACATCATTACTCATTAGGGAAATGCAAATCAAAACCATGAGATACACATTATACCCACTGGAAGGGGTATAATAAATAAAATAAATAAAGGCAGCCAATAAGTAGTTTTGGTGAAAATGTGGAAACATCAGAACCTCCATATATTGTTGGTAGGCATGAAGAGTGGTGCAGCTGTTTTGGAAAACAGTTTGGCAGTTCCTCAAAAAGTTAAACGTAGTTACCATACAACCAAAATTGTCACTCCTAGGTATACACCCAAGAGAACTGAAAATATATGTCTATACAGAAACCCGTACAGAGATATTCATAGCAGCATTATTCATAACAGCCAAAAAGTGGAAATAACTAAAGTGTCCATGAACTGATGAACAAAGAAAATGTGGTACACATATATGCAATGGAATATTATTCAGCCATAAAAAGGAATAAAGTACTGATTAATGTTATGACATGGACAAAACTTTAAAACATTATAAAGACCTAGGAATAAAATATGTAGGAATAAATTTACCTAAGGAGGCAAAAGACCTGTACTCTGAAAACTATAAGATGCTGATGAAAGAAATCGAAGATGATACAAACAGATGGAGAGATATACCATGTTCTTGGATTGGAAGAATCAATATTGCAAAAATGACTACACTACCCAAGGCAATCTACAGATTCAATGCAATCCCTATCAAATTATCAATGGCATTTTTCACAGAACTAGAACAAAAATTTTAAAATTTGTATGGAAACACAAAAGACCCCGAATAGCCAAAGCAATCCTGAGAAAGAAAAATGAAGCTAGAGGAATCAGACTCCCTGACTTCAGACTATATTACAAAGCTACAGTCATCAAAACAGTTTGGTACTGGCACAAAAACAGAAATATAGATCAATGGAATAGAAATAAACCCATGCACCTATGGCCAATTAATCTATGACAAAGGAGGCAAGAATATACAATGGAGAAAAGACAGTCTCTTCAATAAGTGGTGCTGGGAAAACTGGAAAGCTACATGTAAAAGAAGGAAATTAGAACATTCTCTAACACCATACACAGAAATAAACTCAAAATGGATCAAAGACCTAAATGTAAGGCTGGACACTATAAAACTGTTAGAGGAAAACAGAGGCAGAACACTCTTTGACATAAATTGCAGCAACATCTTTTTTGATTCACCTCCTAGAGTAATGAAAATAAAAACAAAAATAGACAAATGGGACCTAATTAAACTTAAAATCTCCTGCACAGCAAAGGAAGCCATAAACAAAACAAAAAGACAACCCACAGAATGGGAGAAAATATTGATATTTGCAAACAAAGCGACCGACAAGGAATTAACCTCCAAAATATACAAACAACTCATGAAGCTCTATGTCAAAAAAACAAACAATGCAATCAAAAAATGGGCAGAAGATCTAAATAGACATTTCTCCACAGAAGACATACAGATGGCCAAAAAGCACATGAAAAGATGCTCAACATCACTAATTATCAGAGAAATGCAAATCAAAACTACAATGAGGTATCACCTCACACAGGTCAGAATGGCCATCATCAAAAAATCTACAAACAATAAATGCTGGAGAGGGTGGGGAGAAAAGGGAACCCTCATACACTGTTGGTGGGAATGTAAATTGGTACAGCCACTATGGAGAACAGTATGGAAGTTCCTTAAAAAACTAAAAATAGAACTACCATATGAGCCAGTGATCCCACTCCTTGGCATGTATCCAGAGGAAACCATAATTTGAAAAGATACGTGCACCCCAGTGTTCACTGCAGCACAATTTACAACAGCCAAGACACGGAAGCAACCTAAATGTCCATCGACAGAGGAATGGATAAACATGTGGTACATATATACAATGGAATATTACTCAGCCATAAAACAGAACAAAATAACGCTATTTGTAGCAACATGGGTGGACCTAGAGATTATCATGCTAAGTGAAGTAAGTCAGATAAATATCATATGATATCACTCATATGTGGAATATTTAAAAAATGATTTACAAAACAGAAACAAACTCACAGATTTTTAAAACAAACTTTTGGAGACCAAAGGGGAAATGTGGTGGGGGGGAGGGATAAATTAGGAGCTTGGGATGAACATACACACACTACTATATACAAAATGGATAACCAACATGGATCTACTGTATAGCACAGGAAACTCTACTCAATGTGGGAAAAGAATCTGAAAAAGAATGAATAACCTATAATAACCTATATGGGAAAAGAACCTGAGAAAGAATGAATATATGTATGTGTATAACTGAATCACTATGCTGTACACCTGAAACTAACACAACATTGGAAATCAACTATACTCCAATAAAATTAAAAAAAATAAAAATAAAAAAAATTTAAAAACACATATTATGCTAAGTGAAAGAGGCCAGACAGATTGAATAGAATATTGTATGATTCTATTAATATGAGAAGCCCAGAAAAGGCAAATCTGTAGAGACAGAATGTTGATTAGTAGTTGCCATTTAGTGGGGGAGGAGAATGGGAAGTGATTGCCTAATGGCTTTGAGGTTTCCTTTTGGGAGCAATGAAAATGTTGTACAACTTTGTGAATATACTAATGCACTGTATTGTATACTTTAAAAGGGTGAATTTTATGGTGTGTGAATTATATAGAAATTGAAAAAACTCACACATAACAAAATGACTTCAAGGTGATTTCCTATAGGAAGTGGCTTCTGAAAAGGCACCTTTATTTTTATAGAGGCCTTTCAAATATTGTTGGAATTTTTACATTGCAGCCTAATTTTAACATGGCTCAGAACTTGGCTAACGGTTAAATAACAAATCAGAGAAATTGTAATAAAAATATTTACCTATACAACAGATTTTTAAAAACACTCTCAACCTCTTTGGACTTCTAACTGTAAAAAAAAAAAAAAAAAGGGACTTCCCTGGTGGCACAGTGGTTAAGAATCTGCCTGCCAATGCAGGGGACACAGGTTTGATCCCTGGTCCGGGAAGATCCCACATGCCGTGGAGCAACTAAGCCTATGCACCACAACTACTGAGCCTGAGTGCCACAACTACTGAAGCCCGCGTGCCTAGAGCCCGTGCTCTGCAACGAGAAGCCACTGCAATAAGAAGCCCACGCACTGCAATGAAGAGTAGCCCCTGCTCACCGCAACTAGAGAAAGCCTGCACGCAGTAATGAAGACCCAATGCAGCCAAAAATAATAAATCAATAAATCAATAAATATTTTAAAAAACAAAATTTAAAAATTATATCAGCCATTTAAACTTATGCAAGAATAGAAAAACTAGCAAAATAAATTAAATGTACATAACAAATTTATACTTTAAAAAATAAGAAAATTATCAATTTGCAAACTAATGGAAACAGGTAATAATCATCGGTGGGTGTGCTAAACCATTAGGTAGAAGTTTTCTAGTAAACTTTATGATGGGTGGATCAAGCTAACAACTCCTCAGCTGAACACTCATAACATCACTATAAATGGAACAAAGCAGATATTATGTCCCTCTTGATGGGTATGAAGAACTAAGATTATTTCATCACCACTTATGAAGCATTTTGCTAATATATACATTCATGTATACATACATATTTAAGTCTCTAACTACCAGTGTACGTACAATATTGGTGACAGAGGAACAAGTTAAGCAAGTGTGCACAGCCAAATCCAGAATGTGAGAAATTTTACAAAGCAAGTCATACAGTCTCTTTAACAAATAAATTCATAAAAAAGAGAGGGGAAACTATAATAAAGTAAAAGAGCCTTGTGAATCATATACTTTATCTTACAAACTGGGACACTTTTGAGAGTAAAAGGAAGTTCTATCAATAACTATACTAGACAATAGGCACGAACTGGGACCTACTCAAAACCCTCAATCAAATGTAAGATATGGACTTTCTTTTTGTCAATATTTTTTTACTTTATATATATGTATATCTAATATGTATATGTGTATATATGTGTACATTGGAAACAGTATCCAATTAGGGAATTTGAACATGGTCTGAACGTTAAATGATATTAAAGAATCACTCAATTTTGAGATGAATGATAATGACACTGTGACTAGGTTTTGTTTATAAAAAAAAAAAAAAGTCCTTGGGCATATACCCTGAGAAAACCATGATTCAAAAAGACACACGCACCCCAATGTTCATTGCAGCACTATTTACAATAGCCAGGTCATGGAAGCAACCTAAATGCCCATCAACAGAGAAATGGATGGAGAAGATGTGGTACATATATACAATGGAATATTAGCCATAAGAAGGAACAAAATTGTGCCATTTGCAGCAACATGGATGGACCTAGAGACTGTCATACAGAGTGAAGTAAGTCAGAAAGAGAAAAACAAATATCGTGTATTAATGCATATATGTGGAATCTAGAAAAATGGTACAGATGAACCTGTTTGTTTGCAAGGCGGAAATAGAGACACTGACATAGAGAAAAAAAATATGGACACCAAGGGGGGGAAAGAAAGGGTGGGATGAATTGGGAGATTGGGATTGACTTATATACACTAATATGTATAAAACAGATAACTAATGAGAACCTACTGTATAGCACAGGGAACCCTACTCAGTGCTCTGTGGTGACCTAAACGGGAAGTAAATCCAAAAAAGAGGGGATATATGTATACATATAGCTGATTCACTTTGCTGTATAGTAGAAACTAACACAACATTGTAAAACAACAAAGTCCTTATCTGTTAGTGATACACACTGAAGTGAACATAGCTTAGATGATATGGCCTCTGTTTTGCTTTAAAACACTGGTGGGGATGGGGTTAGGAAGTGGGGAGGGGCACAGAATATATGGAATAGTACTGGCAAAATGTTGATAAATGTACTGTACTCCTCCATTTACGTATATTGGAAAATTTTTATAATATAAAGTTTCTTTAAAAGTTTAATATCACCCAGCATGGCAGAGACATTTCTGGCTTTGACTTCCTTCTAATGACAGATACACTCCCACAACTCTTACTTGCCAAAAAATTATTGGTTAGGCTTAGTCATAAAATAAAAATCTCACAGGGAAATCTTTAAAGGAGAAACAGCTGGCTGGGCTCAAAGGAAATGTAAAAATCCGTTTTGACTTTCCCACTGGAAGATGCTCTCGGAGTTCTTTTCTGGACTCACAGTGGGTGGTTATGGTGCCTGCGGGCACTGGGATTTATAAGAAGTCAGTGATGAGGGTCCCACAGCTTTGAATATTAAAATGAGTCAGCAGCCCCAATTTGAGATTACCCTCCATTCTTCACAAAAAAATCGTAATTTTAACTTTTGCCAGACATAAAATAAAACTTATTTTATAGGGTAGAAGAAACTTCAAAAGCTATGTCTGAGTGAAGTCTCTATTGCCATTGGTTAAGTGTCTATTTGAATCATGTACCTCAAGTATATTTTTTGTTTTTGGAAACTCGCTCTAAGTACAGGTAGCCCAAAGCTAGAACATCATCTAAATCACTACTCATCTTTACCTTGAAATGACAGACGAAGTTAAGCAAAAGTATACAGATTGGCCTTTAAAATGTCAATATTTGAAGCACATCTTTTAATAGTTTTGTTCTTGTCCCTATTTAGACCAGTTAAACAAATTAAGTTTTTCTTAGACCCTGGCCCAATCATCATTCATGGTTTTCAAATGCAAAATAACATAATTTAGGAAAGTTCTTAACATAGAATCTGACATATAGAAAGAAATTCTATTTCAGACAATGGCATTTATAGGAATCAAAGAAAAGCCTTCAGGGGAAAAATAACAGAGATGTATAATATTAATAAAAATTAAATCAATTACAGAGAATGTGAAATAGAGTTTGCAAGAAACTTCAAGAAATTTAAATAAAACAAATGTCATTTTCACAAGAAGTTCTTTGGTGGTTTAGAAGTTCCAGCTACCAAGTCTAAGAGGAAGTCTGCTTTACAAAAACAAGGCAGTGTCGCTGAATTCCTGAGAAAAATGCTATCACCAACATCAGCTCAAGATGCCTTAACTTTCATTTTCTTTCTGATTAAAGACACCTAAATACATTTTTTTAAAGGAGAAACAAGGGATGTTAGGGTAAATGGAATATTACTTTATACCTAA
This sequence comes from Balaenoptera physalus, assembly GCF_965194825.1. Classification (NCBI taxonomy): domain Eukaryota; kingdom Metazoa; phylum Chordata; class Mammalia; order Artiodactyla; family Balaenopteridae; genus Balaenoptera; species Balaenoptera physalus. The sequence continues at coordinate 116,570,118 of NC_138884.1, read as the reverse complement.
AGCAGTCAGTCACAAGTTTGAGTCATGTCTTATGAATCAGCAACTTCTACCTTCCAACCTATCATTTGTAAAAGTGGGTTGATGGCCTTGAGGTACACACCATGACACTTTGGGATCATGACTATCATAGAAAGCCAAGCCACACTTTCATACAGGAAAAGTAACTTTCCTAAACAGATTATTTATAGTTGATTTGCAACCCTCCCTACCCACCCCCAATGACCCAGAGGGAGAACCTATGTTAACATACAGTAAAACCATACCAGTTAGAGTAATAGCAAAAGGACAAATTTGGTTAGCAATGCATTGTTGCAATGAGCAGCACAATATTTCCATAAGCTCAGTAAACTCTTTTGTAGTTTGGTGGACACAGAAGAAAGGAAGAAGTGCAGGGACTTCCCTGGTGGTCCAGTGGTAAAGAATCTGCCTTCCAATGTAGGGGATGCGGGTTCGATCCCTGGTCAGGGAACTAAGATCCCACGTGCTGCGGGGTGACTGAGCCCGTGCGCTGCAACTAGAGAAGCCCGCGTGCCATGACTACTGAGCTCGCGCGCCTCAGCGGGAGACCCTGCGTGCCGCGAACTACAGAGCCCACGTGCCCTAGAGCCCGTGCACCACAACTAGAGAAGAGAAAACCTGCACGCCACGACTAGAGGGAAGCCCGTGCCACAATGAAAGATCCTGCATGCCTCAACTAAGACCTGACGCAGCCAAAAATTTTTTTAAACTAAGAAAAAAGTGCAATATTAAAATTATTTTAGTACTGACTGTGAGTAAAATAGCTACATAAGATTTCAGTGCAGCACTGTGAATTTTCCTGTATTCTTTTAATGATATACAAGAATAGCATAGCAGAAGGAAAATAAAAAATTAAGCTTTCTCCAAGTGAAGATGTAAACTTCCTGCAAGTAGATAAGGTTAAAAAACAAAAAACACAAACAAAACCATACCAGCACTTGGATGCATTAAATATATTTAACTGCATACCTTGCTCTCCTATTCCAAATTTTTATATTCCTTGAAAATAATGCCCATCCATAGCCACTAATTTCTTGATTATTTAGTAGCAGTAAAAGTGGAAGTGATTTTGATTATTATTGTGGAAATAATAGACTAGATTGCCATGAAGTCAAAATCAGTTTGTTTCTAGAGAACTTCTATAAATAACCCTTGTATTTTTATGTTTGCTACATATAAAGTCCTTGACCTGGGAATCCTAAAGTTTCTCACCTAACTGTGTCAGATACTGCGACACAGAAGTGGTGTCAATACTTACTAACGTGGTGTCTAGGCACACAAAACAGTTGTCACTTGCGTAAGAGGACACACAAATATTTTCAGGTTTATGGTATGGTTGAGTTTGTGGGTACAGACACTCAGATTTCCAGCAAGCTGCTTCTAACTCATAGCTACACTGTCCGAAGGTACAAAATATTAGTAAATGAAATTGCTTCGATGTATCCATGTTAGCATTGGCAAATGCAAGTTCCTACTGCATGGCTGTGAAGCAGGCATTTTGATCCCTGTTTTGTAAATGTGAAAACGCAGGTTCAACTCTCTGCCCTCAAACCGACAATTAAGCTCTCCTAGCAGTGGAAAGAGAGGAGAGGCCTGGGATGCACTTACTCTTCATTCAGGGCACACCGACGATTGGTGAGCGTGCCGTATTTCCTCAGTGTCTCGGTGAGCTCGGAGTACAGTTTGTCAGCCAGAGAGAGTGGGATTCCTTCCCACACCAGGATGAGAATCACAATCACCGCAGCCTCGCAGGTGTGGCCAGCTCGCTCCCGCACCAAGCACAGTAGCTTCTCCTCGCTGCAGCTTCTGCGAACCACCTGTTCGGGTCACCATTCCACCCCAACACCCACCACCCCAACCAAAACAAAACAAGGGTCACTTGCAGCAGATGAGAGCATTGATTGACGTCTGTATATTTTCTCAAGTCTGGGTCACAATTTGGGCGACATTTACCGGCACCTGCAACTTGCCTTTTGCTGCCCATTATAACGTCGGGGCTTACCCTGGGGTCAGAACTGGGAGAGATGCAAAAGCACTCGGGGTGTAGCAGACTCGACCCAGTACAGTGGGGACAATGCTCCCTGCACTAAAGCCAGAGCTAGATGGAAGACAAGCAAGACCTCAAAGTTCAAGGTCTTCAAAAATGACAAGATAAAGATTAACTGCAGGTACTTAAAGGATTAAGGACCTCTTCCTCACATGCCAGGAAGAATTACACTTCTAGCAGGCACTTGAACAGACCTCTTCCTCACTATTAAATTCTTTCAATTAAATACAGTTTGTACATGATTTTATACTAATCTGCCCTTTTCTTAGGAGATGACACGTGATAAATAGAAGCAATATTCCTTTCAACTGGCATAAATGATTCTCTGATCTGATAACCCAATTCCCAGGGTTAGATGAATGAATCAAAATGCCCAAGACTGAAGACCAAAGGCCTTGTCAAGTCACACTTACCCATTTGGCAATAGGACATCCCTGAGAACTTTTGCCTTCTTTACCAGTATAGATGACTCTTTCAATCCTAATAGCTTTACCCTTCTGTCCAAACCTTAAAGAAATCCACAGAAACACACACACACATAAAATTAGCAAATGAATCTAAGAGGCAATCAAAATATTGAACATTTGAGCATAATTTTACTCTATGGCCACATCCTGAGAAATGAATAGTTTATTTTTGAAAAACAGAACTAAGCCAAGCAAACTGGATAATAGACTTTAAGCCTTGTATTTCTTCAGTATCAAAATATACTGATAATTGTAATGAACTATTTTGAAATTATATGATGGGTAAAAATAATGGGAAAGCTTATTTTTATACATAATTTCACCAAGCACAAAACTTTTTAAAGTTTGTTAAATTCAGTCTTCTAAGATACGTACTATTTGTCCTTTACTAAATTTAGTTATTTTAAAACTTGGGGAATCATAAGATTTTAGTTAGAACTGTTTCTCTAAGAATCTCTCATTTTTTAAAAGGCTGGCAAATAACTAGTATCCAGCAATTTTGAAAATATAGGATAATTCTAGAAATAGATTATATTTTCCCTTATGACCAAAGCACTACTTACTCCTTGCTAATAAAAAAGGGCACTTAGGGAAATTCACTATTTCTGCCAGGCTACTAGACGATTATTTAGTGAATTTCTATGTGCTAATTTAGAAATGAATAATTTGAATTTGGGGCAACAATGATATAGAATATGTCCTTGCTGCCCAGAATGTCTCCTAATGTATTTTAATGATAAAAACTCCTATCTCTTAAAGAAAAGGCACCCTAGCGTAATAACAGCTCAGAGCTGTGGATACCTATATGAAAGTCTCTCTCTGCATTGGTTATCTTGCTCATAACAGTCTTCAAGTCTGCAAGATGACATGCAGGAGTAACTGTGTAGATTCAGGTAGGTACTTGCATACCTATGACTGACAGTTAAAAAAAAATGCAGCTATAAATAGAGTCTGTCTCTATTTCTATTCAGTATATCACTCTTGCCCTCTGCTCATACTAACGGACAACTTCCTTGGAGATAACTACTCATTTACAACTCCAGGTGAATTTAACTCAATGGTTCCTTTCTTATACCACCTTTCCCCCCTTTTCCTTTTTTATCATCAAGTGGGAAAACCAGAGTGGGCGCTCTCTTTGCAGCCTGTGCCAGCACCCTTGCGCCTGGCAGGCTGGCTGGCTGGTTGGTTCTTGTTCATGCCTGGGTTTTTCTGGCATCCATCTCAAAGTGGGCAGCCTATGCCAGCTTGCAGACTATTAGTCCTGTCAAATATTGTGACTCTCTGGTGAATAGCACAGTGTGTAGTGCTGGCAACCCTGGAATAGCTAAGCCTACTAATAATTACTCAATTTACAATTGTTGACTGCTTTGTATGTGAAAGCTGGAAAAATTCTGACATATACAAAAGGATAAACGTTAATCTGCCCTGTGCCTTTGCGTTAATTACCTTTCTTCCATGATTTCTCTAATAGCTGCCACATTAGGACCTGCTCCTAGATGGGTATAAAAAGGACCTTCATCTTTTTCAATAATTTGCTCTGTTGAGATAATAGAAGATTATTATTTTAGACCTCAATTATACTAAATATAAAGGCTACATCCACAAAGCTTATCCCCCACCTGTACATTAAAGGTCCTAAATGTGACTTTAAACATTTTTTTCCTTTAAAATGAGTAAACTGATGGACTAATCTATTAGAAAATGTGCCAAATAATTAAGTATATGTCCATTCTGCCTGTTGGATAAAAATATATTAACTTACATTTCAGATATGGGATAAGGAATTATTTTAAATCAAGTAAGTGGAACTAAATAAACAGTGAGGGAATTAGACTATATTATATGTAATATCAACTACAATCCAATTTTTTAAACTGAAGAAAAAAAAAAATTACAGCTTACTAGAAGCCTGCCTGTTATTTGGATGTTAAAAGATTAAAAATAAAATTTCCTGTCCTATCTCACCCCCAGGATTTTGTTCAGTTTATTGTCAAGATACCTTTCTCTCCTCTCGTTTCCCCACCATATTCGATCACTTTGTTTTGAAAATAAGAACATTCAATCCAGACCCATATTGTATGTACTACTTTAGAACAACTTATGATGAGAGAAAATATTGAAGAGAGGGTCAGATAAAAGGAAGAGGCTCTTGTAAACTATCAAAGATGAAAAGTGGGGAAAAAAGGTTTGTGTGATAGGAGAAGGGTGTGAAGATGAGTATAACTTACCCAATGTTGTCTATGACATGTGTGGCACATTAGGTCAGTGAGGCAATAATATTACCCACACACAAAGGGGCAGCATGGGTTTTCCCTCCATCCTTCTATAAAATGTGGAGTGTCCCATTTTAAGAGGAATGACATAAAGTGGGTGGACCATTAGCCACATTAGTTGAACGCTGGTTTTTACAAATGTCTTCTACTGTATCCAAGCTGAGTAGCTATAATTAAGATCTTTATATATATATATATATATATATATATATATATATATATATATATATATTTATATATATATACATATATATCTGCATCAATCAGCAAAAAGTTTCCCTATTCCAACAGACCTATCATGCATCTTGAATTTTAACAAAAAGATGCTTGTTTAAAAAAAGAAAGGGAAATACCATATTTCCTATCAAAAAGATGAAACTTTTAAAGAGAAAATATCAAATATAAATCACACAATGTTTCAAATGTATACACGGAGAAAGGGCAACTTTATGAATATTCAGAACTTTGGCATTAAAATTTCCCCTAAGTCACCAAGACAGAAGATGATAATGTCCCCTTATCGATTATAGAAGTTAATCTTGTAAAACTACTAATACACTCAATCTTGAATTAAAAAATATTAAAAGCTCCTACATTAGTTTGGATATGGCAGTTAGTTTCTCATTTTAACAAGGTGTTTTTACTGCCTGGCTATCTGTCCAGGAGATGATATACAAAGAGTTAACTAGACTGATTAGGCTAAAACAGATACCTTTATATTTTAAACGGTTTGAAGGGAGGGACAAATGAGCATGCACAATTTTTTAATTTTTTTGAAAAACTGAATGTAAGTGAAGTTCGCTCTTGCACAGCACAAGCATCTGTAATTTAAAGACAAGAAATGTAAGCTTCAGGTTTTTATGAGCCTTCACGAATTGCTGCCAGACTCAAAATTTTTAAAAAGAAAGAAAAATCCCATATCTGAAGATAAATTTGCTAATTCTGGATAAACACCATGTGTCTCAGTACATTTCTGGCACTTACCTACACATCTGCATGATGGGAAATCATACTGAGTCTTGACAGGTGTATCCAATAAATTTTTTATAGGAGTATCTAGTAATTTGGAAGGTGACTCTAAAAAATTATTGAGAACAGAACCAGCTGTTCTTTTGGTTGGTGTCTTTTCTGAGGAAGGCATTGCTTGCTGCTCTAAAGCTGGGGTGTGGCTATCAAGTTCTGCAGCAGTGGTTTGTCTAGTTAAAACTGTGACTGGCCCTGACATTTCTATTTTTACTTGCTTCTGTGATTTTAGAGCAAGAGCCTTATGGTCAAATAATGATTTGACCTGAAATTGCTTCAGATGCTGCTCCATGGTCTCAAGGATGCTCCGCTGCTGCATGTTATCACAGCTCGGAGGTGGAATCTCTTGCTTGGGTATCTTTTTCCACACTGTGTTTTCTGGCTGTGCTGACATGAGGCGCATACAGGCGTGGGGCTTGGATCCAGGTTCGACCTTAATTGGCCTTTGCATCTGACTATGGCAAGACTCGGCTTGGAGTTGTTGTGTTTGCTGCTGTTCTTGCTTCTGCAAAAGGTGCCACCTTAGAGCAGCATGCTTTTGGATGTCCTTCTGGGGCAGGGTCTGAATGTGACTTCCTGCCTGATTGGGCAAAGGGAACGCATTTGCTTGGTTTTGCATCAGGTACCTTTGCTGAGCGAGCTGTGCAGCTTGTTGACTAGACATATCTTGGTTTCTATTTTTATATCCCTGTAGAACTGAAGCTTGTTGAGACTTCTGTTCTTGTTCTTGAAAGCACCTGTGAAGAACATCTTGCTTTGGGGTCACATTATTTGGAAAATATTGCATGTGATGCAAGTTTGGGATCTTGTTTCCCGCAAAGAGTTCAGAATTTACAGTCTGTTCTTTATTTTCTGCAACTACGTGTATATTGTTTGAACAAGAAATCTGCACTTTGCTTGCATTTGACTTCAAGATCTGACCATAGGGGGAATTTACACTATTCATATTCTGTACTTGCTCCAGTCCCACTTGGGGATTATGAGTCTGGAACTCACTTGATTTTGAATGTTGATCTTCACCACGAAAGCATTCTTCTACTTTAATCTGGCTAAAGAATGATCCTTCTCTTTGCTGATCACTGTTGCCTTGGGGATGAGAAAAGGTCTGGGGCATTTGTTCTTTATTCTTCATCTGTAATTTTTGCTGCTGTTGCTGGTTTTGAGAGAGATGTGAAGTCTGGGATGGTTGTGTTTGTGCTGCCTGCTTATGAGGCTTATGTTGCGAAAGGTGTGAGTTTGAGAATGGGTCAGTCTCGGAAGCCTGTTGATTCAAGTGCCGTTTTAATGTTGGGGGCATGAGTTTCTCAGTTTGGGGATCTGGTCTTTGCTGGAAATGACACCTCAGGGCACAGACTGACTGTCTGTGAGCTTCGGGTGAAGGGTCTGTCTTGGAGAAGTGCACCTGGAGTGAGGGTTTCTGGAACTGGAGATGCTGGTCCACTGTACCTTGAGACTGCCCTTGATTCATCTCAGCTTGGTACCTTGGTGGCCTCTGCTCCGGCTGCATTATTTTCTGGGTGTAAGCTTGCCCTGGGAGCCCCCCAGGCACGTTGGAATTTCCAGTGTATTGTTTGGAGGTCATTTGATGGGAGGGGTTGGACTGATGATACTGAAGAATTGACCGCAGGGTTGCCTCATTACATTTTAGATGGGATTCTGCCTGACGATAGTGAGGGGCCTTCAATTCAATCCATCCTGGTTTCAGATAGGGCTGTGTTGGGAGCACAGGGTCTCGTGTTTGTTCCTTGTCTTGACTCTTGAAGAGCTCTTGCTCTTTGTGTCCCATCAACTGCTGGCAGTGATCCTGTGCATCTCCACTGCTACCAAGAATTGGTGGGTTATGTTTGAGATGTTCTGAGAGTGGTCTTGTTTTCTCAGAACACAATGGAACCGTCATTGTCCCTGGAGTCCGTATGCCATTCTTGTTAACACAATAATTCTGAGGCCTTTCTGGAAGCATCGGAGAGGGGTTGGATACTTGTGTAGAGGGAGTAGGACTCTGGGATGGCGGTGCCTCGTGTTGACCCTCTATTTTCACTTCCCTTAAAAGAGCTGTGTTACTTTGGTTGGGGTAGTGATGGTGTTCTTCCAAAACTCCATCATTCAGAGTGCTTTTTCCTTCAGAAGGAAGCTGAGGAACCTGCGGAAGAGGAGGAGGGGGAGAAACAAGCAATCGTGATGGTGGTGGTGTGGTAGTGGCAGAAAAGGAATCCTTAGTGAACACTGAGCTTTGCTTGAAGTAAGCACCATTCATTTCATTTTGCTTTAAATACCGTTCAGAGCTGCCACCAGGAGCCTGCAAATTGCTGCTGGAACCTGAACAGAATTCTTCACCAGATACTAGCTTTGTGGTTCCTTGGATGTTACTGTTTTCTTCCGGAGATGGGTGTATCTCAAAAACTGACTTTCGTTGTTCTGGTTTCTGAAAGGGACAGGTCCCTAGCATTGCAGCTGGTTTACTGGCACTATCGGCATCACAGGCCTCGGTCACCACTGCAGCTGGCTCTGGAGGCAGCTCAGAGTTCGAGGTCTGTGGGAAATTGATCTGCCCTGAGGTATGCGATGGGTGAGTGATCTCACAGGACAACTCATTAGTAGCCTGACTGTTAATGGCATGTATGTGAGATGTGGTTTTCTGCACCGCGATGGAAACACAATCTGGATAATATTGAGACAGTGTTTTTTCCAGGAGTTCACCATGTGTGTTTTCCATGGAAGAGGCAGAAACTGTAGCACCATTAGGCATTAGCACTGCCTTATTTTTAAGAAGTAATACAATGTTCTTGTCGTGGTACTTAGCATTTTTCCCCTCCTGTTGGTTCAGAATCTGAAGCTCTGGATTTTCAGATCCACTGCAGTTATGTGATGAAAAACCAGTGAAATCTTTAACTTCATTTTCTTGGGCTGCAGAGCTAACAGATTCTCTCTTATCACTCACATCGGAGACATTTGGTTGACTGCTGCCTTTGCCTGGATTTCTTTCTTGGCTTTCCCCGAAGTTCTTTCTTTCTCCATTGGCCTTTTGGTCTTGTTTCAGTTTCTTGTTCTGATGGAGCCCAGAGAGAGAAGGTTCACTGACTGTGCGTTTTATCCCTCCGTTTTGCAAACATCTGGAATACCCTCTACTTTCTTGTATAAAGTCCGGACTCACGCGACTATTCTGGCTTCCTTTCATGTGGGGTATTCCATAATAACTCTTGAAAGACTGCCACTTGGTGTCTCCATTTACTTCTGGATAAGGTCTCTTCGTTAATGGGCTTCCATTCTGGAGCTTTATAGCCAGAGGTTCTGTCTGGCAAATGGGAGAAGAAGACGGTATCAGGAATGGACTCAGTCTGTTGCCCTCAACATGGTTCGTTCTATCCTGTTCCATCAGGCTTGCTTCGGGGCCATCCACAAGGCTGCCCTCTGAATGAATTCTAAAGCGTATGGAAACAAAAATTAAAGTACATTAATATATATCTAACACTAACAGTACACCTTAGAGAAGAATCGTGGCATTAATAATACTGGAATTCCTAGACATAGTAAACTGTGATACTCTTTTTCATGTCTCGGAGTGACAACCAAGAGCTACTCAGGAAATGATTATTCTTGTCTTACCAGCAACTCTGAAATATTTATGGTCACAGTAAAAAAGATCAAAATCACCAGCTAATGTGGGAAGTTCATACTGTATTAGTAAATAGTATCAACTTCCTTCCCAAATAATTTTTTTTGTCAAAATGCTAAAAATAGAGAAAGACGACCTCCTTTCTTTCTTCTCTAGCACCTTCAATATCCAATCATTTGCTAAGTTCTATCAATTCCATTTCCAATGTATTCCTTGAATTATCTTCACTGCCACTTGGTAGCCAGATCTACATTATCTTGCTTCATTATCTACTGTAATAGCTTTTTAAAGATTTCTCCCGAGCCCAGCCTGTCCTCTCCCCAGTCCTTCAAGGATCCTTCAAACTGTTATCAAAGGGAATGTTCTAAAAGGCAAATCTGATGTCATACCCTTCTTAACACACTTTATTGACTCCATATTGCCTGCATTAGTAGTTCTCAAACTCTACCCAAATACACCTGGAAGATAAGGCACAGTCTCTGCAGAGTTGACATTCCAGGGGAGGGGGGAGGGGTGCAAGTGTAGTTTATAAAATGCCTTTTCTAAGTGATTCTATATTTTCCTCTACAATATCTGGCTGCCTACTTCTTTTGAGAATTCCTGCCTAATATAAATGGTTTTTCATATGCAGGTGTCTATTTTTCTGTCCTCCTACTTCCTCCCACAGATTATACTCCAACTATAACAACAGCTTATAAATACCCAAACATTGTAAGCTGTTTCAGACCTCCATGCTGTTGTATTATCTGCCTAGAAGGCCTTCTTAGTCCTCTTACTGTGCCCTGTGACTCCTGTGTCTGGCTACAACTGTCTCAGATCACCTCCCCTAGAATTTTTTCCTTGATTTTCCAAAAGAATTACTCACTCCCAGTTTTATCCTGTTTTTTGATCTTGTATATGGTCTACTGCTGAGCATATCACATTCAACTGTATTTTGTTTACTCTCTCTTACTGGACTGTGAATTCCTTAAAAATATCCTACTCTGGGACTTCCCTGGTGGCGCAGTGGTTGAGAATCTGCCTGCCAATGCAGGGGACACGGGTTCGAGCTCTGGTCTGGGAAGATCCCACATGCCGCGGAGCAACTAGGCCCGTGAGCCACAATTACTGAGCCTGCACGTCTGGAGCCTGTGCTCCGCAACAGGAGAGGCCGCGATAGTGAGAGGCCCGCGCACCGCGGGGAAGAGTGGCCCCCGCTTGCCGCAACTGGAGAAAGCCCTCGCACAGAAACGAAGACTCAACACAGCCAAAAATAAATAAATAAATAAAATAAATAAAAAATAAAAATAAAGGAATTCCTTTAAAAAAAAAAGTAAAATATCCTACTCTGTTTATTTTTGTGCTTAGACTGAGTATCCAATCAGTTTCACCAGATTGATATAAATTTGCTCATCTTGTGATCATTTCTTTATTCAGTCATTCATTCAAACATTTTTGAGATCAATACTGATGGAGATTTCAAAGTCCAAATGATAGGGAAAGCAGGAAGAAATGGGCACTAAAAAAGCAAAAATAATCCATTATATAAAGTGAATGCTGCCCCATTCATTATAGAGTCATGCTTTATTTTCCCACAGTTTTTCTCATTAAATTTATTTTAAGGCTATAAGTAGAAAAAAAAAATCAAGACTATTTTCCCTTTGGGCTATAAAAAAGCTCTATTAAAATAGCCATTGCTTACTAACCAAGACAAATGAAACAGAGGAAGAAACAAACACTGGCAAGCAACACTAAAGTTATCATTTGCAGAGAATAAGATTGTATACTGGCCAACTAAGAGAATCAACTGAAAAACTGTTACAGTTGACAGTAAAGTAGCTAGAATAAAAATCAACAGCCAGTCAGAAGCTATGGTGGAATAAAAAACTGTAATAGAAAAAATATTTTAAAAATACTAAGAATAAACTTAAAAAGAAATGTGAAAGACCTATCTGAATAAAACGTTAAAACAATACTGAGGGATACACAAACACGAAAACAAAACAAGTAGAAAGATATAACATGTTCTTGTATAGTTGTCAAATTAATCTATTCATTTAATATATTTTCATAAAAATACTAAAAGAATGGGTTGAGGAATTAAGAAGCTGACTCTAAAGTTCATGTGGAAAAATAAACAAACTGGATAACCAGGAATAATCTGAAAGAGAATCATAATGGGGCTTGGGCAGGGCGGGAGCCAAATGGAAAGATATTAAAAAGCAACAAAAGCTCTACTGTACTTAAAACAGCTTGTACTTGCACATAAATAGATAACAGAGTGTTTATAAGACCAATGGAATAGAATAGAATGTCCAGAAATAGATTCAAACACACATAGAAATATAGTATGAGGTAATGATGGCATTTCAAATAAATATATTAGAACAATGGAATAGTTTTCTGAAAAAATGATACAGTTGGATCGGTCCCTTACATCTTATACCAAAATGTATTCTAGATGGATTTAAATTCTGAATATGGAAAACAAAACCCTAAAAAAATTAAAAACAGCCTGAGAAAACTTAAAAAAAACAATCTAATGACTGGACAAGTTCTTTGTGACACAAAATCTAGAAGCCATAAAAGATGAGGAAGTTCAATAAAATTTGTGCATGTAAAAATAAACCCATAGCAAAGTTAAAAGTTACATAATACTTAATATATAGGACTCATACAAATTGACAGGGAAAAGACCAACCATCAAACAGGAAAAATGAGCCAAGGACATGGACAGTTCACAGAAAATGAAATGCAAGTGGCTGTTAAATATTTTTAAAATGTCCATCATAACTTATAAAAAGAAATGCAAATTAAGACTGCAACAAGATACAGGTTTTTTTTTTCAAATTGGCAACGAACAAAAACTTTAATAATACACTACATTGGCAAGCATATGGGGGAAACAGACATGCTGTCGCATGGTTCTCAGGAGCCAAAACTAATACAAATACCATACAGGAGGATTTAGCAATATCTACAGAATTTTGTAGAAACTTCCTTTGATCCTTCAGTTTTAAACTCTTATCTAACAAATATGCACATATTTGTTAAGCCATGTATGCACAGTGTTTTGCACTAGCAAAGTTTGGAAACAACCTATATTTTCAGATGAAGTATTTCCAAGTAATTAAATGTAATAAAGAAAGCTGCAGAACAGTATGTTTAAGAATGCCACAACCTGTACCTTTACAAAAATAAAAATAAAATCAGCTCTGGGAGAATATACAACAAACTGGTTATAATACTTTGCCTCCAGGAAAAGGAATGGAGAGGCTGGAGAATAGCACTGAGAGGGAGATTGTTTTTAACTGTGTCATTTTGGAACTTTTAGGCATGTATATTAATAAATAAAACTTAAATCAAAAGGTCACAATTCCTAATGACAAATAAAAATAACAGAACAAAGTGATATCTTTATTTCTGCTAGACCTACCTCCTCTCAAATGTTAAGAGATGGGCTAGATGTGCACAGTCACTAGTCACAAATGGCCAGTGAGCCTTTGAAACGTGCTTAGTCCAAACTGAGATGTTCTGTAAGTATATATACATACTGGATTTCAAAGACCTTAGTGTGGACCAAAAAACATAAAATAACTCAATTTTTAAAAATGTTTATTACATGCTGAAACAATGCTATATTGGACATAATAAGTAAAAAATATATCATTAAATTTCATGTGTTTCTTTTTACTTGTTTTAATGTCAGTACTGGAAAATTTTAAATGCGGTATGTGGCTTATGTTGTATTTCTATTGGGTAGCTCTGAGCTAAACTAATACTCTTAATTATCAATAACCTTTCATAAAAAAAAACTTTGGTTTCCAGAATCATGAAAATTGATTTGTAGTCTTTGATGTAAGGAGCTTCTCCAAAATCAGGGGCATTACCACTTTTCAAAAATTAAGAAGCATAGGAGAGTGGCCAAGATGGTGAAATAGAAGGACCCTAACATCACCTCCTCTTAAGAGCACACCAAAATCACAACAATCTGCAGAAAAACCATCCTTGAAAAAGACTGAAACCTACCAGAAAAGATCCTCTACAGCTAAAGACATAAAGACGGAGCCACAAAGAGACTGGTAGAAGAGGCGAACTTCCAATGTAATCAAATCCCATACCCCGCCAAGGTGAATGACTCACAAACTGGAGAATAATTATATTACAGAGGTTCTCCCACAGGAGTGAGAGTTCTGAGCCCCTCAGCCTGGGGGTCCAGCACAGGGAAGAGGAGCCCCCCAGAGCATTTGGTTTTGAAGGCCAGCAGGGCTTGACTGCAGGAGCTCCCCAGGATTGGGGGAAATAGAGGCTTCACTCTTAAAGAGTGCACACAAAATCTCATGTTCACCGGGACCCAGGGCAAAAGCAGCAATTTGATAGGAGCCCGGGACAGACCTATCTGCTGGTCTTGGAGGAACTCCTGGGGACTGGTGGTGGATAGAGAGGGGGGAATTCATCTGCATGAGCTCTCCCAGAGACTGACATTTTGGCACCAAGACCCTGCCCCACTCAATAGCCTGCAGGGTCCAGTGCTGGGACGCCTCAGGCCAAACAACTAACTGGGTGGGAACACAGCCCCACCCATCAGCAGACAGGCTACCTAAAGACTTCCTTAGCCCACAGCCTAGAGAATGGGGGAAAATATTTGCAAAGGATGCAACAAGGGTTTAATTTCCAAAATGTACAAACAGCTCATATAGCTTAATTAAAAAAAAAAAAAAAACTCAAGCAACCCAATAAAAAAGTGGGCAGAAGACCTAAATAGACATTTCTCCAAAGAGGATATACAAATGGTCAATAGGCACATGAAAAAATGCTCAACATTGCTAATTATTAGAGAAATGCAAATCAAAACTACAATGAAGTTTCACCTCACACAGGTCAGAATGGCCATCATCAAAAAGTCTACAAATAATAAATGCTAGAGGGGGTGTGGAGAAAAGGGAACCCTTCTACACTGTTGGTGGGAATGTAAATTGGTATAGCCACTATGGAGAACAGTATGGAGGGTCCTTAAAAAACTAAAAATAGAACTACCACATGATACAGCAGTCCCACTCCTGGGCGTATATCCAGAGAAAACTCTAATTCGAAAAGATACGTGCACCCCAATGTTAACAGCAGCACTATTTACAATAGCCAAGACATGGAAGCAACCTAAATGTCCATTGACAGATGAATGGATAAAGAAGATGTGGTACATATATACAATGGAATACTACTCAGGCATTAAAAAAGAATGAAATAATGTCAGCAACATGGATGGGACCTAGAGATTATCATATACTAAGTGAAGTAAGTCAGACAGAGAAAGACAAATATCATATGGTGTTACTTATAAGTGGAATCTTAAAAAATGATACAAATGAACTTATTTACAAAACCGAAATAGGCTCACAAACTTATGGTTACCAAAGGGAATAGCAGGGGGGTGGGGGTGGAAGGGTGGGGTAGGGGAGATTGGGATGTACACACTACTATATATAAAATAGGTAAACAAGGACCTAACATATAGTACAAGGAACTAGACTCACTGTCCTAGAATAACCTATAGTGGAAAAGCATCTGAAAAAGAATATATATATATGTATGCATGTGTATAACTTAATCACTTTGCTGTACATTTGACACTAACACAACACTGTAAAATAACTATACTTCAATTAAAAAAATTAAGTAAGAAGCATAGACATAAGCTTAGATAATTCTTCATAGACTAGGTCAATTAGCTTTCTAAACACTACAGCAAAAAATGCTTCCCTTTGGCAACTGTAAAATTGATTTACACATATACCAAACAAAATGTATTTACTTGTACATTATGTTGTTATATATTATATAAAACTTGTAGTCTCTGTATACAATATATATTGTCCTACTTAATTTTTTAGATAAAAATATTTATATATAAAGTATTTAACATATTACTCTCTATTATGATCCATACCACATAATTTGGACATTCTTCAAAGTGTCAAGGGCAGAATTACAATGGATGGAGTTTGCAAATCTTTTATGAGCATAATAATAGCTTCTAAGAAGAATGAAGGTGACTTAAATGAAATTTTTTTCAATATGGAGTTTTAAACACAATAGCCATTTTTAAACACTAATTTAATTCTATTATTAGAACTATTCTGTCCATGACAGCAATTCCTTTACTGAATACAACCATCAGATGTAAAAAGTTAAATGGTTAACTTTTTCAGGGAGGACAGGAAAGTTGTATATTATCTTTCCATTTTTGGATGAGGATAACTTGTTATTTGAGGATTATTTGTTATTGGTCTATGAATCTAATTCAGAATATTTAAACCAATAAAGTGCCATTTTAGAGGGAGAAAAAAGAAATATTTTCTTTGACTTCAGTATGGCCAAACCACACTTTTTGTGTATACGCCCCAGAATATTACACAACCCAGTAACTTTCTTGCAACAGCACTCTTATAATCACCTAGTACTTTTATACTGATATTGGAAGCATTATGTATTTTTAATGAAAAAAGAAAGAAATGAGACCTGTTCATTTTGATCACTGTAGAAATATTGAAAAAGCTTTCATGCTATAAGTTTTACAGTGTCTATAAATAGACAAAGTTTTTTCAAGCTTACAAAAGTCAATAATTTACATATAAGACAAAAAAAATCTTCCAAGATAATTTTTTGTAGATATCTACCTGCTAATCTGTGAAAATAGAGTTAACAGGCTATTTTTACAAATTGAGGGGAATAGGGAAACTTTCTCCATAGTTTAACTACGTTTTTTTTTTTTTTTGAATGAATGTACATTTTTGCTATAGAGATATTTTTGTGTGGCATTCCTTTTGCTCCTCAGAGACTAAGAACAGAAATAGAGTTTTTATTCATTCATATCTGCTCTTTTACATGACTGATATCAGAAATATTTTGAATTCTCATAATTGATTTGAGATTCAAATGAAATATCCTTCATTTTTTCCTACACTAGAGAACATATAATTAATATGATGTATAGTACTAATCAGGATACTATTCCATTGTGAAACTGTTCAATTTTTTTTTTATTGGAGTATAATTACTTTAGAATGTTGTGTTGGTTTCTGCTGTACCACAAAGTGATACAGCTATATGTGTACATATATCCCCTCCCTCTTGGACCTCCCTCCCCCCCATCCCACCCATCTAGGTCATCACAGAGCACCAAGCTGAGCTCCCTGTGCTATAGAGCAGATTCCCACTAGCTACCTATTTTACACATGGTAGGGTATGTCAATCCTAATCTCCCAGTTCGTCCTACCCTCCCCTTCCCTACCATGTCCACATGTCAGTTCTCTACATCTGCGTCTCTATTCCTGCTTTGCAAACAGGTTCATCTGTAGCATTTTTCTAGATTCCACATATATGCACTGATGTACGATATTTGTTTTTCTCTTTCTGACTTACTTCACTCTGCATGACAGGCTCTAGGCCCATCCACATCTCTACAAATGACACAATTTCCTTCCTTTTTATGGCTGAGTAATATTGCATTGTATATATGTACCATACCTTCTTTATCCATTCACCTGTCGTTGGACATTTAGGTTGTTTCCAACCTGGCTACTGTAAATAGTGCTGCAATGAACATTGTGGTACATGTGTCTTTTTGAATTATGGTTTTCTCAGGGTATATGCCCAGTAGTGGGATTGCTGGGTCATACGGTAATTATATTTTTAGTGTTTTAAGGAACCTCCATACTGTTAACAGTATTCAAATGTTTTTAAAGTAATGCCAGCTCTTGGAGGTTTGTATACGGTAATTTATACCAAATAAAATTGTAATATAGTTAATGCCAAATAAATTTATATCTCTAAAAATCAGGAGAGAGAATTTTCATTTTAGAACAAGACTCAATTTTTACAATAGGGACAATGACTCACCTACAAGGACACTGGCCAATCAAAACTAAGGCACTAATATTTTCTTAAAACTGTTATGAAGTTTCTATGCAAGGGCATAGGCAGAAGAGCCTTTGGTAAACCTGGAAAGGATGCTTGGTTAAGCTTACCCGGTGATGTTTTTCATGGTGTCAACACTTGATGTTATAGCATTTAGTTACAGTTTTAAAGTGAACAGCGAGCTTTTAACATATTCCTTAAGAGATGTTCTTACAGATGAGGGCTGATTTCAAGCTATCAACCTCCAGCTCACAAAATTCCTGAAAACTTCACAATCTGCTCTTGCAAACTGTTAAGAGCTGGTTCTAGGTACACTACTGTTAGGGCTACCAAAATAGTAACAAATCATATTTCTTTCTTTTCTTCTTTTTTGGAAATAGAATGAAAGTTCCCCGGGAACAAATACATGCCATATTAGTTGGGTAGTCCTCCTTGTTTCCAGAATAGTAGTGGACAAAGCGCTCTTGCCCATAGAATTACTGAACAGCATTTTAAACTTTTGGGAGGCTAAGAAATTTTAAAATTACTTATTCAAAATGAGTGATAAATGTGAAGTTCATGGTTGTGACAATGTACAAAACATTTCAGAGCATAAGAAAGAATCTAGTTTCACTCTCTCATTTTACAGATGTAAAAACTGAGCAATTTGCTCAAGTTAGGCATCAAAATAATTGCTCCCACAGGGTCTAGACTGGCAGCTCCACAGAAGCTCTTCCTGCCACATAATATTAAGAAAAATGCATAATTCAAGGAGTAGGTTTTATTTTGTTAATAAATTCACATTTTGCCAACATTTTAGTTTTTTTCAGGCTTAGATAAAAAAATAAAGTATTCTTTTTACATATCTGTAGGATTGTAATTATTAGCATGATTAAAGGCATTGTGCATGTATTTCATCAAGGTATTGTTTCTTTGTGTGAATTGGAATAGAACAAAAAAGAAGATGTAAACATTTAGTACATGGAAGTTGCCACAGAGTTGCTCTGATTCCTTCCTTGCTACCTTTCTAGATTACCTTTTTAATTGACGCTGGGATGCTGATGATTGTTCTCTAAAATATCCGAGCACACTTTATAAATTTTCCCTAGTAATGTCATTGAGAGAACTGGAGCTCAACTTACATTAGTTCATTTGTGTATTCAGTCTAGCATCAGTTGAATCCCCACTCAGTGCAAGTGCTTTGGGGTGGAGCAAAGACAAAGAGGCACAGGTTCTGCACTGCCCCGGACTGTGGTTACGGTGACACATTGTGACTGTTCAAGTGCCACAGGAGTACAGGAGAGGGGAAAAGCACTTCCAGCTGTCAGGGTCTGCATGACATCAACCCAGATTTCTCTCATGAAATTTAACTTCATTTCCCTCTTACCATAATAAGAGAGAAATACATGTCCCACTAAGTTTTAAAAGAATGACAATGAGTGTTCGCCAAACATATCTATCGACATCAGTGAGGCAGAAGAACTAGTGTCCTAAGTAGAATGCATATATATCAGTAGTTACCAGGTACAGAGGAGACTATGTAAAAAACTCAAAGCGTTTTTAAAAAAACTAGTAATGTTCAATAAATGACTTATGGAAACTTTTCTGGCTATTGAATCCTTAATTTAGGAAAAGACATGGCATATATTCATCTGCTTTAACTGCTCTGTTATCTTCCCTAATCAAAATGTAATAAGTAACTCATTACTTAAATTGTATACACACACACATACACGCACTGTTTTTGATTATGTGGTAAAGCATGAAGTTTCTTTATAGGTTTACCTAAAAGGCTTAAACTTAAACTTTAAGAATGTGACTTAAACTTTAAGAATGGACTAAATATAACACTCAAATTCTAAAACCAGCTTTGGCATTTTGTCAAAGCCTAAAGAGGCAGTTTTAGAAATTATTTACCTAAACAACAGGTGTTAATTAAATCACAGTTCAAAATGTCATAATTTAGATCTTACTAGTCATATTATTTATGTTTATCTCTTTATTCTAACAGTCTAATATACCCCATGAAGTATGGCCTTCTAAGGAACTAAAAAGAGTAGTTTTGTCTGCTATAAATACCACCAAATTTTTTTTTTCTGGAAATTCTAAAGGTCAAATTATAACCAGGTAATAGAATGTGCAAGAATATGTTATGGTCACTCTATGATTTCAGCTAATGCTCCTGAATGATTTTTCATAAGCTATTAGGGAGAGGGAGAGAAAGAAATATATTGAGACAGAGCTTGAGAACTTTAAGTAAAAATGCCAAGTATGTCAACCTGCATCCTCAGTGTCAGAGGTACACGTTTATGAAGTCTGTTTATCTCAGTCGAAAATACTAGCCTTTTGACTAGTAGCTAACATTTTGGTTTCCTAAGACCAAAACAGGTTTTAGCCACAGCAGTTTTCCTTTGGTATTTGATTTTGTTCCTTCTCCCGCCTCTCTGACAATAATTTATTATGAATTCAAGTCACATCGGCAGCATCTGTGAAACAATTACTGCATCTAGGACTGACTCTGCAGTCTAATCCATCATAATTATGACAGGCCTCTTTGAAGATGCTGTGATGCATGACTTAAAAATAGCACATTAGTGTGCAAGTGGATCAGCATCTCATTTCACCAATACGCATGTAGGGTTATAATTTAGCTCAACACCATTTGACTCTGTGTGAATCACTTGAGAATGGTGGCTGCATCTCTCACCGCATAAAGCTGTAGACGATGCTCAGAATTTGTGAAGCGGGCTTTTACTTTTTGGTTTATTGATTTTGTTGGTGGTGCACTAGGAGAAAAAAAAATACACATCATTTAAATCTCATGTCAGCTTTTTCCAAGGAGACAAAAGAGTCAATTTATAGATCTATATAGCTGCCATAAGGCAATAATTGTTTTATAAAAAATCTTTGACTTTATGTTCTAATACTGAAAGTATATAAAATACTCTGCCATCATCAGATGAGTCCTGTTTACTGATACATGCACACTGTTGGGGATAAATTCTTAAGACTAGTTACTTGCGAGGACTGTATCTACTAAAGTACAGGTGTCTCAACGTCAACCTTAGGAGATTACTATATATGTCTCTATCACCTCCATGACAGGCTTTGCCCCTACTGTAATTCTGGTGTTAGGAATTAATTAGTTCCTGACATGGAAAACACTGAGTAAAGATGATATATTTGACTACACTTCCTGCGTAGATGGCACTATTTTCCAAAACTATTATAGATTCTTCCTACCAAAATGGGAGATAATTTGTGTCAACTACACATTTATTTCAAGATATGTGTAGGACAATGGGCCTGTTTTGTCTATTGAATGTCCCTGTGGGTAGTGCTCTAAAATCCCGACAAATTTCAATACTTATCTTCTGCATCTGTCAAATTCCCTCCACTTAGTTTGACTTTCTTTCTTAATATATAATATTAGTATGGTTAAGTCCCACTCTGGAAGTAAGCAAAGTGTTTTTTTATAGGGCATAACTTATGAAGTTCAAAATTATTTAATTTAATATTAACATTAGTTTAATATTAGAGCTAAAATTTTTAAGGAAAACAATCTATCCAAAACATATTTTCAACAGCTAACTTTATGTATCCAAACTACATGTTAAGCGTGGAACATAATGCATTATGTAGGCATTAAATATGGAGACTATAAGGTGAATTAATATTTTTACTGCAAAACTGACTTTTCTATTTCTCATCTTGTAAGAGCTTTCAATTTTATTATTAAGAAATCTCTTAAGATGTACTTATCTTGGAAGAAAAAAAAAACCAGTGAGCACACACGCCTGTCAAAATCTCAAAGAAAGTTCCTGCATTTCCAGAAGTGCATTAATAAGCAGCTACACACACGACAAGCACTTGCTTTGCTCCTGCTGTGTGTTGCACATGGTTATAGGAGAGACCTTGTCCGGTTTTTCATAATCCTCAGTAGAAACTATATAATTCCAATGCTTGAAGTTTTAAAATTTGTTTCTTATCTTAAAATAACAGTATAGACACAATTTAATAACAAATAGATTATTTAAGGGAGGAAAGTCAGGAGAAATGTCACTGAAGATTAGAGAGGAGGCGTACAGACAGAAGTCTGCATGTGAGATGTGGACAACTGACAGTTTAGAAATAAATCTGCTTGCAGTTTGCAACTCTAGTCAACTAGTTTCCCAGCTGGTAAGATGGGCACGCTCTTTTGTCAGTTTTCAATTATCCACGTATCTGTTAATCCTGGGATTGTTTCTAGAACTGGGCTTATTCCTGGTCTCTAACTCTCACCAAACTAATATGTGCTGAGGGAAAAGATCATCAAACATAATCATAAATATCATTTGTCACAAGCGTTATTTGTTTCTCATAAATTATAAAAGTTATTCACATTTTTCAGTTTCAGTCCACTCATAATTAGAATGGTTAATTGTGAGCTGGTTACTCTTACTAGGACACTAGTGTACTCTTATTAGAATACACTCTATACAATGCTTGACATTTTCAATTAAAAAAAATGTATTACAGGGCTTCCCTGGTGGCTCAGTGGTTAAGAATCCGCCTGCCAATGCAGAGAACACGGGTTCAAGCCCTGGTTGGGGAAGATCGCACATGCCACGGAGCAACTAAGCCCGTGCGCCACAACTACTGAGCCTGCGCTCTAGAGTCCGTGAGCCACAACTACCGAAGCCCGCGTGCCTAGAGCCCGTGCTCCGCAACAAGAGAAGCCACCGCAATGAGAAGCCCGCGCACTGCAACAAAGAGTAGCCCCCGCTCGCGGCAACTAGAGAAAGCCTGCGCGCAGCAACGAAGACCCAACGCAGACAAAAATAAATAAATAAAATTTAAAAATAAAATAAAGTAAAATAAAATAGAAAAAAAAATGTATTACAGAAACTGTAGTTGTTTGTGTTTGATCCTGCTGGTATCCTATCTGAGAATCTGTCCAGTGGACAAGCATACCCCAGCACAAAGAGGCTGTAGGGTGGACTCTCTATAGGCAAAGCTGAAGTGGGTGTGGCGATAAAAGACACAAAGAGAAGACAGACTTCCTGGTCAGGGAGCAGTGCAGCAAGAGCCCCTGCAGGCCCCTTTGAAGAACCCATGTGTGCCAAGAGAGAGCCAGTACTTGGATGCCTGCCCCATAGAGGGCATCCAATGTCTAGTCAATGTCAACCACCAAAGTAGCAACATTCAAAGTCCTGCAGCCTTGTTCAGGTGAATAAGGAACCTTAAGCTTTTTTCATCCTTCCTCCTAGTGGCTGGTGTTTAAAAGAGAGGGGGCAGGGGCAGAGATATTCAGAGTGAGACTCTCCAAGTGTTGGAGCCAGAGGTTAAGACTGTGTTGGGGGAAGAAGAGTACTGAATCAGGCTTCACTGGAGACTTTGAAGATGAATAGGGCTGAGTTTCAAAGACTAGAATAAAACTGTTCTAATTACCAGAAAATGCTGTAAAAAGTACAGAGTCTAGTCAAGAAGACACCATAGGGATAGTAGGGCGGGAAGGACAATATCATAGTATGTTTGGGTAAATTACAGGGAAAAATGCTTTCATTTTTATACCCTGGAGTATGACTTTTCCAATAAAACTGTCACATAAATCCAACAAAACAATTTCTAGTAATATAAAAGAACTTTATGTAATTTCTGACAGGGTTCATAATCATGCAATGTTTTTATATAATGTCAGAGGCAGAGGCATAAAAATAAAATGTCGATTCTTTCATTTTTCTTTCATTCAAATGTATTCATTCTTTGATTCAACAAATAGTTATTGAACGTATCCTATGCCTATGTGCTAGGCACTGTTGTAGACAATAGCAGTACACCACTGAGCAAAAGAAACAAACAGCCCTGCCCTCTTGGATCTGATATTCTACTGGGGAGAGAAACAATAATAAGGAATAAACTGTATGGTACAGTAAGAAGATGTTGAGTGCTAAAGGAAAAATAAAGAAATAATAGGGCAGGGGATGGAGGCATCAGGAGTACCAGGGAGGGTCTGCAGTTTGCTGTATTAAATACTACAGTCAGAGCAAGTCTCATTGAGACAGTGAGATCTGAACATAGTCTTGGAGCCAAATTATATAAGAAACATCCAATTCACCAAGATGATCTTAACTAATCATTGTGTGAAACTGTATTATTGGATACACTAGCCCGTGTCTTGAGCCCTAAAATCAAGAATGGAAAAAGAAACTACCAAGATGTAGAAGATAACTATATTAGAGTCACCTAAGTTGTCACAACCCCAGGGGACTTTAAAGTATTATTGTGAAACGAATTAATAACATACCTAACATTTATAGAAAAACTTCATACTAGGGATCTTTGCAACACAGGCATTTTGGCATTTGTGCACTGTGTTGTATTCATGAAATCTGCTCCTTCTCAAAGGTGTTTTGTTCCCTAACAGTGCCTCAGAAGGCATGCCATCTGTGTTTCTGAGAAGTTTTATACAACTTTGAACAGCTCCATTCTCATAGCAATCTAGTCCTAATCTGCTACAGTTACTATGACAACCTAGTCATTTGTTTTCTTTCTATTTTGAAACAATCAGTGATTATTTTGGTTCAGTTAACTTGTAGGGGGTTACAAAGTTATACTTGAGGGTAAAATGAATATTCTATGAAAAGATTAATACTGGAGATGCTATTAAACCCATTACCCATCAATGGGCTATCGATTTAAGATACATCAATAGTCCTAAAGAAAACCACCAACATTATTTCATAATATAAGTAAAATAATTTTTGTCCATCCAGGAAAAAAAAGTAAAAGAGATTTTCTAGTGGGTAAAGCATTTGGAAAATGAGAAACATCAACTATTTGATGTTATTTTAAAAGATTATATTTTAAAAGATTATATAACCATGTGTTCACCAGAAACATGTTCCCATATGTTAAGAAGGTTACTCTCATCTTCTTTGATCTTCTGTGTTCTGTTAGAAGATCTGATGAACACTTTATATTGCCCAAAATTATAGTGTACATTTTAACTGGTATCAGAATAGAAATAAAAAGACTATAAATGTTTTTCCTCAAAAAGGTTCTTACTTCTGGAAATACAATCTAAGGGATCCAAAAGTAGTATTAAATATATTCTCTATCATTAAGAATTTTTAATTACTAAATTGGCTGGAGAAGACCTACACATACAAGACCAGCTATTCAGATCTAGTCCTGGATATAGATTTTTGAGCAAGTCACAACCTCTGTGTATCACAATTAAAGAAAAAACAAAAACAAAACCAAAAACAACCTCAATTATAATCTGAGGAAAATGAACATGATTATGTCTAAGATCTTTCTGAGTGCTAAAATGATACGATTCTCTAAAATTGGCAATGATAAATATCTACTGGGGTCTCACTGAAATAAGTCATCACAAAGACTACTCTTGGCCTGGAAAGTATACTTTTCACCTCATTTTACCAATAAGTAAGTAGAAGCTAAGAGCAAAGAAGCCTGGCATAGCTAACACAGGGCAGATGTAGGTATGAAACACAGACCTGTCAACCTCTGAGCCAAAGTGTGGCTAGATGGGGGTGGTAGTCCAGGGCAGAGAAGCAGGTTTAGCATGCTTATGGTTATATAAGCACTCCATATACTGGGAAGAGAAAGTCTGGATTGGCCAATATGAGTACAGTCACTAGGCGAGCAAATTCTTCTACAGGCGATGATGGCTAAGCTTTCTTCATTGAGGTCTAGATAAAAAAATATTCCTTAAACTCTCCAAGTTCAAGAAACACTGGGCACCCTGAATGCAAATATCAATACTTTGGACAATGCACGTAAATCATATTTTGATCACTAGA
This sequence comes from Balaenoptera physalus, assembly GCF_965194825.1. NCBI lineage: Eukaryota > Metazoa > Chordata > Mammalia > Artiodactyla > Balaenopteridae > Balaenoptera > Balaenoptera physalus. The sequence continues at coordinate 116,544,994 of NC_138884.1, read as the reverse complement.
AATGTGAATTTCTGATTATGAATTGAGAAATACATAAATTTGTTTAAACATCAACCTAATGTGCATTTGATTAAAACAAATCACTTTCCCTCAATCCAATCAACTCTGAGAGAAAGATAAAATTGGGTTTCTGGATTTTCAAATTAAGGAGCAGAATCTGGGCAGTGGTGTCCATCCCAAAATGATACCTTCTTCACATCTCTATCAAGTCTCTTTATAAGTGCATTGCTAAATACGCTAGAGATTAGTCTGTACATATAGGTGGAAGAACACAAATAAACAACCACATTATAGCAACCAGGTCACATCATATGTGATATATAAAGCACTAGTTCTATTGGCTATTAATACGTATTTTTTTAAAAGGAAAGACCAGGCTGAGAGAGAATAAGTAAGGAAAACTGGGTTACAAATAAATTTCAAACTTTAATGAAAGCCCTCAAAGCCTTTAATATGATTCTGGGATCCCTAAAAAGGTAATGTGTGTGTATGGCATTTCCCAGACATACCTTGAGTACAGAATCACAGTTTACAGAGTAACCTGCGAAACCAACATCCCATGGAATAGCACACACTGGAAAACCCTAATTCAGATATATATGATGATTTTATGCAGTTTTAATATGTACATGGATCTTGAGGCATTGATGAGAACTTGTGGTCTAGCAGAATATAAATTCATATCCACAACTTAGGTGTAAAGAGCTCTGTGTCCATCTCTGAAAGCCAAAGACATGCACATATGCAAGTCTTGCTTTAACTTCAAATTAAACATGTAAAAACTATTTTCCCTGTCTAATTTCTTCCAATAACATTACCATTCTAATATTTAAACTCTTCCTTAGAAAGGGCTCTTGGCTTTAGCTCAAAATCTCTTCTATCCTGATGAAAATATTCAGAAATGGCTACAAAATCTCAAAACAAAATGTTTTGAAACAGTGACTCAAAACTCTGTAACTAATGGCAACAAATCTTTCTTTGTAATTTTAAGACTAGCAGTCATTTAATTAATGCCCAAAGTGATTTACATCACACATACATATTTTAAGAGATGAATACTTGGTTTTAAGATTAAATCTTATAAACATAGCCTTTGTGATGTCTGTGCTCCCACCTGCCACATCAAGAAAGCCACTCCTAATTGTCCATCACATAAAAATGTAGTGGAAGCATGCAGACTGACATAAAGTAAGTTTTTATGTACTAAGTTTAAATAATAGAAATAAAATCAGATTAGAGTTGAGAAACTACAGTAATATAAAGAATCCAATTAAGGGTAATATTGAATAAAATAGGAATAGGAAACTTAGGTTTTCATATTATCTTCTAAACATCAAAAGTGCCAATATGCTCATATATTAAAGAGAAATAATTCTCCTATCAAAGATTTCTTCAGCCTTGAAATGAACAATTAAACTTTTGATAACATGACCACAAAACTCCTGTTTCTTTCTAAATGCTTCCAAATATGCTGTGTATTAGACAGAGTACAGTCTTTAGCACTAGTGTTGAATACAGTATAAAACAATCTTGAAGCATAATTTTAAAAATAAAATAAAGACAAACAGGAAAATTCAGATTCCCGGCAGAAATTTTACTTATATTAAACTATCCTACTTTGCTCTAATACTCAGAAATTGCTAATTGTTTTGTGTGTGAGCTAAATAGACCATTTAAGTTATGTCTATAAAGTTAAGAGAAAGGCTGCTCTCAGGGTGTAATGTAGCATTGCATTGATGTAAATCTTCATAGGGCATGTGGGAAAGATAAGAAGAAAAAAAAATTAAAAAAAAAAAAGGATTGTAAACTCACTAAATCTAAACATTGAGAAAAACTAAAAATATACTTCCACTATGTCTGTATCAAAAATGCTATTTGAATTCAAAATAAGACCTAATTACCTAAAAAGTAATTTCCATACAACCAGAGCATTATTTAGGGGATATCACAAATTCACATGTCACACCAAAGGATGCATTAAAGGTTGATTTGGCTAATGATGTGCACAATAAACATAGTTATATCTGTTATCATGACTATAACTAAATCTGCTAAAAGATGAATTAGCTTTTTGTTTGAAAATAATTTCAAGTTAATAGATCAGTGAATAATCCAAGTTCACGGCATTTTCATAGGAAAAAAATAGAATTTTCTAGAGAAAAAATCTAATAGAAAATATCATACATTTTCTGCCTTAGCTTGTATCAAATTGTCATGTTTATACTTCAATTATATTTGAATATGGTATATGCAATATAAATCTGAAGCAACGTACATTTAAAATGTCACCAACCCTCTAAAAGTTGTAGCTTTTCCTTGTTCCCTTTCCATCTTTCAGTGGGAATAAGCACTCTGACTTTGTCATCTTATAAACATGGTACCATAAGATAAGTCTCCAGTTAAAATACACACTGAATTAGGATGAAGAAAAAGAACTTCTCAGATTAATTTATAAAGGTTACAGAATTGTAGTAACCAGAAGTACCAACATTTCCGTGAGAATTATAGAGAAATAAACACATTTGAAACATCCATTTGTTTTAGTCTTTGGTTTTAAAAATACTGATTTCCACTCTACTTGTCCTCTTTCATCTCCCCCAGAAACTCTAACCAAACTCCAAGTCCACTAATTCTTATATTCAAAGTGTACAAATGTTTTACACAGTCTTCTAAACCCATGGTTAGCAATAAGATCATAAAATACTCTGAAGCAAAATTAATTTTATTTGAGGGGAGAACAATGAGTAGAAAGAAACAATGGTTAGTCTCCTAATGGGAAAATTACTTTAGTCACATATGGAGAAAACAGAACTCTGAATTGTCAGACTTCTCTATTCAAAGGCATTGACTTATAGTTAAAATGTTCCTCAGGCCACCCATTTATGGCATTGCATAAAAATTCTACACCGTTCTGCTGAAAGAGGTTATGGGTTAGAATCCCAGAACTGAGTTGGCATTCTGGTCCCCTTTCAGTTTCTTACAATTCAAGGCAAACTCTTTCCCATGTTTAAATGTTCTCTTTGTGGCAAGAGGCAGCATGAAGAGATGGTGAAATCATTGCAGCCAAGAAAAAAAGAAAACTGGCTGATCTCATCTTAACTGCTGTTAATGCTTTGAGATGATGCTTAAAATGGCATTATTGAAGCAATGTTGGGAAAATGTTGTATTCCTTTCTGTTTCTTCATTCAGAATACTTTCAAAACTCTAAATCTTTCCTCAGAACCCACTCTGGCATTTCCACCTTTGGAAGACTGCCACAGAGCTACCAATCAAAGATGTTAAGTATCTCCAAGCTAATTTAAGCTTTAAATAATTGAAATTAAAATGTGCTGCATAAGAATTCAGGCTTTTTGGTAATAAATATAAGTCAAGAGTCACAAAGTTTAAAAAGCTCTTTCATTAATTTTCTTGAACATATATTTCATGATCTGGCAAGTGACCACAAGATGTTACTATAGAGAGGAACTGAAATAACCCATTCAGTTTAAATGCTACTTACTTGAAGAATATTAGACTTTATTAAAAGGTATCATGTGGCATTTTCTGTAAAAGTAAGCATTATATCTATATTACTATACATGACAAACTTTTATGGTATACTTTTTGACACATACTTTCAAATCTGTAGTTCAACTCACCATTATTGAGTACGTGCTAGGTGCCATGAGAAACAAAATGATTGGTGATAGTGTTCTCAGGGAGCTTATACCTAATTTAGAGGTGGATCATAGAGTTATAAGAAGATACATGCAGGAATTCCCCAGCAGTCCAATGGTTAGGACTTGGCACTTTCACTGCCAGGGGCCTGGGTTCAATCCCTCGTCAGGGAACTAAGATCCTGCAAGCCACATGGCGTGGCCAAAAAATAAATAAATAAAAAAAGAAGATAAATGTCATCAGGTTCATACGAACATGGAACTATGGAACATAGATCAAAATGGAGATGATTTTCATAGAGGCCCTAAATAATTTTTAGGATTTCTTCAGTTGCAGTGAAAGAAGCGCATCCTAGGTGGAGGGAAATGCTTAAGAAAATTTCTAGAAAGAAGACTTGAAACAGAGGTCTTAAAATAACAAGAAATCTATTTGGTCAAGCAAAAGTATATGCAAAACCTTAAAATGAGAAGGGTATAGATGTGATAGTAATTAGGGTGTCATTTTGAGTAAGGCTACTTGTGATTATCACTACAAGCGTTGATGCATAATCACTCAACTTGATTAAAATTGGCTAAAAAATTTAGTATGCTTCTTCTGACTTTACTTCTTCTGAGTATACCTGAAGGGCTGAGACTCTCCCTGAATTCTACCTTTATAACCTTATGATAACCAAGTAAGTATACTGTCAAATTTCAGCATAGATAATGAATTCTAGTCCTAAAAATAGTCACTGTAGGCTATTTCATACTTCAGCTGTACATTTCCATCTCAGAAGAAAGGTTGAGAAGTTGAGTCAAGAATTAAGCTCAGACTTGATGCAGTTAAAAAGAAAACAGAGAAGCAGATGCATTTGCAAAATAAAACTTCCATGGAGTCTTTTGGTGGGGGAAGGGTGGGGTGGAGAATGAATGCATTTTTTTTTTAAATAATGGAAAGTTAAAAAATTGAGACTAATAACACAAATTCAATTTTCAATGTATTTAAGCTGAAAAGAACAGCACTAGAAAATATAGACAGACTTCACAACTTCAGTTTCCAAAATTTGTGGTATCTTAACTTTCATTTAGTGTGCACAAAGTGAATAATTTGACTGTAGCTTAAAATATAGGTATGCAAACTAAACTTAAAGCAGAAAGAAGGAAATAATAAAGATTAGATCAGAAATAAATAAAATAGAGACTGGAAAACAATAGAAAAGATTTACAAAACTAAGAGTTGGTTCTTTGAAAAGATAAAGAAAATTGACACACTTTTAGCTAGACTAACCATGAAAAAAGAGAGAGGACTCAAATTTTAAAAAGAGGAGACATTACAACTGATACTGCAGAAATACAAAGGATCATAAGAGACTACTATGAACAACTATACACCAACAAACTTGGATACCCTAAAATAAATGTATAAATTCCTAGAAACATACAAACTACCAAGATTGAATCATGAAAGAATAGAACATCTGAACAGAACAATAATGAGTAAGGAGATTAAATCAATAATCAAAAACCTCCCAGGACAAGATGGCTTCACTGGTGTATTTTAATAAACATTTAAAGAAAAAGTAATGCCAATCCTTCTCTAACTTTTCCAGAGAATAGAAGAGAAGGGAACACTCCCAAATGAGGTTAGCATTACCCTGATACCAAAACCAGATAAGGGTACTACAAGAAAACTATAGGCCAATATCCCTAATGAATATAGATGCAAAAACTCTCAACAAAATACCAGTAAATTGAATTCACCAACACATTAAAAGAATCACACAGTATGATCAAGTGGATTCATCCCTGAAATGCAAGGACAGTTCAACATACCCAAATCAATAAATGTGACACATCACATTAATAGGATGAAAGATAAAAATCATATTATCATCTCAATAGATGCAGAAATAGCATTTGACAAAATTCAACATTCATGATAAAAAAAAAAAAAGACTCTCAACAAACTAAGTATAGAGTGAATGTACCTCAACATAATAAAGACCATATATGACAAGCCCACAGCTAATATCACACTCAATGGTAAAAGGTTGAAAACTTTTTCTCTATGATCAGGAACAAGACAAGGGTGCCTACTCTCACCACCCCTATTCAACATAGTACTGGAAGTCCTAGCCAGAAAAGTCAGGCAAGAAAAAGAAATAAAAGGCATCAGAACCAGAAAGAAAGAGGTAAAATTTCTCTATTGGCAGATAACATGATTTTGTATATAGAAAATCTTAAAGCCCTAATCAACAACTTCAGTGAAGCTGCAGGATACAAACTTAACATACAAAAACCAGTAGTGTTTCTACACACTAGCAATGAATTAGCTGAAAAGAAATAAAGAAAATGATTCCATTCACAATAGCATCAAAAACAATAAAATACTCAGGAATAAATTTAACCAAGGACATGAACAATTGCTACAATGAAAACTACAAAATATTGATAAAAAAAACCAGAGAAGACACAAAAAAATGGAAAGGTATTCCATGTTCATGGATTAGGAGAATTAAATATTGTTAAAATGCCCACACTCCCCGAAGTCATCTATAAATTCAATGCAATCTCTATTAAAATTCCAATGGCATTTTTTTCAGAAGAAAAAAAACATCTAAAATTTATATGGAACCGTAAAAGTCCCCAAATATCTGAAGCAATTCTGAGAAAAAAGAACAAAGTGGGAGGCATCCACAGCCTGATTTCAAGCAATATTATAAAGCTATAGTAATCCATGCCAGTATGGTACTGGCATTAAAAACAAACACATAGACCAATGGAACAGAATCAACAGCCCAGAAGTAAACTGATGCATATGTGGTCAACTAACATTTGACAAGGAAGCCAAGAATACTCAATGGAGAAAAGACAGTTTCTTCAATCTATGGTGCTGGGAAACTGAATATTCACATGCAAAGGAATAAAACTAGATTCTTAACTTATACCATTCACAAAAATTAATTCAAAATGGATTAAAGACTTAATGTTTAAGACCTGAAACAATAAAACTCCTAGAAGAAAGCATAGGAAAAGAAGCTCCTTGACACAGGTCTTGCTAATGATTTTTTGGATATAACACCTAAAGCACAAGCAACAAAATAAAAAATAAACAAGTGGGTCTACATTAAACTAAAATGTTTCTGCACAGCAAAAGAAACAATCAACAAAATGTAAAGACAACATATGGAATGTGAAAAAAATATTTGCAAATCAAATATCTGAAACTAGGTTAACATCCAATGTATATAAAGAATTTATACACCTCAGTAGCAAAAACCTCAAATAATCCAATTTAAAAATGGACAAAGGACCTGAACAGACATTTTTCCAAAGAAGATATAGGAATGGCCAATGGGTACATCAAAGGTGCTCAATATCACTAATCATTAGGGAAATGCAAATTAAAACCACAATGAGATATCACCTCATGACTTTTAGAATAGCTATCATCAACAGGACAAGAGATAACAAATTCTGGTGAGGATGTGGAGAAAAGGGAACACTTGTACACTGTTCTTAGGTTGTAAGTTGGTGCAGCAACTATGGAAAACAGTATGGAGGATTCTCAAAAAATTAAAAATAGAACTACCATGTGATCCAGAAATTCCACTTCTGGGTTTATATCCAAAGAAAATAAAAGCACTAGGTTGAAGAAGAATCTGCACCCCCATGTTCATAGCAGCATTATTTACATTAGCCAAGACATGGAAATAACCTAAGTGTCCCTTAATGAATGAACAGATAAAGAAATGTGAGAATGTGAGAAATGTAAGGTAAAGAAATGTGTGTGTATGTGTGTGTGTGTGTGTGTGTGTGTATATACACACACACACACACACACACATACATATCTATATATGAATATTATTCGGCCATACAGAAGAAGGAAAGCCCACATGTGCAACAACATGGATGGACCTTGAGGGTATTATGCTAAATGACATAAGTCAGACAGAGAAAGACAAATACCATATGATCTCAATTATATGGAATCTTAAACAAACCAAGACAAGCCCTAACCCCTACTTACGGAGAATAGACTGGTGGTTGCCAGAGGCAGGGGTGGGGATGGCAAAATGGGTGAGGGTGGTCAAAAGGTACAAACTTACAGTTATAAAATAAGTAAGCCACAGGAATATAATGTACAGCATGGTGACTATAGTTAACAGTACTGCACTGTATGTTTGAAAGTCGCTAAGAGAATAGATCTTAAAAGTTCTCATCACAAGACAAAAATATTTTTAACTATATGAGGTGATGGATATTAACTGAACTAAGCGTGGTGATCATTTTGCAATAAATACATATATCAAATCATTATGTTGTGTACATTAAATTTATACAATGTTGTGTGCCAGTTATATCTCAAAACTGGAAAAATAAAAAACAAAATACAGAGGGGTGTGTGTGTGTGTGTGTGTGTGTATATAGACCTACAAATACAGACACACATACATAAACAATCCACTATAAAATTCTAAGTTGCCAATCTTTAGAAGTAATTGATTTTGAATACACAAGAAAAATAATTCAACACTTGAAACTATCATAAGCTTATTCATTTAATAGTGTTTTGTGATTAAATATAACCTTTGGAAAGTCTGCTGTTCCTCTCAATCTGAGAGGGGCTTCAAGTGAACTGTACAGGTCATTTTGCAAAACAGAACAGCAGGGAATAAAGAAGAGGTTCTCTTCATTATGAGTAAACTGGACTTGTTAACCCTCTGACAAGACAGAGACTGCATGGTTCAAACATTTAAATTTTCTCCTATTTGGGGGACAGAAAAAGTGCTAAAATGAGAATAGTTAATTTTTTCCTCAGCCTCAATTTCTCTTGAGGCTATAATGGGAATAATCAAAGTTAAGAGTATCTGTCTTCACTGCCACCTATTTGTTCACACCTTATTCCATCACTGGCATACTGCTATTTGCAGGGTAAATATGAGGTACCTGTAGAGAATCTCAATGACGTAAGTTGGAATAAAAAAGTAGGCTTTGCAGTCAGGTAGATCTACATTTAAATCTTCATTCTTCCACTTACTGTGTGATTCTGATGGAGCCTTTGTTTTTTAATCTAGTGACAACACTAACACTAAAAGGGTTACTAACTATTAAGTGAGATAGATATATGAAAGACTAATGGGATGACTTTCTGTTCCCCACCAAGGCATGTATATTCTGCTTCTCTGTCTTTGTGCCTCCATTACCTCCTTCTTACAAAATTTCCCTACCTATCTGCCAAGGTTCAATAAAAATTCACTTCCTCCATACAGCTTTTCCTGTTCCCTTCCAGCCAGAAGAGCTGCCCTTTTCTGAACTCTCTTTTCCTGAGACCTGTATTAGGATACTCTCACTTCAGTGACATCTTGCCTTATTTACTGTCTATCTCTCATTGTTCCTCCTCACTGTCCTATCAAGCTCTTCTTCCTCTGCTTATTGCTTAAATGCTGGTGTCCTTGGAATTCTAGTCTAGAACTTCTTCAACATTCATTCATATATTTATTCATTCTATTTAACAGGTAGTTATATTCAAGGTATTGCTCTGAGTTCTAGGGATGTAGGGATGAACAAGATAGTCTAGATTCTTCATTAGTGAAGTTTATTTAGACAAGTAAACAAAACAATTGCAGATTGCTAAATACTAGGAAGGAAATAAATCTGAATGATGGGATAGAGAGGGATTAAAATGGAACTATTTAATAGAGAAGTTAGGGAAAGACTCTGAGTTGCTGACATCTATCTGAGCTGAATGAAAAAGCCAGTGGTAGGAAAAGTTGGGGGAAGAATGTTCCAGTCAGAAGGAACAAAGTACAAAAGCACTGAAGCATAAATGAGCTTGGCTTATCTGAGGAACAGAGAATCTGGTCTGGTTGGTTCTAAGTAAGCAAGAGAGAGAGAGAGAGAGGGAGGGAGGGAGGGAAGGAGAGAAGTGGGGGAGGGAGGGAGAGGGAGGGAGAGAGAGAGAGAGAGTGAGAGAGAGAGAGAGAGAGAGAGAGAGAGAGAGAGAGAGAGAGAGGAGAGAGAGAGAGAGAGATAGGTTTTAAGATGAGGTTAGAGGTATGTAAAGGCCAGGTAGGGGTAAGGCACTTAGATTACTATTTAAATCCAATGGGAAGCCATCTGAGCATTATATGAAGAATGGTTGCATACTTTGATTTGGACTTTTAAAAGATCACTCTGGTAGTTTGTGGAGAATGAACTGAAGGCATTAACAGTAGATGCATCAAGCTGGGAGAATGCAGTAATCCGAGAGATAGGATATGATATCCTGGACTAGGGTGACAGCAGTGGAAATACAGAGAAGTGAATGGATTCGGGATGCATTTTGGAGGCAGAAATGAAACTACCTGGTGATGGATTAGATGTGAGGGAATGAATAAAAGGGAAGAAGAAACCAGGATATGCCTAGAGTGTTATTCTGAGCCACAAGGTTGATGATGGTGCCATTTGTTGAGACGGGGTGAATGGGAGGAACAAGATTGTTGGGAAAATGATGAGTTCGGTCTTGAACAAGCTAAGTTTGAAATGCATATTGTCATTCAAACGGGTATACTAGGCAGGCAGTTAGGTATAAAAGTCAAGAACTAAGTAAGAGGTCTCAGCTGGAGTTAACTCTGAGCTGTGTCAGCCTATCAGTGGTATTTAAAGCCATAGGACTCCATGAGATTATCTTGAGAGTACAGTTAGAGAAGGCAGCCTAAGATGGGGGCTGAGAAATCTTTAGAATTTAGAGATCCCAACGAGAAAGAAAAGACAGCAAGATGACCCAAGAGATGGCCAGAAAGATAGTGACACAACCATTTCCTGAGTGACCTATTTAACTCCCATTCTCTCAAGTTGCAGATCGATCTCAGATCTCTATTTCTAGTCCTCAGCAGAGTTGCTAATTTAAATTTGCAATTGTCTCCTAGTCATCTACATACTCCAAACCGAATTCATTGTCATTTGCTCCAAATTTGTCCTCTCTTTTATGTATTCCCTATCAGAGTGAGTGGTAATATCATCTACCCAGTTATTTAAGAAGAAACCGTGATGTTCAATTCTTTCTTTCCTTTTACAAACATCCCAACAAATACCAAGTATTATTGTCTCTACCTTCTCATTGTCCCTGGAATCCATAAATTATCCACAACCTCATTCTTAATATCATGGTTCTTACTGTCACCATCTCATTCCTGGATTACTACAACAGGCCATTAAATGGCCTTCTTGCCTCTGGTCTTCCCCTTTTGCCTATTGTCTACACTAAAGCCCAATGCTGAACACCATTGCTTCTCCACTTACTCCCATCCTTCAGTAGATCCTCTTAGCCTTGATACTCCTTAATCCCCTTAATATGACCCTAAAGCTATCAGGATCTGGCTGTGACCTCTCTCTAAACTTTTCTCTCATGGCCATTTGCCCCAGCCTCTTATTGATGTATTTATAATTTATAGTTCCTTTAACCCAGCAGCTTCTCTCTGGCCCCTGTGCCTTTGCACATGTGGTCTTGTCCTTCTCACTGTAACAAATCTTCCCCATCTCCTTCTTCTTCACCCTTCCCATTCTGAACAAATTAATTCTCATTTATTCCATTTAGATATTAGTGTAGATAGTACTTCCTCTAGGAAACTAAATGACTTTCTAAGGGAGTGTTAGATGCTCTCCAGGATGTTCCAAGGACACCTTGTATTTCTCCTCATCATAGCACTTAACACACTATGTATCTGCCTATTTCCTTCTCTGCATTCTCCACCAGGCTTAAGCTTCATGCAGAGAAGAAGCTGTCTACTGGTTTCATAGTCATAATCATAATACTTAACCCAATATCTGGCAGAAAGTAGGCACTCAATATTTGTTGAATGAATGATTGTGTATACATATTCTCTCTCTTACTGTTTTATAGGAATCTTAATATTTTCATTTAGCAATTAGTCCTTTTAACACAGAAATTTATTTTAGTGACTAATGCATTAAAAACTAGAACACACAGTACTCTATAAAGAGAAAAAGTACAGTCAGGTGTAGATAAGATACTACCTGAAAAAAAAATAACACCTAGTTATTGAATTAGCAATTGAGGAAAAAGAAGTTTAAAATCTCTTCCCCTACATGTTTATTTTCAACCCAGGTCCCAACACACACACACACACACACACACACACACACACATCCTCAAAAAAACTACTTTGACTACAATATAAATTGTTTAGCTTTTAGCACATTAGATAAAAGTGCAAGGGCCTCAGTAGGGGTTTGGAGTCCTAAATTCCCTTGGTGACTCCTCTGGTTATCACTAACAAGGTTTGTCCTTCTTTGACTCAGTTATTTTGGACTCCCTAGGGGCAAATTCCATGTCTTATCTACGTTCCCTCCCAACCTGAAAGCCTAGCACAGGTATGCAGAAGGCACTCAAAAACTGCGTGTTCACTGAATGAAAATAGAAGAGATATGATTATTCTTGATAGGCTCCACTATAAACAAACCAACCAACCAAACTGAAATATCAGTAAAATATCTATAACTAAATATTTCATGCCACATGGGGAAAATATTAGCATTTTGGTGTTCCCAGATAATTGGAAATAAACTCTTTAGTTTTCTGCATCTGTTTAAAATCGTAATTTTATAGCTACACATTGAAGATTTCTCAATTTTCTTAAAGACATCTTTTATCAATAAAATATCTTCACTGTGGAAGAGTAAAATCACGTATTTAATTCCATTAAGAAATGCAAAAACATATGTGAGACATCTGCTGTCAGATTTCTATTCTGTTCCCATTGTGACAAACCAACCTGGCATGTATTCTATTTTAGTTAAAAGAAAGTTCAGTCATGAACCTGTATCAAAGGGCACAAAGGATTTAGACCTCTAAGTTGAAAAGTCAGTTCAGCTGACTATTTAATGTAAAGATCAAAAGGCAATGAGTTCTGTGTCCAGGATCATTCAGAGCATCTCAGGGTAAGGACAGATATTTCAAATTTCCTCCCAGATAAGGCTGAAGGCTTGTTTTGATTCAGAAACCTCTATTACACTTGACTCATCCTAGAGCAGATTCAAACTTCAAATACTGCTACTCAGATTAATTTGGAGTTATATTGGTACAAACAATCACCCTTGTGGGATACACATACTTGGAATGAATGCCAAAGGTGAATGCATAAACAATATTCACACAGACATTCATCCCAGTGTATTCAGTTCTGCTGAAAGTGGCCTCCGCCCCAACATATACACCATGCATCAGGCATCTATTTGTATTTCTGCTGTGCAAGTTGTAACGTATTAAATACCAAACTTAATTAAACTGGCATGCATTTTAATTGTTTTCCAGTAGATGTTGAAATTTAATAGCATTGTCCTTATTCTATTTCACCTAGAACACTTATCACTATTTGAATTTGAGATTACATTTGCTGACAGTTCAGTTCTTTGGTGGAAGGAGACTGGTTTTAATTGGTACCAAGTTTCCTGCTGTTTCCTCTTCCTTATGACAGGTCACTATGTCAAAAAAACAGGAAGACACCAAAGAATAGAATTAATGCTAAATTAATCCCAAACACTGAGATTAATTGGAAACACTATCTACTCACCATTGTGCCTTTACACACTCCTGTTTTACTTTTCTTCATCTTATAAGCTAGTAAACAAAGTTGGGCTTGCTCAGCAACTTTTCTATGATTGGAAAAGATGCAAGGAATATAAAAGGGTTAAGTGGTTAAATAAAGATGCCCTAATTAGCTTTTTAAAATTGCTGCACATAAAAATAAATCAAGTCTCTCTGTATCCCTTATACTTAATGGCAAGAAAAATAATTAGATGATAAAAATAAATGAGAAAACCAGAGTTTCCCAATTTGGGAAGTTGATTCCTCAGAGGACTCAAAATGTAATTCAGAGGAAGATGCTGGAGAGTCCTGCTCAATGCTGGCCAGTTGGATTGTTCACAAATTGAACGATTTGTTTAATTTTTGCTGAAAATTGTTCTACCAGTTCCCACCAAACCAAAAAAGCATAGGAAAATATTCTGATACATTAGAAGGAGGAGCTTTACTCATTCTGCTAATGCCTAACAACATAACGAAGGTTGCCTTCCACAGCAGAAAAAAAAAAAAAAAGCTGGGCTCTTTCGCCCTCAGAAACCATAGACATGCAGAATTGCTATCTTGACCAGTCACTTCAGTTCCCTCTTATGTTCCCTTTATACAGACACTGAAACTGAAGTCATGGCCAAAACAAACTGAATGTGCTCTCCACTTGTCTTTTAAAACTCCCTCCTCTTTCTTCTTCAGCATACCAAAGAACTATGCAATACAGGATCTTGTTTAAAATCTGTTGGTTATTCTGGATACACTTCAAATGGTAGCAAATCCAGTTTTCTGCACTCCAGTTTCAGCTCTTCACTCTCCTTTTAGGTAGTAAAACTAGAAACTCATAAGATGGTAAATTTTTGCCTTAATTTTCTTATGTATTTAAGAAAATTAGTTCCAACATTAGTTCCTAAGCACTGAGATCCTATTGAGGATCTTAAGAAAGCAACTTGGTCCCCTCTTTCTAGCAAAATTTATGGAAAACTTCCAGTGAGCTTATAGATTCTCATAAGCGATTGCTTAGGATCCTTATCAGTTAGAGTTTAGCTCTTTGGTTTCATCTGAAGAGTTCAACTTGAATTAGAAATGCTAAAAAAAAAAAAAATTACTCCAAAAAATTTGGCTTATTTTTATCCTTGTGAGATTGGCTGATAATTTATTCTCTCTTCTTGAAAGCTTGCTTTCTATTTTGAATTTCCTTGAAAGCAGCATCCAATATTAAATTCATTTAAGGAACTAATTTTCATCATGTTCACGAACAAATTAGGCTGGAGGACTTGTAGAAATGGTAACATAAGAGCAGATATCCAAGCCTTCTTCCCATTAAATGACTGAAATAATTTTTTTTTAATTTGGAAAATATCCTGTATGAGCACTAAAGTCACTAGGGAATAGTGACAGCTGAGAGGCAGAAGGCTTGAGGAATTTCTGGCTAAAATGCAGACAAATCCACATTAAAGGACATCTCTAAGAGTCTAATCACAGCCCCTCTTCCTAAGCCAGCTGTGGAATGTACAAAACCCCAGCCAACTGCCCCAATGCCCCTTCCTTGGAGGCATGGGTTGTGGTAGTCAGGGCTAACAGGAGACAGGGAGACTTTGCAATGGAAGCCCTCCACCCCTGTACCATAGCTGAGAAGGAACTGGAAACACAAACAGAAACCCAGCAGTGCTGTGGTATCTCTCCCAGTTACGTACTCAAGTGGCCGGCTCACACTCATATAGGGAAGTTTCTTTTCAACCAAAGTTTCCCCCCTAATATATAGCAGGAAGAGCTAAAGGTGAGGGAGGCTTTGGAGAAACAGGTATGTCTTCTTTAAACATAAAGCAGCCAAAGACAGCAGTGTTGAGGAAAGGAAATACATACAAACTCACCAGACAGAGACCACCTATGGGTGGCAGGACTCTTCTCTAACCCAGCCTCTCACTTAGAGTGGGCTTACCTTGGCAAGAGTGTTCAATTTGCTAAACTGGTAGGGTTTACTGGAGGAGGAAGGCCCCAAAGGGACAGAGCTCTTCTCCAAGTTGGCTGAAGTTGCAAAAAAGAAAATCAGACAAACTCAAATTATGAACCTGGACTAGTGGCCATGACAAATGAAAGACAGATACAAAGGGGAGTAGGAGGGAGGGAGCTGATCTCTTAAGCAATATTTTCAACAAATAGAACTTTTACCATGATAATGTTCTAAATGTCCCACTAAAACAGTCTAAGAAGATTCTATCACACTTTTGTGGTAGTAGATGAATCAGTCCTGCTGATTCAGATGAATCATTCAGATGAATCAGCTAAATAGAGGAAACAAATCCAGAATGGTACCTATAAAAATATACTTCAACTAAAAGAAAAAATAAGCATATTACTCAACAGTAGAAGAAGAGCATGCTTAAAGAAATGATTTGCTAGAATCATTTGTGTTCTGGAAATTAATCTTAGACCTCACGTGCCTTGTGCTGCCAAAGGAAGTTTTCATAGGTACTCTTTGAAACAGATTAATGATGAAATTAGAAAACAGGCTGAAATTAAGACGGAAATTAAGAAGTTAAGAAAAATAATGCCAGGTAACACAATTCCACGGCAAAATATAAAACAGAATTAAGCTCTGAGACTTCATACTATACTACAAAGCTACAATAATCAAAACAGTATGGTACTGGCACAAAAACAGACACAGATTAATGGAACAGGATACAAAGTCCAGAAACAAACCCACGTATCTATGGTCAATTAATCTATGACAAAAGAGGCAAGAATATACAATGGAGAAAAGACAGTCTCTTCAATAAGTGGTACTGTGGAAACTGGACAGCTACATGTAAAAGAAGGAAATTAGAACATTCTCTAACACCATATACAAAAACAAACTCAAAATGGATTAAAGACCTAAATGTAAGACCGGATACTATAAAACTTCTAGAGGAAAACAAAGGCAGAACACATTTTGTTATAAATCACAGCAATATTATTTTGGATCTGTCTCCTAGAGTAATGGAAACAAAAGCAAAAAGAAACAAATGGGATCAAATTAAACTTAAGAGCTTTTGCACAGCAAAGGAAATCATAAGTGAAATTAAAATACAACTTAGGGAATGGGAGAAAATATTTGCAAATGATGTTACTGACAGGGACTAATTTCCTCCAAAAGATACAAACAGCTCATACAGCTCAGTATTTAAAAAACAAACTGGGAGGAAGACCTAAATAGACATTTCTCCAAAGAAGACATACAGATGGCCAAGAGGCACATGAAAAGATGCTCAACATCACTAATTATCAGAGCAATGCAAATCAAAACTACAATGAGGTATCACCTGACATCAGTTAGAATGGCCATCATTAAAAAGTCTACAAATAATAAATGCTGGAGAGGGTGTGGAAGAAAGGGAACTCTCCTATACACTTGGTGGGAATGTAAATTGGTGTAGCCACTATGGAGAACAGTATGGAGCTTCCTTAAAAAGCTAAAATACGTTACCATATGAACCAGCAATCCCACTCCCGGGCATATATCCAGAGAAAACTAATTTGAAAAGATACATGCACCCCAATATTCATTGCAGCATTATTTACAGTAGCCAAGATGTGGAAGCAACCTAAGTATCCATTGACAGACGAATGGATAAAGAAGATGTGGTACATATATACAATGGAATATTACTCAGCCATAAAAAGGAATGAAATTGGGTCATTTGTAGAGACGTGGATGGATGTAGAGACTGTCATACAGAGTGAAGTAAGTCAGAAAGAGCAAAAGAAATATCGTATATTAACGCATATATGTGCAACCTAGAAAAATGGTACAGATGAACCGGTTTGCAGGGCCGAAATAGAGACACAGATGTAGAGAACAAACGTATGGACACCAAGAGGGGAAAGCGGCGGGTTGAGGGGGGGTGGTGTGATGAATTGGGAGATTGGAATTGACATATATACACTAATATGTATAAAATAGATAACTAATAAGAACCTGCTGTATAAAAAAATAAATAAAATTCTAAAACTAAAAAAATAATAATAAATAAATAAATTTATCCCTACTAAAAAAAAAAAAAAAATTCTTGTCCCTGAGGAAGAGAGTTTCTTTAAACATCTTAAGGAAACAGTGTGATTAGTTTTCTAATAGATTATATGCAACATGCTTTGGAGACAAAGAAAAGAAAGGGGCTAAGTTTACCTCAAGGAGTTGGGATGACTTCACAGAGGTTGTATATTCCTTATTATATCGAAAACTTAACTCTTGCCAAAGACATTTCCTCAACAGCCTTAATCATGGTTCTGACTCTTTTTGGTATTACCTACTGCTCAGCAGCATCAGTACTGTAATTAAGAGCTAAGGTATACGTGCTTCCCAAAGCCAGGCACTCCCTTCTGTGTGATGAAAAAGGCCTTTCTCAGACACAAGCACATTCAATTCCCAACTGTTCACAGTGTTGTTCAGGATATTTTTAAAAACTGGAAATACAATTATTTTCCAGTAAATCCAAAGCCTAAAACCCTCTCCTACCACTCCTTTCTGGCCAATCATCTCCTAAACAAATCTGATATTTTGTGTATTCTGGTGAAATTATATAAGCCAAATAAGAATGTATATGATCTATGTAAGAATGGAAGTAGTTCTTAACTTAGTATAGCATAATCATATGGCACTATTTTTATCCCATAAACTTATATAAAATGTTTCAAAGTAACTAACTGGATATTGATAGATAGCACTTTTCCAACTCTCCTCGTTTAATAAGTCAATGATAATCATTATTCATCCACAAAACATTTATTACCTAACATGTGCCAAGCACAGTGTTAGGAATCCTAATAGGATAGGAATAAGAGGGAAGTCTAAGTACTTCGTGAGCTCAAACTCCATTAGGTCATTTTCAGTTTACATGGATGACTATGAAATTCAAATGTTTTCACTTACATTTCTTAAGACATTGAAAAATATTTGGCCAGGTATCCCACTGTACTTGATACTTTTACTTACTCATGTTCTGTTTTGTTTCAGAAAATGTTTGTATTTACTATTTTCATTTTGCCTGCTATAGTTAACTGTTCCATGTCTTCACAATAAAATCTTTATGGCGTTAACCTAGTATCTGCTACTTTGTTGACAGCAACCCTATTACAAAACTATGGACCCTAAAGAGAAAGTACTCTTCAATAAATTATAAATGATAATAATAAAAACCCAAGCCTTGTTATAAAAAGTAAGAGAATATCGTTCAAAATAAGGGCTTAACGTGGCCATTCATTAAAGTTATGATGTTACTAAAAATACTAAATGTTATTTAGAAGAGGCCAAAAAACTATTGCCTTTGAGAAAACCAGAATTTCAGAGAAGAAAAATACTCACTAAGGTAACTGAAAACAATGAGTAATTTAAAAATCTATCCTGTAATTTCTTTAAGAATAATATAGTAGTTTATGGAAAATATTAAAAAAATAAAGTACAAATTACAGATTTTTTTTTTTTAAATGTTTTTTGTTTTTGTTTTTAATTTATTTATTTATGGCTGTGTTGGGTCTTCGTTTCTCTGCGAGGGCTTTCTCTAGTTGTGGCAAGCGGGGGCCACTCTTCATCGCGGTGCGCAGGCCTCACTATCGCGGCCTCTCTTGTTGCGGAGCACAGGCTCCAGACGCGCAGGCTCAGTAATTGTGGCTCACGAGCCCAGTTGATCCGCGGCATGTGGGATCTTCCCAGACCAGGGCTCGAACCCCTGTCCCCTGCATTGGCAGGCAGATTCTCAACCACTGCGCCACCAGGGAAGCCCTACAGATATTTTTATAGAGGTAGTCTGTAGCAGTGGGTAGAGAACCACTATGTGTTCAGAGGACTTGAGAGGCAGCGGTGCCAAGTAATTCATCGCTCCACGCTGAAGCAGTCACCTCGCCTCTCAGAAGACTCAGGCTGCTCAAAGGCAAGGGCTAGGAAAACAGAATTAATCATTTGATTTTCATATTAGTTTCAGCATCAGCTATCCATTAAGTAAGATTAATATATGTTATGTATCCACAGTTTTTGCAAGCTTTCTGTAAAAATGAAGTTTGAAGAGATAGCTATGTAGGGACTTATTCATTTATATTTATGAGTCAGGGAACCAGTTCACTGGACATTTACCTACGTTTACAAAAGGTCAAGGAAGAAAGACGTTGGGGGTGGATGTTATCTCACAAAATATGCAGTAATTTCTATGGTCACATAAATCTGGAGGGCAGGAGATGGTAATCTATAGATTCTGGATGAAGATGCCCTGTTCATGATACCATATATAACTATATTGGCAGGAATTCAACTCTAGCCCCAACTTGGAGGTGACCTTCCATTGCTTTATAGTTTGCTTTGTAAAATCCGTAAGTAGCTCTAAAATCCTCACAGTGAAATGAAGTTTTTCTTAAAAAAAGCTCACAAATAAGAAATACCCCCACTTTAAGTGCCTGGTTTAATTATCAACTGATAATTTTATTTACTAAAAGCTACTGAGCACTACAATGGGAACAAAAATAAGCATTGCACCAATGCACCCACAATTTATCATTTAAGAAACACCTTTTTGCCTCACATCTATTGTGTTGTTTACTGTCAATGCATGAAAATATAGTCTTAGACTTTCCATAACATTTTTAGGAAATACTTTACATTAAACAATAGGGCAAATAAGATGTATAAGTGTGACCACTTCAATAGGAAAATATTTCTTCTCAATTACATATTTGAAGGGAAAATGGTGCCTTTTTCGAGGAAGAGATAATTTTATTTTCAAGGGTAGTTCATCCAACTTTTAAAAATATATCAAATATAATGTTCTAAATTAAACTCTTGATTTGCAAGTAGTTAAATGATTGAACTAAACAACTGAATTTAAAGAAGAATTTAATTCTTCTCACTCTCCTGGGGTAGAAGGATTCAGCAACAAAGGTCTTAATCATAGTATTATCAAGTGTCTCAAGTCATAATTATCTCATTAACATAAAACTTAGAGCCTGAACATAAAACAAAATGTAAGCAACTGAGTAAAGTCAAACTTCTTTTTCATTTTGATGAAAAGTATGACCTAGGTATTATATATTTATATTCATATCAGACACATGGTTTCTGACCTACTGACCAGCAGGAAGCAGTGTGTCCAGACAGGGAGGAAAATGGAAAATGGTTAAAGAGTAGGAGGGAGGAAATGAGAATTAAGTGGAAAGGTAATTAGGGGTTGAATGAACATATAACAAGTAGAGACACAGCAGATTTTTTTTATTACTATACCTTTTCCTACATTCACAAAATAAAACTCTTGAAGGAATTTTCAAAATAGAAATAACAGATGAACTGAGGTTCAGAGAAACAACAGTGGAAGTTTAAAGCTTACTTTTTTTTTTCCTGATGTCCTCTAAAAACAAATTCACAGTTTTTCATATCAATGTCCACTGTGCTATCACTCTGACCTTTGTATTCTAATGTGACTTAAACCAAACCACCTTGGGTTTAAATGATCTATTATCAAGAGTATTATCTGCTATACCTGATAAACTAGCTAAATGGAAAATCAGTCTACCAATGGGTCAAAGATGATAAATACATTATCTGCAGAACCAACAGGAAAGTGTTTTCTCTCTCCTTAAGTAAAGGCAAAAGTAACCACAAATTCAGGAGTGAGACAATTGCTTCTACATGTTCAAGCCTACCTTCTAATATGGGGTCCCCAATCCCCGGGCCTCACAGCAGGAGGTGAGCGGCGGGCGAGTGAGCAAAGCTTCATCATCTGCAGCTCCCCATCACTCCCCATTGCTCCCCATCGCTCGCATTACCGCCTGAACCACTCCCCCACCACCCCATCAGTGGAAAAACTGTCTTCCACGAAACTGTCCCTGGTGCCAAAAAGGTTGGGGACTGCTGTTCTAATACACCCTTAAGTTCATGGTTCACCACTGTGTCCAACTCACTTAAAATGATTCCAGTAAGGCCTGCCAGTTCAGAGTTGCCCCCCTTTTGGGGCAGCAGGGTAGAGTGAATCTTAATCTTCTTCAGCTGCCTATCTTGATCCAGAACCTCCAGTCCATGGGAACCATCTAATTATACCGCCAGTTGTAAATATAAAAAGCTAGCTTTCAAAGTTTTAAAAGTATGGTGTTATGTAATGAAAGTAGATTCTTTTCTCCTATCAAGTAAGATGTACAATGCCTCTATTTTCCAGAGGAGAAAGTTAAAAACAGAGAAAATAAAGGACATCACAAATGAGAGTTGTTCTAAGTTTTAGGTAAGACTTAAAAAATATATATAGGGGCTTCCCCGGTGGCGCAGTGGTTAAGAATCTGCCTGCCAATGCAGGGGACACGGGTTCTTTCACTGGTCTGGGAAGATCCGACATGCCATGGAGCAACTAAGCCTGTGCACCACAACTACTGAGCCTGCATGCCACAACTACTGAAGCCCATGCGCCTAGAGCCCGTGCTCCACAAGAGAAGCCACCGTAATGAGAAGCCCGCGCATCGCAATGAAGAGTAACCCCCACTTGCCACAACTAGAGAAAGCCCGCACAGAGCAACAAAGACCCAATGTGGCCAAAAATAAAATAAATAAATAAACTTATAAAAAATATATATATATACACACACACACATAAATATATATGACTTGTTCTCTCAATGATCATCCAATTTTTAAAAAGAAATTTTATCAACATTATAATCAGTAATATCAAAGAAAACACAGAGGTCATGCTTATAAAAGTTACAGAGAAAATGAAAGAGAGAAGAAAGCATAAACATAAACAGAATAAAAAGTAAATGGAATGAAAAAAGATTTTCATGAACTTGCCTAGGTTTAAAGGAGGGACTAAAAATAACAAGACGGAATTTACTAAGTTAAATGTTAAAATTTTCAACATTGATTTAGAAAATCACAGTCCCAAAGTAAGGATGAAAGAGATTTGGTTTATCAGCTGCTTGTGTGAAAAAAAAAGACAAGGAACCTTACACTGCAACTTTAATGTGTGGCCTTGTGGCAAGAAAGCCAAGTGTGCTTTGGGGCCATATTAATGGATGTGCAGTGTCCAGAAAACTAGGAGAGAGACGTATGATGACCTGATCACAACTATTTAAAATACTGAACACCAAACTTTAATATTTAAGGGACCATTACATAACACAGGGATGCGACATTCTTCAATAAATGCTGATTTTACCTTAACAGGATACGAAACAGTTAGAACATTCCAAAAATGTACTCAATCACTGCATTCCCCATTATTAGAAAAATCCAATCTAGAATAGTCTTTTGTAGAAAGGTAGTAAAGAAGATTCCAGCATAACATGAAAAGGGAATAATTTTTTTTTTAAGTTTTAAAATATATAATTTTCTTCAGTTATAGCAATTATCTAAACATTTATTTTCTCATAAAATATGGAAACTGCCCCTTTTAACTCCTGGCCACTTTTCTCCCCATTATCTCCACCTTCTAC
The DNA here is from genome assembly GCF_965194825.1 of Balaenoptera physalus. Taxonomy (NCBI): domain Eukaryota; kingdom Metazoa; phylum Chordata; class Mammalia; order Artiodactyla; family Balaenopteridae; genus Balaenoptera; species Balaenoptera physalus. Next base: position 116,522,341 of record NC_138884.1, on the reverse strand, counting down.
CTTCGTTACAGCCCTCAATAAACGTTTGAAGTAGGCATTTTATGATATATTCCAGTTGTATGACACATATTAATGAAGAGAAGTATCTTCTACAGCATTAATAAAAATTCAACTAAGTTTTAAAAAATATTTTGATATTAAGTTATCTTCCTTTCTATAGGATGACAACCCCTTCACTCAATCAAAACGTATTTTTTATTAAATACTTACTATGCACTAGGCATTCAGATGTGCTTTCCTCCCTTGCTACTGCAGGAAAATTACTAACTGAATAATCATTATACTAATTTCTATTTTTAAAATATCTTAAAAAGACTCATTTTGAGAATGTAGAACTTTTAAAAAAATGGAAAGGGACAACTAAAATACAAACTAAAATACAACTAAAATACAAAAAAACATAAAAATAAAACCCCACCAATCTCTTAACCTTAAAAAAGTATATAACAACAAAACAAAAAGACAACCTACAGATGGGAGAAGATATTTGCAAATGATGCTACCGACAATGGACTAATTTCCAAAATATACAAACAGCTCATACAGCTTAATATATTAAAAGAAAAATCAAAGACAACTTACAGAATGGGAGAAAATATTTGCAAACGATGTTACTGACAGGCATTAATTTCCTCCAAAATATACAAATAGCTCATACAGCTCAGTATCAAAAATAAATAAATAAATAAATAAATAACTGGGCAGAAGACTTAAATAGACATTTCTCCAAAGAAGACATACAGATGGCCAAGAGGCACACGAAAAGATGCTCAAAATCACTAATTATCAGAGCAATGCAAGTCAAAACTACAATGAGGTATCACCTGACATCAGTTAGAATGGCCATCATTAAAAAGTCTACAAATAATAAATGCTGGAGAGGGTGTGGAGAAAAGGGAACCCTCCCACACTGTTGGTGGGAATATAAATTGGTATAGCCACTATGAAGAACAGTATGGAGCTTCCTTAAAGCTAAAAATGGTTACCATATGAACCAGCAATCCCAATCCTGGGCATATATCCAGAGAAAACTCTACTTCCAAAAGATACATGCATCCCAATGTTCATTTTTTTTTTTTATGGAAAAACAATCGTTTTTTTTTTTAACATCTTTATTGGGGTATAATTGCTTTACAATGTAGTATCAGTTTCTGCTGTATAACAAAGTGAATCAGCTATATGTATACATGTATCCCCATAGCCCCTCCCTCTTGCGTCTCCCTCCCACCCTCCCTATCCCACCTCTCTAGGTAGTCAAAAAGCACCGAGCTGATCTCCCTGTGCTATGTACTGCTTCCCACTAGCTATCTATTTTACCTTTGGTAGTGTATATATGTCCATGCCACTCTCTCACTTCGTCCCAGCTTACCCTTCCCCCTCCCCGTGTCCTCAAGTCCATTCTCTACCTGTGTCTTTATTTCTGTCCTGCCCCTAGGTTCATCAAAACCATTTTTTTTTAGATTCCATATATATGAGTAGAGTCTGTCATACAGAGTGAAGTCAGAAAAAGAAAAACAAACACATCCTAATGTTCATTGCAGCACTATTTACAATAGCCAAGATGTGGAAGCAACTTAAGTATTCATCAACAGATGAATGGATAAAGAAAATGTGGTACATATTGGGTTGGCCAAAGAGTTCGTTTGGTTTTACGTAAAAATAAAAGACACGTTTTTCATTTTCACCAAGAATTCTACTGAACACTGTATTCACTAACCCAACAAACTTTTTGGCTAACCCAATATATACAATGGAATACTACTTAGCTATAAAAAAAGGAATGAAATAATCCTATTTGCAGCAACATGGATGGACCCAGAGATTGAGAAGGACAAATATATAGGATATCTTGTGGAATCTAAAAAAATGACACAAATGAACTTATTTACAAAACAGAAATAGACTCACAGACATAGAAAACAAACTTATGCTTACCAAAGGGGAAGGGGGGGTGATAAATTAGAAATTTGGGATTAACAGATATACACAACTATATATAAAATAAACAAGGACCTACTGTACAGCACAGGGGATTATATTCAATATCTTCTAATAACCTATAATGGAAAAGAATTTGAAAAATAATATATATGTGTGTTTGTGTGTGTGTAACTGAATCACTTTGCTGTACACCTGAAACTAACTATACTTCAAATTTTAAAATGGTTTTTTAAATAGTATGAAACTGAATAAAGGAAAAAAATCTTTTTGAGACCATCTGGTTTTATACTTTAAAGAAATATATATATCAAAAGGCTAAACATTTTTTTGTTCTACATGAAATACATTTAAAATTCCGAAGTATTCAATCCTGCATTTGATGTGGGAAGTTTATTTACCCTCCTCTGAAGCTATGGATTTTAATAATCACGTCACTGTTTGGTTAGGGAACCTGGAGCTCAGAGGTCTTTCCTGAAATGCTCTCTAGAGATCCAGCATATTGATTTAGCCCTGTAAGCTTGCATACACTCCCAGCTATGTCCTCATAACATCACAAGGCACCTAGACAGCACTGCCAAACACATGGCTTCCCACAAGGGCCTACATTCTAAAGTACACTGACCAATCTTTCTCCTTTCACCTGAGAGTGAAAAACAGAACAAAACAAAAAATTGCTAGGTCAGAAAATCTATCGTCAACTAAACTTTCTGGAATTTTCAAAACATTTCCTGCATTCATGTCTCAACAAACAAGGTCTTGAGTGTGTTTATTCATTAAAATTATCACCCAATAGACACCATATATTATCCATAACAGCTTTCAAATTTCTCTTCCTATAGTGAAGCATTTATGTTCACCAATACTACTGGAATTAGAATATCCCTAAAGTCTCCCAAAGCAGCCAACAAAAGCACAAATCCCAATTGTAATCAATTTATTTGGGGCAGGACACTTTAGGGGAAAAAAATATAAGCAACAAATATTACTTTTACAAATGTTAGTTACAACTGAGTATCTCTGAAATTCAAACTCTGAAATAAGGTAATTTTGTATACAAGATTACCGTGTCTAGACACTGTAAGTTCCAACTTCTTACTCTCTCAGTTCCTCCCACACCCCACCCCCACTTAATGGGCAGGTGCTGAATCTATTTTAAGAAGGAGCCAGAGGGGACAAGGAAGAATAGAAGATTTGATCACAAAGTGAATTCCTTCTTTTGAAGAGTGTGATTAAGTGCCTACTATGTAACCAAACACTGTGCAAGATGTTAGGAATGGAAGATAAGATACAGTCTTTGTCCTAGGGATTTCAGAGAAGACAGGCACACAGGACTACAGTAAGTGTGATATTTGAGGGACAATAAATGCCACAAATATGAGGTTTTGCTGATGAGAGACCTGAGCTGGGGCTCTACGGCAAAAGGACATTTAACCAGGAGAGGAACAAGTACAAAGACTTGAATGTGTGAAATATAATGTTATGTTCAAGGCCTATAGGTAGGAATAATTATACCACACAATCTGAGGGACAGTCAATATGGTGACAAGGAGGTTGAAGAGTAATCAAGAGCCAGATCAGGAATATTAAATACAGAGTTTGATCTACTTCCTATAGGCCAATGGTTTTCCAAACTGAGTTCTTTAGATAGCAAGAGTTCACAGAGCTGTTCAGGGCCACACTGGCTGAAAAGGGGGTAGGTAGGTGGCCCTATGAGTCCCCACATTGTATCCATTTCTGCCCTGACCAGATGAACTTCATTTTAATTGTAAAAACTTTGCAAGGAAGGTGGGGTAGGGGGTGGTGCTTCCACTGCTTTAACAAAGTTCAACAATAGGTATCCATCAAAGGGTATTAAGAAGGGAGTATACACGGTTATATTTGCATTTAAGAATGAGCACACTAGAGCACTTTAAATTGACCAGCAGGTGGAAAAAAGAATAAAAGAACAGAAGCAGAGGGAACAATGAGGAAATGATTAATTCATGGAGAAAGGAAATTAAGAGTGGTAAGAATGAGTAGAGGTGTGGACAAGCTGGATTTGGGGGTGTGGGTAGAAGTTCCTGCCCAGCAAGTTCAATGTTCTCAATGAAGTAAGAAGCAAGCTGGCTGGAAGAATTTAAGGAAAGACAGGTGTGTACATGTGCAAGTGTGGGGGGGGGGCATTCAAGATCTGGAAAAGATGGCCAAGGTTGTTTTTTGTTTGTTTATTTTATTTGTTTATTTTTTTGGCTGCACTGCGTGGCATGTGGGATCTTAGTTCCCCGACCAGGGATTGAACCCATGCCCCCTGCAGTGGAAGCGCAGAATCTTAAGCACTGGACCACCAGGGAAGTCCCTTGTTTTTGCTTTTTAAAGTCCCTTTAAAACCACCACTGGGACTTCCCTGGGTGCAGTGGTTAAGAATCCGCCTGCCAATGCAGGTGACACGGGTTCGAACCCTGGTCCGGGAAGATCCCACATGCCGTGGAGCAACTAAGCCCATGCACCACAAATACTGAGCCCGCAAGCCACAACTACTGAAGCCCGCACACCTAGAGACCATGCTCCGCAACAAGAGAAGCCACCGCAGTGAGAAGCCCGCTCACCGCAACATAGAGTAGCCCCCGCTCACCGCAACTAGAGAAAGCCCATGCACAGCAACGAAGACCCAATGCAGCCAAAAATAAATAAATAAATTAAAAAAAAACAACCCACCACTAAGATTCAAGGACTGTATGTGTTCTTGGTTGAAAATTACAAAATTGTTATACACATATACAACATTAACTATACGATCATAGATTCTCCCAGAAACCCATTACTTGTTCTCTTAATCTTTTCCACATTAAAAAAGCCAAGAGAACAAATTAATTTCACACGTTGAGGAAAAGGTTTGGTTAGAGTAACATCTGTAAAGATGGGTAAACGTTTCTAGTGCCTGTAGTTGCACTGCAACTTTCTTTCAGAACACAAAGTGTTTTCACCAAGACTCTTTCCTTTATGCTTAAAATATCCTATGAGATCAATAGAGGCAACTGATACTTCACCTTTTGATAGGGAAACTGAAACACAAGAATGGTGAAAATAACTTTCCTAGGGTGCAGTCTATTTTAGCATGGCTGACTCGTTCCAAATTCAAATATGTGTCATATGTGGACAGGCACTGATGCCAAAAGTGTTATAGTGCTATTTGTGAATTTAGGGACTGCCGAAGTTCTCAGCAGAATCCCATGAGAATGTCAATAGTCTTCTATAATTCACTCTCTTGGGACATAGAGACTATGAGACCCATCTGGGCCTTCTATGCATATAAGACAAGATACCACAGGTAACAAAGATTTTGCTTTCATATGGTTCAGTCATGACTTGTATTATAATGAGGCATGTATAATGGCGAGAGTAAAGAAATGTATAAAGAAAGAATTGTAGCACTGTTGTTAATAGAAAAATAAAATTTTCTCTTTTAAGTATACTTCTAATAATTTAGAAAATTACATTTTATTAAAAATAAGAAAATATTTAATAACAAATAGATGGGTAGCAAAAATAATAGTTTGAAGAGTGCAGTTTGAAGAGCACTGCCTTGGATGATTTCTAGGGTCTTTTTTTGTTTAAAGTCTTATGACTCAAAGGATAAACTGATCAGGCTTGTTAGAACAATGATGATGGATTTCAGTTTATAAGACTGGCCTATAAGGAAGGGATGATTGAAGTCTTAGTTTTAAAATGTAGGTGGTGATTTAAATTTGAGATGACAAAAGGCATTTTTCTTCTGAAAAATAAACAGAAAATAGGTACAATGATAGAAATAACTGTTCCATCTCAAACTACTGAAGAGACAGAAAGATGACATTTAAAATCAGGAAACATCAATAATCACTATAGGTGGGAGAATCTAAGCGTATAGAATGACCCTCTTCCAGTTTTACCAATGCTTCTTTGACCCTTTCTAAACAACTTAGATCTGTTTCATGAGAGAGGGTAAAAATGTCCACATTAATTAGAAAAATGGCTACAAGACAGTGGGAATGGGCAAATCCAAACTTCTAACTGTATTCTCCCCAAGCAATCTGGCAAAATACAAATCAGTAATATTTCCTACAGATGGCATGGGGAGCGGGGGATGGGGAGCTGTCAATATGGAGACGTGGAGCTAGTCCAGGTTCTGCCAATAACTAATGACATGAACTTAGGGAAGTCATGCATCATCTCTGGGTACCCTATTTCCTATAATTTCTTATAATGCCAACACTTCATTGGTCAATTTAAAACTTGAAAACTTTGACATTTCTTCTTAATCTCCTATGTGCAATTAGCAGTTAAATCATCATTTTTCTTTAAAATATATGAAATCTCTCTTCCCTTTTCTGCCTTATCTTTATTATCATAATCCATGTTCTCAACCTCACTGTGAAATTACTCCAACCACTTCCACCATCTCCCTACTCTTCTCAACTTGTCAAAATAATAATATCGCTAGAGACCTGAATTTACCTAGTTACTTACCTGCTCCAGTTGTTCCTCAATATGTATACAATAGCATGTAATAATCTTTAGACTGGCCTTAGGGTTTTATAAAAATTGACCTCACCTATTTTTCCATCTCCTTTCCCACTACTTGCCAACTCTGTACAAGGTTGCCTGCCCTTGCCCTTTTCCTAGTGCACCCCCTGCACTTAAAGCCAACATCCTTATTTTATTCCATCTCATGCTGTTTCTCCTCCACTTCTGTCACTGGGATGTCATTCCTTATTGTTTATTTGTTTTATGGCTGATGGTGTGAGGCTACATGATTGTGAACTATATAAAAATAACTTTAGAACTTTTTCTTTGGAGCTTTTTTTTTTTCCTTTCAGCTTCATTGAGGTATAATGACAAATAAAACTAAAATATATAAAGTATACAATATGATGATTTGATATATACACTGTGAAAGAATTCCCCCCATCAAGTTAATTACCACATCCATCACTTGACACATTTAGGGTTGTTTTTGTTTTGTTTTGTTTTTGTTTTTTGGTGAGAACATTTAAGTTGTGCTCTCTTAGCAAATTTTAATTATACAACACAGTATTATCAACTATAGTCATCATGTTATTTATTAGATTTTCAGACTTTATTCATCTTGTAACTGAAGGTTTGTACCCTTTTACCAACTATCCAAATTCTTCCTCTCCTTCAAGATCCAGACCACAAGCTGCAACCTTCCTTCATGAAGTCTTCTCTACCTGTTTTAGTCTAGATGGGCCTTGCCATTCTTTGAACTTCCAAAGTTCTTATCTGTATCACTCACTTGGGTACCTGGGTAAATGTTTATTCGTGATACGTGATCAAGCCGTACACGATGTTCTGATTCTCTCTGAATCACTCTGAAAAAACTACTCTAGGGCTTTGTGGTATTTCTCATCTACCTGAAATGCTCTTCCCCCCGTGTAACTTTATGGTATGTGTGTATTCCTTTTTCATATTTTTACTTAAAAAATAATTTTACCCTGAGGTCTTTTCTGACTACTCTATCTTCAATTACTAACTCACCATGCCTCTAATTTCCTTTTTCTGCCAAAAGTTTTATGCTTAGCATTTCTTGGTATTCTACATACTATGCATTTTTATTTATGTCTGTCTCCCACTCTATAAATAAGAGAGATTTTGTTTTCCTCATTAATGCAGCCCAGTTCCTAAAGAGTGCCTGGTATTTGACAGGTGGTCAAGAAATACTTTTGGAATGAATTCATTATTAAAAAACTAAAAGCAAGATTAGTAACAGTGATTAATAATAATAAACAAATGCTAATATAAAATTGAGAACTTATTATGTGCTAGGCCCTGCACGTATTATCCATATAACATTACATAATTCCATTATTATTTAACTCTGACATATTTTCCTCCTTGCCAAATAAAACAAGGTTTAAAGAGGTTAAATAATTTTCCCAAGAACACACAGCTAATAGACATTATTAAAAATGAGCCCCCAGCTTATTTAGTACTGAAAATAAGTCCTAGGCTGAGCTTATCCAACTGTAAAAAACTAAATACAAAATTAGATTCTTTTTTGGATATGAGGGAAGGACTCCTTCAGTAGTTACTTGAAAAAAAATTTTTTTTTAATAACAGCTAATATTTTAATTTCCTGTCCTCTTTTCTTGTTAGTAATTTATCTTATACTTTTCCCTAAACTTTTACTCTTCCTTACTTACGCACCCTTCACCACCAAGAAGAGAAAATCTTCTGACTAATGTTATGACTTCACTAAAGAGATAACAATTCTATCTTAAAAATGTGTCTCAGTTCTCATGTTAAGGCCAAGTACAGAATGAGTAGCCACAGTCCCCACAGTGAGAGGTAAAGCAACCACTAAGGCAGGAGGGGAAAAGCAAAGAATGCTTTATTCATAATTACCTAAGATTTTCCAGCATGAGAGGGGAAAGAGGAAGTCTATTTTCAGTGACAATGATTACTCTAAAAACATTAACATGTAAGGGGAAAATTTTCATTCTGAGAGTTACTACTGTGCTGAGATCTCTTTCCCTTACACAGTGACTTAAAATTCCCAGGGCAGAGAGGTAATCTAGGCAGATACACTTGCCCTATGTCTTGAAAATGGCAACATCCAGGGATCATGGGAGTTTAACTGAGGACACACTGGAAAGGATTTCTCAGCACCAGGTCAGTCTCTAAGAAGTATCAAGTGGCAGAGTGGATACTTATATCCTCAGGCATCTGGAATGAGGGCAGAGATTACAGCTACACAGGCTTTTTAGAAGAGTTGCTATGCTGAATGTATAAACAAGATTCAGTGAAACTAAAGCTAAATTACCTGCTAAAGAGTTATAGATGGAAAAAAAAAAAACCTCATTCTTCCTTTTCTCTAGCTAACCTGCATTTTCTTTTCTACAATGCATCCACAATTTAAACTGGTTTACAGTACAGGCAAAGGTATACATAGTAGAATTCATTCTAGTGTTCATCTTAAATATTTTGGGGAAAAAAAATACATCAATTCTCTACTTCTATATGTCTATATAAATGATAGTGATCTGATAAAAAAAACAAAAACAAAAAAAACCCTTAAAAAAACCCAAAGAAACCCTTTAGGTTGGGACACTAATTAGCAAAACAAATTGATCTTTATTAAGATCAACTATAAGAACATAATGAAAAAAGTGTCTTTCTGTCGGTACCTCTATTTGTATTTTCAGAAAAATCACGTGAAAAAAATCACATAGGCTCTCCTGAGATCTGTCGTTCTAAACTTTAGTTCTCTGTTAGTTCTATGAAGCCAAACTGTCATGAAACCCAGCTGCCTAGGTTCAAGAGGTACTCACTTTCAGACCAGCAAATAAACACAAAATAGCATTTTTTTTGGTCCTCAACAAGATTGAGACAAAGTGGCCATAGGTGATGTAAGAATGGAGAAGAGAAATGCTGTGACAAGTGGTTAGAGATAGCACCTTCCTCCGTGCTTATTATTATATTTGAATGGCTCTTATCTCTCTTTTATTAAAATAGCAAACATTAAGAATCTGATGAAAATCTACCTTTTCTTCAGAGGAAAAAAAAAATGTATGTATCAATACTTAAAAGTCAGCACACAACTTTAGGGGATTCATAGACCTTAAAATCTAAGCCATGCATCCTAAGCATAGATAATAGAGGTATTTGAGACAGTACAGAGTAACTTAGCGTTGGAGGTTGGAAGAGAGATTGACCATTAAATTGAGAATAAACTTATACTCGCAAACAAGAACCAGCTGTCCCCAGTGTCTTACCAGCAGCTCTATCCCTCACTGCGCCTCCTGGGTCATGGCCTGTTGGCTGCTGCTGAGCCCATCTCCTGCTTCCACCCGTGGTAACTCAACAGGAGCAAGGGCAAGTAGACAATCTTGAGAGGGTCTGCTGCTGAATGGTGGCCAGCCTGGAAAAGATACAGTTTGAATATTTTTAAGTTAGCAAAAAGGAACACAGCATGTACATCTGGTATGAAAGCTATTGCATAGCATTTAAAGGTTTTAGGTGCCTATAATTGGATATTTCCACTATGCCATTGGCTGTGAAAAATACGGGGTTGGAGGATCTTTCTCAAAGCAATGATAGTCCCAACTGCACCATAATATTTGTCTAATATTTGTAGAGCAGTTTGTAATATCCAAAGCATCTCTGCTCACATCAGTTTGTGATCACATCTTGATTGTGATAATCAATTAGGTTTGAGACCCACTGGCTTGTCTTACTTCATCTGTTGAATACAATAGTTCTCAGCCTTGGTTATAGTTATCACCTTGGGTGTAAAGCTGCGGCCTCACGCTCAGAGGTTCTGATTTGTTGGCCTAAAATGAAGCCTTGCTCCCCAGGTGTTTCTAAGGTGCAGCCAGGATAGAGAATCATTAGCATAACTCCTTCTACTTGATAGCAAATGTCTACTCCAAATATACCACATCAAGACAATGTGCTAAGTGCTGTGGAAAAGGTAAAGCATTATAACATGTGACCCTGTGCTCAGGGGCTTTAATTTAGCTGGACACATACTTTCAAAAGATCACATAATAAGGTAAATACTTTAAAAATATAACCAAAGTAAGCCTTCACTGGTCAAAGATGTAGTGAAAATCCTGAAATAAGAGAAAAAGTTTAATGCATGAGGAAAGGCTTCTTCTGAGCTTTAAGGGCAAGATGAAATTCAGAGAAAGAGAGAGGCATAGAGAGAGAGCACTGTTTTCAAGAAAAGACACAGCTGCAAGAATATGCAAAGCAAACTGAATGATACAAAACAGCCCATTCTGATGGAAGGGTTACTATAAAGAGCATTAAGAGAATTTGGAGAGGTAGTTTTGACCTGGAATGTAAAGAGTATTGGTAAAATGGCAAAAGAGTAGAGCCATTTTCCAGAATATCTGGAAATAGTATCTGAAATAGTACTGGAAGCTGTTGAAGGCTCATGTCCCAAGAGGTCTTAGTAAATTTACTGGGTTCTTAGTAAATGCCAGACACCATGCTAAAGCACTACATATGTTAGCTCATTTAACACAAACATCTGGAGAGGTAATTATTATTATCCCTATTTTACAGAGTCAGAAGGGGGGGGTCACTTAATTTTCCCAGTTACATAGGTAGAAATAGTAAGCTGAGACTGGGGAATGCCATTTTTTTTAGCAACATGGCATCATAAAAGTCATGTATTAAGATTTAGGGTTTTTAAAAATTGAGATATAATTCACATACCATAGAATTCATCATTCTGAAGCATATAATTCTGTGGGTTCAGTATATTCAAAAAGTTGTGCCATTATTGCCACTATCAAATTCCAGAACAATTTCATCACTCATGAAATAATTCCAGTACCCATTAGGAGTCAGTCCTCATTCATCTCTCCTCTACCTAATTGATCTTCTGTCTCTAGGGATTTGCCTATTCTGGATATTTGATATATTAAATCATGAAAAATTTGGCTTTTTGTTTCTGATTTCTTTCACTGAGCATAATGTTTCCAAAGTTCATGTATGTCTTAGTGTGTATCGGTACTTCCTTTTTATGTCTAATATCACACTGTATAGATGTACCACACTCTATTCATGATAAATATTTGGGTTATTTCTACTTTTGGGTATTATAAATAATGCTACTATGAACATTCATTTACAAGTCTTTTTCTATTGTGGTAAAATATATGTAACATGAAATTTACTAATTTAACCATATTTTAAATGTATAACTCTGTGGCATTAAGCACATTCACATTGTTGTGCAAACATCACCACCAACTATCTCTAGAACTTTTTCATTTTCTGAAACAAAACTCCATACCCATTAAACAACTCCCAATTCTCCCCTCTCCCAAGCCCCTGGCAAACACAATTCTACTTTTGTTCTCTATGAATTTGACATTCGAGGTACCTCATACAGAATCATATTTGTTCTTTTGTGACTGGTTTATTTCACCTAGCATAACGTCTTCAAGATTCACCCATGTTGTAACATGTGTCAGAATTTCCTTCCTTTTTAAGGAAGAATAGTATTCCATTATATGTATATACCACATTTTGGTTTTCCATTTATCTGTTGATAGACATGGGTTGCTTCCACCTTAAGGCTACTGTGAATAATGCTGCTTTGAACATGTGTGTTCATTGTTTATACGTTTTTGTATGGACATATATTTTCAGTTCTCTTAGGAGGAAAATTCCTGGGAGTAGAATTGCAAGGTCATATGATAATTCTATGTTTAACCTTTTGAAGACTGCCAAACTGTTTTTACAAAGTCTCTGTGCCATTTTACATTCCCATCAGCAACTGTGTAGAGAGTTCCAATTTTTCCACACCCTCATGAACACTTGTTATTGTCTCTTTTTTTAAAGCCATCCTAGTGGGTGTGACGTAGGAGAAGATTTAGGGGTTCTAAATCATTACATATAAGATATTGGCTTAGGACGTCCCTGGTGGTCCAGCAGTAAAGAATCCACCTTACAGGAGATTGGTTCAAGATGGTGGAGTAGAAGGATGTGAGCTCACTTCCTCTTGAGACAACACTGGAATCACAACTAACTGCTGAACAATCATCGACAGGAAGACACTGGAACTCACCAAAAAATATACCCTACATCCAAAGACAAAGGAAAAGCCGCAATGAGATGGTAGGGGGGTGCAATCACAATAAAATCAAATCCCATAACCACTGAGTGGGTGAATCACAAACTGGAGAACAATTATAACAAAGAAGTCCACCCACTGCAGTGAAGGTTCTGAGCCCCATGTCAGGCTTCCCAACCTGAGGGTCCAGCAACGGGAGGAGGAATTCCCAGAGAATCAGACTTTGAAACCTAGCGGGATTTGATTGCAGGACTTCGGCAGGACTGGGGGAAACAGAGACTCCACTCTTGAAGGGCACACACAAAGTAGTGTGCACATCAGAACCCAGGGGGAAGGAGAAGTGACCCCATGAGACTGAAAAAGGCCTACCTGCCAGTGTTAGAGGGTCTCCTGCACAGGTGGGGGCTGGCTGTGGCTCACCGCAGGGACAAGGACACTGGCAGCAGAAGTTCTGGGAAGTACTCCTTGGCATGAGCCCTCCCAGAGTCACCATTAGCCCCACCAAAGAGCCTGTAGCCTCCAGTGCTGCATTGCCTCAGGCCAAACAACCAACAGGGAGGGAACTCAGCCCCACCCATCAGCAGACAAGCAGATTAAAGTTTTACTGAGCTCTGCCCATTAGAGCAACACCCAGCTCTACCCACCACCACTCCTCCCATCAAGAAGCTTGCACAAGTCTCTTAGATAGCCTCATCCACCAGAGGGCAGATAGCAGAAGCAAGAAGAACTACAATCCTACAGCCTGTGGGATGTAAACCACATTCACAGAAGGATAGACAAAATGAAAAGACAGAGGACTATGTACCAGATGAAGGAACAAGATAAAACCCCAGAAAATCAATTACATCAAGTGGAGACAGGCAACCTTTCAGAAAAAGTATTCAGAATAATGAGAGCGAAGATGATCCAGGCCCTCAGAAGAAGAATGGAGGCAAAGATTGAGAAGATGCAAGAAATGTTTAAGAAAGACCTAGAAGAATTAAAGAACAAACAAACAGAGATGAACAATTCAATAACTGAAATGAAAAATACACTAGAAGGAATCAATAGCAGAATAACTGAGGCAGAAGAACAGATAAGTGACCTGGAAGACAGAATGGTGGAATTCACTGCTGCGGAACAGAATGAACAAAAAAGAATGAAAAGAAACGAAGACAGCCTAAGAGACCTCTGGGACAACATTAAACACACCAACATTTGCATTATAGGGGTCCCAGAAGGAGAAGAGAGAGAGAAAGGACCCGAGAAAATATTTGAAGAGATTATAGTCAAAAACTTCCCCCAAATGGGAAAGGAAATAGCGACCCAAGTCGAGGAAGCACAGAGAGTCCCAGGAAGGATAAACCAAAGGAGAAACATGCCAAGGCACATAGTAATCAAGCTGACAAAAATTAAAGACAAAGAAAAATTATTAAAAGCAACAAGGGAAAAATGACAACATACAAGGGAATTCCTAAAAGGTTAACAGCTGATTTCTCAGCAGCAACTCTACAAGCCACAAGGGAGTGGCATGACATATTTAAAGGGAAGATTCTACAACCAACATTACTCTACTCGGCAAGGATCTCATTCAGATTCAACAAAAAATCAAAAGCTTTACAGACAAACAAAAGCTAAGAGAATTCAGCACCACCAAACCAGCTTTAAAACAAATGCTAAAGGAACTTCTCTAAGTGAGAAACACAAGAGAAGAAAAGGACCTACAAAAACAAACCCAAAACAATTAAGAAAATGGTAATAGGAATATACATATAAATGATCACTTTAAATGGGAATGGATTAAATGCTCCAACCAAAAGACACAGACTGGCTGAATTGACACAAAAAGAAGACTCATATATACGCTGTCTACAAAAGACCCACTTCAGACCTAGGGACACAAACAGAGTGAAAGTGAGGGGATGGAAAAAGATATTCCATGTAAATGAAAATCAAAAGAAAGCTGGAGTAGCAATACTCATATCAGATAAAATAGACTTTAAAATAAAGAATGTTACAAGAGACAAGGAAGGACACTACATAATGATCAAGGGATCAATCCAAGAAGAAGATATAACAATTATAAATATATATGCACCCAACATAGGAGCACCTCAATACATAAGACAACTGCTAACAGCTATAAAAGAGGAAATCAACAGTAACACAGTAATAGTGGGGGAATTAACACTTCACTTACACCAACAGACAGATCATCCACACAGGAAATTAATAAGGAAACACAAGCTTTAAATGACACAATAGACCAGATAGATTTAATTGATATTTATAGGACATTCCATCCAAAAACAGCAGATTACACTTTCTTCTCAAGTGCACATGGAACATTCTCCAGGATAGATCACATCTTGGGTCACAAATCAAGCCTCAGTAAATTTAAGAACATTGAAATCATATCAAGCAACTTTTCCGACCACAACGCTATGAGATTAGAAATCAATTACAGGGGAAAAAACATAAAAAACACAAACACATGGAGGCTAAACAATACGTTACTAAATAACCAAGAGATCACTGAAGAAATCAAAGAGGAAATCAAAAAAATACCTAGAGACAAATGACAATGAAAACACGAAGATCCAAAACCTATAGGATGCAGCAAAAGCAGTTCAAAGAGGGAAGTTTATATAGCAGTACAATCCTACCTCAAGAAAGACGAAAAATCTCAAATAAACAATCTAACCTTAAACCTAAAGGAACTAGAGAAAGAAGAATAAAACTCAAAGTTAGTAGAGGGAAAGAAATCATAAAGATCAGAGCCGAAATAAATGAAACAGAAACAAAGAAAACAATAGCAAAGATCAATAAAATTGAAAGCTGGTTCATTGAGAAGATAAACAAAATTGATAAACCTTTAGCCAGACTCATCAAGAAAAATAGGGAGAGGACTCAAATCAATAAAATTAGAAACAAAAAAGGAGAAGTTACAACAGACACCGCAGAAATACAAAGCATCCTAAGAGACTACTACAAGCAACTCTATGCCAATAAAATGGACAACCTGGAAGAAATGGACAAATTCTTAGAAAGGTACAACCTTCCAAGACTGAATCAGTAAGAAGTAAATTGAAACTGTGATTAAAAATCTTCCAACAAACAAAAGTCCATGGACCAGATGGCATCACAGGTGAATTCTATCAAACATTTAGAGAAGAGCTAACACCCATCATTCTCAAACTCTTCCAAAAAATTGCAGAGGAAGGAACACTCTCAAACTCATTCCACGAGGCCACCATCACCCTGATACCAAAACCAGACAAATATACTACAAAAAAAGAAAATTACAGACCAGTATCACTGATGAATATAGATGCAAAAATCCTCAACAAAATACTAGCAAACAGAATCCAACAACACATTAAAGGATCATACACCATGATCAAGTGGGATTTATCCCAGGGATGCAAGGATTCTTCAGTAAATGCAAATCAATCAATGTGATACACATATTAACAAACTGAAGAAAAAAACAATGTGATCATCTCAATAGATGCAGCAAAGGCTTTAGACAAAATTCAACACCCATTTATGATAAAAACTCTCCAGAAAGTGGGCATAGAGGGAACCTACCTCAACATAATAAAGGCCTTATATGACAAACCTACAGCAAACATCATTCTCAATGGTGAAAAACTGAAACCATTTCCTCTAAAATCATGAACAAGACAAGGATGTCCATTCTCACCACTATTATTCAACATAGTTTTGGAAGTCCTAGGCACAGCAATCAGAGAAGAAAAAGAAATAATAGTAATACAAATTGGAAAAGAAGAGGTAAAACTGTCACTGTTTGCAGATGACATGACACTATATGTAGAAAATCCTAAAGATGCTACAGAAAACTACTAGAGCTCATCAATGAATTTGGTAAAGTAGCAGGATACAAAACTAATGCACAGAAATCTCTTGCATTCCTATACACTAACAACAAAAGATAAGAAAGAGAAATTAAGGAAACAATCCCATTCACCATTGCAACAAAAAGAATAAAATACCTAGGAATAAACCTACCTAAGGTGGTAAAACACCTGTATTCAGAAAACTGTAAGACACTGATGAAAGAAATAAAGATGTCATAAACAGATGGAGAGATATACCATGTTCTTGGAGTGGAAGAATCAATATTGTGAAAATGACTATACTACCCAAGGCAATCTACAGATTCAATGCAATCCCTATCAAACTACCAATGGCATTTTTTACAGAACTAGAACAAAAAAATCTTAAAATTTGTATGGAGACACAAAAGACCCCAAATAGCCAAAGC
The DNA here is from genome assembly GCF_965194825.1 of Balaenoptera physalus. Taxonomy (NCBI): domain Eukaryota; kingdom Metazoa; phylum Chordata; class Mammalia; order Artiodactyla; family Balaenopteridae; genus Balaenoptera; species Balaenoptera physalus. The sequence continues at coordinate 116,505,566 of NC_138884.1, read as the reverse complement.
AGTGTTGAGGGAAAAAAACAGAGCTGGAGGAACCGGACTCCCTGACTTCAGACTATACTACAAAGCTACAGTAATCAAGACAGTATGGTACTGGTACAAAAACAGAAATATAGATCAATGGAACTGGATAGAAAGCCCAGAGATAAACCCACACACCTATGGTCAACTAATCTATGACAAAGGAGGCAAGGAGATACAATGGAGAAAAGACAGTCTCTTCAATAAGTGGTGCTGGGAAAACTGGACAGCTACATGTAAAAGAATGAAATTAGAACACTCCCTAACACCATACACAAAAATAAACTCAAAATGGATTAAAGACCTAAATGTAAGGCCAAATACTATAAAACCCTTAGAGGAAAACATAGGAAGAACACTCTTTGACATAAATCACAGAAGATATTTTTTGACCCACCTCCTAGAGTAATGGAATTAAAAACAAAAATAAACAAATGGGACCTAATGAAACTTAAAAGCTTTTGCACAGCAAAGGAAACTATAAACAAGATGAAAAGACAACCCTCAGAATGGGAGAAAATATTTGCAAACGAATCAACAGACAAAGGATTAATCTCCAAAATATATAAACACCTGATGCAGCTCAATATTAAAACAAACAAACAACCCAATCACAAAATGGGCAGAAGACCTAAATAGACATTTCTCCAAAGAAGACATACAGATGGCCAAGAGGCACATGAAAAGCTGCTCAACGTCACTAATTATTAGAGAGATGTAAATCAAAACTACAATGAGGTATCACCTCACACCAGTTAGAATGGGCATCATCAGAAAAGTCTACAAACAACAAATGCTGGAGAGGGTGTGGAGAAAAGGGAACCCTCTTGCACTGTTGGTGGGAATGTAAATTGATACAGCCACAATGGAGAACAGTATGGAGGTTCCTTAAAAAACTAAAAATAGAATTACCATATGACCCAGCAATCCCACTACTGGGCATATACCCTGAGAAAACCATAGTTTAAAAAGACACATGCAGCCCAATGTTCACTGCAGCACTATTTACCATAACCAGGTCATGGAAGCAACCTAAATGCCCATCGACAGACGAATGGATAAAGAAGATGTGGTACATATATACAACGGAATATTACTCAGCAATAAAAAGGAACGAAATTGGGTCATTTGTAGAAACGTGGATGGACCTAGAGACTGTTATACAGAGTGAAGTAAGAAAGAGAAAAACAAATATTGTATATTAACGCATATGTGTGGAATCTAGAAAAATGGTACAGATGAACCGGTTTGCACGGCATAAATAGAGACACAGATGTAGAGAACAAATGTATTGACACCAAGGGGGGAAAGCAGGTGGTGGGGTGCGTGTGTCGTGGTGCGATGAATTGGGAGATTGGGATTGACATATATAGACTAATATGTATAAAATAGATAACTAATAAGAACCTGCTGTATAAAAAAAATTAAAAGAGAAGATCTAAAAACTTAAAAAAAAATGCAAAGAATCTGCCTTACAATGCAATGGACGTGGGTTCGATCTCTGGTCAGGGATCTAAGATCTCACGTGCTGTGGGGTAACTAAGCCCTTGCCCCACAACCACTGAGCTCGAGCGCCTCAACTAGAGCCCGCATGTCGTGAACTAGAGCCCATGCAGCACAACTAGAGAAGAGAAAACCCGCACACCAGAACTAGAGAGAAGCCCACGCGCTGCAACGAAAGATCCTGCATGCCTCAATGAAGATCCCGTGTGCAGCAACCAAGCCCTGACGCAGCCAAAAATAAATTAAATAATAATAAATCTTAAAAAAAAAAAAAAAGATATTGGCTTGTTGCCGCAGTTCAGATGTTAAGTGATAAATCTGAACAAGACAGTGGCAGAGGAAATGAAATAAAATGATCAAGCACGGAAATATTACTGATTGAGAAATGGGTGGATATTAGTAACACTCTAGATGTAGGGAGAAAAAGAAAGACTCAATTATAGTAATAAAGCTTTGAGCTTGGTTGCCTGGAAGAATGATGGTTTTAATCAGAGAAAATTCTATAAAGGAATTTGAAATGACAAAATAAATTTTTGACATCATGTATTTGAGGAATCCATGCATTCCAAATAAATAATTATCAGACAGGTAAAGTTCAGGAGGTTAGGGTTGGAGACAAAAAAAACCCTCACAAGATTTTTCATTAACATCTTTATTGGAGTATAATTGCTTTTACCTTGTGATTTTACAAAAGGTCAAAGAAGCATTGGTAAGACTAGAAGAGGGTCATTGTATATCCTTAGATTCCTAAGGCTGGGTTTAGCAACTTACGTACCAAACACTGAGGAAGGAAGGAAGCACTCGCCTTCCTGTTTTCTGTTTAAAATAGTAATATAAAACCTAAATGGTTAATGTATTCTTTACACTCAGAGTTTTATCAGAACTTGGTTGGTATGGGATTTTTATCTATACTGTGGGGCATTCAGGACAGCAGTGCCCTTGGCTCAGACTGGTGTGAGCGGGCTTAGTGCAACCACCCTCTAAAGAAAGACACAAGATGGGGAGTCCTAGAGAAATGCGTGTCACTGCAAGCAGTTATCTGATTGGCTGGGAACCAAGCTGGCAAATTATCAAGGAGAACATGAAGTTCCAGTTTTCTATGCCCCAAAGAGCCCCCTTATGAAAAGAGGCCATCCCAACAAATAGAATGTACACCTGTAAGAGACCACAAGACTCTTGTTAGAACACAGTTCTTCAATGGCCAGTGATGTTGGCTTTGTTCAGTTTTGGAAAGTCTCCAATATGATAACATTCAGGAATCACTACAGTGATGACTCATATGCTTGGGTACCTGTTTTGAAAGAGAACCTTAATAATACTATTTAGGATGCTATGGTAAGTAGTCTCAAAGAAAATGTAAAACAATATCAGTCAGCTGATACACTGAGTTTTCCCTCTGACCTGATATACTGAGATTATAAAGGAAAAAACAAATCATTTAGAAGGCAAAACAGAATAAACATAAAGGGTAACTGCTGCCAAAGACAGAAGTTAAGGTAAGAGCCAGAGAAACAAACAAACAAAAAAAAGCAAAAACAAAAAAAGAGAGAAATTTAAGAATGAAAGCCTATGAGCACATTGAAAAGTTTTCACTCCCACACACATATCTACATTTTTAATTGAACGAAATAAACCTCACGGTTAATATCACCATCTTTCTGAAGATAATGTGGTTCGAAGACAGATTTTTCTTTTGTTTCCCTAAATTGAAGCTTATTCCGGTACTTTATCTTCATCAACTATTCACTGTGTAAAAAGGATAATATCTTTCTGCAATATTTTCCAGAATGTAGATGAAAAACTAACAGTGACAATAAAAATAGCTAAGATTTATTGAATGCATTCTGTCATTTAATCTTCAAAATACTTTCAGTCATGTTCCTTAGCACACACTTTGTAGGTGGCAGGTCTTCAGAGCCTGTGCTCTTAACTGCCATGCTTCATGGCCTCCAACAGCTTGTAGGAGATTCAATGAAGAATACATTTCATTTTGGTGATAGGTAAATTATTCTGTATTTCAAATCCTAGTAGCGGACACTTTCCTTCAAAAATGGAACAAAACTTTTCTTTAGAAACCAGTCACTCTACCTATAAACATGTATACATCAATGCACACTATGTATCATGTATAGAAATCTTTTTGGGGGGTCTTAAATACATTCTCCTTTCAATAAATGGATATTTCCCTGATGAAGACATTAAATAAATACTTCCATCGTGAACAGGGCACTACGTTTATCCTGCTGGATCTAGGCCGTCCTTTCCACTTTGTGCTAATCATCCACCCTCACTGCACGTCTCTTCAAAGTTTCCCAGCAATAGGTGTTTCCTTCCTGTTCTCATGCCCCCTCAGCTGCTCCCCTGATTGATGTGATCCTCCTCCAGGTCTAAATGGGGTCAGACTGGAAGTTCACTGAACAGCAGGTTACTGGCCTCAGCAGGATATACCCACAACTCAGTTCTCCTCCCTCTTTCCTCTCCCCACCCCACCACACCCCAACAAGTGTGCACTCATGCTTACTCTCTCTCTGCAAGTAAATGATCCCAACTGTAAGGTGCCCAAAGGGAAATGCTATTTCAGAATGTCAGCTACTTGGCAGCAATGGCTGTTCTATTAATGCTTAAAAAAAAACCCAAAAAACAAAAAACAGGGACTTCCTTGGTGGCACAGTGGTTAAGAATCCACCTGCCAATGCAGGGGACACTGGTTCGAGCCCTGGTCTGGGGAGATCCCACATGCCACAGAGCAACTAAGCCCAGGCGCCACAACTACCAAGCCCGTGTGCCACAACTACTGAAGCCCGCGAGCCTAGAGCCTGTGCTCTGCAACAAGAGAAGCCACTGCAATGAGAAGCCCGCGCACTGCAACGAAGCGTAGCCCCCGCTCGCCACAACTAGAGAAAGCCCACGCACAGCAAAGAAGACCCAACACAGCCAAAAATAAAATAAATAAATAAAATTAATTAATTAAAAAGCAAAACAAACAAACAAAAAAACCAAAAACAATACAGAAGTTAAAGTTCTAAGAAGAAAACTAAAGCAAATCCCCATGCATATTTACTCCCTGCTCTTCCTAACATAGAGAAAGTGGTGACTCCAAGGAAAAATTCAGTGAGCATTTACAGAACAAATTCCACTAAGATAAAAATATATACACCAAACAAGACTGTTTCTAATGAAGTCTTTATAGAACTAAAATTGCCAAACAAAGCTGAAATATTAGACAGTTATAAACTGTTTGACATAGTATTTCTATTGCACAAAGAAATTAAGAACCAAACAGAAATGTAGAGGTACAGGTATAAATTCACTTGGCATTGTGTATAGATTATCAACTTATATACCTTCCAGAAACAAACAAGCAAACAAAAGTTATGAGGGAATAGATATTTTGAAAAAATGAGATGGAAATTCCACATTAAAAGAAAATATTGAGTAAAAATCAAGCAGAACAAGCATATATAATTTCTTGCATCTGAAATGCAAACATTTCTATGACACTCTGACACTTGCTAATACTTGACCTCTTTGGTCAGAAACTGGGCTATAATTAACCAATGGAGGTGTGCCCAATGTCTTAACTCTGAAAAGCCAATAGAGGATATAGTTTATCTTTTATCCACTAAAATAGGAAACATAATTCTTTATAATGGAACTGCCATTCCCAATGTTTAAGCATTTTAGGGATCCCTTCTAGAAATTCTGTGTAGTGGAGGAAAGAAAAGGGGCAGAGAAGAAGAAAGAGGTGAAGAAAAATGTGTACACTGATTCTATGGTTCATCTGTTCCTTTTTCTCCACACAAGGAACTTTAGGTTTTGGCGACGGAATTTCTATAGTTGACTGCAGGACAATATTTCTATTAGGAGCTAGGCTTTGAGCTGAATCTCAGAAGAAACTTCTCACCCATCACTCTCATAAACCCACAAGCAAACTAAGGAAGTCAGAAGGTAGAAGAGATAACCAATGTACAAATCCATCTCAGGTTCTAATTCTGCCACTAATCCTCCATAACTTCATGATCTTGAGCCAACCAATCACTTAAGGAAACTGAGGTTTGAGAAGTCTATAAAATGTTCAATTGCATTATCTCTGTTTCAAACCAGGTTTAAGGCGTTATGATTCTATGACTTAGATCTATCATCTAGTTTGATACAGACAGAACAAATACATGTATAAAAAAAGAGGTCTTACACAGTGAATAAGGTATAAAAACATGAGCAAAATTACATTGGTAGGATTATCCCAATTTAAATACCCTCATATAGTATTAAAACTTTATAATGGGGACTTCCCTGCTGGCACAGTGGTTAAGACTCCAAGTTCCCAATGCAGAGAGCCCGGGTTCGATCCCTGGTCAGGGAACTAGATCCCACATGCATGCCACAACTAAGGAGCCCAAGAGCCGCAACTAAGGAGCCTGCCTGCCGTAATTCAGACCCAGCACAACCAAATAAATAAGATAAATTTTTAAAAAAGCAACTTTATAATGAATAATCCTCAAATTGTAATAGGCAACTGTAAACTCATAATCATAATGCTTACTGATCCCCCCCAAAATTATTTTACAATGTATATTCTATTCCTTTAGATTTGGGAATTTCATATTATAAACTGATGTAACAGATTTTTCAGAGTAATGAGGCTACTACCATGGTTCATTTAGACTGAATTGCTAATTATATCCATTTATAATAGCCATAGATTGAGGATCGATAACTTGGTAGACTGTGAAAGCTTTATTTAAAAAAAAAAAAAAACTGCTTCAAATCTATAACATTAACCCAGATATTTAAAAAGTGAGTTCATTTTCTTTACATTTTAGGAAAATTATTAGGTGTATATTAAACCCACCTTCCCATTTCTTTAAGACAGATGGGAAGTAAAAGAACGAATTTTTAATCATTAATTATTATATAAATTATTCATAGCCCAAAGAATATCTTCATGCACGGATGCTATAGTCATATGAGCAAAGGCTTAATGCCATTACGTTAATAACATTAATACAAACACCAAAGGATCAGTGAGAAAATTTCTAATGCTTGATGAGACAGCAAACTGTATAAAATGAAATTTTATACTACTTTATAAAACTGCCAACATTTGCTATATCACTATTTTTAAAAAGCAACACTACTTCACTTATAATACTGTCATTTTTCATTCTAAAAATGTTAACAAGGAAATTTCATTAAACCTTATTTCCAATAAAAAGGCAAAGGAAAGTGACTAGAAAACTCCACAAATTTCCCAAAGTTTCTAATTTTATTGTTTTCCTTAAAATAGAAAAGTATATGAAAAAGATTTCAGAATACGTAGGAAAACTCCAGTTCTATTTACCTGGATTGTTAAAAGCAAGTTATGCATTTTACAAAATTGTAAGTGTCATTAACACGACATAAAATACTTCTATCTAAGGTACTCTTAAAAACAGTTTAGTAAACATCGTTAAGACAAATAAATGATGACTCTCTGGCTATACACATGAATGATCATCAAAATATTTAACAGCTGGCATGTCAAAGCATGGGTAATAGTGCTGGAGGAGGGTCTAAGAGGCCACCTGTTTTAGCTGCAGGACTGTGGGGCGGTTCAGGGAGTCATGGCAAGGGAGCCAGGGAGTCTTAGGGCAGCAGAATTCCCCCGCTAACTTGGAAATATTTCAGTAAACTTCAGCAGAGCCACACTCATGTACACCTCCTGTGTATAAGCTCTGGCTATTCGCATGATTCTTAAATAAGGGATTTTTTTTTTTTTAAGGCTTTAAGCAATTGTTAAAAGTCTGCAAATCACAACAGTGTAAATCAACTATACTTCAATAAAATAAATTAAAAAAAAAAATCTTTGCAAATCTGCTACTTGCTACTGAAGAAAATGTAACTATTAACTTTGGCAGTAGCTAGAAAGAAACATCATGGGGGAAATTTGATGGAAGAAATGAAAAGTGAAAGATGAAAGGGTCTTTTTTTAATTTTCAGAACTTTATGTGAAAATTATATAAAATATTTTTGTGACATTGAAGTTATTTAAAAATTAAAGTATGAGGTTAAACTTTCAAGCAATGACCAGGATGACAATGTAAATACATTTCTACCCTAAATAAATAAAACATTTAGTACAAACAGCTGTATATCCAATCACACTTAAGACTGGAGAGTCATATAAATAAATGAGAAATCCAAATAGATATTTTAATAACAAAATTTTGATATAATATTTTCATAAAATTATCATTTTCAAATTAAACTGGATTTTCAAATATTTCCTGGAGATAGCAAACACCTATTGCTGCTTATAAGTTAATTTCTTAAGAATAAGCATATCATAATGTTGAAGAAATGGCTGCATTATTAAAAAATATTTGATGCCATGTTCCAGAGATGTAAAAGGTGGTCTAGTCTACATAGAACTGCATATTTAAAAAAAAATGTTTTAAATCATTTTTTTATTTGCTAGATCTTCTAGATGGAATATACAAATCTAAGGAGAGCAGGAATTTGTTGTTGTTGACTGTCCTCTTGTTGAAGGGATTAAAGTTACCTAGCAACCCCTGTGTTGCAGAAACCAAAATTAAAAAAAGTCAGTTGTCAACTACCAGTTCTTCTAAAACAGAAGAGTGCAAGCAGGTAAGCATTATTTTGCTATAATGTTTGGTCATACATTTTAAATCACATGACAAAGTAAAAATCATCAAAAAACTCCCAAGGAAAAAAACTCCTCTAAAAGCATATTAATTGTGACTAAATTGAGAGTTTATAAAATCACCATTGTCACCATTTTAAAATCATCATTGAGCAAAGTGGAGTTTGGAAAAAAAGGAGCCACTGACCCTGCCTTTAGAGAAGAATGTTTGAGAAAAGCCCTTCGTGCCAAGTTGACTCAGCTTCATAGGCCATGGAAATCAACACTGAATGTCTTGATTCTTCATTGACTCTGAGTGGATGAAAAGCTAAATGAAAACTGGAGCATTAACTTCTTATACTTGGAGACGTGAAAGTGTCATTTCTAAGAAAGCTCAATTGTCAGCTGACCAGAAAGGCATAACTACTCTAACCTCCAAGAATGAGTCAGTAAACGAAGAAAAGGGAAACAAACAAATGAGCAGCCATTAGTATATGCATATTATTTCAGCTCAGTAGCCATTACAAGCCAGATACTCTACGTGCTAGAAAAACCTCTTTCCTTTTGAGAAAGATGAGTAATACTGAAGAAACTAATAGTGGGATAAACTTAACCAGGCCTCACTAGGAATGCAGCTGCTTTACACAACCTCACTGTAGACAGACTTATAGTGGGAGGCCAATCTTCTCTCCAACAACTGTCACTAAAATGACTTAACACTCCAGGTTTATGCCAGGTCAGTGTACACAGGTCATCTCCAGAGCCATGAATGAAGTCATGCTTTATCAGAAAGCAGGTCAGAGGTGACATAAATCATCTAACTGTAACAGCTGACTAAGAATAACTTTCTATTATAAGCACTCATTTCCTAAATGAGAGGATAGATATCCTTCATTTTCTGAGGAGTGATGAGGGGGGAAATCCTCACATAAAACCAAACAAGACTTTTTCATCTTCAGTACTCACAGAAAAGGCATGGAGTCTGTAGGTACCTGAATTTGGCTTGTAGCCTTTGATCTATCATGGGCACTGAATGAAGGCAAATGAATCTTGCCCACTGATCGCCTTCTGAACAACTCCTATCCCCTCCCTCACCTTTTTTATGAAGGACTGGTGCTACCTGTTCATTGCAAATAAGGTTGTGATTCAATTAAGAAGGAGATTAGGTTATTTTCTCAACCTCAGGTTGGAAAACCCAGTGTCAGTAGAGGACTTGAATAGAAACACTGTAGGTACCCTTAAGAAAAACAAAAAATATTTTTACTGCCTAGTTTATCTTCTTTTTATAAATTTAAGGTTTTTTTTTTTTAGGTTGCTTTTCATTTTTTAAATTAAACTTTTTTTTTTTTAGAGCAGATTTTGGCTCACTCTAAAATTTAGCAGAAAGAACAGTGAGTTGTCATATACTTCTGTCCACACACATGTATAACTTCTCCCACTATGAACATCTCTTTCTCGGGTGGTGCATTTGTTACAGCTGATGAACCTATACTGACTGACACATCGTTATCACCAAGTCCATAGCTGACATTAGGGTTCACTCTTGATGTTGTACATTCTATGAGTTTTGGCAGATGTACTACAATGACATGTATCCACCATTGTAGTATATTAGAGAATAGTTTCACTACCCTAAAAACCCTCTGTATTCTGCCTATTCATCCTTCCTAACCCTTAATCCCTGGAAAAACTAATCTTTTTACTGTCTGCATAGTTTCACCTTTTCCAGAATGTCATACAATTGGAATCAAAGAGTACGGACCCTTACAGGATAGATTATTTCTCTTAGCAATACGCATTTAAGGTTCCTTCATGTCTTTTCATGTCTTGATACCTTATTTCTTTTTAGTGTTAAATAATATTCCATTGCATGCCACAGTTTATTTACCCATTTACCTACTGAAGGGCATCTTGGTTGCTACCAATTTTTGGCAATTATGAAGAAAGCTACTATAAACATCGTGTGCAGGTTTTTGTGTGGACATAAGTTTTCAACTCTTTTGGGTAAATACCCAAGAGTGCAATCACTGGATTGTATGGTCAGAGTACATTTAGTTTTGTAACTGCCAAACTATCTTCCAAAGTGGCTGTACCTTTTCGCATTCCACCATCAATGAATGAAGAATTTCTGTTGCTCCACAACCTCACCAGCATTTGATGTTGTCAGCATTCGAGATTTTGGCCATTCTAATAGGTGTGTAGGGTAATCTCATTAATTAATTTGCAATTCCCTAACGACATATGATTTTGAACATCTTTTCATATGCTACTCACCATCTGTGTATCTTCTTTGATGACGTGTCAGTTCAGGTCTTTTGCCCAATTTTTAAACAGGTTGTTCATTTTTTTTTATTGTTTTAACAGTTTGAAGAGTTCTTTGTATATTTTGCATAATAGTCCTTTATCAAATGTATCCTTTGCAAATATTTTTCCCAGTTTGTGGCTTGTATTCTCATTCTCTTGACATAGACTTTAGCAGAACAGAAGTTTTTAATTTTTTTTTAATTAATTAATTAATTTTTTTTTTTTGGCTGTGTGTTGGGTCTTCGTTTCTGTGCGAGGGCTTTCTCTAGTTGCGGCAAGTGAGGGCCACTCTTCATCGCGGTGCGCAGGCCTCTCACTGTCACGGCCTCTCTTGTTGTGGAGCACAGGCTCCAGATGCGCAGGCTCAGTAGTTGTGGCTCATGGGCCTAGTTGCTCCGCAGCATGTGGGATCTTCCCAGACCACAGCTCGAACCCGTGTCCCCTGCATCGGCAGGCAGATTCTCAACCACTGCGCCACCAGGGAAGCCCTTTTTTTTTTTTTTTGGCCACGCTGCTCAGCTTGTGGAATCTCAGTTCCCCAACCAGGGACTGAACTCAGGCCTTCAGCAGTGAAAGCACGGAGTCCTAACCACCAGACTGTCAGGGAATTCTCAGGAATTTTTAATTTTAATGAAGTACAGCTTAAAAATTATTTCTTTCATGAATCATGTCTTTGGTGTTATATCTAAAGAGTCATCATAAATAAATAAATAAATAGTCACCACCATACCCAATGTCATCTAGGTTTTCTTCTATGTTATCCTTCAGGAGTTTTATAGTTTTGCATTTTACATTTAGGTCTATGATCCATTTTCAGTTAATTTTTGTAAAGAGTGTAAGGTCTATGTCTTGATCTATTTTGTTGCATATAGATGTCCAGTTGTTTCAGCACCATCTGTTGAAAAGATTGTCTTTGCTCCATTGTATTGCCTTTAGCCTTTGTCAATTGACTATATTTGTGTGGGTCTATTTCTGGGCTCTCTATTCTGTTCTATTGATCTATCTGTCTAAACTTTCAACAATCCCACATTGTTGTAGCTTTACAGTAAGATTTGAAGTCAGGTGTGTCAATCCTCCAACTCTGTTCTTCTCCAAATACTGTTTGAATATTGTGTCTTCTGTCTCTCCATATAAATTTTAGAATCCATTTGTTGATATTCACAAAATCACTTGCTCAGATTTTGACTTTGTGTTGGATCTATAGATCGAATTGGGAAGAACTGACTTGACAATACTGAGTCCTCCTATCCATGAACATGAGCTATCTCTCCATTTACTTAAGTTATATTTTGATGTCCTTCATCAGAGTTTTATAGTTTTCCTCATATAGCTTTTACATACTTACATAGTTTGTAAACTTTTTTTGTATACTGTACGTATTTTATTAGATTTATACCCAAGTATCTCATTTTGAGGGGTACTAATGTAAATGGTGATGTGTTTTCAATTTTAGATTCCACTTGTTAATTGCTGTTATATAGGAAAGTGACTGACTTTTTTTCTACCACTTTTATTGAGATATAACTGACATACAGTACTGTGTAAATTTAAGGTGTACAGCATGATTTGATTTACATACATCATGAAGTGGTAATCACAATAAATTTAGTGAACATAAATCATCTCATATAGATACAAAATTAAAGAAATAGAAAAAAGAATTAGCAATACTCAACATTACTAATTATTAGAGAAATGCAAATCAAAACCACAATAAGGTATCACCTCACCCTAGTCAAAATGGCTATCATCTAAAAGTCTACAAAAAAAAAAAAAAGTCTACTAATAATAAATGCTGGTGTGAGTGTGGGGAAAAGGGAACCCTCCTACACTCTTGGTAGGAATGTAAATTGGTGCAGCCACTATGGAAAACAGTATGGAGTTTCCTTAAGAAACGAAAAATAGAGCTACCATATGATCCAGCAACCCCACTCCTGAGCATATATCCTGAAAACATGAAAACTCAAATTCGAAAAGACACATGCACCCCAATGTTCATAGCAGCACTATTTACAATAGCCAAGACATAGAAACTATCCAAGTGCCCATCAACAGACGTTTGGGTTAAGAAGATGTGGTATGAGTGTGTGTGTGTGTGTGTGTGTGTGTGTGTGTGTGTGTGTGTGTATGTGTGTGTGTGTATATTCCACACATAATGGAATATTACTCTGCCATAAAGGGGAAAGAAAGAGAGGGATAAATTAGTAGTATGGGATTAACAGATACAAACTACTATACATAAAATAGATAAGCAACAAGGATTTACTGTATAGCACAGGGAACAATACTCAATATCTTATAATAACCTACAATGGAAAATAATCTAAAAAATATATATATATATATACATATATGGCTTCCCTGGTGGTGCAGTGGTTGGGAATCTGCCTGCCAATGCAGGGGACACAGGTTCGAGCCCTGGTCTGGGAAGATCCCACATGCCACAGAGCAACTAAGCCTGTGCACCACAACTACTGAGCCTGTGCTCTAGAGCCCGTGAGCCACAACTACTGAGCCCGCATGCCACAACTACTGAAGCCTGTGCGCCTAGAGCCCGTGCTCCGTGAAAAGAGAAGCCACTGCAACAAGTAGCCCACACACTGCAACGAAGAGTAGCCCCCGCTCACCGCAACAAAGAGTAGCCCCTGTTCACCGCAACTAGAGAAAGCTCATGTGCAGCAACGAAGGCCCAACACAGCCAAAAATAAATAAATAAAATAAATATAAAAAAAAGAATGTTAAAAAAATAGAGAGAGATATATATATAGATAGATGAATCACTTAGCTATATACCTGAAACTAACACATTATTGCAAATCAACTACATTTCAATTTAAAAAATTTTTTTCTTGTGATGAGAATCCTTAGGATTTGCTCTCCTAACAACTTTCATATATATCATACGGCAGTGTTAATTATATTTACCACATTGTACATTACATCCCTAGTACTTATTTATTTTATAACTGGAAGTTTGTACCTTTTGACTGCTTCATCCAACTTCCCTCCCCCCATCTCCCACCACTGGTAACCACAAATCTGATTTTTTTCTGTGAGTTTGTTGTTTGTTTGTTTGCTTTTGAAGTATAACTGACCTACAACACTATGTTAGTTCCTATTCCACAACACAGTGATTTGATATTTCTGTGCCTTTCAAACTGATCACCACAATAAGTCTAGTTATAATATATCACCATACAATGACATTACATAGTTATTGACTGTATTCCCCACACTGTACATTTCATACCCATGATTCATTTTGCAACTGAAGTTTGTACCTCTTAATCTCCCTCAGGTATTTCAGAAAGTGATTGACCTTTGTACATTAACCTTGTACCCTGCAACCTTGCTACAACTGCTTATTCGTTGCAGGAGTTTTTTTTTTTTTTTTTGGTCAATTATTTCAGATTTTCTGAAGAAGATCATGGAATTTCATGCCTTCTGAGAACAAAGTTTTATTTCTTCCTTTTCAATCAGGATACCTTTTATTTCCTTTCCCTGACTTATTGCATTAGCTAGAACTTCCAGTACTATCTTGTAAAGCAGTAGAGACGACATCCTTGCCTTATTCCTGATCTGAGTGAGAAAGCTTTGTGTCTCTCACCATTACATGTTGATATTAGCTGTAAGGTTTTTTTACATGTTCTCTAGCAAGTTGAATAAGTTCCCCTCCATTCCTAGTTTGCTAAGTTTTTATCACAAATGGATGTTGGATTTTGTCAAATGCTTTTCTCCATCTATTGATATGATGATGTGGTGTTTCTTCTTTAGCCTGTTAATGTGATCAATTACATTAATTGATTTTTGAATGTTGAACCAGCCTTGCATACCTGGCATAAACCCCATTTGGTTGTGATGTATAATTCTTTTTAGACATTGTGGGATATGATTTGCTAATATTTTGCTGAGGATTTCTGGATCAATATTCATGAGATATCTTGGTCTATGGTTTTCATTTCTTGTTATATCTTTGTCTAGTTTTGGTACTAGAGTAATGCTGACCTCAAAGAATGAGTTGGAAAGTATTCTCTCTGCTTCTGTTCTCTGAAAGAGATTGTAGAGAATTGATATAATTTCTTCCTTAAATGTTTGGTAGAATTCATCAGTGAACCCATAAGAAAGGCCTGGTGTTTTCTGCTTTGGAAAATTATTAATTATTGATTCAATTTATTTAACGAATTATGCCTATTCTGATTATTTAATACTTATTGTGTGAATTTTGGCAGATTGTGTCTTTCAAGGACTTGGTTGTTTTCATCTAGGTTACCAAATTTGTGGGCACAGAATTGTTTACAGTATTCTTTTGTTATCTTTTTAATGTCCGTGACATCTGTAGTGCTGTCTCCTCTACTGATTTCCTGTTTTCAATTTCATTGATTTCTCCTCTAATTTTTATTTATTTTCTTCTGCTTACTTTGGATTTAATTTGCTCTTCACTGCCTAGTTTCCTGAGATGAAAGCTTAGCTTATTGATTTTAGATTTTTCATTTCCCATTTATGTATTCAATGCTATAAATTTCCCTCTAAGCTTTGTATTCACTGACTTTCCACACATTTTTATAAGTTGTATTTTCATTTACTTCAAAATATTTTTATATTTCCCTTGAGATTCCTTCCTTGACCTATGTGTCATTTAGAAGTATGCTAAATCTCCAAGTGTTTGGGGGATTTTTCAATGGTCTTTCTGTTATTGATTTCTAGTTTAATTCCCTTGTGTTCTGAGAGCAGATATTGTATGACTTCTACTATTTTAAACTTGCTAAGGTATTTTTTATGGTCCAGAATATGGTCTATCTTGGTGAATGTTCCATGAGAGCTTGAAAAGAACATGTAATCTGCTATTGTGGGATGAAACAGTCTATAGATGTCAATTATATCCAGTTGATTGATGGTGCTGTTGAGTTCAACTATGTTCTTACTGATTTTCTGCCTGCTGGAGCTGTCCATTTTTGATAGAGGATTGTTAAATTCTCCAACTATAATAGTAGATTCATCTTTTTTTTTTTTTTTTTGCAGTTCTACTAGTCTTTGCCTCACTTATTTTGACACTGTTGTTAGATGCGTGCACATTAAAGATTATATATCCTCTTGGAGTGTTGACCTCTTTACCATTATGCAATGCCCTTTTTAAGTCTGATAGATTTCTTTGCTCTGCAGTCAGCTCTGTTTGAAATTATTATAGTTACTCGAACTTTTTCTTTTTTTAACAAGTACATTTTATTTTATTTTTTATTTTTTTATTTCTTTTTTTTATTTTTGGCTCCATCAGGTCTTAGTTGCGGCACGTGGAATCTTTGTTGCAGCACGTGGGATCTTTGTTCCAGCAGGCAGGATCTTTCGTTGAGGTGTGTGAGCTCTTTATTGCAGTGCACAGGCTCTTCATTGCAGTGCGCAACCTCTCTCTAGTTGTGGCGCATGGGCCCCAGGGCGCGTGGACTCTGTAGTTTGCGGCACGTGGGCTCTCCAGTTGAGGCGTGTGGGCTCAGTAGTTGTGGTGTGTGGGCATAGTCACCCCGCAGCATGTGGGATCTTCACCAACCAGGGATCGAACCCGCGTCCCCTCTGTTGGAAGGTGGACTCTTAACCACTGGACAACTAAGGAAGTCCCTCCAGCTTTTCTTTTGATTAGTGTTAGAATGACATATCTTTTTCTATCCCTTTACTTTTAATCACTATGAGTCTTTATATATATTTAAAGTGGGTGTCTTGTAGACAATATAGAGTTGGATCTTGTTTTTTGATCCACTCTGATGATCTCTGTTTTTTAATTGGTGAATTTAGACCATTGGTATTTAAGATGATTATTGATAGAGTTGAATTAATATCTGCCATATTTATTATTGTTTTCTAATTGTAGACTTTGCTTTTTCTTCCTATTTTGGTCTTCCACACTTTTTCTTTCTTTTGTGGTTTTCATTGAGCTTTTTATGTTTCCTTTTTGTCTCCTTTCTTAACATATGAGTTATACTTCTTTTTAAACATTTTTTAGTGGTTGCCCTAGAGTTTACAATATACATTTACAACTAATTCAAATCCACTTTCAAATAAAACTATACTGCTTCATGGGTAATGCAAGTACCTTATAATAAAATATTCCTAATTTCACTCTCCTGTTCCTGTATCATTGCTGTCACTTATTTCACTTATACATGAGACTATACATTATATATTTATATATGTAATTACAACATATATACATTATATATATGCACATATTATGTATATCCATATATACGTGTATATATGTATATATAGTCTTGTTATTATTTTGAACAGTTATATGTTAGACCAACTAAGAATAATAAAAATAAAAGCTTTTATTTTATCTTCAATTATTTTATTCTCCAATGCTCTTCCTTTTTTTATGTAGATCCTGGTTTCTTATCTATGTCATCTTCCTTCTCTGTGAAGAACTTCTTTTATATGGAAGACTACTCGCAACATATTCCTTCAATTTTTGTTCATCTGAGAAAGGCTTTATTTCTCCTTCACTTTTGCAGGATAATTTCACAGGGTACAGAATTCTAGGTTGGTGGGTTTTTCTCTCAATATTTAAAATATCTCCCTCCACTTTATTCTTGCTTGCATGGTGTCTCAGGAGAAGTTGCATGTAATTTTTATCTTTGCTTCTCAATAGGAAACGTATTATTTTCTTCTGGTTTCTTTCAAGAGTTTTTCTTCTTGTTTGATTTTCTGAAGTTTGAATATGATATGTCTATGTGTAGTTTTTTGTTTTTGTTTTGTTTGTTTTTTGGCATTTATCCTGCTTGGTGTCCCTGAACTTCCTGGATATGAGGTTTGGTGTCTGACAGTAACTTGGGGAAATTCTCAGTCACTGCTGCTTCAAATACTGCTTTTGTTTCTCTCTCTCTCTTCCTCCTAGTATTCCCATTTTGCCTACATTACACCATTTATAATTGTTCCACAGTTCTTGGATATTCTGTGTTTTTGTTGTTGTTTTGTTTTTTTGTTTTCTTCTCCTGTGTTTTCTTCTCTTTACTTTTCCATTTTGGAAGTTTCTAATGTCATATTCTCAAGTTCTGAGATACTTTCTTCAGTTATATACAGCCTACTCAGGAGTCTCTCAAAGGTACTCTTCATTTCTGTTAGTGTTTTTGACCTGTAGCATTTATTTTTCTTTCTAAAAATTTCCATCTAGGACTTCCCTGTGGCACAGTGGTTAGGAGTCCACCTGCCAATGCAGGGGACACAGGTTCAAGCCCTGGTCCGGGAAGATCCCACATGCCACGGAGCAACTAAGCCTGTTGCTTAGTTGAGCCACAACTACTAAGCCTGCGCTCTAGAGCCTGCGAGCCACAACTACTAAGCCCGTGTGCCACAACTACTGAAGCCTGCGTGCCTAGAGTCTGTGCCCCACAACAAGAGAAGCCACCGCAATGAGAAGCCCACACACCACAATGAAAAAGTAACCCCCACTCGCCGCAACTAGAGAAAATGCGTGCACAGCAACGAAGACCCAACACAGCCAAAAAGTAAATTAATTAATTAATTAGAACCTTGAGGATATTTTAAAAATTAAAAATTAAAAATAAATTAAAATTTCCATATTTTTGCTAACATTATTTATCTGTTCTTACATGTTGTGTACTTTTTCCATTAAAAACCCTTAGGTATTAGTTTTAAAAAAATTCCTGGTCTGGTAACTCCAACATTCCTGCCATATCTGACTCTGGTTCTGATGCTTGTTTGGTTTCTTCAAATTGTGTTATGCCTTTTAGTATGCCTGGTAATTTTTTGTTGTAAGGTGGGCATGATGTACTGAGGAAAAGGAACTGCAGTCAATAGGCCTTTAGTTAGTAATATAGTGGCACAGTGTGGAGGAGTGGGAAGCATTCTATAATCCTATGATTAGGTCTCATCTCAGTCTTTTGGTGAGTCTGTGCCCCTGGACTGTGAATTTCACTAGTGCTTATCAGCCCCTTCTTCCCCCTCTTAAGTAGGACAGAATAGCTGGAGGAGTCTGGAGATGCATATATCCCTTCCCCCACATGGGAGGTTGGCGGGATCTGGAGTTGGGCATTTCTCTTACCTAGATATTCTGGGCTCTGGTAAAATAGTTTCCCCTGAGGGCAGGCCTTGTCAAGAAGAACAGAATCCTCTGGCATATTAAAATTGTTCCTTTTTCCCTGCTCCTGCCAGAAGCACAAGGGAATTTTCCTCTAATATTTACTTTGTGGACCTGGTAGAGCTCCTGGAGGTAAAACTCACAAAAGTGTACAGGCCCCCCTATAGCTGGGTTCCCCTGGAGTTTTCTACTGTATGACTTTTATCTACATTGAAGCTTCAGCAATTTGTTACTTACAGTTCAGGTTTTTCCACCATGTACTGTTTCCTGTGGACATTACTACTCACAGGTTTCTGCTCCAACAAGCTGATGATTCTCTGGATCTGCCTGTTTCTCCCTCCAATTCTGGGAGCAGTAGTTTGCCCTGTGACCTCACTTCTCGGATGGAACTAAGAACAGTTGCTGATTTTTCAGTTTGTTCAGTTTTTTACTTAGTTGGATGGCAAGCTCCTTACATGCTGGACTAGAAATTGAGAATCTCAGTATTTTTCTTTTCGGATTTTTAAAAAACTTTTTACCATATGTCATTCTAGTAATATATCAAGTCTTCCCTTCCAAATATGTATTAGAAAATACTTGTGACTAAAAATTCTGTGATCACAGTGAGTTGCTTCTCAAAAAGGGTTTTTACAATGTACAAATAAAGCTTTTAGAAGAAGACACTGGTGAAATATCTTTTAAGACCTATCAAATAAGGTGTAGGCTTACTAAGGTTTTATATATATATATATATATATATATATATATATATATATATATAAACACTTGCTTTTTTCTAACTCTCTTTGATACCCCTAAGATTTTATCCACGTATGTAATATAGCTATAAAACAAATTGAGGTTCTGGATGGAAATAGAATTCACATATGAAGTTCATGTTTATAATAATTTTGTCAATGTGTATGTTTACAGAATGACCTATGGTCTTTTGAAGTCACTGCTACCTACTATTAAGTAATGACTTACATTATTTTTATTGGCATGGTACAATGTTTTATATTATTATTATTATATTTTCATGTATACATCTACCCTCAGTCAGTATTTTATAAATTGAAATCCTGAAGAAGTTTCAAGATTGTTCCTAACCAGTACTAATCTCTGTTAAATTATATCCTGTCCATACATCAGTGTGTTAAGAGGAGTTCTCCTAAGGATATTAGCCTGATTTCAAAGATGTTTTAATTTACCATGTAATTAATATCTGAGTAAATGGACTTTTGTATTCACTGAGTAGAGAAAATAAATTAGCAAATTTCTTTGAATTTCCTAGACTCATCAACTTTGCATTCTTGCAGCCAATCTGTCATTTTCAAAACTAGACTTTATTTTCTTTGCTTACTAAAATGACGCACTGCTATCTCAAGTTTTTCAATAAGCTTGAAATTTTCTTAAAAGAGTAATCCAGGAACTTATCACTTTAGTAAACTGTACACAGTAAATAGCAATTTTATGAACATTTTCCTTCAGGGATTAAAGATAGGTAAACTTTTTATCCTTTGTATTGGTGAGCAGAAGTGAACTTCATCTTAAGAACAAAATCTACATTCTTAAGAGGTCTGAAAAGCAGAATTCTTTTTTACAACATCTATTCCCTAAAGGAATATTTAAAGTTTGGTTTATGGAATTAAGACCAAAGTAACTTTGCTCTCTGCTGTTTCACTTTATGATAAATATTGCAGAAAGTAGAAAAACAATCTGTAAGAAACCCTGAATTCAACCTTCAGAGTTCTGAAATGTTTCTCATAAACATACAGGCATCTGAATGCAATACTATTGTTTTTTCCTTGAAAGGAAATAACAAGGTCGCTTACAAAATGCAATGAAACAAATCTTTATTTAATATCTGTGATACGCTGCAAGTAGTCTCTCTCACACACACACACACACACACACACACACAAAGTTCAGTGAAATTTCAGAAAATGCTATCTTGTCCAAGGTTTTCATGTTACAGATAAGGAAACAGTAATAAACTTCCGCCCAGCATCACAGGAAAAGCTGAAGAACTCATTTAAAGTCAATAATGCATTTTTGCAATACCAAATATGTACTAATCCTGTTTGGCCTGTCTGAGAAATGCATGCTATGAATATATGAAGATGATAAGCCTTGGAAGAAGATTAGAAAACAGTCTTCCAAAACAGGTTAAGACATGCATATGAAAATGAATAACGCAATCCAGAAGAAAGAAGCTAACCTACTTCTGTAGGTCATTGTAAATGGGCAAAGGTAACATTGGCAGCAAGGACTAGCATCCTTTATCAAGAAACAGTTGTAGCTCAAGAGTTGTACCTTGGTGGCACCAGTATAGAATTTAAGGATTTCAGAAGATGCCTCAGTAAGTTACACTGTGAGGGATTACTGGTTTCTGTTACCTGGCTATATGGTCACATATCATTATGTCAAAAAAAGATATTAAGTCTTAAATCAACTCTTCTCTGATTTCAGAAAGTTCTCTATTTGGTAGAAAAGTAAAGAAAGAACTACTCTATCAATTTGTATCTCATTTCACTAGCATCAAGTAGAATATTAATCATTATGGGATTTTATGCTACTAAATCTTTGGAATTAGAATTCTCTAGAAGTATTGGTCTACATTCAACAAATAGCTATTGTGGGCTTACAATGTTCCAGGTATTGTGCTAGACAAAGGCAGTAACCCTTTAAACAAAACAAAAATAGAACTCCCACCATGAAACTTACAAATCACACTCAAATTCTACTGGATTTTGAGCCTTTAGTAATAAAAACAATAATGAAAGAAAAATGCACTCAAAACACTATGGATTTACATAAGTTTCCCACCCCCTTTAAAGAAAAAAGAAGGTATTTCAAAACCTTTGGAAAACTTGAGTTGGAGAATCATCGATCTATAACTATTTTGCACTATGAAATAAATGTCAAGGACACTTGAACTCAGAAGTAATATTCTGAAGGATATTATCTCATCATGATAGTAGAAGTTAAGAGATATTGAAAACAGTGCCATTTCTCCTAGCTAGAAGGAAGTTGGTAACCACACAACTGAGAGAAAGGAAGCAGAAAGAAGAACATAAGCATTGCTCATCTTTTAGGAGGTTTGAGCTCCAAAAATCTATTTATAAATTAGTTGTTTAAAACTTAAGGTAGCTTTTCAAATCATGTTTATATTTTAAAGTAGCCTTTTAAACACCTAATGTAACTTAAATACTATCCAATTATAATAACATCAGAAAAGAGTACAGTTGCTGATATGCATGATATTTTAGCTCCAAATGTTTCCTTGGTCCTAGAAACTCCTGGGAGATTGTCTCGGCTAAGCTGTGTGGATCCAAAAGCCTAATTTCACCTATGTGTGCTAAATATATACTTTTATCTATCTTAATTTCTGACGGGGAGAAAAACACAACACTGGTAGCCTTAAAGGGAAAAGTAGTAAAAAATAAAATTATATCATGGTCCCCCTTTTTTTTTTCACCATTTCATTCACTCATACATTCACCAAATATTTATTCAATGCCTACCATGTGCCAGCCACTGTTCTAGGTGCTGAGGCTATATGTGACCCAAACAATGCCTTTGTTCTCAGAACTCACGTCTACTGGAGTGAACAGAAAACAAATTTTTTTTTTGGCCGTGACTCACAGTATGTGGGACCTTAGTTCCTGGACCAGGGATGGAACCTGTGTCCACTGCAGTGGAAGCTCAGAGTCCTAACCACTGGACCACCAGGGAATTCCCACAAATTGTTTTTTTTTTTTAAAAAGCAGCAACAAATACCCTAGTAAGTGATGATAAACCTAATGAAAGAAAATGAGGCAAGGTAAAGTGTGGCAGTTCTGTTAAATGGTTATGGATTTTATTTCTGAAAAACTAACACTCAAAGAGAGATTAGAAGGAAGGGAAGAAGCAACACACTGGATATCTAAACAAAGGCTTTTCCCGGAAGAGGAAACAGCAAGTGCAAAAACCTGGAGGAAAGAGGACGTTCATCTTGTTGTCTGGACAGAAAGAAAGCCATGGAGATTGGAGTGAGGGAAGAGAACTGGCAAGAAATGGAATCAGAAATGTAAACATTGGCCTGAGACCTTGTAGGCCACAAAAAGAACTTTGACTTTTATTACTGAGTTAAATGGGGATTCATCGATGGCTTTAAGCAGAGGAGAGGCACGATCTGACTTAATTTTTAAATGATCACTTGAATTTCTGGGTTTGGGTAGAAGACCTCGGTGAGGTGAGGAAGGGAGGGCAAAGCCAGAAGCAGGGAGACCCATTAGGATGACACTGCAATGTTCAAAGTTAGACATGCTAGTGGCTTGGAAGAGTGTGGAAACAGTGAAATGATGGGAAATGGTCAGATTCTGGATATATATCAAAGCTAGAGTCAACAGACTTTGTTGAGGGATTGAATATTTTTACCTGTCTCTTCTTTCCCTAAAGTTAGGGAAGTGGGGCTCTTAGGAAAAGATTATGCCCTTATGGATATTGCACTTATTTTTTTTTTTTTTATTTTATTTATTTATTTATTTATTTATTTATTTATTTATTTATGGCTGTGTTGGGTCTTCGTTTCTGTGCGAGGGCTTTCTCTACTTGCGGCAAGTGGGGGCCACTCTTCATCGTGGTGCGCGGGCCTCTCATTATCGCGGCCTCTCTTGTTGCGGAGCACAGGCTCCAGACGCGCAGACTCAGTAGTTGTGGCTCACGGGCCTAGTTGCTCCGCGGCATGTGGGATCTTCCCAGACCAGGGCACGAACCCGTGTCCCCTGCATTGGCAGGCAGATTCTCAACCACTGCGCCACCAGGGAAGCCCTGCACTTATTTTTAAAGATTACTAAACAGTGCAAGATAGTGAAATTTGTTTCACCTCCTTTTCTTACTTACCTGCTACTGAGCAGCAAAATAGGGAAAATATATGAAGATGAGCAAAGTATCTTCAAGGGCCCAGAAATTATTCAGTCACACCTTAGATCTGCACTGGATGAATCTCTACTGCTAGGAATAATAAGCACAATCACTCACTATGCCTGGGGATTATAATACTGAAGCATGAGGGGGATACTGAGGGCTTACTAAGCAGCCACACACACCAAGTTTTGAAAATTAGTCAGTAATGGACTCTAGCACTATTATTATTTTTAAAAGGAGTGTAAATAAAGTACCAGTAAAACTATAAATATATGTATATATTATCTATGTACATATAATATATAGTATATACACATACATTTTTAAAAGTTGGTTGCACTGTTTCATAGAGATAGAATAGAATGTAATTCTTTCTTTATTTCTCTAATTTGTCTACAAAATTTAACTCATTCCATAGAATTTGAGCCACAAAGAGACTGCCATTAAAAAGAATCAATCAGAGGGTATAAGACCTTTTGGAAATTAAAATTCAATTAACATTAAAAAAATCAAAAGTGTTGGGAAAATAAAATATACAGAGAAAACAGGTAGAAAATATGAAAAGAAATACAATAAACAAGAAAAATAAATTGAGGAGGTCCAATGTACAATTTGTGTGAGTTCCATAAAGATAGAGAAGAAAGAAATAGAGGGGAAGAAATAATCAGAGGTATAATAGAAGAAAAGTTCCTAAAGCTGAACAAAGGGACTTTTTTCCCAGATTGTACAGGATAATATAGTGCTGAGAAGGATGAATTTTAAAAGAGCCATTCCTAGATATATTTGGATTTAGATATTCCTGTGACCTTTTAATTTTCTGGTGGGATTTCAGAGCTGAAAAGATAAAGATCAAAATAAGCACTTACATTTTTTAAAAAGTTATCTAAGAAAGATGAATCACATTTATTTCAGATATCTCATAACCAACACTGGATGAAAGACAGCAATGCACCAATGTCTCCCAAGTTCTGAGGAAAAATTACTTTGAACCTGGAATCCTATCGTTATTTTATCAATTAACTCTGAGGAAAAATTCAAGGCATTTTGGACATGCAAAGACTCAGTTTTCCTCCTACACACCATTTCTGGGGAAAAAAATTGGGGGATGTACATCAGAGAAAAGAAAAGAAAAAAAAGAATCAAATACCGAGAAAGACATGGGACTAAGGCAATAGAGGACCTAACCAGGAGAATAATGAACAGAAACTAAATCAGAATAGAATAATCAGATAGCACGGAGAAGAATGACTTTAAGAAGAAGGTATATTTCATTCACTAAGTGGTATAATTAAGAAATTTGAAAAATCATTGTGATATATATTGTGAGATAAGAATTTTTAGCTGTTCCCATTTTACAGATGGGGAAGCTGATTCAGAGAGGCTAAAGCTGCTGTGTTGAGTAAGAACATACACAGTTTATAAGAAGGCAAGTCAGGATTCAAAACTAGATCTTCTTAACTCCAAAAACCAGATTGTTTGATGGCATCCAGCTGTTTAGAGTTGATTGATTCATTAGAAATAATGAGGCAGGGACTTCCCTGGTGGCACAGTGGTTAAGAATCCGCCTGCCAATGCAGGGGACATAGGTTCAAGCCCTGGTCCGGGAAGATCCCATATGCCACGGAGTAACTAAGCCCGTGAGCCAAAACTACTGAGCCCGTGAGCCACAACTACTGAAGCCTGCGTGTCTAGAGCCCATGCTCCGTAACATGAGAAGCCACTGCAGTGAGAAGCCCTCGTACCGCCACAAAGAGTAGCCCGCGCTCACCGAACTAGAGAAAGCCCGTGCACAGCAATGATGACCCAATGCAGCCATAAATTAATTAATTAATTAATTTAAAAAAAAGAAAAGAAATAATGAGGCAATGTAGATTCCAGGGAAAACAATATGGGAAAAGCAGAAAAAGCTGGAAGAGGGTGGGAGAGAAAGCTCATACAGGCAAGAACACCAAGGAGGAAGAAATTGGTCACAAAGGAACAGAGTGAAAAAAAGAATAGGGTGAGGGAAACAGAAATGGAAAGGGGCACGGCAAATGGCCATAGTAAAATATTCTATAGGGTTTAGTGATAAATTTGCAAACGGGGAGATGTTAAAGATAATTCAAAATGTATAGGGACTTCCCTGGTGGTCAAGTGGTTAACAATCCGCCTTCCAATGCAGGGGATGCCAGTTCGATCCTGGTGGGGAACTAAGATCCCACATGCTGCAGGGCAACTATGCCTGCACCACAACTACTAAACCCTAGAGAGCCCACGAGCCACAACCAGAGAGCCCATGCTGCAATGAAAGATCCTACATGCCACAACTAAGACCCAACGCAGCCAAAAATAAATAAATATTTAAAAAAAGAAAGAACAGTGTAGCTAAGGACACGTTTTTAAAAAATAATTCAAAATGTATAGGGAAATTATTTAATCCTATGTCCTGGTTTCTTCCTTAGTAAAATGGGGATAATAAAAGCACCAACAAACATAGAGGTGATGGGGGGATTTCCCTGGTGGTCCAGTGGGTCAGATTCCGAGCTCCCAATGCAGGGAGCCCGGGTTCAATCCCTGGTCGGGGAACTAGATCCCGCATGCATGCCGCAACTAAGAGTTCAAATGTCACAACCAAGAAGTCTGCATGCCGCAACTGAAGATCTCGCATGCCGCAACTGGGACCCGGCGCAGCCAAAATAAATAAATAAATAAATATTTAAAAAATTAGAGGTGATGTGAGAATTGAATAAGATAATCTCTAGAAATGCCTAGTATGGTGCTAGACACAATGTGAATAATTAGTCAGTATTGGCTATTATTAGAATGATAAATATCCTGTTATTCAATTTGAGGCAACTGACTTTACCTTCCCATGCCTCCATTTTTTTCTTATTTGTTAATGCAACAGAGCGTCTCTAAAGTTTTTGTTTTTTGCCAATAACAGTCTATGATTCTGTTTGAAAATGAACTACATTTTTGCAAATCTGACAAATGCTTTATTGAAATGTTGAAGCAAAGGTGGTGGAAATCCAGGTGGCAATATCTTACAAGTAGCTGGAGACGTCTCTAGTTTACATAGCTAGATCTAAAATACAAAAACATACTCAAAAACACACATACATGCACACAGAATCTCTAACCCACAGTCCAGAAAAATCTGTTAAAAGTTCAAAGAGAGATGGATTAAAAAAAGTCCTGGATAATTTGTTACAAGTAGGAAAGAGTTTGAAACAAATCTTTTAAATGTTCATAGTTTGTAATAGAGCACTTATTCACTGAAAACTCTATATTCTCCTTATTTATAACATGTTTTCCCCTCACCCTTTTAGGCACTTTTCATGTTTAAATATACTAGCTTGGTATTTAGTTGTATGGATACCACCACCTTACCATTATTACATATTTTCCAAAATTACCGCTCACATTTTTCCCCCCTTTATCATGATTCTACCAGATAAGAAGGGGGTTTTCCCCTGTATTGTTGTAGATATAAAGCTCTTAAACAAAGTCATGCTATACAAACATATTCAGTGATTTTGAAAAGCATTTTTATATGTGGTAGGATTGGCATATTTTCACAAATAAAACAGAAATAATGGGTGAGAAACAATTTTAAAACCAGAGAAAATGCCAGCTCTAGCTCCAATTGTCTGTTCCCATGCAGGTATGTAGTAATACTATTAGAGCTGGTTAAGTTGCCATAAAAGCTTCCAAAAGAGTCTGAGTCAGCTTGGTTACCAAAGAGAGTGACACTCTTAAGAGCTTTGTCACCTCCAGTCCTTGGGTACTAAAGCACTTACTCACTTGTCCGAGTTAAAAGCTACTATTTTAAGTTCAAAGTAGAAAGCTCCCTTTGGGTGGTAATGACAGTTTAAAATAAACAGTTTGGGGGTTGGAGGGAAAGCCTGCTTTAAGCATCTACTCTATTTCCCCTCCAGGCAAGTTTTACTACAATCAGGGCTTTCTTATTCTCTATCAGTATTCATGACCTAGGTCATCAAACAGTTTGTAAGATACAGACCACCCCTTCCCCCACTGTTACATCACTGGTGTTCAGAATTCTGGAACTGTGTGTGTAAACATTAAAGCCATGTGCGCTTGACCACATGGGAAGGCATCAGGATGACCTAGGACTCCTACGCAAGAGGGAACACCCTGGCGCCAATCTTAACATCACCAAGCCAGCTGTTTGTTTTTATGTGTGAGCGCCTATGCGACTCCTCAACAGTCTTTTAAAGGGACCATATAAAAACAGTTTACATAAAAGACCCTGGGGATTTTGTGCACCCTCATGATATTTGGAAAAATGCGTGGCATCAGTATTTTTAAATTTTATATTCATAGACAGAGAGTTTTATTATGGTTTGTTTAATTAACCATTTCCAGCAATGAGGACTTAACTCATATATCAAAAGTCCAAAACTTTTTGAGTGAGGGCACACACACATGCTCTCAATAGTAGCTGGAAAGAGAAAACAACCTAAAATCCCCACATTGCATCTTGATACATATCTTTCACATTCAGTCTACCATTTGGGTATTTTACAATACAGAGACAATTGTCAGTCAGTCTCATCTTTATGGAGGAAGCCCATCTTTTGAACAAATCAATGTTTATTGAATGCTTGCCACTTCAGGTGAAACAAAAACACAGTCAAATAGTTATATTTAATCCCTTTCCTAGCAAAAATGCATTAACTTACAGCCTTTATCAAATTCTGAGCACTTTCAGCTTATAACCATATATAATTTACTGTCCAATAAAGGCATAAGAAGAGGGGAGAATATTAATGTTCTAATACAGGGTAAGATCACCCTTGTGAAAGCTCAAGAGTGTTCAGACATGGTACTGCTCTTAGTAAGAAAGTAATTTCACACAAACTTTCACTGTTTGGGCCAAGGGTAATTAAGATAAATACACCATCTTCAGGCCAAAACAATGAAAAGCATGCAAATAAAACAATTTTTAATGCCCATAATCTAAATTCACTGTATCTTAATTCAACGTATTAGAAAAGTACAATAACTTATAACGTATTTAGTGGTTATAAGTTATCTTTTCAAATCCAGAAGGAACCTGTACTCAGTAAGAAAAGATGAAAAATGTCTATCCTCAGATTTCATTGTGTTGGTTAAATGAGTCACTCTTTTGATAAAATTTCTTCTAAAGGTGAGCAGATACAGATGTTAAACATCTGAAACTTAAATTTCTAAATCTCATATGTAAATAATAGATTTGGAGAGATAACCTCTAAATTATTCCAGATCTAACCTTCTCTTATACCAAACATTACTTGGTACTTCATTTATCTCTTGGAGAAAAAAAAAAAATCCTTTATTTTTAAAAGTTAAGCAAATTCCTTCCATTTACAGTACCACATTTCAAAGATTCTGATCTTTCCTCTTTTTAGAAAGATAGTGTAATTAGAAAAAAATATATTCTATGAAAGAAGAGTTCAAAGAGCCCAACTTTTAAAGTAACTATAAGTTCATTTTTTGATTTAATTTCAATTCTTCATTAGGCTAGAAGGTTTCTATTTTTGGATAATCAATGATGACATCCATCTAAAATGATCCTAAGATGCAATACAAAAAGAACTCAAAATTTACTCATATTTTAAATATTCCAACCAGTCAATTTGCAATTTACAATGAAAAAAAGCATCAGGAAACATATACCAGACACATAGGAGTAGACATAAACTCTTGGTGCTTTAATTTATTAACTTGAGACTTTTTAAAAAATTGATAAATATATATGAAAAATTCTTAAAATCAATATGGAAAAGGAAGAACAGTTCCCTAAGTATAGAAATCTAATTTTTTTTTTAAACACCATGTCTTGATATGTAATTTAAAATGGAGAAGGGCTGAGGGAGGTGTGGGGGTGAGGAGGTGAAAAGGGAGCTGAGGAGGGATGGGGATGGTAATGCGGGACTGGATATGGAGGACAATCAAACTATCGTTTTCTTGAGTCTTCTGTGGCCAGAGTGTCTAGTTGGGCAAGTCAGTTTATGAATTCTCTTGCATCTGAAGGTGCTTACACATGAGAAAATAAACTTAAAAAAAAAAAAAGCATTTGTGAGACTGGGTGGCAGGCATATGCACTTCAGTCACAAGTGGCACTGTAAATTACAACCAAAACCAAGGCACAATTTGCCCACATTTTGCAAATATCACAAAAAAAGTTTGTCATAACTGGTTCTGTTTGTTGCAGGAGGAAAAAAAAAAGAGTAATTCTATATTAAGGCACAGCCTTTGAGGCTTTGGTAGGAAAACTGCATATTGGGTGGATCCTGACCTAGACACCTTGATATTTGATTCATGACCCCATCAGAGCCAGACAAGGGCTCCCTGACTATGAATTAAACTGTTTGATTCCTCTGCGCGCAGGGACACACAAAGCCTGTACTCTCAGCTGTTACATAAGAGGCTCTGGAATCCCTGGATGGTGTTTGTAAATAGCGCTGCCATGCGCATGGAACCCACGTGTCAAATGTTGACGTGACTGTGTGAAGTGTCAACAAGCTCCGAAGAGAAACCTCCTATTTCTTTTGGCCTAAAAACAGAGCATGTGGGTGTCAAGGAATTATTTCCAGGGGAGATTTTTTTTCTCTTCCCCCATCTCCCGCAAAAAAAAAAAAAAAAAAAAAAAAGTGGTAAGAAGAACTGGAGGAAATGACCAATCTCCATCACTTTTCTTCTTATGTAACTCCTGACCTGAGGACATGATCAGAATTAACTGCCTGTCTAATTAAATTTAGGGTAAGTTTTGTAATCTCAACAATGCATTCTGAATGCACTTTCTACCTCCTCTCATCCGACTTCTTGTTTTTCTTATTATGAGAGAGAGTATTACAACCACTAGAAGGACACTAAGCAGGCAAATAGTTTGCAAAGTAACAAATCTCCATCCAAATAAAATTACAATATGACCCTTTCAGAGGAAAGTATCCAATAGCTTTGTTTGGGTGAACAGAAACACAATTTAGTATTCTACCGTCTTATTTTTAATTTCACCCTCATGGACCCTAATTGTATCTTTTATCATGGGTTTGTGAACAGAAAACAAACTCCATTCCTTAAGGAGGCTAAATTCTTACCAATATTAGAGAAAACTGACAATGTCAACAACTAAGTTTTTTATCCCTAAATATGAAAAGTTGCCCATAATCTTCAGGATTACGTAAAGCACAGCAAATTATAACAATGTAAAAAAACTGATGCAAACTGTCAGTAGTAAATTAAACTGTGTTTTAAAAAATACACTGCCTTCAAAAAAAACTCAAGCATTTTTTTAGTCATTTTAAAATGCCATGTTCTATATCTTTTATATACTTGATACAAAATGTTTTTAAATTACATATTAAATGAGTTGCTGTCTATAAAATGTCCTACTTAAAAAGTATCACATTTAAGAGTAAACAGGTTAAGTTTCAAAACATTGAAAATTTAGTTCCCAAAGTTAACCAAATGTCCTTTCTAATTTTGATTTCCAGTAGACACACATAATTCATAGTCATTTAAAAAGGTAAGTTATTAGCAAAATGTCTACTAGCTTCATTTTCTGCCAATGTTTTTCTCCAAGCTATAATGTGGTAGACAATTCCAAAATTAAAAACCATTTAGGTGACTGGATTGGAATAAAGATAGATGAAATCTAGAATGAAAAGTTTAAAATATGTGCTTTCTTGCTGAAATGTACCTGCTTCTCTTTTTACAAAAACAAATAATGTATGTGTTGAGTATTTTTAGATTGGAAGATTTGTTCTTCCCTCATTTTTAAAATAGTTTTCCAGTTT
Source organism: Balaenoptera physalus (assembly GCF_965194825.1). Lineage (NCBI taxonomy): Eukaryota > Metazoa > Chordata > Mammalia > Artiodactyla > Balaenopteridae > Balaenoptera > Balaenoptera physalus. Next base: position 116,474,359 of record NC_138884.1, on the reverse strand, counting down.
TACTGAGAAATAATTGACATACATCACTGTATGTTCTTCCTTCATGTTTGAAAAGTACCCATTTATGGTATTTTTTCCTCTTATCAATTATGTTTGATACATGAAAATATGAATATAAAGTGAATTAATGTTTTAATAACTGAATTCACTTTTTGAGATGCTCACTCCAATTTTATGAACTATCAGACACTTTATTTGCACAAATGATTTCTTGTTCTGTTATGATGTATGCAGTAAGGCAAACAAAAAGCTAATAATCATCCAAACTAATTAGTGGGTGTCCAAAAGTAATCCTTTTAATGCAAAAATCATGAAAGGTTATAAAAGAGCTGACAGAACTTTATAGCCAATGGCAAATGTGAAAATTCTATAACTGCAAACAAAAATGGAAAAAGTACTGAAAGAACAAACAGATTAAAAAATAAATTAATAGGAACAAGACAGTAGGTTACAGATGGAATCTGGGTATAGTATCACTGTACTATTTTTAGATTCTGGTGCTTTACTTTAGAATCAGCACAACTAATAACTAAGGTATTTTTTAATGGGTGTCTTTGTTTCTCAATGCAGGCAGGAAAGAAAAAGAGAAGAAATAACTCAGAGATAGACCATGTTATATCCTCTGGACTTCACTAACATTATTTAAGTCTTTCTTCCTTTTACACTGCAAGACAGAAAAAAATCAATTCGAGGAGAAATATATAATAAAAACCCACCTTGAGAGTTGGGTGAATAGTTTCCATTAAAGTATAATCTGAACATAGAAACCAGATTTAATACTCTATCAAGAAAAAGACATGACTTGGTAAGGCAGGTTTTAGTAATGGCTAATAAAGCATGACAATAGTAATTAAAATTATCATTACTTTGTGACATCCACAAATTGTGACAAATCTCAAAATAGCAAAAGTAGCAAATGAAAAACATCAATACTATGTATGGCATATGTTCATGGGAGACCTACTGTCTATGCCTGACATGGGCAAGTCTGCTCTCTCTGAAGAGAGAAGTCCATCAGCAAAAATCCAGAGCCCACTGTTTTTCTTTTGAATACAGTGTATCTTTCAATAATAATTATTTATTAAAAGGTAAGCTAAAAATATTTTTTAAAAAACCAAAATATCCCTAATTTGAAAAGGTTTACAATTTTTGGAACCACATTAAATAAAGCAAAGATGGAGTACTACACTCAAATTCAGTGAGCAGCTTTTTGAATATTATAGAGATACTAGTATGAAAATCTATTATCAGCTGAGGTGGTTCAAAAAGTGTTGCAAGAAACAAGAGATAGTAAAAGCAAATAAACTACTCATTTCTCCCATAAGGAAGACCAGACCTATACTCTACCTTATTGCTTTCCATAATAATCACTACATCAACTTCCTGATGGGTCAAAGGTTCTAACATGAGCATCTAACTTGGGCCTGTCACAAATACACAACAAACATACAAGTAAATGCTATAATCATACTCTTAAAAGGTATATCTGGGTCATTTCTACAGCTATTCCTTGAAAAAGTAATGATTACAGCAATTACAAAAAGCCAAGACATGTCCTCATTGAGTACAATAACATGTGTACATTATTAAAGCTGAATGCTTCAAGATCATTGGCTTTCCCCCACATTGTTATCAGTCATGGCACCAAGTTATGGGATCCAATTGGCAGCATTCTAATCAGAATAAAAGGGAAAGGAATATTGCTTAACAAGAAGAATGTTTGGTATCTAGAATTACATAAAGTTAGAAATTCAAATAACGCCAACCCCAAGTAATTCACTGTGTGTGTTCAAAATTATGTCCTAATTTCATAGGGTCTAGACCTAAAAATCTGCGCTCATTTTACCATTAACAGTCTAAAATTCTGTTGGTGTTTGTAAAGACTGTGGCTATATGTGGCGAAACATGGAGAGCCATCAACATTCTGATTCTAACTCTTTCCCACTTTGTCTTGGCATCACAAAGACGGCTGCAGACCAGTTTCTTTTCTTAACCCTATTTTACGTGTATATTGTTAATAATGCTGCTATGAATATTCAGGTACAAGTTTTTGTGTAGACAGGTGCATGCATTTTAAGTCTCCTTTTATGACTTTCCCTATATAGCCCACATTATAGCTACATTTTCATCATTAGTGGTAATGAGGTGGTACAGCATAATGGTCAAAAGACTGGCTCTAGAGACTGACTGGTTAAATTCATATCCTAGCTAAGCCACGTACTGGCTGTAGGAACTTGGGCAAGTTATTTAATCTCACCGTGTATTAGTTTCTTCTCCAGAGATAGGGATAACAACACCACCTACCTCTCGAGTTGTGATGAGAATTAAATGATATAACTTGCAGCGTCATAAAACATTAAAACACAAAATATTTTTAATGCAAAAGTATTTTAAGCAAAAAAAAAACACCTTTTGAGTAAACAAAAACCTATATTCTGATGCACATTTTGATAAGACATGGTAGTACAATCACATGATTGATGAAATAGAACTGTGTTAAACTTTTTTGTTTTGGGGGAAAAAAAGGTTTAAAATTATCTGATCATGTGATAAAATGGTATAGAACTAAATATATACATACACAAGTATACAAGTCAAATGGGAAATCTGAGTAAGATTGGTAGACTGTATCAATGTCAGTCTCCTGACTGTGATATTATACTATAGTCTTCCAAAATGTTACCACTGGGGAAAATTGGGCAGAATGTTCATGTCCAATTATTATTATTTCATACAACTGCATATGAATCTACAATTAGCTCAATAAAAATTTCAATTAAAAATATGTGATCCCTTGGACTTCCCTGGTGGCGCAGTGGTTAAGAATCCCTCTGCCAATGCAGGGGACATGGGTTGGAGCCCTGGTCTGGGAAGATTCCACATGCCGTGAAGGAACTAAGCCCATGAGCCACAACTACTGACCCTGCGCGCCTAGAGCCCATGCTCCGCAACAAGAGAAGCCACCGCAATGAGAAGCCTGAGCACCGCAACGAAGAGCAGCCCCCGCTCACCGCAACTAGAGAAAGCCCGGGCGCAGCAACAAAGACCCAACACAGCCATAAATAAATAAATAAATAAATAAACTAATTAATTAATTAATTAATTTTAAAAAAATAAAAATATGTGATCCCAGTATAAATTTACTAAACATCAATCAACTGTATGCTTATAATGACTGGCTTTTATAGGACAACTGCCATAACCTGTAGAAGTTACACTTAAGGAAAAAGCACCATCGTCACTACCATCATCGGCAACACCAAGGTCTTTTACATTATTTTTCTTATGCATTTAGAATAGATTACACATTTTCTAATTAAATGACATTTTTTTGCTACTTCTACATCATTTATTAAACCTTTTTCCCCCTCAGCTTTTATTGAGAGTAACTGACATATGACATCATGTAAATTTAAAGTATACAATGCAATGATTTGTAATAGGTATATACTGGGAAATGATTACCACAATAAGGTTACTTAACACATCCATGACCTCATATCGTTATGATTTTTTGTGTGTGTGATGAAAACTTTTAAGATATACTCTCTTAGCAACTTTCAGGTATACAATACAGTAATGCTAAGTACAGTCACCATACTACGTGTTACAACCCAGAACTTATTCATTTTATAACTGGAAATTGGTACCCTTTGACCACCTTCACCCCCTACCCCCGACCCCCAACTCATTAAATCTTGATTTAGTAGTATACCACTAGATTCTATTATGGAATAAAAAGACATAGAAATCAGTCCTCCCTTCCAACAGACATAAATCTAACTTAAAAAAAAAAAATTTGCAGTATTTTTAGTGAAGTAACCACTTAATTTTATGTCCCAAATTGTCCTTCAAAAATGCTTCATTCCAATTCATTCATCTTTTTATGTAATCCTCAGATTATTTGGAGCTTGATTTCAAGTCAGTTTGAGGAACAACCCTTAGTGAGTATAAGATATCGATCTCAAAATTCTTAAAACTGCAGGTAGGTTGACATTATCACTGAATTTAATTTTACACAAAATATTAAAAATCCACCTACCATCAATTTATACTTCTTGAAGCCTGGCACATTTAACTGCATTTCATGACAAGTGGAGAAAGCATAAATCGAAGCTGATAGAATTCACTATTTTGGAATGAGCAACCAAAATCCATCTTATTGAGAAAAGATTTCATATCTATCTTAGGTATTTTCTGCAATGTACAACCTAGAATAAGAATAATGCTGGAAATAAGCAGATACACACAATCCTTTTTGGCTTGCAGTCATAATGATTCAAGGTGTCTTGCTTTGCACTCTTCCCTCCAAGAACTCTTCTCTCCCGCTACACACCAAACCAACAGATAAACTATATAACCTCCTTAAATAATGGCACAGCATTTACAAAGTTTTGGCAGTGAGTCAAAATAGAAATTGGAGATCTAGACCAAGTAAATACTGTATATTTGGCAAAATCATTTGTGGTTGTGTTCTTCAGCACAGTTTCCAAGATAACCACCAACTCTACTTGGCAACCTGACTCTCCCACAGTTAAGGCTCCAACTGTAAAGCTGGCTGGAGAGATATTTTCCTGCTGCTGGCTTTGGTGCCATTACTACTCTTAAGAACTACTGTGCAATGATGGCATAATAGTTGAGAAAATGTTATTTTGATGAACCAAAACTGACAGCTAGCTGGTCCAAAGTTTTAACCTGTCCCCATGACAGGAAACAATTAGAGTAAAACAGTCTACATGGTTGTTTACAAAACAAAGAAGACTCCCTCTAGTAATTGAAGATTGCTAAGACTATTAAAGTCTATTAAGCATTGATAACATCAACAACAAAGACAACAATTAAACTTGTAGAGGCAATTAGGGCATTAAAAAAAAGCAGATTTAACATTTTCTAAGTATTAAACATTCTAAAATGTCAAACATCCATAGCTTTTGAGAACATTTTATTTCAAACTAATTTCTTAAGAATTCATATGAATTTACTAACTTGGATTTGGTGCAGTATGAAAAATAGAGTTTCTGCCAGGTGTGTCTGTGAATCATAAGAAGAACTTCTTAATGAGATAAACAAATAAGGAAAGATTGGGCTGGCCAAAAAGTTCATTCAGGTTTTCCAGTAACGTCTTACAAAAACCCAAACGAACTTTTTGGCCAACCCAATACATTTCAGTAGTGACATTTGGCTTACAACACTGTGTATGGGCGCAGCCTTGGAGAAATTGATAGAGAAATTCTAACTGCAACAAGCGAAACCAAAACATTAACTCCACTCTGTTACCTAATACAAGTCTAGTGCCCAAACAGAACTTTGGAAGTCTGTCATAACAACTCCCAGGCAGGTGCATTTCACTTGTTCTGGAAGTGATGTTGACCTGCCAATGTCTAGGTCCATGCGCCATTGAATCAGAATCCTAGCAATCCCTCTGGCTCCTGGCATGGACCAACACAATACCAAATCTAATTAGAGCCAAAAGAAGAGTTTGGTAAATGTGTGAATTTAAACAAGGCAAGAGACTTCCCTCACTCCAAGTTAATTTCTCATTAACCATTAGTTCAATTTAAAAAATAAACAGGGGACTTCCCTGGTGGCGCAGTGGTTAAGAATCCGTCTGCCAGCACAGGGGACACGGGTTCGAGCCCTGGTTTGGGAAGATCCCACAAGCCGTGGAGCAACTAAGCTCGTGACCCGCAGCTACTGAGCCTGTGCTCTAGAGCCCACGAACCACAACTACTGAGCCTGCATGCCACAGCTACTGAAGCCCGCGCACCTAGAGCCCGTGCTCCGCAACAAAAGAAGCCATCGCAAGAAGCCTGCGCACTGCAACAAAGAGTAGCCCCCGCTCACCGCAACTAGAGAAAAGCCTGCGTGCAGCAACAAAGAGTAGCCCCCGCTCACCGCAACTAGAGAAAAGCCTGCGTGCAGCAACAAAGACCCAACGCAGCCAAAAATAAATAAATAAATGAATAAATTTATAATAAGCAGGGCTTCCCTGGTGGCACAGTAGTTAAGAATCCGCCTGCCAATGCAGTGGACAGGGGTTCGATCCCTGGTCCAGGAAGATCCCATATGCCGCGGAGCAACTAAGCCCCTGAGCCACAACTACTGAGCCTGCACTCTAGAGCCCGTGAGCCACAACTACTGAAGCCCGTGTGCCACAACTACTGAAGCCTGTGCGCCTAGAGCCTGTGCTCTGCAACAAGAGAAACCACTGCACTGAGAAGCGTGCGCACCACAAGGAAGAGTAGCCCCCACTCGCCGCAACTAGAGAAAGCCCGCGCGCAGCAACCAAGACCTATCGCAGACATACATACATACATACATAAAGAAATAAATGAATGAATGAAATTTTTGGAGAATCCAGGTAGTATTGACTCTCACAAATATGGTAAATGAAAAGCTGAGGTTATGTCTTTCATTGTAAAGTATCCCATGCTAATTAAAATAATTTTTCTAGTAAAGGAAAAAGTAATATTTTCTTGTTTTGGTGAATAATATGCACATCTCCTCCTTATAATCATTGAAGCCCCTCATACAATATTAATTAGCAGCTATTTTCAGAAAAGAGTCTAAATTGGATGCTGGGAAAGAACAAGCTTTCATGGTCACAATCAAAATTATTAATCAATGTAGATATCCTTATTTATCAATGTGATATATCTATTATTAGTGGAATAGCCTTAAGACAGTATATACAACATCTGAAAAGTCCCCCAAAAGTAGTTATATACCACTGTTAGCAAAAGAAATTACTTATTTTAAATTCTGAATTGCTGGAATAATTAACCACAGTTTTCTCAACAAATAGTAAGCATTTATGCTAAATTCCTAAGTGTTTTCTTTATTATTTAGGACAAATAAGAACTAACCAAATGAGCTGTTTGTATTCCACAGAGATGAGTAATATGTCTCCCTTGTAATCATGCCTCCAATATCAATGATTAAAGTAAACTTAACTGCTTTTCCAGAGATCAAAATACAAGGAGTTACAAAGTGAACTACTGAGGACAAATAGTTTTGGAAATCCGATTTATGGAGTAATGTCCATTACTGTGCTTTTCCCTCTGTCCATCTTTTAATCATGTCCATGCCTTCTAAACTTGTTTGACTTCCCAATCTTTCACTAACACTTTTCTGCTTGACAACATTTAAAATATCAGTATTTACTGTGTTGAAATTTATATTCTGCTTCAAACCTATTATTACAAAACACACATGCAAACGTGGAAAAGAATATAACTCCCCTCCAGTATTTCAACTTTTCATTAAAATGCAAATATAATGATTTTCATTAGCCAGGCAACAATACCCATAGTCTTAAATCAAACCCAACCCAACCCAACCCAATTATCTTTTCTATGTACATTCCAACTGTCCCTAAGATATACTCTTCCTCTTATGTTGGATCATTTGTTGATGAATATTTTTAGATTTGTATTTGCCATTATTTTCCCTGATTGGAGAGGGAAAAGCACAATGTGTGACTCGAGATTTTAAATTTTGGATATATCCTACTCCCTAGACAGACAAATATAAAAAAATACTTCACTAAATTTTAAACAACTGGAAAATGATCCTCTGCAATTCCTAAACACTACAAGAAGAAGGAAGAAAACTCACTCAACGCAATTAAAAGTATGTCATGAGGGTAACAGCCAGTAAATTTCACTTATATTTCACATTCGACCTTCTCAGCAGTCTATCCAGCCCACACTTTATTTGCCATAGGTAGAAAACTCTCCATAGAAACTTAGCTTAATATCGCTAGACGAGCAGCCCCAATGAAAGAGATTCAGCAAGATTCATGTGTGTAAGAAGGAGGAGGAGGAGAAAGAGGAGAAAAAGAAGAGGAAGAAGGGGAAGAAAAGGGAAGAGGAAGAAGAAGAAGGAGTAGAAGAGGAAAGAGGATGAGGAGGAAAGAGACACAGAGAAAAGCAGAGAGATAAAAGACCAAAGAAAAGAGAGCAGCCAAGAGGGAAAGAGAAATTTGGATGGGACTGTTAGAAATCTGCTCTCTACGTCTCTGTTTCTTTACTGGGATTGGGTTTCATTTCTTTCGGCGCCCCTGACCTTGCAGTCTTCCAACTCTCCACACTCACCCCCCCACCACCACCAATCCTGCCCGCCCGCCCCCTCCCCCGGCCTGCGCCTGCCTTTGTGTCTGCCTGTCACTTACCGGGGAACCCGACGAAGCTGATTCGGGAGAAGCACAAAGCCAGGACACAGATTTGCCCACAAATTCTCTCACACACATTCCCCAGGCTGGAAGGTACAGCCCATCGCAGAGCTGATGTACCTCGAGAAAAGTGGGTTCGGGTCTTATTGGGGGAACCAGAGAAAACTATTCTTTCCTCTCTCGCTCGGCACCGCTAACAAAACGCGCGGACTTCAGGAAAAAACAAAACCCCACTGAGTGGACTCCTGTTCCACTCGCCTGACACTCGCTGAGCGCAGCCCCCGAAACGGGGGGACACGGGGCAGAAGGGGGCGGACGCAAACGCACACCCAGACCCAGAGCCCCAGCGGAGAAAAGGGTCGAAGACCACTCCGTCTGTGTTCTCCCCAGGGCGGGCGAGGATAAACCCGAGGCTCGTCTGCCTTCCACGAAGGGAGGGGGTGGGGAAGCTTCAAGGGGAAGGTCGTGCCCCCCACAGCTGAACTATTTTAGAAAGGAAAGCAGAGAAAAATCACTTTCCGGAGGATAAAAGGCCGGGAAAGCAGCCGGCCGGACTCCCAAAGGTAAGTTTTCTGGGCGAGGAGGACACGAGCCCTAGCAGGGGAGAGAGGAGGACACAGAACTACAGGTTTAAAGGGGGGTGGGGGGGAATTAAAACTATATTTGTCAGCCATGTTGAAGAGGCTCCAGTAATTTGTGAAGCTTCCCTCTTCCCTCTTGGTATTTGTGGGTGACACTGCAGGCTTTGCTCCCCAGTCCCCACAAGCCCGAGAGAAAGCGCAGGGGAGAGGAAAGGGAGAGTTTCGCGGCACAAGAGAAGCGCTCTGACCTCGTTCTCGTCTCTCAGCCTTGCAGCAATCCAGCAGTGGCAGTCGGGTCTCCTTTCTAACAAATCCTAAAGGGCAGCCATCTTGCTTCCTTCTGCTTCTCTACGAAAGCAGCCTAGCCTCCGCATCAATATTCATAAGGCAGTTTGACGTCTGTTCTCATCACTCGGCGGGGCCGGCGTCTCGGGGCGGCCGCGGCGAGGGGGCGGACGTGACTCGCATGCGAGCCGGGCCTGGGCGCGCGGCGCTCGCGAGGAGGCGGCGGGGCCGCCCGAGCTCTCGCCGCAGCCGCCGCTCTCCTCCTCCTCCGCCTTCTCCGCCCCGCTTCCTCCTCCTCCTCCTCCTCCTCCTCCTGGCCGCCTCCTCCCCCTCCACCCGGCCGCCGCCTCCTCCGTCCCGGTCTCCGCCGCCGCCCCGGGGCCCTCGGCCCCGGCTCCCCCGGAATCGGCTCCCCGCCCCGGGGCTCCCCGCACAAAAGCCGGCGGCCCCTGGGGCCGAAAGAGGGGGCGCGCGGTCGAGGCCGGGGCTGGGGAGCCAGCGGGGGAAGCCGTGGGCCCGGAGGAGCGCGGGGCGGGGGCGCGCGGGGGAAGGTCCGGCCCCCGGGACCCTCGGATGGGTCTCCACTCCGGTGAAGGCGCGGGGCGGGCGCGAAGCGGGAGGTGGCGTGCGTCCCTGGCAGGAGGCTGCGAGACCCCAGCTTAACCTTTTAAACTTTTTGCTGGTACCGCACCCCACCGCCTCCTTAGAGTAGGTGGGCGCCGCCCCCGCCCCCACTCCCACCTCCTGGCAGGTATCCCCGCACACGCCCCCTCGCGCACCCACCCCCTGGTAGGTCCACCCGCCCCGCCTGGTCTCCGCTTTGGCATCCTCTCCACACAGTCGCTTTCATCTCGCTCAGCAGAAGCACTCCCCAGTTTCGCGGAGGGCATGCCCTTAGTGCTTTAGGGGCCTGTAGTTTTAAAGACTCGACAAATTAGGAAATTGACCCAGGCCCGCTTCTCCCCGCCCCGGCCCACCTTCTGTTTACTTTGGCCACGTGGGCTGGGAAGAAGGATTCACGCAGATCCGAGAAGGCTTTCGCACCAGTGACTCTCTACTTCGCGCTGGATTCGGTTGTAAGAAATAAATCTGCACTTTCAAATGCTTAAATTTACTCCCATAAGAGCCTCTATTTTGAAAAAATGTCCAGCCTTATAATTAAGCAACGAAGAAATCGACCCATAAAGAACTAAACGCCGAATGACGGACGCTCGATTTTCCCTGAAGTTCGGAATTCTATAACCACTCGCATCCACTGACAGATTTTCTTTTCCATTGCCGAGTAGTTTTACTTCTCTTTTTAATGCTTTTTTTTTTCCTAATCATAAATTTTTAATGTGAAGATGAGATAAAGAACAAAGCCCATGTGAATTGGTATATCAGATGGTTTTTGAGATTTGCCCTCTATTAGAAGTTCTCACGTTACTGGCATTCAAATTTTAGATAGACCTTTTGGGCACATCTTTTACGGGATCTCTACATTGTGATCACGATACTCTTAAGTAAACACAAGTTATTTTGTGTAGCTCACGGTTTTTTGTCCGCAAATTTCTTTTGAAGTCTTTACCTAATTTTATGAAACCGGAATATTTTCTCTTTGAAAAGGGTTAAAAAAGGAACTCTTCGTATGTGTCACGTTGTTACTAAGAAGAGCGTTTGAAGTGAAACACTGTTTATTCCACTTTGAGACAAAGTTGACTTCGATTTCTGGTTTTGCACTAGACTAAGTAAAATGTTCGTTTCCCTAAGCATTCATGTAAAATGAATTTCCATCTTTTCTAATCGTACACTCTAATGTGTCATTGAAGTCTTGGCAATTGCTAATGGACTTTAAGCTGTTTAAAAGGTGCCTTGTAATTTGTTTCTCAAGTCCAAAAAGTAAAGTTTTCCGAAGGCTGTGACGTACCGTTGTGCAGCGCACAGAACAGCAGAATTGTGGAAAGCATGAGCTTTGGAGTCCACAGAGGCAGATGAATCTTGACTCCACCCTTACTAAATGTGTGACCTTGAGCATGGTACTTAACCCTTTGTGTATATCAGTTTCCTCACCTGTCAGACACCATCTAAAACAGTGTGGTTGTGAGGATTAAATATGACACTAAGTGCTCAGGTGGTTATTACTACTGGTTATTACTATTACCAATCATAAGCCATCTACTTTCAAGAGTTTTTCTTGTTTAACTAGAAGTATAGAAGTAATTATATGTCTTCCTACATTGAATAACATGGCAAATATTGTATTGGCATGTGTCTGATATAAACACCCATATATTCCCTTATTTATATGATAATTGGGGAAATGGTCTGTAGGGTCACCTCCTTCTCATCTTTTAAACCTCTCTCTCTTTGTTGTAGCAGGTGGTTCTCGTCTACCTGGAATCACACTTGGCTTGCAGTTGGTTTTGCAACAGGCCCTGAACCTTTTCTTGCCAACTTCTTCCTTTGCACCTCCACCCCACCCTTAACCACCATGACATTTGTTAATTGAAAAGAACATGCCTTACTCCTCTTGGCTGTTATGACTTTTCAGCAGCAAAAGGAAGTAAAATTCTAAAGGTCTCCAGGTGTAAAATATCTTAGTGAAATTTTGTATTGTTGATTTTTTCAAAACCTCTTTCTTACTTGCTATTTCTGGGAAAGATAAGCTATAGTGAACATAATCAGTTGTTGACTGGATATTAGTGCACATTTCTATGGGTAATTCAGAGCAAGCTTTTATTAACTGTGTGCATTCTTAAGATTTCTCCTCTTACAGATGTGGATAACCTATTTTTAAAAGATAATTTGCTGTTTTAACAGCAGTCAATTGCTATCAAACTCCTTACCATTTTCTTTTTTTTCTCCAACTAGAAAGACCAGCACTACTTCCACACAGAAAAATCCTTACTTCCTTACCAGAGGAAAAAAACTAATAGAACAAGTCCCACAACATGCTATTCTGTGTTAGAAAATTGACTTGATTGGGCTGGGCACCTGCTGTCTAACTCAATTGCTCGGTCTCTAAGCCTCGTAGGGTGGAGGCAGCTTCCTGTCTGCTCTGTCCTTTAAAGAGCTGACAACAGGGCTTTCCTGGTGACGCAGTGGTTAAGAATCCGCCTGCTGGGGACACGGGTTCGAGTCCTGGTCCAGGAAGATCCCACATGCCGCGGAGCAACTAAGCCCATGTGCCACAACTACTGAGCCTGCGCTCTAGAGCCTGTGAGCCATAACTACTGAAACCCGTGCGCCTACAGCCCGTGCGCGGAGCACCACCGCAATGAGAAGCCCGCGCACCGCAACGAAGAGCAGCCCCCGCTCGCTGCAACTAGAGAAACCCTGCGCACGGCAACAAAGACCCAACGCAGCCAAAAATAAATAAATAAATAAATTTAGATTAAAAAGAAAAAGAGCTGACAATAGCAGCTTGCTTTACAATGCAAATTTCTTGTACTAACAAAAAAATAATAGGTGATTCTTAATTTCCTCCCCACCTGCAGAATAGGAAATTTTCTTTAAGGACTTGATTTTCTCTTTAACTGAGAGAGAGTTGTGGTGCATACTCCTTTGAAAGAATTACAGTGGTTTAACAAAAACCTGTTGTTTCCCATCTCCAAAAACATATTTCTGAAGTATGACATGATAAAGATTCTCTCCATGCTTAAAAGACAATTGACCTTCAAACAGCACAGCAGTCATTGCTGTGAAGGGACTTTCTTGTTTCTTTTGTCTAGTGACATTACTGCACACCATACAAAGGTACATATTTAATATAAGTAGAATGCCAAGTTAAAAAAATCCCCAAGAGATGAAACATTTATACAGAACACTTTAAATTATTGATATACATTATTATTATTAATACAAACCATTATTGTCTAAAGCCGAGGAGCATAATATTATGAGATTCTTGATAGAGTCTCTTTTGTTAATATGATTTCTACTTACTTTTTTACTGACCTTGTTTCATATGGTTAATTTCTCTTTCTATCATTTGGAAATTTTAAAGAAATAGACACAAATGATATAATCCTAACACTCAAATCAGGAGCTTTCCAATGTGTGATTTAATGGGGGTTAAAATGAAATGTCAGCTGAAACTCAAAAGTTTAATCCTGTTAAAATATTGTCAAAGGCGTTATAAGAAGAATATCAGGGGGACTTCCCTGGCGGACCACTGGTTAAGACTCCGAGCTTCCACTGCAGGGAGCATGGATTCAATCCCTGGTCAGGGAACTAAGATCCCACATGCCACGAGGTGTGGACAAAGAATATTAGGCTCATTAGTGAGACAAATCTCATGGAAGTGCCTCCAGAAGTATTGCAAGTGTGTTGCTAATATCAGTCTCTTTTCTTCTCATAAATTCTGAATTCACAATCCAGTAACTACTCTTCTTATTCTCATCCAACTTTGGTAACGCATTTAATATCCCACTTTCTTCTTTTTTTTTTTAATTAATTAATTTATATTTTGTTTTTGGCTGCGTTGGGTCTTTGTTGCTGCGCGTGGGCTTTCTCTAGTTGCGGTGAGCGGGGGCTACTCTTCGTTGCGGTGTGCGGGCTTCTCATTGCAGTGGCTTCTCTTGTTGTGGAGCACGGGCTCTAGGCACGCAGGCTTCAGTAGTTGTGGCACGCGGCTCAGTAGTTGTGGCTTGCAGGCTCTAGAGCGCAGGCTCAGTAGTTGTGGCTCACGGACTTAGTTGTTCCGCGACATGTGGGATCTTCCTGGACCAGGGCTCGAACCCGTGTCCCCTACATTGGCAGGTGGCTTTTTAACCACTGTGCCACCAGGGAAGTCCCCCACTTTCTTCTGAGAGGATACTTTTTCAGTTTCAGTGATAAACTTCAATAATGAAGTTTATTATATAGGATTTTATAGTTTTAAAAGCATTTTTGTACACTAATATTTTTGTGGTAAGGTGTACACTAACAGTTTAATATTCAAAATCATATGCCACATTAAAATGGCATTTAATTCCTGTCTTATAAAAATGAAAAGTGAGGCTAAGTGACTTTTACTGCAATAGAGGATCACCTCTCAAACCCAAGTTTTGTGAATCCAAAATCAGGCCTTTTTCATTATGCCCAAACTATCCTCATATCTTTTCCTGCTCATCTTCCTCTAAGTTTTTCTCACCATTATTAGTACTAACTAGTATAAGAATCTTCCCTTCAAAACTCAAAATAATTTTCCATTATTCTGTTACTTAAAAAAAAAACAACTCAGCATCTGCATTTACATATACTACATTTACTTGTTAAATACTGGCTATGTACCAAGCATTGCAATAATTCTTGTACATTTATTATCTTTTAATTTAATGCTTAGCATAACCAAATAAGGTAGGTAAAAGCTTACTGAGAATTAACAGTTGAGTGATTTGGTTGGGATTAAAGAGCTGGAACCAAGGTCTAAATCTAAATCTAGGTTTGTCTGATTCTAAAGCTCATGTCCTTGCAAGCTACACTGTTCTGTCTCCCCAGTTTAGCAGATACAGATATCTATGTTTAATGCCATGATAAGTTTTTCACACAATTAGTGTGTGTGTGTGGGGGGGGTTGTTTTTTGGGGTTTTGTTTTTGTTTTCTTTTACAATAACATTAGTGTTCCCTATCTCTTCCTCATAAAACAAAAGCAGAAACAAAAACTCTTCTGTCTAAACTTTTATTTGGTTTTTTTTGTTTGTTTGTTTGTTTTTGTTTTTTAATCATTTGCTTTCTACCCTGTTTCTTTTGTTTCCAATTGTATGCTAGAAGTTGGCATGCTTGAACTTTTGGGAATAATGATTACATTTGTGTAATAAACAAATGTGGTATCACACTCCTGCCCACTCCCCCATCCCTATACCATATGTCTTACCCCCACTAACAAATTGTTTACGGATAAGTTCTGCTACCTGTTTTCAATATTAGTGTGGTGAAAGGACGTTGCACCCTTGATCTGCTCCTGATTTCCTTGAATGACTTAGGGTTCATTCCCGCCAAACAGGGAAGCTGACAGGTGGAAAGAGTGCCACCTACTGAAATTGTTCATAGGACATGGATCTTTGGGGATAAAATACTCAGAATGGGAGGGCACCAAATCTTTCCATTGGGAAAATGAATGAGACTCACCTCTGGAGCTTTTGAAAAATACAAATAACTAGCTTGCACTTCTCTACCCCCAGCAGTGTCTTGGTTTGATTAATGAGGTCTGGGATGGGGCTAGAGTAACAATATTTTTCAAAAGATTCACGGATAATCAGATGTACAGCTCTGCTGAAAAATCACGGGTATAGCTTAATGTGTAAAAATACGATGAAAACAATTAATGCTTACACATAATATTAATAGTTAATGGGCACAAAATGTTGTCATTCATGGAGCATCCCATGACAAAAAGCAAACAGTGGGTATCTCGCTACAGTCTGGTGAAGCCCTCACACCTTTGCAAAGATGGAGCAAATTTGCCTGTGACTCCCTTTCTGTATTTCAGGTTGGTTAAATCCTTCTAAGTTCTCTTGTGGCAGGTTAAAAACAAACAAACAAACAACTCTCCTTTGAGGAAGAGATAAATAATTAGCAGCCAAAGAATGACCCAGATTATTACTAGTGAAAAGGAAAGAGCAGGGGAAAATGCAAGTGATAGGACTGATAGCCTGATGCAGTGGGGAGAAAGAAGTGTTGAAAGTTGCCTGAGTTCAACTTGTGAAGAATACTTAGGGACTTTTGTTCTAATAAAAAAAAAACTATCGGTTGAGTTTGTCACATTTTTCTAAAAACATTTAAACCATTCTTTAATCCAGACAGTTAGACAAATTGATTCTGATTTCTTTCTTTTTCCAAAATAATGGTCATGCAATAGTTTATGAATGTATTACAAAGCAGCTAACTATTAGTGCAGTTCTTTCTGGAAGAAAGAGCTTTACAGATTAAACTAATTTTAGGTCCCCATGAGTTAAATTCTTCCCTTTCTTATGATATTCTATATGGAAAAGAAGGAAAAATAAAAAAGGAAGTAGGGTAGTCACTATTTGACATCCCATTTTCTTCAAATATTCTAAAGTCTGTTTTCATACTTTCCAGAGATGTGTGAGAAAAATCTAATGAGATCTGAATCAGTGCCAACTCAGAGCCTGTGGGAAGGCGGGGTAGTTTCCTGCAAAGATCTACACCACCAACCTCTGTTTAATTTGTTTTCTTATTTTATATCTTAGAGTACAATACTATTACTATTTGGCAGAAAATCTCCTTGATCTGTCAGTAATTAGGCACGCCTCTAAGTTGAACATGGGTTGATTGCCAAGCAATTGTTCTGCATTTCACAATGACTTTAATCCCCAAGAGAATAAAGTACATTTAAGCAGTGAGTGACCACAAAATAGGGGTTCCTGAAGGAGAAGTTGGAGTAGAAGGTGAAAAGAAACACACACACACACATTAAATCAGAACATCAAAAACACATGCTAAAGAAGCATTTCTCTGGGGGTCCCTAACATTTATTTCTCTGAAATCTTATGATCACTGACCCTAGTTAGACTGGGTAGAGAGAGAGAAGGAAGTGAGAACTATTGAAGAATTGTGTGCTCAGCACAGGGTTGGGAGATGTCAGGTGGGTGTGATCCTAGTGGTGATACTGATACACTTTAATAAAGGAGACATTCCTGATTCTCCTTAAATCTTAAAACATTAATGGCTATTGTCTACTAGTGAACAAGAACCAAAAGAGTCCCTCTCTAGATTTAAAATCCAAAAAAGGCTAAAGTCATAATTTTGGTGGGCGAGGGCCACTGTTAAAGGTAAAAGTAGTATCAACTCACAAAACAGATATTCAAAAAAATTTAGAAAGAGAAACTAGTAAAAGCATACTTATTGGAATGTTAAACTCAGTCTGATATGAGTAAATGACATGGTTTAGGATTGTAGTCTAGACTCTGCTACTAAAAAACCTACCCAAAATCTTTAACATGCATGATCTCATTTAGTATTTACAATAATCTTTAAAATAGGTGAGACAGTTATGAATCCCATTTTATTTTATCTTATTTTTTAACACTAGGGAACATGTATTTAACACATGAGGGGACATGTCAGAGAGATTGAGTAACTTGCCCAGGGTTACACAGCAGGTGATACATTCTCAGACTTAAGTCTGCTTCAGTATTCTTTCCACAAACCAAAGGGAAACAAATAAACCAACTTTAATTCCTTCCTGGGGGCAGAAAAGAAGCTCTGATCAACCTGTGACATTGTATCTTAGGCTGATACATTTGTATTCCTTGCCTATGCTCACACAGGCAGAGCAGAATGCTACAGTAATGGAAACATTTAGGAAAAGTGTGTTTACTGTTTTTTGTTTATTTACTTGTTTGTGTTTTAATGTAGGCCATCCACTGTGGTAGGAATTCTCTTCATTCCAAATGTGAGGGGAAAGATAATCTATTCCCTAAAAAACGTTTCTAAGGGGGAGAATAACAAGTCAAGACACTTTCTCAGAAATTTAAAAAAAAAACAAAAAACTTTAGAAATGAAGTCTTGTTAGTCTCATTTTCCATTGCAAAATGGTTCATCTGAAGTTTCTAAACTGTCACAGGTTATGGTGATGCTTGAGATACTGATGTGTCATTTGTGTTTCAATTTCACATTCTTGAGAGGCAGCTTAATCAGCACATGACCATAACCAGAGTCAAATGACATCCTTACGAGGGTTTGCTCAGGAAATCCTCAAATCACAGAAGGATCAGAAACGGATGGAAATACCATCGCAGAAACATCCCTTAAAAGGTGTAATAATATCAACATATCTGGCCATTCTTGTTTCACATTAGTGGTAGCATTTCCCAGGCTCTGCTTTCTCAGCCTTTAAGAAAGGCTATATTTAAAGTTAAATTTAAATTAATTCTATATTTAAAATTGAACTTACATGGTGATGGCTCATTGCATTATTCTCACTTCAATATACTTCTTATTTTTTCTCTCATTCAGTGATATAACAGTGAACAAGATGTGTTCCCTGCCCTCCAAGAACTTATAGTCAAGTGGGAAAACAGACATGTAAACGGGCTATGATAAAACACTCTGTGTTGTGTGCTGGGGTGCGGTCAGAAGGATGCTTACCTCATGCTTGCAAGCTCAGAGCAAACCTCCCATGAAAGTAATATTTAAGCTAAGATCTTAAGGATGAATAGGAATTATTCAGGCCAAGTAGAAAGTCAGAAAAGAGTGCTCGGTGGAGATAAAAGAGTAAAAAGAGTATATGAAGAATGGGGGCAGGAGAGAGCACGACATGTTTGAGGGGGAAAAAAAAAAAAAAAGACACGTTCCAAATGACTTGTATAGGAAGTGAAGAGGGAGAGGGTGACCACTCAGGCTGTGGCCATGTGCAGGGACCAGATCATGGGGGTTAGTGACAGTCATGGTAAGGGGTTTGGGTTGTGGCCTAAGTGCAGTAGAAAGTCAATCACGGGTTTTCAGAGAGAAGAAAATGATCAGATTTGGATGTTGGAAATATCTCTCTAGTAGCACTAGGGAGAGTGGATTGAGAGAACACAGTAGCAGGGGCTAGAACACCAGTGGGGAGACAGGGATAGTGACTTAGGAAAAATTAGAGTGGTCTTGGATTCGAGATTAGGCAATAGGAAGGAGAGAAATGGACAGGTACATGGGCGTCACAGAGGTAGAAGAAATGGAGCCTAGTAAGTGCTTGGAAGCACGGTGAAGCAGAGGCGGGGCTCCAGAATGTCACCCAGGTTTCTGACCTGGCTGGGGCAGTTGGTGGTGACTTTCACTGGAGATAGAAATGACAGGAAGAGAAGAGGACCTGAAAGTGGGACTTTGAGAGCTGTGGGAGAAGAAAAGAAATCAGTGATCAAAACATTAATTTCGAGGCACCTGAGGGACATACACGGGGAGACGTGCAGTAAGCAGTTGGATGGCTGAGCCTGAAAGCTAGGAAAAAGATTCAGACTGGAGTTAGAAATTTGTGAATCATCTGCAGACAGATGGCAGTTGAGGGAGATACCCTTACACTCTGAGTGAGAAGCAAAGTGGAGCTCTAGGACAGGACCCTCAGAGGGACACTCCCTGTGAGGTTTGAGAGAAAGAAGAGGTGCCCCCAAAGGAGGAAACCAGAGGTGTGTGCTGTTGTGGGAACCAAGTTAAGGACTAGCCTCACGAACGAGGTCTGACCTGGTGAGCAGGGCCACTTACTAATGAGCCGTCACCTGAGACGAGTAACGAGAAGTGCCTTGAGTATAGCAGTGGGACATTCCTTGCAATCCTTGGCCAAGTGAGCTTCAGGAGAAGAGTCCTGGTGACAGAAGCCAGACTGCCTGAGGTTGAAGGATAAACAGGAAGTGAGGATGTGGAGATAGGGAGAGCCGATGTTTAAAGAAGGTTGGCTACAGAGAGAAGGAAGCAGATAGCAAAGAAGCTCCAGGGCGTTGTCGGATGGAGGAAAGAATGTCTTAAGATGGGAAAGACTCCAGCACGTTTACTGATGGCAGAGAGCAGATTGAGGTGGGTGGTTAAAGATACAGGAAAGAAAAGAAAACTTACTGAACGAGGGCCCTGAAAGGTGGGGTCTTTTAAAAGAGTATTCTGCTGACAAGCTGAGGAGCATAGGCCTTACAAAGGAGGGGAGGACAATTGGTTTGGTGAGTTCATTTCATCGTGCTCCCTCCATCTCTCTCCCTCCCTAGTGGGCTCTGTAGATTTCCTTCACAAGTTTCATCATTGCTTTGGAGAGAAAGAGGAATGGGGTCTGTGAAATGTATTATGAATTAAATGCTGGTGGTTGGACAAGGCTGGGGTGGTGTCTATAATATAACATACATTTCTAGAAATCAGAGCTTCCTTCAAAACACAAGGGTGTATTATAAAACACTGCAGGTAATAAATAAATACTAAAGGGATCCTACAGTGGTGGGAGAATCTCCATCTGGGTGATGTGCAGTGATGGCTAAGGTTTCTAATCCATGCTTCGCACTGTAATGACAGCTCTGTGATCCAAGAATAATCATAAGAATATATACCAAATATTGATGGTCTACTGAGTGCTGAGCACAAAGTACATATTATTTTTATACTACAAGGATCCTGCAAGGTAGATATTTATTTTCAGTTTACAGGTAAGTAAAGGCTCAGAGAGAATAAATAAGTTTCTACAATCAAAGAGCTGGTTAATGGCTCAACTAGCACCAGAACGATGTTTATCTATTTCAGATTGTGAGCACTTTGCACTAAGTAACATGGTGTATCTTTCAGAAATATCTTATTGAAAATTATTTTTGCTCCCGATTTCCCTCATAGTTATGTATTATTATGCAACTAAAATATCTTCTCTTTTAGATAATTGCGACCAACCAACCTAGGAAAAAATTGGTATTGGTGTGCAAGGGAGAGAGAGTTGGGGAAAAACTAGATCCAGACATATAGAGATTAATGAGAGAAAAAGAATTACCTCCAGCATCACATATTCCTTCAGCTTGCCTATTTCCTGCATGCCGCAACTAAAGATCCCACGTGCGGCAACTAAGACCCCGTGCAGCTAAATAAATAAATAAATATTTTAAAGGTACAGAGATATTTTGTCTGCCTAGAGCTGAAAGTAATTACACAACTAAACACTTAAGTTGCAGTTATGGCAGGCACTACAAAGGAAAGGTTCGGAGGCTGTGGGGGAAGATACAAGGAAGGATGCAACCCAGTTTAGAAGTCAACTTAAGCTTTCCTTGAGGAAGTGATAATTGGGCTGACTTTTGAAAAATAACTAGAAATGAACCAATCAAATGGGGTGTGGGGAGAGGAGTCTTGTTTCGGTCAGAGGGAATTGCACACGGGAAAGGCCAAAAGCAGAAATGGATGTGTCATAAGGCCAGTGTGGCTGCAACCCAATGAGTAAGTAGGAGAGTACAATCAATGAGGCTGACGATAGGCAGGGACCAGGACATACAAGGCCTTGTAGGTCACATTGAATCTGTTTTTGTCATTATATATTGATTTAACCTGCTCAGGATCCATCCTCACTTCTGTCAGAGAATGATACTATGATTTATCCTTGGGAAACTATAAGCAGATAAGGTAGGGGAAAAAAAGAACCAGGCATGGCTTTCTTGACAGTAGAGAGGCCATCTTCGGCCTAATCCATTTTGTGAGCTAAGCCTGGCCACAATGCTTGCCCTTGAATAGGTCTCAGTAATAATTATCTTAAGAGAACAGAAGGACAAACTTCTCAGGCAAAAGAAGTGACCATAGCAAAGAGAATATATCAGTTGTAAAGACTCCCAGTTCTATCTCAATGGTAAAGATTAGCCTGAAGCTCTCAACCACCAGATCACCCTGAACCTAAGGGATGATGAAGTTGACCTTTTCAGACCCTCATGACTTCAATCAACTAAAGCTTGGACTCTGTCAACTGCCCAAGTCTCTTGTCAACTGCCAATGGTACATGAATATGCATGTACCATTAGCTTAAAACTTCCCCAGTTTTGCTGTCTGGGGAGACACTGCTTTGGAAAGATCCCCAGTGTTCTCCTTACTTGCTGCAAGAGATAATAAATCCTTCCTTCTCCCAGTCTTTGGCTTGGTTGTGTCTTTTGGCTCAATATCCATCAAGAGGCGAACTCAGTTTTTTGGGTAACAGAGCCAATCTTCAAACCATGAGGTTTAGGAAGAGTCAGTCTACCTTCAGCTTCAGATGTGGGCCCGTGTTGAAGCAGCCATGGCCAATCAGAGCATAACCTCCTGCTCTCCCCACTGGAATGGTTAAGAGAGGGAAACATGCAACCCAAGCCAGGCCAATCAGAACCAATAGGGCCAACTCTGGGCCTTTTGCTGGTGGCGTTGGCTATTGCAACCAGAGGGAAAAGCTCAGTTCTCTCAAAGGAAATGTCTCTCTGTAGCCAACACAGAGGAGAGTAGTGCTGAGAGATTATGTCCAGCTAACATCGCTGAATAGATCTGCTCCATAACTTTTCGGGTTTGTGAACCGGTAAATTCCTCTTACCAGGCAAGCCTGTTTGAGATATATTTTAGTAACTTAGATCTGGAGGAGTCTTGATTTCTTATTTATTTATTTTTTTTAAGTGGTACAAGGATCAAAGTGTGGTGACAGCTAAAGTGTGGAATTAGCTGGGTGTAGGTAGGAAAGAGACAACGAGGACCTCTTTCTGTTACCTGAAAACTGGGTTCACCTTGTTATCGAACCAAACTTGGGTCCCCTCACCCATGCACAATAAAGCCAATCTACTGACACTGGATTGTGGTGAAGGAAAGTGCAGCTTTATTGTAAAGGCACCAATACAAGGAGGATGGGTGGCTTGTGCTCTAAAACCCCAAACTCCTTGGTGGTTTTCAGGGAGAAGTTTTTATAGGGAAAATTTGGGGTGTGGGCTGCAGGGTGTGTGGCTTTCTTTTGATTGGTTGGTACAGGGCTGTGTTCCAGGAATCTTGTGCTCAGCCTGCAGTTACCATCCTCCACCTGAGTGGGGGCCTTAGTTCCTGCAGAAGATATTGTTATTATAGTCCTTGAGGAGGAACCAGGACCCTGCCCCAAGACTGCACTATTGTTTCTTGACTGTTCCTCCCTTGTTTCTGCATTCCCTCCCTTCTGTGATTAGTAACAGTTTGACTCTACACTTTGGAACTCAGGGAAGGTGAGGAGGCTGAATGAAGCCTATTTCCTACAAATAAGAAACGGGAGACACGGAAAGGACTTGTACCTGGGAGGACCCCACAGGGTCCTGCTCCATTTCAGCCTCTTGGTGGATGTCAAGCCAAAAGCCACAACCAAGCGAAAGATCGGGAGAAGGGAAGATTTATTACCTGCAGCCAGTAAGGAGAACACCGGGGATCTTTTCCAAAGCAGTCTCTCCCCAAACAACAACATTGGGACAGAATCCAAACTTCAGTTAATCAAAGTCATGAGGGTCAGAAAAGGTCAACATCATCACCCCTTAGATTCCAATTGATCTGGCGGTTGAGCACCTGAGTTGGGGGGGTGGATTTAAATCCTGTAAAACAGCTCTAGACAGTGCTTGACGCTAGTCTTTACCATCAAAATAGAACCTGGAGTCTTTACAACTGATTTGTTGTTATCTTTGTTATTGTTACTTCTCTTGCCTGATAAGTTTGTCCTTCTGTTCTCTTAAGATCGTTATTACTGAGACCCGTTCAAGGGCAAGCGTTGTGGCCAGGCTTAGATCAAAAAAATGGCATAGGCCAAAATGGCTTCTCTTCTGTCAAGAAAGCCATGCCTGGTTCTCTTTCTCCAAGGATCCCCTACCCTATCTAATTACATTTCTTTAGCTGAGAAGTGAAACACAACAGTTGATTAACTTGTTATCTGTGGTATCTTGGGACTCAGAGTATGGGCCTACTGAGACTGGAGATTAGAAGATGTGTTCTTTTTTTTTCTTTAAATAGTAATGTACTGGTTCTTTATTTATTTTTAAACTTTTAATTTTATATTGGAGTATAGCCAATTAACAATGTTGTAATAATTTCAGATGCACAGCAAAGGGGCTCTGCCACACATATGCCTGTATCCATTCTCCCCCAAACTCCCCTCCCATCCAGGCTGCCACATAACATTGAGCAGAGTTCCCTGTGCTATACAGTAGGTCCTTGTTGGTTATCCATTTTAAATATAGCAGTGTTGTACTGGTTCTTTTTTTGTGAGGTTTAGTGAGCTCCTTTAAGAAAGGGACAAGCTGCAGTTAAAGCTGGTTTGTCTGGAAGCAGTGAAAACACTAAGAGCAGCCCTTTAGCCCTTGTCCTGAAATCCCAAACAACTAGGGGTCAGAAACTTTATAACTGTTTGGAGTTTGAAAAAGTAAAGGCCTCTGTTCCAGTCTAAATTTAGTGCTAGCAAAAGTGGGGAGGGTAGAATGAAATCAGAAGATAAGATTGAAATCAGGAGCTCCACCTACCTCTGTTGACAAAACCTCAAGGTTAATTGTTAGAAGACAGAAACCACCCCTTTGGGATCTAGAATCAAGGATTAGGCCTCAGTACCAATGCTGGCTTTTGTTGCTAACTCCCTGAATTTATAGGAAACAAATAGATTGTAGAGTTTACTAAACTTTTAAGGAACTTGGGTTTCCAGAGTAACTCAAACACCCATAAACTCAGGGCTGTGATTGCTCAACCCCCAAGGCAGTACTCAGGATCCTAAACCCACACTAACGGAAATAGCACCAGTAGTAGAGTGTGATGACCAGAAAGTAAAAACTCCCCAGTGCCTTTCTCACCCATGGCCATAGAAGACATATTACACGGGAGATCATCCCCGAAGACAGATTCCAGAGTAGACAAAAGGGGTCCTCAACAAATTCACTCCAAAGCCAAGGCAAGGGATCCCTCTACTCCTGTCCTGCAAATAGTCCATTGCATGCCACCCCTCCTCCCATTTCCCCTTTTTCAAATAGAAGTTTTCATGGTAGTTATTTTGTTTCCTCCTCACAAATATACATTGTTTGTTGGAGATGATTAAATGTATCATTTTACAATAGGTTTCTGAACAGGGAGGAATGCACATTAACAAGAGAGTCTAGACTCAGTCTGGTTGCAGTAACTGGGAAACACTTGAATGGTGCTGGTACATATGCTTTTGATGCCATATGATATTATTGCTTAATGTAGGCTTGGGGAATTTTGAATTTTTAGGTATAAGAAAAAGATGTGTGGGTGTTGTGCAGCCCGGAGGTGAACTATAGTAAACATCTGTGTTTTGACCTATCAGGAATCCATTTCTTCTAGGTCCACTCCCTAATTTTCCCAGAGGAACTACAACTTTCATTACATGTGACCAGGTGAATCTGACTTCACTTTCAGTTTCAGACATGGCCAATCAGAACATTGTAAACTTCTGACTTTAGTGATTGGTTCTGGACATCCTAACCACATGTTGGTATCTAGGCCAGTTAAATCAAAAGCAACAAAACAGTTCTGGGGCTGGGGAAGAGGCTTTTTTTTTTCTGTTGGGATTGTTGTGAATGTAGAATATAGGCCTGGGTTTTCTATCACCTATTGTAAATGAAGAACCTGCCTGACAATAAAGCTAAAATAGACCAAATAAGAGCATTTGACTCATTTGAGTCACCTCATTTAGCTGAACCTAAAAATAATCTATCCTTGAATTTTTCATTACGTGAGTCAATCCCCCCCACCCCACTTCCCACTTTCTTGGGGGTAATCTAGTTTATGTTGGGTTTATTTCCTTACTAATTGAATGAACCTTTAACCCAAGAGCAATGGGAAGTCATGACTGGATTTAATCAGGGATGTGATCATATTTGAGATTTTCGAAGAGCAAGTTTTGTTTGAGTAACTCTTCTTGAAGGAACACCAATAAAATGTTTCCCATTTCATTCCCAAAAGGTAATAAGGAGAAAGAATCAGTTGGCTAACTGTTGTACCTATATTTGTACCCAGTGTGTGTAGCGAGACCAAATCTAACTGTGGTTAGGGGTCACTGGGGACAAGGTAGATGAATATTATATACACATTGTTACATTCACTCTTCTTTAGTGTCTACTATTTGATCTCCCTTCATTTGGTATAGAATTGTATCCATGTATATTTTTGTACATTCACCAAGCCAGTTAGCATTTCATAGATGAAATGACTAAGGTTCTGGCTCATTCACTGTTTGTGAACTGAAAATTTGAAAAGATAGTTGGTAGGACTCCTATTTCTTTTCCAAGATAGAAGTATAGTAAGCATTTATCATGAAAAGATGGAAGAGAATAGGCCCACCAATTGCTATAATTACCTATAGCAAGATGAAGAATGATTTATTAGCATTAATTATGTCACATGTACATATATTAATTAAGACTAAGAAGAAATGCTGGAAATTGTCTAATGAAGTTAGAAGTGTTCTGGCTGGGCTTCCCTGGTGGCGCAGTGGTTGAGAATCTGCCTGCCAATGCAGGGGACACGGGTTCGAGCCCTGGTCTGGGAAGATCCCACATGCCGCGGAGCAATTAGGCCCGTGAGCCACAACTACTGAGCCTGCGCGTCTGGAGCCTGTGCTCCGCAACAAGAGAGGTCACAATAGTGAGAGGCCCGTGCACCGCGATGAAGAGTGGCCCCCGCTTGCCGTAACTAGAGAAAGCCCTAGCGCAGAAACGAAGACCCAACATAGCAATCAATCAATCAATCAATCAATCAATCTTTAAAAAAAAAAAAAAAGTGTTCTGGCTGTCTTCCATCATTTAAACTAATCTGTTTTTTGGTTTTTTTTTTTATTCTTTTAATCTTAGCCCATGGGTAAAAGTAAAGTATACAACTTGTAGATCACATTTTAAATGTTACTGCTCTCCACTCCATCTCCTTTCCCTACTGTAGGCTGGATTGTGGACATGATGGTAAGAGCCAGTGTTGACCATGGGCCATGCAGAAGAGGACAACCCTCTAGAAGAGGCAGAGCAACAAGGCAGAAGTAACCTGGATCCCTTAATGACCACCTGGATTGGAGCCACCTACCTACCCAAGACCACCCATGAGAAATAAATAAATTCTGTTGTATCTAAAGCATTGTATTTTGGTGGCTCTTTATTTCATCAATTTAGCATGTACAACCATAAAATACAATGGATTATTTCCAAATAATGTGTGTGTGTGTGTGTATGTGTGTGTGTGTTTGTAGAAGATTAGGTGACCAAAAACTAAACAAAAATCCAACTTTTCCTTTATTCTCATGATATATTGGGAGTGTCCTCTATGGCAATGGTTGTCAAACTTTAGAATGCATAAAGATTTCCTGGGAAGCTTCTTTAAAAAGATGATTCTGGATTCTATCCCCAGAGGTTCTCATCTACTAGGGCTGGAGTATGGTCCAGGAGTCTGCATTTTTAAACAAGCTTCCCAGATAACTCTGATACAAGTGGTCTGAGAACTTTACGTGTAGAAGATCTGTCAACACTATCCATGATAAACTGTGTGTGCTTTATGAAAAGTAGGGATATGTAACAGAATAACAAGGGTATTTCTAAATTCATAATTTTGGGGGCACAAAAATTTAATTTGATTAATCAGTTTATGTAAAAGTAATGATCTTATAAACTGTTACTCTTTTAAAATTAGTTTGAATTTAATTCTATCTAAGATATAGACAGAACTTGAAACATTTAATTCTGCATGTTCTAAAAATGGACTTGAACTATGCTAAAATTATAAATAATGATTCAATTATAGGAAGTGACTGAAAATCTGAAATTTATATCAGAAAGATATAAAGAGATAGACTTTTTGCTGCAATATTCAGTTCTGTAGGGATGAAATAGAAGTTCTAAACCCTCACTTAAACAAATTTAAGGATAGAATGACAAGTTTAGTATTCAATTCTTAGATGTTTCTATAACTTTCTGAAGCAGAAAGGTATAAGAAAACAGGTGAGAAAAATGAAAGGAAATGCTAAACTAGGCCCCTCTCACTTCAAATCCTCAAGTCTAAAAAAAGGTTTAAGAAAAATTTTTAATCTAATTATGCCTTGGTAGAAAACAAGAGCCAGCCAGGGGGGATGGGGGTAGGGTGGGGGAAGGCCCCAGACTCTACACTGGTAAACTCTTTCCTTCATTTTTGTTGAATTATGTATCTTTTACCTCTAATATATATTTGTTGTGAAGAAAAGAAGGCCTATTTTTCAGCTGAGGACTTATTCCACGTCCTCAGAATGCAAGAAACAAACAAAAAGAGGAAAATTATGACCTAATGCAAAATTTCCTTCAAGGCATCTATGTTCATTTCATGGTGGGAAGGAGCTGACACAAGGAGACCTGAGCTGCAGGAGAGAAACATATTTCTCTTCCAGCCACGTGGCTTTAAATGCCTCTCCTCAAAGGAGGAACCAGTTGGACCTTACATCTACGCAACTTAAAGAGGTGAAACTTCTCACACATTCAGTTTTTTCAGTGGCTTTTTCTCATGATTAAGTAGTTTGCCTTTAATGAACATTGTAACATGCTCTTGTTAACTGTTTTCATTCCAGAGGAAAGAATGTACTTTACACTCTGATATTAACATTATTCCTGAGTATACACCCTTCTCCCCAAGAGATTCAAGCATTACTTTGTATAAACAGATTTCTAGAACATGAAGTCTTATTTAGTATAAAAATAAATTTAAAAAGTAACTACCAATCAATATGAAATTTCTTGACAACCTGTTGTGTATCTGAATTTGGGCAAAATACTATTATCTACTTTTTATTGCAAAATAAAAAATTTAAATTATTTTTATTAATATTTTAGATATTTACACAAAGATACTCAGTGTGTCACACCACTATGAAGAATAATTGTGTAACATCATGCCAGTAATATGCTCCTTAGTGAAGACTTTTAGGAAAGACAATTTTGAGAAAAGTGAGTCAGCTTTTTAAAATGGCTTTCTGTATGATTTTAAATTCTATTGGTATATTTTTAAAAGTTTAACAGTAAGTAGCATTTTTCCTCATTTAATGTTACCACCACCCTACCATCTTCTAGTTGTGAAATCTCGTGATTCATTATCATTAGAAAAGTTTAGAAAGTTCTGATGGTGTAATGCCTGAATTGGCTTCCCATTGGAATATTCCAGTGGCAAGATACCAACCTATACATATATTTTACACAATGCTTCCGAGCCACAAGATTTCCTTCTTTATAACAGTGTTCTTTTCCCTCTATAATTCTCAACATATTTTACTGAGGAAGAGTGACCTAAAAATCCAGGTCACTGAATTTTGTTGGTGAATTTTGCTTAGTGATTGGCTAAGAGATATTTGCATTAATAAGTTTGAGAGTATTGGGGTAATTCACTGGACCCATTCCCAGAAAAGAAAATACTCTTTTTGAGACTTTTATTCAACAAGTTAACCTGTTAACATTCTAAACTAATGTTTCCTTTTGAACAGAAGCACAAGATGGTAAGCATGAAGTCTAATTTACTGTTTGACAGAGTTTGTTATTCAAAACTAGGCTTCTGTGGCCAACTCTAAGTGGTGGAGGTTTGGGGTAAACCCTCTTGTGGTTTTACAAGTGATTGTCCTTAAAATCTGAGTTTCTTCAGATGAATCCACTTATGCATCAGTGAAGCCCACAGCTTAAGAGTAACCTCCTCACTCCCCATTCTATTTTAACCAATAGCTAAGAGTAGGTTTAGCCACAAGAAAATTGGTTGCACCCATGTCATGGTGTTAGGGACATCTGCCAACTATTTCAAAACCTCGAGGACATTGGCTGGCATCAGTGAAACAAATGGAGTTTAGCTGTGAAAACTGATTTTGTAAGTGCTTCTGTTTCTACTATGCCTCCTGGAATCTCATTCAAATATGTTTTGCAATAATGTGGTTACTGCCTTATTGATCTCTGAAAAAAGACAAGCACTTTACTTTTTAGAGGAGAAAATGTTCTCATCATATTAGGTTAAGGTCCATTTATGAACCCCAAGTACTTTTCATTTCAGCATAGATTTTTTCCATCTGTCCCTCGAGCAAGTTCTTTGGCCAAGAAGCACATCTACAAAAGCAGATATTTCGTCTGGATTTCCCTAGAGGATAATAAATAATTGAAATTTCTATGTTTCAAAAGTATTTGAAATTATGATCATAGTTTGTGATAAAAGAGACATGCCTTTCCATAGGTCCAAAAGTGTTTAGAAAATATTCTCAAACAGCTTACGTGAGTGATTACACTAGTACTCAATTGGATAGACTTCTTTTCTTCCATGAAGGGGCACAGAGTGAGTTTTCTTATTAAAAACATGTGTCAAAGATTTTTTTCTACAATCTATATATTATTTACCACTTAGAAAGAAATTTATGTATAATTTCCTTCTTGGAACTGGTTAACAGTCCTTGTCAATCAAGATAAATCTTAGGATTCAATAATATAAAGCTAGTAAAATCAAAATCTCTGTTAAAGTGGATTTTTTATTTCATTTGTTTCTCACATTCTTTTTGAAAGAGGATATTTTGATCCATAAAATGTAAGACTTGTCAGGACTTCCAGAATTTTTATTCTTGCTAGAATACTGTGTAACAGAAGTCCTGGAACATGGGAAAATACTGACATTTAAAGTTGCTAGATTGTTTCAACTTTTACAAACCCAGCAACTTATCTATGATGCTAATTTTTTATTGAAAAATAGTTATTGAATCTAGAAGGTATACTCCTGTTGGGCACCTTTATAATTACATTAATCAAATTTTAGTTTATCAGTTTCCAATGAATTCTACTTATTAGTGTAGTTTTTAGGTACCCCACCCTATCATTTGACAGGTACATACTTAGAATTGATCATTCCTAAAATAATACTTTCAGGGACATAACCCTTAAACCTTTTAGAAAAATGCCGGTAAGAGCTGAGTCATAAAGGGTCCCAGCAGGAAACAGAGTGCATACTCAAACAAGAATACTTTGAGAAGGGTTTAATAAAGAGATATTACAGATGTTTGGAGAAGGTTTATGAAAAACACAAAGGAGAGCACTGATATCATCTCTAAGCCTGGAGGGGCAAGTTGAGGAAATGGTTACCAGCACCTGGAAGAGAAGCTATGTGTGGAGTAAGCCAACTTGAGAGGAGCTATGAAGGACAAAGCCAGTCTGAGGTGACCCCACAGGGAAGGAGTCAGGGAAGAAATATCTCAAATTTACTCTTTCCCACTCTGTGATCCATTACCATGTCTTCCATGGGCTAAACTGCACTGCTTAATATGGTAGCTTAGTCACAGATGGCTGCTGAGTAATTGAAATGTTGTAAGTGTAAAACATAGACCAAATTTTGAAAACATAGTCTAAAAAGAGATTGTAAAATACATTACTAATTTTACGTTAATCAAAAATAGGAAGGATAATATTTTGGACATCTCACTCCTGGGCATATATCTGGAGAAAACCATAATTCAAAAAGATACATGCACCCCAGTGTTCATTGCAGCACTATTTACAATAGCCAAGACATGGAAGCAACCTAACTGTCCATTGACAGAGGAATGGATAAAGAAGATGTGCTACATATATACAATGGAATATTACTCAGCCATAAAAAAGAATGAAATAATGCCATTTGCAGCCATATGGATGGACCTAGAGATTATCATACTAAATGAAGTAAGTCAGACAGAAAAAGACAAATATATATGACATCACTCATATGTGGAATCTAATTTTTTAAAAATGATATAAATGAACTTACTTATAAAACAGAAACAGACAGATTTCAAAAACAAACTTACAGTTATCAAAGGGGAAACGTGGCAGGGGGAGGGATAAATCAGGAGCTTGGGATGAACATACACACACTACTATATATAAGATAGATAACCAACAAGGACCTACTGTGTAGCACAGGGAACTCTACTCAATATTCTGTGATAACCTATATGAGAAGAGGATCTGAAAAAGAATGAATGTATGTATGTGTATAACTGAATCACTTTGCTGTACACCTGAAACTAACACAACATTGTAAATCAACTATACTCCAATAAAATTTAAAAAAAAAAGTGAGAGACTGTAAAATATCACATTACTAATTTTACATTAATCAAAAATAAGAAGGATCATATTTTGGACATATATATTCAATGTGTGTATGATTAAATATTAACATATATTATTATATATATATTTATCAATATATGTAATGTTTAATATAAGTAATATATAGGATGTATTGTTAAAACTGATTTCACCTGTCTCTTGCTATTTTAAAAAATGTGCTACTAGAAAATTTTAAATGTTTGGAAAATTATTAAATTTAAAATATATTTATATCATATCATATATAATTTCTCTTGGAGATCGGCAGGATAAACCCACCAGCAGTTAGAGAATGTAGGAGTCTGCTGATTCAGTTAGTGACAGGCCAGCTTTCTATAGTAGAAAGTAGGATGGAGAAGGATGGAGAGTGGACCTGGAGGGGCCAACAGAGATATCTGGCTGAGGCTGTAAATAAAGAAAATTAACAGCAAAAGATGTACCATAAGTGAGAGGCTGTATGTGTGTGTATGTGTGTGTTGTGTGTGTGTGCGTGTGCATGAGATTTCTATTGTTGACCAGTGGAATAATTTGTTAGCAAACTTGTTAGGACATTTCACATCATTGAAGACTAGCATTTTTTTTTAACAAAACAGCATTGGGAGTGGGCCAAATAATAGCTGTGCCGTTTAGAATTGTTCTGAACTTATGCACGTTCCATCTTGCTAAAGTATAAATACAAACTGAAATTCATATTATGGAAATACCTTTAGCACCTGGCAAGTGGAAGACATAATTTAAAATGATTTTCTGGTATGGTGTTTTGATAAAAATATTTGATGAAAAATTGGATTAAAATTTTTTGATAAAAAGATTTGTTTAAAAAAAATCTTCTGTTGAAAAACTTTTGCTTAATTTGAGACAATTATCTACTTATTCAACAGATATTAAGTTGGAGCACCTTCTCTAGTCACCCATTGAGCTTTTCAGTCTAATATTAGGAGATATTTAGCAAGTAAGCAAGCAAACAAATAAATAATATTAATTTCATAGAGTTTTCTATATCAAGAAGGAAGAAAAGCAAGCTAATGTATAATGACTGAAGATTATTTTTTTAGATTAGGGTGGTGCATTTGTTTTCTACTGCTGTTTAACAGATTAGTATAAGCATAGCAGTTTAAACATTATCGTATGGCTAGGTAGGTCAGAAGTCTGGCACAGTGTGATTGGGTTCTCTGCTCAGGATCTCCCAGGCTAAATCAAGGTGCTGGCTGGGATTCATTCTCATCTGGAGGCTCTGTGAGAAAATATGCTTCCAAACTCATTGCTGTTATTGGCAGAATTCGGTTCCTTGCAGTTGTGGGATTGAGGCACTTGTTTCCTTGCAGGCTGTCCTCCAGGGGCTATTCTTCCCTCCCATAGTTTGCCCACATTCTTTGACTTCCTCAAACCTCAAGTCAGCAATGGCATGTGAAATCCTTCTCATGCTTTGAATCTCTGACTTCTACTAATGGCCAGAGAAAATTACCTATTTTTAAAAGGCTCATATGATGAAGTCAGGTCCACCTTGCTAAGCTCCCTATTTTAAGGTCAACAGATTTGGGACCTTGATTCCCTCTCCAAAATCCCTTCACAGCGAGAGCTAGATTAGAGTTTGATTGAATAATTGGGAGAAGGCATGTGTGTACACCAGGGCTGGGAATCTTGAGGGGCCATCTTTGCATTCTGCCTACCACAGGTGGTTAGGGGAAAAAAGCCTCTCTGAAGAGTTTCCATTTGAATTAAGGCCTGGATGATGAGACAGAACCAGTCATAGGAAGATCTAGGGGGAAAGCATTAGAGCCAGAGAGAATAGCAAAAATCAAGACTCTGAGGCAAGGCAGAGATTTACTTAGTCAAGGAACAGAAAAAAGCCACCAGGATGAAACTGTGCTGTGGGAAAGTGAAAAGAGATGAAGTCAGAAAAGCAGACTTCAGGGCTTCCCTGGTGGCACAGTGGTTAAGAATCCGCCTGCCAATGCAGGGGACACGGGACATGGGTTCGATCCCTGGTCTGGGAAGAACCCACATGCCGCAGAGTAAATAAGCCCGTGCACCACAACTACTGAGCCTGTGCTCTAGAGCTCACGAGCCACAACTACAGAGCTCACGTGCCACAACTACTGAAGCCTGTGCGCCTAGAGCCCATGCTCCACAACAAGAGAAGCCCGCACACCACAACGAAGAGTAGCCCCCGCTTGCCACAACTAGAGAAAGCCCGCGTGCAACATCGAATACCCAACACAGCCAAAAAAACCCCCAAACAAACAAATAAATAAATAAATAAAAAGGAAAGCAGACTTCGGGTCAAGGGAAGGAATTTCGAATTTACCCTAATTGCAATGGTTTAACCTATTGAAGGGTTTGAGTGAGGGATGTTTTCAAATGACTAAAGAAGATCTCTTTTCTGGAGTACCCTCACCAAAATGCACACTTGGTAAAAAAGAATGAAATAATGCCTTTTGCAGCAACATGGATGGACCTAGAGATTATCATACTAAGTGAAATAAGACAGACAGCAAAAGACAAATACCATATGATATCATTTATATGTGGAATCTAAAAGAAACGACACAGGGACTTCCCTGGGGGTCCAGTGGTTAAGACTCCACCCTTCCACTGCAGGGGGTGAGGCTTTGATCCCTGGTTGGAAAACTAAGATCCCCATCAAAAAACGATACAAATGAACTTATTTACAAAACAGAAACAGACTCATAGACTTAGAAACTACACTTATGGTTACCAAAGGGGAAACGTGAGGAGGAGGGATAAATTAAGAGTTTGGGATTAGCATATATGCACTACTATATATAAAATAGTTGACAAGGACCTACTGTATAGCACAGGGAACTCTACTCAGTACTCTGTAATAACCTATATGGGAAAAGAATCTGAAAAAGAATAGATATATGTATGTGTATAACTAAATCACTTTGCTGTACACCTGAAACTAACACAACATTGTAAATTAACTATATTCCAGTATAAAATAAAATTTTTTTTAAATGCACACTTGGCCAAATTCTGGTGTACAGATTCTTTCCTCATGTTCCATACTTTTTCTGGTGATTTATCATACAAATATCAGATTCTTGTGTTCTTGTCTTAATGAGTACAAGACTTACATTTGAAATCCATTTCACTGAATTTGTTTTTATAGTTTTGAGTGCTATGATACACTACTGATTATAGTTTTATAAAGTGGATACAAATAAACAAATATTGTAGAGGGAACTTTAAAAATTAAAGTCTTTAATTTCCTCTTTGTGACCGCCTAGAGGGGTGGGATAGGAAGGGTGGGAGGGAGGGAGACGCAAAAGGGAGGGGATATGGGAACATATGTATATGTATAACTGATTCACTTTTTTATAAAGCAGAAACTAACACACCATTGTAAAGCAATTATACTCCAATAAAGATGTTAAAAAAAAAGTCTTTAATTTCCTGATTGCATAGTCTTTGACTAAAATGGAGAAGTTCAGTCCAATTAATACTAGAAAGATTATTCTTTAAAATCTTATAAGTTTGAGGGAACAATTGAGATTTTCTTTTGCATGAGAAATGCATATGCTTCATCTAGATTTTGAAATCTGTTGATGTGAGAGGCTACTTTTTTTACTTTTGCCACTTGGGTAATTTTGTCTTTTCTGCACCCAATGTGCTGGATCATCCACATAGTATACCAACAGCCCAGATTTTGAGATGATGTACATTTAAAATTGGGGATTCCTCAAAAAATTATAAAGGGAATATCATTTTAAAAACTCTGAAAGCCTCTATAAGCATACAGACCATCAAATTCTAGGAGTCAATAAGGGCTGTATTCATATGTCTATTGTGCAAATGCTGATTTTAAGTATTAGCATTTACCAGAGAAGGATAGACAGTGAACAACCTCTTTAGGGTGTTACATTTTCTATACTTCCCAAAATTTCTATTCTCTTCCTCTTTTTCTAGTCTCCAACCTCTTGTTTATATTCCTCAAGTATCTTCTTGTTCCATCTTCTTCTTCCTTTACTGTCACATAGTCTTAATCACCATATTATGCCTTTGCATTACCTTTTAAGTGATCCCAAATATCTAGAAAAATCCTATCTTTTGTCAACAGTCTACCATTAAGCCAAAGGCCTGCTCTAGGCAAAGCTAGAAAAAATTATACTTCACTATCTTTTAATCTTTCCTTTAAGTACTTTTTGACTTTTTAGCACCTCTACTCTACCAAGTATCCACAGATATCAGGCCTTCTCTTCCTTTTCCAACATTAAAGCTCAGGTTCAGCTAGATCATATTGGAAAACTCTCATATATTTATTGAAGTTTAAACAATTGATGAGTAGTTTCATATGTGCAAGGAGTGTCTGCATTTTAGCATGGGATAATCGGTTAATTCAAAGCACTGAAGATTTAATCATGAAATGTTTAGAACAATCAGATTAGGTGCCAGTCATCCCCAATGCCCCTATGAACTGCCCTGCTCAGGAAAGCAGCACCAGGCTCTATGTGCCAAGTCAGAACTAATTTGACCCAAGTGGGCCCCTGGCCAACTAAGGCCTAAACATAAAAATGCCAATAACCTATAAGAATGACTGGTACAAAAAGTTCTGTCCAATAAGGGTGAGATAATTCACTAAGCCAATCATTCTATCTCCTTTGGAGTTTTGTATGAAGATTTAGGGAAGAATTTCCCAGTAAGGGTAAAAGAGTAGAATGAGCAGTCCAGTCAGGAAAAAGAGAGATGAAAACAGGAGAAAAACCATATGGTAATAAAAGAGAAAATAATTGACCCCCAAGTGTTTTGGCTATCTATTGCTGTATAACAAATTACCCCCAAACTTAGTGCTTTCAACAGTTTTGTTTGCTCATCTTTCTTTTCCTCCCTCCCTTCCCTCCTTCCTTCCTTCCTTCCTTGCTGTGTTGGCTCTTCATTGCTGCATGCAGGCTTTCTCTAGTTGCGGTGAGCGGGGGCTACTCATTGTTGTGGTGCGCGGGCTCTCATTATGGTGGCTTCTCTTGTTGCAGAGCACAGGCTCTAGGCATGTGGGCTTCAGTAGTTGTAGCACGCAGGCTCAGTAGTTGTGGCGCACGGGCTTAGTTGTTCCGTGGCATGTGGGATCTTCTTGGACCAGGGCTCGAACCTGTGTTCCCTGCATTGGCAGGCGGATTCTTAACCACTGTGCCACCAGGGAAGTCTTGCTCATGATTCTTTGGGTCAGGAATTGAGGCAGAGTTTGGTTGGGCAGTTTTTCTGCTCCACTTGGTACGCGCTGTCTCATTCACTCATTTGCACTCACCTGGTGGCTGAGTTGGACTGGAAGTTCCAAGCAAGCTTTACTCACATGTATTGCACTTCGGTGCTTCTCCACACGGGCTCTCACCCTACACAGGGTTAACTTCAGCTTCCTCACATGGTGGTCTCTGGCTAGTTGTACTTCTTACATGGTGGCTGGTTTCTAAGGAGCATTTCAGGAGGGGCAAAAGGAGAATACACAGATCTTTGAAGACCAGCCTTGAAAGTTACACATCCACTTCTGCCACATTCTGTTTGTCAAAGTGTGTGATAGGGCTAGTTTAGATTCAAGGGGAGTGAGAATAAACCTCACCTCTTGATGAAAGGTGTAAGAATTTGATGATATCTTTAAGTTACCATATCAGGGTTACTTTAGAGCTAGATGGTTTTCCAGTTCTGAGTCTTTGTACTATGCAAATGGAAGGTCCCAAAAGACAGCTCATTTGGGGTGGTGGTGGTGAGAATGGGGTGTGTTCAGGGCCACTTGTCATAACTTGCTGATAATCACTATGCTTATTAGTAATGTTTTGTTTAAATCATGCCACATATACAATATCTCTCCAGTCTAGGGATATAAATAAGAACTTTTAACTTTCTTGAATGCTCTGCAGGCAATTATTTTCTTTGGGATCCCCTTTAAATGTACTAAAAAGCTTTTTTTAAGTTAATAGAACAATACAAATATAAAACTAAAAAATACAAAACAGATCTTTATGGAAGATTTCTTTTTCTTTTTTCTTTTCTTTTCTTTTTTTTTGGCCACACTGCGTGGCTTGCAGGAACCCAGACCACTGCAGTGAAAGCACGGAATCCTAATCACTAGGCCACCAGAGAACTCCCTGGAAGATTTCTTTTAAAATTTGTGCAGAGGAGCAAAAAAAGGCATCTGGCCTCAGAGTATGAGGTATAATAGGAGTGAATCTGTGTGGAAGAGGGGCTATTACAAGGATTAGACATTTATTTTAGTGTGTCCCATTAATCAAGTGAGTGTACATGTAACACATATGAGTAAATTCCTTTCTGATCTATCTGAAATGACAAGGGCTTTTCAGAATAAATGTTTTTTTTACATTTCATGGGATAGAAGTGTATTCAGAATGCATATAGCATGTGTCTTAGGCTCCTGGCAGAGTGGCGGAGGGGGCAGAAGGTGGGCAGGAGACACATGCAGTGGCTAAACTAGAGTGACCTAGGGTGAAAGAGATACCCCTGTTAATTTCTGGGAAATAAAACCCAAGGCACTTGAGGACAAGAGAAAAGTTACATTAGGGCTAGAAGACTTCTACTTTGGCCTTTTCTTTTTTTTTACAAATAATTCTAAGAGAGGTTAAGAAACTTTCCCGAAGTTTCCTAATTCCTTGGATACAGCCATTTGACTTCACGTATCTACCACACCATAGCTTCAAGTAACATTTTCCACTTTCCAAAGATCACCTCTGGTCCTGTCACCATTTATGAGATCTACTTCCCTTGTGTTTCCTTTTAAGGCAGGCCTTGATGTTGATTTTAGAATTATTGCACCTGTTTTAAATCAGATTTTCTCAACCTTTCATGTGAAGATGGTGATTCATTAGGTCTGAGATAGTGTAGGTCTCACAGGCTCCCAAGTGATGTTGATGATGCTTGTCTATGGGCCAAACTTTTAATCTCAAGGAGTTAGGTCATTAGGGCGTCAAAACTTGTCCCTAAAATACCAGTGGAAATTACCAGGAAATTAATAGCAGGTAAAAATGCCAAATGAATTTTACTTTCCTAGGCTAGTCAAAGATTTATTCATTTATTCAAGAGATATCTATCAAGAGCTTAAAACAGGTTAGACATTGTTCTAGGAAGAAAAAAGATAAAATTTTTACTGTCATTCCTATTATCATAATAAAGTGCCAAGTTTGTGCTTACTTAGAAGTCACTTTTGACATGTCCAAGCAGAGTTGCTTTCTAATGCACTTTGGCCATAGATTATACATATATATTATACATACATATATACATATATTTTCCAGAAATAGACTCTCTTACTCTACCAGTATATTGTTCAAGTTCCTAGAATTTAGAAATACTTTTGGAGACTACTTTCAATGAAATTTTGCTCCAAAATAAAATATTTTACCAATCAAATAAGTGGAAAAACATTTTCACTTTTAGTCCATAGAGGAAAGCCAGCTTATATTGTATGGTACTTGAACTTGTTAAATGTGCACAGGGACTTCCCTGGTAGTGCAGTGGTTAAGAATCTGCCTGCCAATACAGGGGACATGGTTCGAGCCCTGGTCCGGGAAGATCCCACATGCCACGGAGCAACTAAGCCCGTGCGCCGCAACTACTGAGTCTGTGCTCTGGAGCCTGCAAGCCACAACTACTGAGCCCATGTGCTGCAACTACTGAAGCCCGCATGCCTAGAGCCCGTGCTCCGCAACAAGAGAAGCCACCGCAATGAGAAGCCTGCACAGCGAAGAGTAGCCCCCACTCACCGCAACTAGAGCAAGCCCACGCGCAGCAAAGAAGACCCAACGCAGCCAAAAAAAAAAAAAAAAAATAGTGCACAGAATGCTTTTTGTGACACTTATGCTAGGATCGCTTGATTTGCTTCCGCAGCTGCTCCATGTGGTCTTTTGTGACATAACCCAGGTCAGGCTGACCTGCCAAATAACTAACATTGCCAAGTGCCAACCAGAAAGAGTGAACTGAATTATTTGGTACTGCCTTCTCTCATCGCACGGGCAACAACCTCAGCATTTATTAATCCAATGAGATGCTCACTTTATAATTAACCTGGGAGCTCCATCAAATGCCTAATTGTACCTCTGACAGCAAGAGAGTGAGCTTTGCTGAGCCTTGAAACTCTCTCAACACATCCTTAGGAGGTGCAGCTTTGTAGCTACCAGTTGGTGGCTGCAAGATTTAAAAAAAAAAAAAAATTGCAGTCACGCTATTGCAACAGTGATTGCCTCAGCCTCTCCTTTCAGTTAATGATGTGTTGAAAGTTCAAGACCTAAGTTATTTGTGGAACTAACAAGAACCAAAAGAATACTACTTGCTGAAATGAAGACTTTAGGATTTAAAGCTTATTCACAATCATTCTATCAGGACTGTATTTTGGATGCATTTACCAGATCACTATGATTTATTTATTTGTGCATATCTTTTGATCACATAAAGTGTAAGCTACTTGTGAGCAAAAACAGTGCCACCTGTTTCTATACAGTCTCACTGTGTGTTTCAGCACAGTGCCACTGTGCTGATATACAGCCTTGTTCATTTTAAGTGCCCAGAACTGCTTGGTGAGTAATAACAGGATGCAATCTGCGTACTTATCTTCTTCTATTATTTACATATTTTATTAGCATCAAATTTTCTGCTGATTCTAAAGAGAAATTCTTGGCCCACTTCTCGCCTTCTTGATTATGGCTGAATTAGACAATTAGAGCAGTCTCTCAAAGAACTTTGGATGAATTCCCATGGTTCCATAATTGACTTTTCTAGAGAAACAAAGGGATGCAGATTATCTAAAATGTCTCAGTGTCTTCTGGGGGATTTCAACCCTGAATGTTGGTATTGTGAATACAGAAAGAGGCATTAGGGATGTGACCTCTTCCAGCATTGGTTCCAGGAGGACCAAAATTTACTCTTCAGTTTCCCCTCAATCACATATATTCTGCAGGACTCAAGAAGTAACATGTCTGGATATAACTTTGTAAAGTTTTTCCTGTAAAATCTCCCACAGCTCTATTATTATATTATTGAATATTATATCTTAGATGGTGACAGAATTAGGACATTAAAGATGTCTTCAAGGAACATTACCCATTAATATTCTGGCTATATTATAAATGAGTCCAAATACAGAACCAAGACCTATAATGTTAAAAGATGTTCCTTATTCTGACCACCCCTAGACCCAACAGCTTGTTGTGTAAAAGTGGCGGATTAAAGAGAATAACAGCAATCCCTGATGTTCACCTAGCATTGCTGTATGCCAGGCACTGTGCTAACAACCTTATATGCAGCAACTCATTTAAGCTTCATGATAACCCTATAAAGTAGGTACAATTTTTACCCACTTTACAGATGGGGAAACAAAGGTGCAAAAAGATATTAACAAATATTCCCAAGGATTTTCAACTAGCACACACAAAACAGATTCAAGCCCAGATTTACCTCACTCTAGAGCCCTTATTCTAACCTCTGGTATACTATGTGGCCCTTCTAAACTGAGCTTCCTCTAAACGACAAATAGAAATAGAAGTTTACCCGTATCAGAATCACATTGTAAAGTTGAAAACCTAAAATAAATGCTCTCATCAAATTGGCATATTAGTTTTTCTAATCTCGTAAATATTGTTTTCATGTCTTGAGATGTTTTTATATCAGAATAGGCTGAGGAGTAATGGGGATTTCATATAATTTCATATGGAGAGTCTGCAGCAGAAGTGGAGGGAGAATTTATATTTATTGATATCCCCAAAGTTATATTCAATTTAGTAGGCTTTGCTGCATGCGTGCCCTAAACTATTCAAACTATTCAGAGCGCGATTAAACTTAAGTCTACTCTCATAACAAGAGCAACAGGGTTTTGAAAGGATAAACCCTACACTCATCCTGATTATTATCCAACAGATCAGCGTCTCCTTGTGCTTCATGACTTTACAAAGTTGAATCAAAATGTAGACGCAATTGTTTATTCTATGTACCTGGCACTGCAAGCATTTTTCCTTCTTTCTGTATAGTCTTAGGATTTGCAAAATATTTTAATGTACTTAATGTTGATGTGCATCATGCAAACATGTCATAATTGTTGAGCATTTTCTTTCTTTTTCCTCTTTCTCTCTCTCTCCTTCTTTCTCTCTCTCTCTCTCTTTTTGTTAGTGTAAGTATCTGCAATGACAATCTTGTTATACATAGCTCACCTTTCCTTCCTTCCTCCCTTCTTTCTTTCCCTCTCTCCTTTCCTTCTTTCTTCCCTCACCTCCTTTTCCCATACTTCTCTCTCTCTTTCATTAAGATACATTGTGAAAAGTGATCACAGGAAAAGAATACTTTTGCAACTCTTGAAACCTCTTGCCAAATTATTTACCAAAAATGCTGTACCAGTTTATGCTGAAGTCAGCAATTTATGGGAGCACCATTTCTTCTTCTCTTTGCCAGAATTGTTCATTATAATTTTAAAGTTAAAGTAGTGATAGAATGCTTCATCATTAAGAAAAATTTCAACTTTTTGGAGGGTTCCCTTTAAAGTTTTTCACCTTTTATATTGTTGGAGAGGTTAATTTTTTGATAATTAAAAAGTGCTCAATAGGGACTTCCCTGGTTATCCAGTGGTTAAGACTCCATGCTCCCAATGCAGGGGGCCCAGGTTTGAACCCTGTTCAGGGAACTACATCCCACATGCCACAACTAAAAGAGCCCGCGTGCCACAGCTAAAGATCCAACATGCCGCAACTAAGCCGGTGCAGCCAAATAAATAAAATAAATAAATAAATAAATATTTTTCCAAAATGCTCAATAAACAGCCAAAATCAGTTTATTCTCCACCATCCATACCTTCCCAAGAGATATGAGCTATATGGCTCTATATGTCAAATTATCCCTCCTGGTTTGTCCACTCAAGACTTTACACTGCTACCTCAGTCCAGGAGAAGAAATTCCCCTGGCTAGCTTTATTCTCACCACAGGCTGAATTTGCATTTAGAGGTTCCCATTTTCTTTCTCTCGATGTTACCC
Organism: Balaenoptera physalus; assembly: GCF_965194825.1. Taxonomy (NCBI): domain Eukaryota; kingdom Metazoa; phylum Chordata; class Mammalia; order Artiodactyla; family Balaenopteridae; genus Balaenoptera; species Balaenoptera physalus. The sequence continues at coordinate 116,431,856 of NC_138884.1, read as the reverse complement.
AATAGATACCACAAAATAACTGGCGGTAGAGAACACTTGTGGCTCTAATTACAAGGAGAGCACTAACCTCCAAAGAACCTGGTGTTCTGATGTGTGATCTAATCAGTAACTACCGATTCAGTTTCACACATTCCTCCTTTGATAAAGTTCTAGGGGAGGAGGAGGAAGATGGACAAGGGTCAAACATGGCTGAAAACTCCTTTTTTGGTAAGCACTATTACAACTTATTCAAACGTTATGTGTAAATAATGGCTTTTTAAAATTTTGAGAATCTTTTTTTATTTTGAAAAATGTCAAACCTACAGTCAAATTACAAGAATAATACAATGAACATTTGAAGGCTCTTCACCTACATTCACGGATTGCCAACATTTTGCCGCTTTTATTCTGCCTCCTTTTCGTTATATAACATTTCCCCCCTGAACCAGTTGAGAGTAAGCTGCATCTTATCATTTTACTTACCCCTAAATACTTGAGGATATATCTCCTAATAATAAGACATTCTCCTACATAACCACAATCTTATCACCATTCAGCTAATTTATCATTGACACAATACTGTTGTCCAACATACAGTCTATACCCAAATTTCCCCTATTGTGCCAACTGCTTTATAACTTAAAAAAAAATAGGATTTTATTAATAATCATATATTTTCTTTAGTCTCCTTTAATCTAGAACAGTTTCTCAGTCTTTTTTTTTTTTAATCTTTCATGACATTGACATTTTTGACGATTCTAGGCCTCTCTCCACCCTATTTTTTATGTTTTGAAATATGGAAGCTGTCTTTCTGACTGTCATATCAATCTGCTTTCGACATCACTTCTCTGTTTTCTTTTTTTTTTCTGGCTGAGCCATGCAGCCTGTAGGATCTTAGTTCCCCAACCAGGGATCGAACTGAACCCCAGGAATGAAAGCACAGTGTCCTAACCACTGGACCACCAGGGAATCCCCATCTGTGTGTCTTTCTTTTATGTCTTCCTCCTGACCACCATGTCTCTGTATTATCCCTTTATTTATATAGAAAGTCCCTTTCTTCTCTTTCATCAGTTTTTTTTTTCTTAACCAACTTTTCCCCTTCCCTGTAGGCACTCATCTGTTTCCTTGAGATAATACTATTTTTAAAAATTTAATTGGTTTGGTATTATTTGTCTTCTTTCTGACTCTTTAGCACCTCCCTTCAAGATTATGTGCTCCCTTCAAAGACAACTCTTTGTTTTACAAATATTTTCTAAAAGTGTCATTTAAATTCTCCTTTAAGAGTTACACTTGCTTTCTCTTGTCTCTCCAGCTGTCTTTCCTTTATGTAGCTCTTAACTGAAGTCCTTATTTTCCAAGTTGCCCTAAACTAGAAGTTTATGTTTATTAAAATTATGCTCATTGTATTTCTGGTTCGAAACTCACGAAATTCTATGTTAGTTAACACAAACCTTGATTTAAAGTTTAAAAGAAGGAAAATCAGCTTAACATACCTAAGCAAACATACCTATCGAAAAATGGCTGTTAAAAAATTGCATCCTGATTGTTTCAAGATAATCAAATACAGACTCATTTGTAAGACCTGGAGGGAACTTAGAGATTAAGAATTTACTCCCCTCAGTCTTCAGATAAGGAAACTGAGAGCCTAAATCTTTTAAGGTCATGATCAATTGGTGGCAGAGACAACCATCATAACCTGATTCTCAGTTCAGAATGATTTCTTTTGCTCTCATTGTGTTCAGTTTAATGTTTTCCTAGAACTAGGATTCAGATGTACAACAGAATCACGGTAAAACACTTGGAAACGGGTGACAGTGAAATGTTAAGAGGGCCAGTCCCAACCTCATTAGCTGTAGCCACTAATTGCTTTAAAAATATAGTCTTTTTTTTTTTTTGGTGGAAAGGAAAGTTTGCTTTATTTTGGGTGGTGGGTGGGATGGGAGTGGGGGGAGGGCGGACTCCTGTCCAAAGGCCAACTCTCCCCCCGCAACTGACAATCAGGGGGCAAGAGCTTTTATAGACAGAGGGAGGGGGCTACGTGCAGAAATGGCACAGTCAGCTCTGACAGTCATCTTGAAATTGGTCACGCAGTGGTCTGATCGGTGTCATCTTGATTGTTTTAAGTACAGTTAATCTTCAGTTCCAGGGTCAGTTTGTTCCCATTTCCTTGAGGCCAATTCTTGGAATTGTGACAGCTTATGTCATGGCTACAGGCTGGTCATCATGTAGTTAACTTCTTCCACCTGGTGGGGGTTTCAGTATCTACAAGACAGCTCCCAGGATATGGCTCAGAATATGATCTATAGCCCTTGAGACGGAACTAGAGGTCCTTAACTATGCTTAATGACTAAACTATTATTATTTAGTCTTGTTGGACTGTTTTCCTTTGTCTCTGTATTTTCTCACTTCTCTGATTAAACTTATTCTTTGGCTAAAGTTTTTTTTTTTTTTCACAGACAAAAGGCAGGCAGAGGACATGAGGAGAAAGGACCATAGGGTCCTGCTCCGTTTCATTTGTATATATCCTCTTAAAGGATAGCACATTTTCATATTATTTTATTTTAATTTTAAATATTTATTTATTTATTTGGCTGTGCCACGTGTCTTGCAGGATCTTAGTTCCCCAACCAGGGATCAAACCCGGGCCCTCGGCAGTGAGAGTGTGGAGTCCTAACCAGTGGACTGCCAGGGAAATCCCTTCATATTATTTTATATGTTGCCTTTTAAATATGTCTTGGGAAGTGTCCCATATTGGTACATCTAGAGCTTCCTCATCTTTTTGGATAGCTGTATACTATTTCATTATATAGATGTACCATGTTTCTTTTTTTAAAAAATATTTATTTATTTAGGCTGTGCCGGGTCTTAGCTGCAGCATGCAGGATCTGTGTTGCTGCATGTTTAGTTGTAGCATGTGGATCTTTAGTTGCGGCATGCAGACTGATTGCTTTAAAAATATAGTCTTGCTTTCACGGCTATAGCTACAAACTTAACATTTATTGAATTATTGCTTTGTACCAGGCACCGGTCTAGGTATTTACATGCATTCATTCATTTAATCTTTAAATATCCGTAAAAGTTGGCTTATTATTATCCCCATTTTACAAATGCAAAAACTGAGGCACAGAGAGCTTGAGTAACTTGTCTAAGGTTATTTGTTGATTATGTAGAATGGGCTGCAAACTCATTCAGTATGTTTGTGGGGTTATGCACCTAACCATTATGATACCGCCTCTCTTAGTCTTAAGAGTTTCAAACACAAATGCCAGTCGTATTCTTCCACTGAAATGGAAACTGAGGCATACATATGTTTAAATGCTTTGTTATTTTTATCCAGTCAATGAAATGCCGAACTACCTTTACCTCAAACAGATTTCCCCGATATCACAAATGTGCCGTGTTCTTCATTCTAAGAAGATTGCGGGTGAAATCCTGGTAAAAATCAGGAATTTTATCTACAGTTCCATTGATTTGTTTTATTGTTTCTTCTTGCCAATGTGAATTAGCAGGATTGCTGTCTGTAGTTTGTATTCTATCATTCCTGATGATGGAATTGTTTTTTGTCCTTATGAAGAACCAAGTCACTTGAATCTGCTAGAGACCAGCTATTTACAACTAATTAACACTCTCCTTTTAAAAGTAGAAAATAACACTAAGCTAAACTCTGCATTTATGATTAATTTAATCATCTTCATTAAAGTGGTAACAACGTCAGTATGGCTATTACTATAAAAGAATATTTAAAAAGGTTATTAAGACTAGAAATAAAGTCAATGACTAAGTAGATAATACAAAATTGCATTTTTGGCTAAGAGTATGATATATGAACTAAATTATCAATTGGAGTTGACCTAACAACAGAATAAATTTTGAGCTGATGACTTAAGTCTTGAATGTTTCAGACACCTCTGGAAAGACAAACTGTAGTATATCATCCTTGCTGAATAATGTGTGACACCATAGTGACCCTCTGTTAAATTTAAGGCAAACAGGAAATGATACTTAAAAAGTTGGAAGAACTGGGCTAAATTTCATGAGGTTGTGCTTCTGTCTGCCTCCTTCTCAGCTACGTGTTGGCTAACAGATGAAGAATACCTCAAGAGAGAAGAGGCATAGGGCCTCCTGAGACTGGCTAGGGACTTGAAGGCTTACCTTGAGCTAGGTTTGACACTAACACATAATTTTTCCTGGCAATCTGGGGAATGAGAATGGTCACTAACAACTTAGAATGACTACTGATACAAAACCCACTGGCGTCTCTAATAAAATTCCCTCTACTGTTTTGGGGGATAGACTACACAGCACTTAATTACAGCTGCTGGGCCAGAATGTAAGTCAGCCAAGACCTTATCTCAATAGCGTGTCTTGCTTGAAAAATGAAGTGTAAGAGTCAAGCTCAGGAAGAGTGCATGGCTGAGCAAGTTTCTGGAAAAAAGACTTGAATAGAGACAGGAAAAGAGAGTAATAGGAGAGGAGAATGCCAAATATAACCTTCTTTTATGGTCTAGACATTATTAAAATTCCAGAAGCATACCTCATGTCCATCATAAATTCAATAGGGAAACTTACGTGTGATTCTAAACATGTAAGGTAGGACCACATTTGGTTGAGAAGATTTATTGTTGAAGAGCATCGAATTGTGAGTTTGTTGTCCGTGGCAAAGGCCGGGGATATACCCTAACACAAGCATTAAGCAGTTCACTAAATTCAAATGAGCAGTGGTTTCAAGTTGGCAGGAACTGTTTCTCAAGGGACAGGTGATAAAGAAGACAGCAATAAAAACCTCTGTGAGGAAGTGGTAGACAAAGGCTAATGGTTTCTTTTGTTTAAAGGGTGACAGGTGTTATATGAGGGGTCTTATCAGGTGGTCCCTGGAACATGGAAGAAAACTACTGCCAGAATAAAAGCTCCATATTTTAGTTTTAGAAAGGAAAATACAGATCGAGATAGAAAAAGTGAATGAAAACTCTGAATGTGAAGCAGTTTTATTTAAAATAGGATGAAAAACATTTTTTTTTTATTTGTAAATGAAATTGAAAAAACTTAGGTTGATATATGTTAACTTGGGATTTGGATAGCATGAATACTCTGCTATACATCTTGATGATTCTTGACTTATGAATGGCACATATATAAATATGTTTGTTGCCATGGGAACTATCTTCCTGGGCTACTATGGAAGCTGTTCTTCCTCTGGTCCCCAACTTTGGTGTTCACTGCAGCTTAAGACTCAAAGAACTTGGGTCATTGTACTCATCATTTGAATGGTCCCGATTTTCAACTGCATGGTTTTAAGTAGAATTTTTCAGATTCTTCTGAGAACCTGAACTGTGGATTTAGTGTGAAAAATATGCTTTAACTTCAACTGATTTACAAATGCATTTTGGAACACATTTTGTTTCTGATCTGAGTATTTGTAAAATTCTCCTCTGTGTGTTTATGGAAGACAGGTAACATGTTGTTCTCTGTCAAACATCTCATCTCTATAGATGTTTTGGGGACTCAGTTGCTGTGTCTGTTTGAGCCTGTGGTTTGGGGGGTGTTTATTTGAAAGCACAAGGCTTGTTCTCCTTACTCTTGGTTCACGGCTAAGGAATTGTATATCTCACTCCTGGCATTTGACTTAGTATCTTCCTTTGGATCAAGTGAGACAATTTTCATATTTATGGATTTGCTTAAAGTAGATTTTCCAACTACTTATAATTTAATGAAGAGATTTATGACTTTAATTTTTAAAAAATTCCCAGAGAAAGTTCCAAAAGCTCTCTTAGCCCTTCAGAACTCCCTAGACACTTCTTAACCTGTTACTACTGTCCAGCCATGCTGGAGCCAGCACTGATTTTCTCACTGTGCTTCCAGGAATAGGAATCAACCCTCTGCTGGCATCCTGACGGTAAGATGGCATAGGATTTATTCCCTAACATTGGTGACTTCATTTCCTGGTGTACCTCAATTTTTTTTTTAGATCTAGCAATTTTATATCCTTGTCCTTTCTTTCCTTTTATTCATTAGTTAGTTAACACCAGGTACTGTATCATTTTTCCAGTGGCCAGCCCGTGAAGAGAAGGAGATGGGGTTAGCCTCTGGTGAGGTTTCAGGCAGCATCAAGAAGTCCATACTCAACATCAACCATTATTATGTTATTTGGTGTCTCAAGCGGGAATAAAGATTAGGAAACACAAATTACATGTAACATCCTGTAGAACAGGCCTACAACAGAAAATAACTCCTTGTTCCTTACATTTTACAAGATGTTTTCTTTCTTTTTTCTTTTTTGTATAAATTTATTTATTTTATTTATTTATTTTTGGCTGTGTTGGGTCTTCATTGCTGCCGGCTTTCTCTAGTTGCAGAGAGCGGGGTCTACTCTTCATTGCAGTGTGCAGGCTTCTCACTGCGGTGGCTTCTCTTGTTGCGGAGCAGGGGCTCTAGGTATGTGGGCTTCAGTAGTTGTGGCACGCGGGCTTCAGTAGTTGTGGCACGTGGGCTAAGTACTTGTGGTATGTGGGCTCAGTAGTTGTGGCACGCGGGCTCTAGAGCACAGGCTCAGTAGTTGTGGCACACGGGCTTAGTTGCTCCGTGGCATGTGAGATCTTCCTGGACCAGGGCTCGAACCCGAGTCCCCTGCATTGGCAGGTGGATTCTTAACCACTGCGCCACCAGGGAAGCCCAAGATGTTTTCGTAAAATTTCTAAAACAGAGAACTAGTATGATTTCCCTGATTACATAAGCTCACCTACTAGGACAAATGAAGGATAGATGTGTCATTTTGGGTATTCAGAAAATAAATTCCAGGGCTTCCCTGGTGGCACAGTGGTTGAGAGTCTGCCTGCCGATGCAGGAAACACGGGTTCGAGCCCTGGTCTGGGAAGATCCCACATGCCGTGGAGCAGCTGGGCCCGTGAGCCACAACTACTGAGCCTGCGTGTCTGGAGCCTGTGCTCCGCAACAAGAGAGGCCGCGATAGCGAGAGGCCTGCGCACCACGATGAAGAGTGGCCCCCGCCTGCCACAACTAGAGAAAGCGCTCGCACAGAAACGAAGACCCAGCACAGCCATAAATAAATATAAAAATAAATAAATAAATAAATGAGTTAAAAATAAAAAAAGAAAAGAAATTCCAGCTTACGCTTGAAACATGCTTTCTGGATGACTACACATGATACACAGACAGCTGCTGTCATGAGAACCATCTTCCTGGGCTACTATAAAAGGTGTTCTTCCTCTGGTTTCCCACCTTCAGAGTTCTCAGTAACTTAAGATTCAAATATACCTGGGACTTAAAATTCAACTCTTGGATAGTAGGTTTTTAGCTACATCATGGGTTGGTTAGAATCTCTGTGATGCACAGAACCTAACCATAGATATTGTGAAAATGTATATGCCAAGATCCAAAGAGTTGTATCCACAGATTTAGCCATAGGAATTGTGCCTGGTTTGGTGGTTCCAGGGCAAGTGATGGTGCATATAGTAGCTAATGTTTCTGATTCAAGAATGTCGGAAACAGAGAATTTGTTTTGCTGCTTAGGGCTTGGGTTATGAGGCAAACTAAAAGAAACAAAAGGAATGGAAGGACCAAAGTAGAACCTGGTGTGGGTAGACACTATGGCAAAAACTCAAGTGGGGCAACTTATAAAGATATACAGCCAACAAGATATGATGTGGTCTTGGAACACTCAAGTCAAAATAGAGGTTAGATCAAACTCTGATAAGTAAGAGAAGAAAGGGAAGTAAGAGGAACTGTACCGAAAAGGACAAACCATAGAGATGTGTCCTCAGGAAATGACTAACTGAACCAAAAGCCCTGTGACTGTGGCTGTCTGGTCTTAAAAGAAGCTCATTGGATAGAAGGGACTTGTGGGGACTTTAGCAATGTTCACGTAGCCTCTAACATTGAGTATTTTCACAGTATCTGTTTTATTATTGTACATGAAAAAATATAATGTCGATCTATGCTGAGTAGTCTTTTCTACATTCTTCATGGAGTTTTGTAGCATAGACTTGGATGCAGGGTAACAAACCCCATTTCCTTATTATTAAAGACTCAAGAATCTGGCACAAGCCAAATTATCATCTTCTCACATTTATTAAATATTATTGGACTGTGTATTATATAATGTGATTAAACTTAGACATAGGCCTTAAAACTCAGGAATTTAAAATTTGAGTCAGAATATTAAAGCATTCTAGGTCTGTTGAAGATACAGAGTCAGCAAATACACACACACACACACACACACACACACACACACACACACACAATACATTCCTGCGACACAGGCTTAAAAGAGTTTTTTTTTCCACCAAGAGAATATTAGAGAAAAATTATATGAACCGACCTAAATCCTGATCTTATGAGCTGAAAATTTTAGAAGCTCTTATTAAAAGAAAATATGAGGATTGTGCCACCATAAAACCTTAAATACAAAGGTGGTGGAATGAGATGAGTGACAGGAATAAAGGGTGACAATATTATATTCATTCATTTTCTCATTCATGCATTTAGAGATTATTAAGTGCTGCAGTGGATTGTTTTATTTTGTTTTCAGAGATGGCTGCAACAATATTCGCCACCTTAAATGCTCTTTTGCAATATAATCTTGCTACTTATCCATCAAGAGATGGAATCTGTTTCTCTTCCCCTTGAATCTTGGTTGGCCTGTGACAATTTTGTTCAATGATATTGACAGAAATGATGCTGTATAACTTGCGAAGCTGAGCTTTAAAATATCTTCAGCTGCTACTATTTACAATAGCCAAGACATGGAAGCAACCTAAATGTCCATCAACAGATGAATGGATAAAGATGATGTGGTATGTATGTGTGTATATACATATACGTGTGTGTGTATATACATACACAATAAAAAAAAGAATGAAACATTGCCATTTGCAACAACATGGATGGACCTAGAGATTATCATACTAAGTAAAGTAAATCAGGCAGAGAAAGACAAATATTATATGATATCACTTACACGTGGAATCTAAAAAAATACGAATCAACTTAATTACAAAACAGAAACAGACTCACAGGCATAGAAAACAAACTTATGGTTACCAAGGGGGAAAGGGAAGAGGGAGAGATAAATTAGAAGTATGGAATTAATAGATACACACCACTATATATAAAACAGACAAACAACAAGGATTTACTGTATAGCATATGATATTCAATCTCTTATAACAATCTATAAGGGAAAAGAATCTGAAGCTGTACACCTGAAACTAACAGAATATTATAAATCAATTATAGCTTAATAAATAAATTTTAAAAAGTATCTTCAGCTGCTGCTTTTGTTACTTGGAACCCAGCCACCATGCTGTGAGGAAGCCCAAGTAGCCCCATGGAGAGGACCCTGTGAAGGAGAACCAAGTGCTCTGGCTGACAACCCCAGACGAGTTCCTGGTTGTAAACTGACAATCATGTGAAAGAAGCCATTTGGTATCTTCCACTTGTCCTTGTGTCCCACTTAACACTACATGAAACAGAAGAACTATCTGGTAAAACCACAGAATGAAGAGAAAATATAAATCTTTGTTGCTTTAAGCCACTGAGTTTGGGGAAGTTTTGCTATGCAGCAATATATAAATGCAAGTGTTTGCTATGTGCCTGTCATTGGACTAGTTGAAAAAAAAATTCTCTTTCAAGAAACAAATAGAATTAATAGTCTAGTGGGAGAGACCTACACACTAACTATGCATATAATATATGGGGACAAATTCAATAGTAGCATATTCATGTACAGAGAGAGCACAGTGAACGAGGTGAAGAACACATTCTGGATAATTAGGAAAAACTGCCAAGAGAAGATAACATTTAACCATGGTATTTAAATAAGGCATTTTAGGTTGAGGAAATTACATGCACAAGTGTACAGACACGTGAAACAGTATATATGTATCAGTTAGGACACATTTAATGGCCCAAAACAGAAAATCTGAATCTTAAGCTAAAAATGGAAGGCCCTGGTTCATACACATGAACAACCTAGAGTAGATCTGGCTTCTGTTTGGGCTGTACACAGGGTCTCAGATGAGGTAATCAGTATCCAATTATTTTGTCTCCATCATTCACTTTGCTTCCTCTGTGTTGGCTTTATTCTTATGGCTATCCCCTGTGGTGTCCAGATGGCTGCCAGTAGATCCAGAGGTTACATAATTCCTGGGTTTGTGTCTAATAGGAAAGCTTTCTTTCCCAGGATTCCTGAAAAAATAAATCCCATCATGATTCACTGGCTCTGATTGGGCAGTGCCTATTCCTGGGACAATAACTATGGTCCAATTGCAAGCACTTAGTTTGGGAAAGGGGGAGATGCTGGTCCCCCGGAGATCACTTAGAATACGGTTTCTAAAAGGGAGAATGGATAGTAATTGCCTACTACAGGGTGTCTGGAAGTTTAAGCTACTTGGTATTTCTAGAGAGTGAAATGGCTTAGGGGTAAAAAAAATGACAGGAAACAAGGCTAGAGAAGTAAGCAAAGAAAGACCATCCAGGGTCTTAGAGACCTGGCTAAGGAGCTTAGTCCTTAACTTGTAGTTGACCTGAAGCCATTGAAAGATTTAAAGAAGAGCAGAGACATAACTTGCTTTTCAAAAGCCTGTCTTGGCATTAGAGAAGAAGGTTTGGAATTCGTAAGGCTGCAGTCATGGGGACCAGTTGAGATACAGTTCAAATGATAGATTCAACAGATTCTTGGGAAGTAGAATCACCTAGATGTAGGAATTCCTTGGATGAGTGGAGGTGAAGGAAGCCTCCAGAGGTGTGAACTGCACCACAGTTCTGTCAGCCACGGGACTTCCTGTTGTGTTAGAGAAGGCACTGAGATGGAAGGCAGGAAGATGCTCAGGTGAATTAGTAGTACAAGCGACAGTCTCTGTTGTTTCAGTGGTCCTCAGACTGTAATTGGTTTTAATCTTCTGCCTCTTCTACCTCTGGTACTAGGTTTTTATAACCCTCGGTCAACACTTAAGCTGGTCTAGGTTGCTTGCCTGGTTGGGTTGAGGGGCCTGAGTCCTTGGTTACTTTGCCCTTGTGAGGCTCTGATTGCCTCAATTGCCAGTTAGCTGTTATCACCAAGCATGGAAGCACTATAATAGACTATGGTGAGAACTCCAAGCTGCAGATACAAGCCTCTTTACCTCTATTTTGTATCAACTATAACTCCTCAAGAGAATCAAGTTTGAATGTTCTCCCCAGTAGAGTATTTTCTTTTTTGCCAGTTGGTCCATTGACATGAGGAACTATAGTTTCAGCTTCAGTGGAATACTTACAATGTTGCCTGGTGGAGGAATTCCCTCATATCACCCATCCCCCCTTTTGGAGTTAAGACCTCTAATCCAACAAAGCCTAAGACCACAGGGTACAAGAGCACAAATTTTGCAAGCCCATTATTGGCAGTGATGGTGAGTGGTCAACCCTATTATTACTTCTTAGTAATTGTAATCCATTTCCAATCCTACTATTAGCTCTCAGTAATAGTAATCTACTGCACAGGAGTCTCTATATATCCCTGCTCAGGCCACTTGTCCCTCCATAAAAAGTGAGCAACTAAATATTCTGATCAAAGCTCTGCCAAACAACATTTCTCTTCCTTTTTGTCCCTTAGGGACAACCTTGTCCATGAGTGGAGCTGCAGTGTAGTGCAGGCCTTTTTGTCTCATACCAACATATTGGGCTGACTGTGAACAGGTCCAATATTTCTCTTTGTCTGTGATGGGGAGGACTCAGTCAGAACATAGTTGTTTGTTGAAGGAGAGTCATTGATGCACTTGTCTAATAGGGGTAACTGATAGAGGGATCATGGCCTCACTGTCACGTAATTTACTTGTATACTCTAGACTTGTTGACGCCTTACTCCCAGTGTACTATATCCAATATGATTAATTGGAGATGTGCAATTAACATCCACCTTACAAAATTTGGTGACTCTCTCAATATCCAGCTCAAGTTGGAAAGATCTGGTTGCATAAGCACTTGATGTGCCATGGTGAGTGATTCAGTCTCTATTGCAGAAGGTATGGCTGCAAACCAGAGGACTCTGTGCTGAGAGTCTTCTATTGAGGTTTGCAGAGACCCCACAAAGCATCCTTTTCTACCATGGTATATGTAGCTTTATCACTATTGGGTCTTCTGGGTCTTAGGGAAGCTTGTGGTGGGGAAGCTTGCTTCATAGCCGGGACTTATTGCTGAGTCCCATCTTGCTCTGAGCCCACTCAAAATTTTCAGCCTTCTTCAGTACTCCAATATGGGTCAGAGTAGTATTCTCAAGTGTGGTATATGCTGCCTCTGAAATCCAAGGAGGTCTACTGTCATTTTAATTTTCCCAGAAAATATACAAAGAAAAAAGGATTTGTGTGAAGTTGTTTGTTTGGGAGATGATCAGAGGAAATTATGACAAGAGAATGGGAAAATGAAATAAGAAAAGATGGAAGCCAATGAAGGATTTATTTTCTTATTTTCTTTTTTCTTTTTAAAAAACAGCTTTATTGAGATATAATTTACATACCACAAAATTTACCCATTTAAGTGGATAATTCAAAGTTTTTTTTTTTTTAGTATATTTACAGAGTTTGTTACCATCACTATAAACTAATTTTAGAACATTTTCATCATCCCAAAAAGAACCTTGATCCCTATCAACAGTCATTCCCCATTCCTTGCCCTTCTCTTTCTGCTGCCTTACACAGTCTTGGGCAACCACTCATCAACTTTCTGTCTCTACAGATTTGACTGTTATGGACATTGTATATAAACAGAATCATACAATATTTGGTCTGTTGTTACTGGCTTCTTTTATTTAGCACAATGTTTTCAAGGGTCATCAGAATCATAGCATGTATCAGAATTTCATTCCTTTTTTTTGCCAAATAATATTCTATTGTATGGATATGCCACATACATATTAGTTGATGGGCATTTGTGTTGTTTGCATTTTTGGTTAATACGAATAATGTTCTACAAATATTCATGTACAAGTTTTTGTTTGAGCATATGTTTTCATTTTACATGGGTCCATAAGTAGGAACAAATTATATAATAACTCTGTGCTTAACATTAAACAGTTAACTGCCAAATTATTTTCCAAAGTAGTTATGTCACTTTACATTCCCACAACAATGTATGAGGGTTACAATTTCCTACATTCTTCCCAACATTTGATATTGTCTTACGTCTTGATTTTAGTCATCCTAGTGAATATGAAGTGCTATCTTCTTGTGGTTTTGATTTGCATTTTCCTAATGACTAGGGATAATGTGCTTCTTTTCATGAATGCCCATGTATATTTTATGGAGAAATGTCTATGGAAAACTTTTGTTCATTTTAAAGTTAGGTTATTTGTCTCTTTACTACTGAATTGTGTTTTAAAATATATTCTAGATAAAAGTAGTCTCTTATCAGATACATAATATGCAAATGTGTTTTTCATTCTGTAGGTGTTATATTAGGGTTTCCCAGAGAAATACATATTGAGAAAAAAAATTATATATATAAAAAATTAAAAATCGTATATATATATAATATATATAGAGAGAAAGAGAGAGACAGAGAGAGAGAGACAGAGAGACAGAGAGAGAGAGGAGATCTTTTAAGGAATTTGTTCACACAATTGAGGGGGCAAGTCTGAAATCTGTTGGCAGGCTGAAAATTCTGGCAGGAGCTGATGTCATAATATTCTGTATGTTGCTGTATGAAAGCAGTCTGGAGGCAGAATACCTGCCTTTTCCAGGGAGCTCAGTCTTTTCTCTTGAGACGTTCAACTGATTGGATAAGACCCATCCACATTATGGAGGGTAATCTGCTTTACTCAAAGTCTACTGATTTAAATATTTTAATTACATCTAAAAAAATACTCTCACAGCAACATGTAGTTCAGTGTTTGACCAAAAAACAGAGCATCAAAGCCTAGCAAAGTTGACATATAAAATTAACAATCACAATTGACTTTTCATTTTCCTTTTGCTTTTTTAAAAAATAAATTTATTTTATTTATTTATTTATTTTATTTTTGGCTGCGTTGGGTCTTCATTGCTGCACGCAGGCTTTCTCTAGTTGCGGAGAGCAGGGGCTACTCCTTGTGAGGGTGCACGGGCTTCTCCTTGTGGTGGCTTTTCTTGTTGTGGAGCACGGGCTCTAGAGCGTAGGCTCAGTAGTTGTGGCACGCGGGCCTAGCTGCTCCGCGGCATGTGGGATCTTCCTGGACCAGGGCTTGAACTCGTGTCCCCTGCACTGGCTGGCGGATTCTTTACCACTGCACCAGCAGGGAAGCCTGTCTTTTCATTTTCTTGATGGTGACATTTGAAGAACAAAAGCCTTTTTTTTTTTTTTTTTAAATAAAGTCCAACTTATGTTTTTTCTTTTATCCCTTGTGTTTTTGATGTCATATCTAAGAAGTTGCCTAACCCAGGGTCATGAAAATCTACTCATGTTTTCTCTGAGAGTTTTATAGTTTAGCTCTTTAGGTCTATGACCAATTTTGAGTTAATTTTTATGTACGGTGTGAGGAAAGGGTCCAAATCCATTCTTTTACATGTGGATAGTCCATTGCCCCAGCACCATTGTTGAAAAGACTGCTCTTTCCTCATTGAATTTTCTTGGCACCCCTGATGAAAATCGACTGAGCATATTGTGATTTTCCACTGTGGACGCTGACATCAGCTCTCTGCTCACCAGCCCTTGACTTTTCTCTGTAGACAGACAGCCATCTGTGTTACTTCTAGGAACACCATGGTCAAGGTACCCTGATTGTCATTCTGGATTTGAGGCCCATTAGGGTAATTACTTTCACCTTGCCTCTGACTATTAAATTCAACAACCTGCTCTCTGGTTTTTTGGAATTCTATCATCCCCATTGGCCCAATGGAAATGAATTCCACCATGGCATCAGTTCCTACTATCTACCCTGGCTTACAGAGAAGAGTTACCACTGAAATTCTCAAAGATATAACAGAATCTTATAAAAAAAGTTTATTCATTTTTGTCTTAGCAAAGGGTGTATCCTCTGGACCCTCCTGCAGAACATGGTTAGTGTGAGTTTTCTTTCCCTCTTTCTGGAGCCTTCCAAATTCTTTTTCAATACTCTGCCATTGCAGTTGCATTATCTCTACCTTTATAGGCCATAATTGTGACTAAGCTTCAAGAAGGCATCCCAGCTCTATGTTAGGATGGGGTTCCAGTGTTCTTGCCAAGATATTAAATCCTGAGTCCTGGAAGAGTACTTCAATGTCAACAAATATCCCTTTTTCAGGTTTATATACTGCCTCCCAATCTTAACCCTCAAAATTCACTTGCAAACATATTTTTCCAAGTCCTGCTAATACATATAGGCTAGTATTACTTTGTTGTTGTTGTTGTAAAAAAGCTATTTTCTTCTGGTGCAGGGACTGTATTTCCCTACTCAGTGAATAGTGTCATGACCATAGTTACTGGTTTGTGCATTATAAGGGGAGGTTATGGTGGGTTTTGAGGAGGTAACATCATCTTTCTAGGCATCTGCCTCAGGTGAGGTCTTTACAAGATCTTCAGGTAAGGGACACTCTGCTCTACCAAAGGGAGGGAGCTGCTTCAGCCAGTCTGGAAGCTCCAGAAGAACTTGGCAGTTCAATCTTCTTAAATGAATCCACCCAGATGTCTCCATATCAGGTCTAGGATTCCACTACTTTTCTATCATGGTTGTGTCTTCGGCTTAGGAGATCTCTCAACATTGTACATCCAGTCTCTTCATAAGGTTTAGCCCTTTGGCCTGACTTTCAGCATAGACTACCCTCTGACTGTAGGAGTGAAGGTCTTTTTGAACCCTTCTATAGAAGCTTTCTGATCTTCCAGTGTGCACTGAGTTGATAGCTGATGTGATTCTGCTATTTTATTTCTACTCCATATTCTATTCTATTTTCTCAAGGCTTTGAAGATGTTTAACAAAAACCATTCAATTACCATCACCCCGTTTCACTGAGTGCAATGCTTTTCCTTTCCTCTATATTTCATCATTTTCACTATGAGTGGGAGTCTTAGTAATTGAATGCTACTTCATGCTGGGTCTTATCACCATCCTGCTCCCCACCAGAAATTATATTATTAGTATCAAGTAAATGGAGATTCCAACCATAGAATCTCATTTTGAGGGTCTCTTTCCACAAAATGCCTTTGGGTTTCCCTAAAAGCAATGCCTGAGATAAGAACTTGGGTACAGGTAATTTATTTGGGAAGTGATCCTACAAACCATGAGCATCGAAATAAGAAGAATGATATAGTAAAGGAGGAAGAGACCAACATCAGGGTACTTTATTCAGGTCAGTGCTCTGGGCAACAAGGGATTTTGAGAAGAACAAATAATACCTTCAAGAATTAGCCATCTGAAGGATGGAAGTCTGGAGCATTTATCTACTGACTCCCCCATTGTGGGCTACCCTTGCTTAAGTGAGCAAGCCAGCTCCTGTGGCATTATAGAAGGCCCTGGGGGCAGAACACAGAAAGACATGCAGCAGCAGGCACTTGAGGTGGGAGTCTGGCAGCAGGAGCTGAGTTAGAATTGTTCATAATAATCATGGCTACAGTAGAGATGGGGAGGTGAAGACATAAGGACTTAGGAAGGAAGTCTAGGCTAGAGATACCGACATGAAAATTATGCAGAGGTGATATTGAAAATATAAGAAAAAAATGAGATCATCAGAGAAGAGGTGGAGAACACAAAAGAACACCTATTTTTAAGAGGATGGGGGAAGAGGATTCAGGAAAGAACTCTAAGAATTCATCTGATTTAAAAATTAAAAAGTGTTTTCTTAACTCTTTATTCTCTACTTGAAGACTATTATATAATTTTATAATTGCTTCCTTAAAAAAAAAAAAAAAAAGAATTGATCTGAGATGTAAGAGAATCAGGAGAGAGAGCATGGTATCATGGAAAAGAAAAGAAGAGAAATTTCTCAAAGGAGAAGTTGGTCAGCATGTAGAACTACCAGAGAGAAATCTAATAAGGTAAGTACTCAGAAACATTCACTGTGTCAATAAGATTCAGTAAGGTAGTAAGGGCAGAAGCCTGATTACAGTGGATTAATAAATCAGGTGGGAGGGAGACAATAAACATGGTGACACTTTCAAGGTATTCACTGAGAAGTAAAGAAGAGGTGCAATATTCAGGATTAACAGGAAAGGGAGAGATTCTTTCTTAGGTGGGTGTTCAGTTTTCAGCACTGTAAATTAGCCAGCTCAAAGATTTCTTTTCTTTCTTAAACTAGTTCAGTTGACTAATTTTTGTTGAGGAGTTAGTTCTTCAGCCAGCTAATAGGAGATGCAGCTGCTTTAAGGAAATGCCATCCTTTTATTTATCTCACCACTTCCTCTTACAAAAGGAAAGACTTGGGTTACAACATGGGTTGTGTTCTACTCTAACCACCAGAATTCAAGTAAGGGCTGGGGGTTGTCCAGAGCCTGGAAACAGGAGGAAAAAGTGATTAAAATAAACACAAAGCTTGTTTACATATTCACAGGAAACTTCCCACGACCTATTAAAATGGAAACAAAGAGATCAAATTCAAGAAAAGGATGCAAATGCTGAATTTCTCTTAGTCCATGGAGGCCAATGTTCTTTACAGTAAAAAGCCCCGCAAAAGACTATTAGCCAAATGCACTACTGTTTTCTCTGGCTGCCAGCTTTTCAGCATCCGGTCACATTGTTGCACTGATTTTCCCCCTTATTACAGGCAGGCGGGAGCTTGAAATTCCCTGCTGAAGCAGAGGGCATCCGTGCAGATGCATATCGTAGGCAATTGCAGTGTGACTCACACAGTGAGCCTGGGAATCTTGGGAGTTGAACTGAGGACAAAATGGGAGGGATTTCCCTTCCCAGGGCTGGTCTCCGGGTCTCTTTACACACCCTGTTCTTCACGGAAGCTTGCTGCTTGGCTGCGGAGTGCCTCCTGGAGAAAGATTATGAGGCTTATAGGGAAAGTTAGTGCTTGCTGCTTTTTTTCTGTCTTAACCAACTCCCTTGACTTTGTGCTTTACTGTGCTCTTACTGTTGTTTTTTTTCTGAAGTTCCCCAACTTTATATATGAGTTTATGAGAAATTTTATAGCTAAGATTGGTGATGATGATATTACTACTTAGAAATTGTAGAGCAATTATTATCAGGGATTTCAAAGAACTATGTAAGTCTTAATCTCTGGAACATTTGTTAGGAGATATAAGGAGATATAATTAGGATTAAGACTGATATCCAATTTCAGGAAGAGCTGGGAGGCAGCTTTCTCCCCTCCTTCCCTCCTTTCTCCTTCCTCTCCTTTCTCCCTTTCTGCCCTTCCTTTCTTTTCCATTCTTCCTGTTCTTAACACTACCATGTTTGCCCTGATAGCCTGCTTTTCATACAGAGCTATCATGAGATGGAAAAACACATAGGAAACTATTTTAAATTTCATAAAGCCCTATGATATTGTTTTGTGATTATGATGATCACTCCTGTGCTATTTTTGGAATGAAGATCAAAGATGATATCACTCATAGAAATAGCAATTAACACATGAGTACTTCTTTCTTTTACCTTGCACATGAAACTGAAGGAGCAGTAGTGGCCTTGTCATATATATATTTTTTTAACTGATTGTTGATAACAGTAGTCAGACTTTTGTCTCAGTTCTGCCTGTATCTGGCCTTGTGTGCCTGTGTGTATATATATATATCTATCCATATCTATATCTATATTTATATTTATATCTATTATAGACTTTTAGGGTTATTAATCATAAATTACATTGGATTCCTCAAACTGCCACAAATATTTATAGAGTGACTGTGACCTTCCTTCTTGGTCTTATCTTCTTCCCCTAACAATTCTCAGTGTACTTACAAAAAGATCAGCTCCTGTCCTATTACTGACACAATGAATGGGCTGGTCTATTTCTCTCAAGTCCAGAACTATGAAGTTTCCCTCACTTTCTGAGATCATAGTAGCTACATTTCTTCTATTTCTGAGTGTTCAATGAGGAAGGCATTAGTGCTTTAGTATATGATACAATACACTTTCAGGATATTAGGTACCATCAGATATTAGATACATAACTGATCTAGTTAATACCCAATAGGGCTTCTGGAAGTTGCTGGAATTACTCGTATGGATATCTGGGCCTTCCATGGTAGCTCACGTCTCAGGACCGTGTGGAAGGTTGGCCCACCCTTGTCAGGTGAACACTGACTGTCGGCCTGTTGTTCTTCGTTCAAGGTCTACCCTGAGCTGAGATGTTTGCATCTTGCTTCCAGGACATTAGTGAGTTGGCTAAACCTTTAAATGTGAAGGAAAAATAAAATGAAACAGAACCTTCTTCTGATGAGGCCTCTTTGACTCCTCTAGGTAGTTCTGTCTTCCCTAGGTTGACAGGGTGGGATTTTCCTTTCTCCAGATCTCCTTTTATTCTCTCCCACCCCGCAAGAGCATAATAACACACCAAAAGCATCATATTCTAGGCTCAACCTTAGATGAAGAGTCTGCAGGATGTACAGTCTTCTTTGGGGACCAAGCACTGCAAGAACGTGTTGGCTCTCCAATGGGACAATGCCTATAGACTGAAATGGAGAAGAAGGTCTGCATGATCTCTAGGGCTTTGCAGATTTGTGATTGTCTAATAGCAAGATTACTCCTCCCAACTATACCTTTCCACTGCATGACAAACTACCTGCAGGTACTGCTAGATGTCACAGGTGTAATAAAGAAGTTAATTTGTTAGTCGTGGATGTCACTTTGGATAGCTCCCTAGCACATGTGCTTCTGGCTCTGCGATCTCACTGGCTACTGAATTTTCTCAGTGGAACGTGTTTTCTTTGGGACGGAAATTTAAAAACCTCTTTGGGACAGAAGAGTTGCTTCTTGTTTGATGATAGAGAGGAAAAGAGAAAAGAGTCTCTCCCTCTCCCCGCAACTGGAGCAAGACCATGACACTTCCCATGGGACTCTATCACCCCCATTCCCCTACAAATCAGCTCAAAGTTTTATTGTTAATCACTTTATGCTCAGTACTGCAGACAAGTCTTTCCTTACTTTTTGCAATTTCATATTTTTCCTTCCCTTTTCTCTACTCAAGCATAGGTTTCCTACTGATGAAAGGATACTGTTTAATACATTAGGAGACCAATAGTGAGTATTCTGTCTTGTAAAAGTCTGGCTTAAGACCAGTGATGTGCTGGAGAGGGAGGAGATCAAGGTGGCAGAGTAAGGGGACATGGAGTTCACCTCCCCCCACGAACACACCAAAAATGCATCTACATGTGGAACAATTCTCAGAGAAAACTAACTGGAAATGGAGAGAAGGACTCCTTTACAACCAAGGCTTATGTGAAAGATATACACATAATCAGGTAGGATGGGAAGAAAGGTATCAGGTTGGGACCTGTACCCCTGAGAGGGACAGAGAGGAAAGGGGAGATTGCATGGGTGGACACTTGCCCTGGGGAGTGAGTGGATCAAGTCACAAACTGGGGGTCCCAGTCTTGGGGCCCTATGGGTAGGAGACAAGCCCCCTTGGCTGCTTGGAGGACTTCTGAGACAGATATAAAGGCTGGAGAAGCCTAGACCCACACTTATGAGGAGTGCACGAGTGCTGACGTGACCCCAGGCAGGGTGGAGAGAGGTCTGCCCTAGCTGCTGCCACCTTGCTGCACTCCCCAGTTAGAGCTGAGTGAACACCCTGGCACTGCTCACTCCACACCACAGCTTGGCACTGGATCTAGGGCATCCAGGACCTGGAAGAAGACCTGACCTAGGAATGCAGAGGCAACCCAAGGCCCTGGGGTGTAGCTCAGGTGGAGTGGCGGTGGCTGATGTCGGTGCTTACTCAAGTGGCACCCCAGAAGCAGCCCAGAGTTCTGATGGCAGTGCAGCTTCCAGAATTCCCATGACAGCCTCACTGTGTGCCGTAGCCCAAGCTGAGCAACCACTCAGGCCCTGCTCACTCCACAAGACAGCCTAGCACTAGATCTGGGGTGGCCACGACAGGGGAAAGATGCAACCATGGGCTGTATCTGAGCACAGCCACGGATGCCTACACAGGCAGAGCATCCGACCTCTGTAAGCACATGAACCCCACTTGCTTCAGCACTCTCCCTCCTCTGGGACAAATGTCCCAGCGTAGGGAGAAGAAGAAACACACACTTAAAGGGAATAGAGCCACCCTGAGCCCAACCCTTAGTGCTTCTGATCCAGCAACTTGGGAGCAGACTCTGCTCTGACAGGGTGGTGATGACCACTGAGCAGAGGAAGTCTCACCTCACACCCTGTGCAAGCTCTAGCTCCTCAATCACCAGCCATACCCCCTACCAAGGTGACAGCTGACAGCACACCCTGAGGAAAGATGTGACTGGCAACCTCATCAAATCCAGCTTTCCCACCAAAGGCATTGGGCATATGCAGCTTGCATAAGGATGCTCCCACATAAGAACATCTCTTTAAGACCACAATAGGAAATTGTTTCACCTAAATTCATAGAGACAGAGAAAGTTAAGTAAAATGAAAAAGCAGAGGAAATACTTTCCACTGAAAGAGCAAGAGAAGAGAAAGTTCTTGAAAAAAACAAATAATGAAACAGAAATAAACAATTTACCAAGGAATTCAAGACATTGGCAATAGAAATGTTACCTGAATTAGGGAAGAGAATTGATCTCAACACAGATCATTTTAACAAGGAACTAGAAAATATAAAGAAGACCAAATCAAAAAATATAATTCAATATCTGAGATAAAAAATATGCTAGAAGCAATGAATAGCAAAATAAATGATACAGAAAAACACATAAGTGATCTGGAAGATAGAATAATGGAAATCACCCAATCAGAACAACAGACAGAAAGACAAATTAAAAAAACAAACAAAAACAAAAGTGAGTGTAACATATGAGATCTCTGGGATAACATCAAAAATGCTAACATTCACATTACAGGGGTCCTAGAAAGAGAAGAGTATCAAAAACGTATTTGAAGAAATTATGGCTGAAAATGTCCCAAATCTAAAGAAGGAAACAGATATCCAGGTACAAGAAACACAGAGGGTCCCAAACAAGTTGAACCAAAACAGACCCACACCAAGACATATTATAATTCAAATGACAAAATTTCGAGATAAAGAGAGAATTCTAAAGGCAGCAAGAGAAAAACAAAGATACAAGGGAATTCCCATAAGGCTATCAGCTGAATTCTCTGCAGAAATTTTGCAGGCCAGAAGGGAGTGGCATGATATATTCAAAGTGCTGAAAGGTAAAAACCTGTAACCTAGGATGCTCTACCCAGCAAGACTATCATTTAGAATAGAAGAAGAGATATAGAACTTCTCAGACAAGCAAAAAATGAAAGAATTCAGCAATAATAAACCTACCCCAAAAGAAATGTTGAAGGGTCGTCTCCACATGGAAAACAAGTAAGAATCTATAGAAAAGAATCTATAGAATGCCGATAAGAGAGGTAAATGTAGAGTAAGGACTGGTGGTCACTCAAATAAGCCAGCACAAAGATTAAAAGACAAAAACATTTTAAAGCAATTATAACTACAATAAACAGTAAAGGGAGAAGACTGAAGATGCAAAATATGACAGCAAAAACACAAAATGTGGTAGAGGGAAGTAAAAAAAGTAGATCTTTTAGAATGTATTTGAACTTAAATGACTATTAGTTTAAATCAAGTAGACATAATTATGGGTTGACATGTATGAACCCAATGGCAGCCACAAATCAAAACCTACAATATGTATGCAAAAACCAAAAAGAAAGGAACCCAAGAATACTACTAAAGAAAATCCTCAAACCGCAATGGGAGAAACAAAAAGGAAAAGAATTGAACAGTGAAGAACTACAAAAACAATCGGAAAACCAGTAATAAAATGGCAATAAGTACATACCTATTAATAATTACTTTAAATGTGAATGGACTAAGTGCTCTGATCAAAAAGCATTATCTGATTGGATAAAAAACCAGACCCTTCAAAATGCTGCCTACAAGAAACTCACTTCAGGGCTAAAGACACAAACAGGTTGAAAGTGAGGGAGTGGAAAAAGATATTCCCAACAGAAATTACAAGAAAGTGGGGTTAGCAATACTCACATCAACAAAATATATTTTAAAACAAAAGCTATAACAAAAGACAAAGAAGGGCATAATATAATGATAAAGTGATTCATGCAAGAAGAGGATATTACACTCGTTAACATATGCACACCCAATATAGGAGCACCTAAATATATAAGGCAAATACCAACAGACATAAAGAGAGAAACTGACAATAATACAATTATAGTAGGGAACTTTAACACCACGCTGACATCAATGGACAGATCATCCAGACAGAAAATCAATAAGGCAACAGTGGTCAGACACTATGAACAGACTGATCACTAGAAGTGAAGTTGAATTTGTAATAAAAAAACTCCTGCAAACAAAAATCCAAGACCAGATGGCTTTACATGAGAATTCTACCAAACATATAAAAAAGAACTTATACTTATTCTCCTCAAATTATTCCAGAAAATTGAAGAGGAGGGAATGCTCCCAAATTCATTCTACAAGGCCACCATTACCCTGATACCAAAACCAGACAAAGACACCACACACACACAAAAATTACAGCCAACATCTTTAATGAATATAGATGTAAAAATTCTCAAAAAAAATTAGCAAACCGAATCCAACAGTATATAAAAGGATCATACACCATGAACATTTTGGATTTATTCCAGGGTCACAAGAATGGTTTAATAGTCGCAAATCAATCCATGTAATAAACCACATTAACAAAAGAAAGGATAAAAATCACATGATCATCTCAATAGACTCAGAAAAAGCATCTGACAAAATTCAACCCACACTCATGATAAATACTCTAATCTAAGTGGGTATAGAGAGAACACATCTCAACATAATAAAGGCCATTTACGGCAAACTCACAGTCAACATAATACTCAACCATGAAAAGCTGAAAGTCTTCCTGCTAAATTCAGGAATAAGACAAGGATGCCCACTCTAACCACTTCTATTTAAGATAGTATTGGATGTCCCAGCCACAGTAATCATACAAGAAAAAGAAATAAAATGTATCCAAATTGGAAGGGAAGAGGTAAAATTGTCACTATTTGCAGATGACATGATACTTTATACAGAGTACCCTAAAGTCTCCACCCAAAAACTATTAGAACTAATAAATGAATTCAACAAGGTTTCAGGATACAACATTAAGTTACAGAAAGCTTTTGCATTTCTATACATTAAGAGAAAGTAAAAAAACATCCTGTTTAAAATCACATGAAAAAAGGATACAAAAGACCCCGAATAGCCAAAGCAGTCTTGAGGCAAAAAAATGGAGCTGGAGGAATCAGACTCCCTGACTTCAGACTATACTACAAAGCTACAGTAATCAAGACAATATGGTACTGGCACAAAAACAGAAACATAGATCAATGGAACAAGATAGAAAGCCCAGAGATTAACCCACGCACCTATGGTCAACTAATCTATGACAAAGGAGGCAAAGATATACAATGGAGAAAAGACAGTCTCTTCAATAAGTGGTGCTGGGAAAACTGGACAGCTACATGTTAAAGAATGAAACTAGAATACTCCCTAACACCATACACAAAAATAAACTCAAAATGGATTAGAGACCTAAATATAAGACTGGACACTATAAAACTCTTAGAGGAAAACATAGGAAGAACACTTTTTGACATAAATCACAGCAAGATCTTTTTTGATCCACCTCCTACAGTAATGGAAATAAAAACAAAAATAAACAAATGAGACCTAATGAAACTGCAAAGCTTTTGCACAGCAAAGGAAACCATAAACAAGACGAAAAGACAACCCTCAGAATGGGAGAAAATATTTGCAAACAAATCAACGGACAAAGGATTAATCTCCAAAATATATAAACAGCTCATTCAGCTCAATATTAAAGAAACAAACACCCCAATCCAAAAATGGGCAGAAGACCTAAATAGACATTTCTCCAAAGAAGACATACAGACGGCCACGAAGCACATGAAAAGATGCTCAGCATCACTAATTATTAGAGAAATGCAAATCAAAACTACAATGAGGTATCACCTCACTCCTGTTAGAATGGGCATCATCAGAAAATCTACAATCAACAAATGCTGGAGAGGGTGTGGAGAAAAGGGAACCCTCTTGCACTGTTGGTGGGAATGTAAATTGATACAGCCACTATGGAGAACAATATGGAGGTTTCTTAAAAAACTAAAAATAGAATTACCATATGACCCAGCAATCCCACTACTGGGCATATACCCAGAGAAAACCGTAATTCAAAAAGACACATGCACCCGAATGTTCATTGCAGCACTATTTACAATAGCCAGGTCATGGAAGCAACCTAAATGCCCATCAACAGACGAATGGATAAAGAAGATATGGTACATATATACAATGGAATATTACTCAGCCATAAAAAGGAACGAAATTGAGTCATTTGTTGAGAAGTGGATGGATCTAGAGACTGTCATACAGAGTGAAGTAAGTCAGAAAGAGAAAAACAAATATCGTATATTAATGCATGTATGTGGAACCTAGAAAAATGGTACAGATGAGCCGGTTTGCAGGGCAGAAGTTGAGACACAGATGTAGAGAATGGACATATGGACACCAAGGGGGGAAAACTGCGGTGGTGTGGGGATGGTGGTGTGCTGAATTGGGCGATTGGGATTGACATGTATACACTGATGTGTATAAAATTGATGCCTAATAAGAACCTGCAGTATAAAAAAACAAACAAACAAAACAACTAATACTAAACTTTCATTGGGTTATTTGTATGGAAATATGTTAATATAAATGTTTCAGACATTACATGAAATTTCTAAAAATCTTATATTTGTATTTGTGTGGAAATATGTATGGAAATATTGTTAATATAAATGTTTCAGACATTATATGAAATTTCTAAAAATCTTATATTTGTATTTGTATGGAAATATGTATGGAAATATGTTAATATAAATGTTTCAGACATTACATGAAATTTCTAAAAATCTTATATGTTCTGGTATAATGTTATAAGTCATAATCCTAGTTATTACTTTAAAATGTATATCTCAGAAATAACTAATTTTCTTGTCAACTGCATTATTATGAACTTTCATCAAATCTTTAACAGTGGTCATTTTTAAGTCTTTTGTCATTTACAGACAGCTCTGGGTGTACCCTGATGCTTTTGCAAATATGTTCCTATAAAAGGCTTTCATCTTCAGGAAATTCATGGCAAAGACTCTGACAAGTACAGGTTTCTGGTAACTGACTGTACTGCTGAACTGAATGAATAAGCATTTTCAGAACTCTAATGAAAAACTGATGAACTCATAAAAGTGCTAACAAAAGATCAAGATGAAAAAAAAAATCAATTACATGGGACTGAGTGAACTGATGAGGATGAGTATAATTTTTGTGACTTTCTGTCTGAGTTAAAAAAAAAAAAATCCCACAAGGACTCGGAGGCAAAGAATATACAAATCAATTTTCACTGCAAAGTAAAGGAGCTGTTACAGTGGAGGATTGCTGGACTGAATGTCAATATTATGACATAGTATGAGTGTGTTTCATGTTTGGTAATTGCAATCATTGTTGCTTTTGTTGTGGTCATCCATGTACAATGCTTGGTGTCAGTCTATTTATCTCTTGTAAAAATAAAATACAGTGTGTGTGTGTGGAAAAAAAAAAAAAAAACACTGAGCAGAAAAAAAAAAAAAAAAAAAAAGAAAAAAAGAAAAAAAAAGGATAAAATACCTAGAAATAAACTTAACCAAGGAGGTGAAGTACCTATACTCTGAAAATTATAAAACACTGATGAAGGAAATTGAGGATGATGCAATGGAAATAAATCCCATGCTCTTGGATTGGAAAAATTAGTATTATTAAAATAACCATACTACCCAAAGCAATCTACAGATTTAATGCAGTCCCTATCAAAATACCCCATGATAATTTTTTTGTTCTTTTTTTTTTTAACTTATTTATTTTTTGGGTGCATTGGGTCTTTGTTGCTGTGCGCGGGCTTTCTCTAGTTGTGGTGAGTGGAGGCTAATCTTCATTGTGATGTGTGGGCTTATTGCAGTGGCTTCTCTTGTGGAGCACGGGCTCTAGGGCACCCGGGCTTCAGTAGTTGTGGCTCATGAGCTCTAGAGCGCAGGCTCAGTAGTTGTGGTGCACGGCTTAGTTGCTCCATGGCATGTGGGATCTTCCTGGACCAGGGCTCGAACCCGTGTCCCCTGAATTGGCAGGTGGATTCTTAACCACTGCACCACCTGGGAAGACCCCTCATGACATTTTTCACAGAACTAGAACAAATAAACCTAAAATTGATATGGAACCACAGAAGACCCAGAATTACCAAAGCAATCTTGAGAAAATAGAACAAAGCTGGATGTATCACTCTCCCAGATTTCAGACTATACTACAAAGCTACAGTAATCACAACAGCATGGTATTGGCACAAAAACAGACATATGGATCAATGGAACAGAATAGAGAACCCAGAAATAAACCCACACACCTATGGTCAGTTAATCTACAACAAAGAAGTGAGAATATGCAATGGAAAAAAGACAGTCTCTTCAACAGGTGGTGGTGGGAAAACTGGACAGCCATATGTAAAGCAATGAGATTAGAACATTCCCTCACAGCATATACAAAAATAAGCTCAAAATGGTTTAAAGAACTAAATGTAGGAATGGAAGCCACAAAACTCCTAGAACACTCTTTGACATAAACCATAGCAATATTTTTTCGGATCTGTCTTCTAATGCAAAAGAAATAAAAGTAAAAATAAACAAATGGAACCTAATTAAACTTAAAAGCTTTTGCCCAGCAAAGGAAACCATCAACAAAATGAAAAGACAACCTATGGAATGGGAGAAAATTTTTGCAAATGACGTGGCCAACAAGGGGTTAATATTCAAAATATACAAACAGTTCATACAACTCAGTATCAAAAACAGGAACAACCCAATCAAAACATGAGCAGAAGAGCTGAATAAATATTTTTTTCCAAAGAAGTGGTACAGATGGCTAACAGGAACATGAAAAGATGCTTAACATGGATAATTACTAGGGAAATGCAAATCAAAACAACAATGAGATATCACCTCACACCGGTCAGAAAGACTGTTATCAAAAGTCTACAAATAACAAATATTGGAGAGGATATGGAGAAAAGGGGACCCTTGTATATCATTGGTGGGAATGTAAATTGGTACAGCCACTATAGACACTATGGAGTTTCCTCAAAAACCTAAAAATAGAACTACCATATGATCCAGCAATTCCACTCCTGGGTATATATCTGGAAAAAACAAAAACACTAATTCAAAAAGATACACATACCCCAATGTTCATAGCAGCACTATTTACAATAACCAAGACAAGGTAGCAACCCAGTGCCCATCAACAAATGATTGGATTAAGAAGAAATGGTATATATTGATATATATATATATATATATATATATATATATATACACACATATATATACCATTGTATAAATTATATATACATATGTACAATGGAATATAAAAAAGAATGAAATTCTGCATTTGCAGCAATGTGGACGGACCTAGAGAATATTATGCTTAGTGAAATAAGGCAGACAAAGAAATACATATTATATGATATCACTTATATGTGGAATCTAAAAAATAATACAAATAAATGTATATGCAAAACAGAAACAGAGTCACAGATATAGAAAACAAACTTGCAGTCACCAAGGGGGAGAGGGAGAAGGGGAGGGACAAATTAGGGATACAGGGTTAACAGATAAAAAGTACTACATATAAAATAGAAAAGCAACGGGGATATACTGTATAGCACAGGGAATTATAGCCATTACCTTGTAATAACCTATGATGGAATATAATCTGCAAAAAAACTGAATCATTATGCTGTACACTCAAAACTAATATAATATTGTATATCAACTATTCTTCAGTTAAGAAAAAAGGGACCAGTGATGTGTTGGTAAATATTTAAAGACTGCCTCTCTGGGTAAAAAGTCTTGATTGATAGTATTGGTTTATTTCCATGGTGTAAATACTCCCACCATGTTGGATTTTCCAACGTGATGTCACTGAATACAGAGCTGGGAAGAAATACCGATAATCAGATTCTGCAAGCTGGTACCAGGCAGCTCCAGCATACCACTGAATATACGTGAAGTGCTTAGGACATGGTTTGGAACATAGTAAATTCTAAGCTAATGTGTCTTTTTATCAATTATTATTAATTACTATTGTTATTATTATTGTCCTCTCGCTTCCTCTTTTATGAATGTATGTATGCATCCAGTGATGTGCTGGGAAACTCTTTAAAAAAGACTTGATTTGCATCATTTGCCAATTTCTGTGTAAGCACGTACACAGTGGGTGATTTTACACTATCAAGGAGTTAACACTTAGGTTGTGAAATTCCTGACTATTTAACAATCTGCCCTTTCAAACTGATAGGAAATTGCTCCAGCACTCAAATGATTTAAGAGATTATTTCCAGGGATGTCTGTATTGACCTCAGGATTTTGTTCACAAACACTGAAAGGAGAAGTTGTAAATTTTAGATTCTGTGTAAGTGAACTTTTTCTCTTTTGAATAAAAACCTATGAGTAAGTGTTTTCTATTTCTTTTTCCCAACTCTTCCATTTGAATAATTTTACCTCTCAGTTTACAAAAAAAATTAGAACAAAATTTATATTTTTAGTGCCATAGAATTTGAATGAAGGAAGAGATCATTAAGGTCAGGACAGTTTGGAGAGAAGCTGAGGCTAGAAAAAATAGTTTGGATAGATAGAAAAGGATGGAGAGGGCATCCTAGGTAGAAGAAGTGTATAATTAAAGTAACAGAAGGAGAAATAAAATCAGTGGTATTGGGCTTCCCTGGTGGCGCGGTGGTTGAGAGTCCGCCTGCCAATGCAGGGCACACGGGTTCGAGCCCTGGTCTGGGAGGATCCCACATGCCGCGGAGCAACTGGGCCCATGAGCCACAACTACTGAGCCTGCGCATCTGGAGCCTGTGCTCCGCAACGGGAGAGGCCGCGACAGTGAGAGGCCCGTGCACCGCGATGAAGAGTGGGCCCTGCTCGCCACAACTGGAGAAAGCCCTCGCACAGAAACGAAGACCCAACACAACCAAAAATAAATAAATTAAAAAAAAAAATATTCTATGAGAACAAGGTCTAAAAAAAAAAAAAATCAGTGGTATTCATGGGGAACATTCACTCAATACACACTCCCTGGTCGCCATATGCCTGACACAGTGCTTGGTGCTAGAGCTATAAGGAAATGAAACAAAATTCCTATATTCATAGGCTCTGAAATGAAGTAAGAGAAGAAACACTAGATTGGAAAAGATGGTTTGGGAAAAGTGCAAATTAAATTTTGTTGGGTAAATTGAGGTAATTTTGTGGAAGAATGTGAGTTTGTAATCATCAGATACATAAAAGAAGTCACTGTAGAATTGTGAATGACAATTAAAATGGTATTTTGCAACAATCAATTTAGTTGAGATATGTAGAACAGATTAGGAGGTTGGAGACAGGGAGAGATAAAAGAATATTGAAATAACTTAGAAATAAAGAGAGTCTGAATCGAGATTGATAACACTTGTTCCCTGACTGTACGTGAAAAAGAAAAAGAGAGATTTAGAAAAGGAGTTGGCAAATTTTCCCATAAAAAGCCAGATAGTAAATAATTTAAACTTTGCAGGTCACATGGTCTCTGTTGCAGCTACTCAGTTCTGTCCTTGTACTGTGAAAGCAGCCACAGATGGTACAAAAATAAACAAGCATGAATGTGTTCCAATATAACCAGCAGTGGTGGATTGGTCCACTGGCTGTAGTTATTCGACCCCGCTTCAGAGGATAGAGAAAATGACAATGGTCATTGTCTAGGAGAGAGGATTATAACTTAAATTTTGGATATGCCAGATTTAGGTGATGAAGAGGAAATCTAGGTGGAAATATGGAAGTTTAGGATTGGATTTTGGGTGAGAGATCATGCTTGGATTCAGATTTGAGTTATTCACTGTTAAAGTAAGAAAGGTGATGCACATTTAGGATCAAACCAGGAACACAGAAACCAGAAGCAATCTGATACAATTGATTAAACAGGTGATGAAGGAGCTAAGGAGACAAATAAGGGACAACCCAGAGATTGGGAATAGCATGTGGCTAGGATCCTAAGCTGTGGCTAGGATAGGGGTGGTGTTTCTGGAGGGTAGGGTGAAGTATATCATTACAATAATGGCCCCTAGGGAATGACATTCCCTTGTGTCCAGGCCCTTTACAATATATTATTGCTGCTCTTCTCATCAAGAAGTAAAGTTTATTTAAATCAAAAAGTAAAGTTTATTTACATCAAGAAGTAAAATCTATCCCTTTGAATAAGGTCTAGCCTTGTCACTCGCTTTGACCAATAGAACGTGGTGGATGTGACATTGTGTGAATTCTGGAACTCATAGGCCTTAAGACGTCTTGCAGTTCCCGTCTTGCCTTCTCGAAAACTTCAGATTGCCACGCTGTGAAAAAGCCCAGTCTTGCCTGCTGAGAGATGAGCCATCGCATGGAGGAGAACCTAGCTAGCAGCCAAAATAAATTGCCAGGCATGTGAGTGATGCCATCTTGTACCATCCAGCTCCAGTGAAGACATCAGAGATGGCATCCAAGGCGGAAAGAGAGAGGGAGAGAAACATCCTGGCTTCTCCCATCCTTTACCCTCCTGTCTTCCTCTGTGCCTCTGCCGGGACCTCCTTTCGCCCTCCAGTGCCCCCATTTGGTCTAACCAAATGAAGCCGGCTGATGAGGGACCCCTGGGAAACACGGTCTGCAAAATGAAGTAGAACTGGGGAAACAAGCCCAAGGTCAGCACAGCAGATGAAGCAAAGGAAAGCAAGCATGAAGTGGGGGAGAAAAACAGAGGGTTTAGCCCTGTTTCGGCCAAGAGAAGGAAGAGGAACTGGTAAAGAAGCTGAGATAGACCAACCAGGTAGGTTGGAGAAACATAATACAATGTTGGCCTTAATTAAAAAGTGAGAGGATTATAAGGCAGAAGGAGAGGTCTGATAAATGGTGTATAATAATGCAGAGACTTCAAAGAGTGTGACTGGCTAAAGAGACAATTTTACTTGGTGACATGCAGTAATTAGTGACCCACAAGTGGCCTGTAACCGTTGATTAGTTTTTACTTCCCAAACGGTGGTTTGAAAATCCTCAAAGATTTGTAAAAGTGTCACAGGGGACTCATCATTAGAAATGGTAATGACATCTATTTTGGCTTCTAGTATGTACAAAAAAATTCGTTATTTATTTGGTAAGTTTATAAGATTCTTGAATGTAATAAATCTCCCTTAAAAAATCCATACAGGGATACATAAAAAATTAAGTTAATGACCTCTAATTTCTTTTTCAAAGTACCTAAATGATGATGTGATTATTTTTTTCTTTCAAAACTGAACACTTTGAGAGTCTGGTAGAGTGTATTGAGTGGCCAGGCACAGCAGTCATTGGATATAAGATAATTATACTTGTGATTTTGTCACCCAGTTGAATGCTTCTAGCCATTATGCTGATTTTGATTACTGTAGAGCTAAAACTTTTATTTTATTCTTAAGTACATTTTAAATTTAATTTATACCCATGATGGGACTTTTGATAAAGATAAAAAACCAAAATGAATACTCAAGTTAAATACAAGTTAATTAAGAGTATAAAAATGATAATAATTCTCTAATTTGCTTCAAGACATTCCTGTACAGAATTCTGGTTTCATTAATTTCATCACATTTTTTTAATATAGCACACCAAAATCTCTCTAGTACTTCTGAAACCAGTGTAAAAAGAAAAAAGCAGAGTGACAAATATATCTAATTTAACTTTTTTACTTATTACAATAAAGATAACCCATATCTATAATGTGACATTTTGAAATAAGTGCTGCTCTAGATAATTTTTGTCTTGTTATTTAAAAACAAGTGTAAAAACTGTATGATACCATTATATACAATTGTAAAAAGTCAAATCTAAACTGTAATGACAGAAAGCACATCAGTGGTTTCCTAGGGCCAGAGGTGGGGACAGATAACAGCAAAGGAGCATGAGAGAATTTTTTGGGATGATGGAAATATCTGTATCTCGATTGTGGAGGTAGTTACATTGTTAAATTCAACAAACTATACATTTACAAAGGGTGCACTATATTGAATATAAATTAGATCACCACATAGTAAATTTGAAAAACATATATAAACTTCATAAAAATAACTCAGTTCACTTTTTTAAATGTTCAATTAGAGAATTCCAAATATTAGATCACAAAAGCGGATTTTTATCTATGAGGGCCAGGACAGGGGTAAGGCAAATGAGACACCCAGGGCACAAAGTTGAAGGAGGATCTAACCGCCAGAGTTTTGAAAGGGCCAGCCCTGCCCTTGTATGTCTCTAAATTATTCCTCCTTAAATTTTGTGCCCTGAGTGCCTCACTTGCCTTGCCCTTTTTGACGACTTAATAGAAGTTAAAATTTTATTCCATCTTTTAATATTTTGGTACCTAAATCTAATGTTATAAAATATGTTGCCATTAAATTTTATTTGCTGCCAAATTAAAAAAAAAAAATACCGGTGTGACTTGTTGAGTTTGAGTGTAAGGATTGCTGCCTTTCACTTCTAGAAAACTCTCAACCATTATCTCTTGGAATATTGCCCCTTTCTCTCTCGTTTTCTCCTTCCGAAACACTGAATGGATATGTGTTATAGCCTGATCTGTTCCTTATGTCCTGTTGTCTCTTGTTCATATTCTCCATCCCTTTGTCTCTTTGTCCTACATTCTGGATAAAAGCTTGAGTTCTCTCTTTGGTTGCTTTTAACCTGTGTCTTATCCTGTCCATTGAGCTTCTAAATTCCAAGATCATTATTTTTCTTTCTTCAAGATCTATTTATTTATCAAATCTGCCTGTAATTTTGACACCCTCTAGTATTCCTTTAAAAAGTTTAAAGAGACATTCCTTACATTTTAAACATTGATAATAAATATCAATTGGCAAGAAATATCAAATATCAAAATGCCAGGAATTCAATTTGGCTCATTGATATGCCTGATCCCAGGCACCAAGGACAGTCCGGCACAAAGTATGAGACTGATAAATATGTGTTTATAAATTCATTATTTACAATCTTTGCAGCTCAGATTCTGTTTTTTGTTGTTTCTGCTGATTCTTGCGAATGACAACTTGTTTCCTTGGGTGTTTGCAATTTTTTTTTCCCCTTATTGTGAGCTCATGTTTCTTGGAACTTTATTTGGGAAAACTTTGTGCCCTGGGTCTAAGGTGCTTTCCTTTGGAAAGTTTCTATATTTGCTCTTCCCAGATGTATCCGAGGCACTAACAACCAAGGGCCACTTTAAAGTCTTAGCTTAGGATTTTTATGGCTTATATAGGTAGAGTGCATGAGTTCCCAGTCTACCTGAAGACTAGCTTATGATTAAGAATTCTCATGGGAAAATTTTTGCTTTCTTCACACAAGACCAAGGCAAGATTTCTTACTATTTCACCTGAAGGTAGAAATGGAGGCTTAAGAAAATTAAGGTAATATAGCTGAAAAAGGAAAGAGTTAAGATGAGTACGTAGATTTGAAGGACTTGGAAGCTCATGCTTTTTTCTAATACCAAACGTCTTTAGATGACTTGAATTGTGTTGATATATGAACCTGACTTAACCCAGCTCTCAAGTGGGTAAACGAGTTAGAGCTTGCAGGAAGCAAGTCATGTCCAGCTACTAGAGTGGAGTCAGAAACAGCACTGAGATAGAAGTCTGCAGAAGGTTTCTGGTTCTTCGTGGCTAACGCCTCTGTGAATTCACCACAGAGGGTCTGCTGGTAGCCTGGGGCTGCTATTGGTCAGCAGAGCAGGCAGTCAGGTAGGAAGCTGGACATAGAACAGGGAGAGCCGTACAACCTGAACCTCTTTGTTCTTCTCTGACTTGAGCAACCACCGTCTTCTGAGCATAATGGCTGCTGCTTTACTTGACCTCCCAAATCTCATGCAAACATCTCCATGGGTGGCACTAACCCAGGACTATACAGAGAAGAAGATTCTGGGAAATGTGGTTCCAGCTTATCTAAACAACCACCAAAGGAGGGGAAAAACTTGGCAACCTACATATGCTAATCACATCTTTCGCCATCTCTGAGCAAAGGAACTGTAGTGCTTAGACTCCGCATAAGTGACCAGCGGCTGCCTTACCTTCTCACCACAAAATTTATCACCTCGAGAGTGAGTGTGGGAAGTTGTATACATAGTGCGTGTAGTGTTAAACGTGT
This sequence comes from Balaenoptera physalus, assembly GCF_965194825.1. Taxonomy (NCBI): domain Eukaryota; kingdom Metazoa; phylum Chordata; class Mammalia; order Artiodactyla; family Balaenopteridae; genus Balaenoptera; species Balaenoptera physalus. The sequence continues at coordinate 116,396,545 of NC_138884.1, read as the reverse complement.
ATTTATTTTCCTGGGGTGTTTGTTTCAGAAGCAAAAATACACAGTCGTTGTCGATCTATAATTCCTGCAACTTTTTTAGGATGCTGTTTAAAAATCTTTAGTTCCTGGACTTCTCTGGTGGCCCAGAGGTTAAGAATCCGCCTGCCAATGCAGGCGACACGGGTTTGATCCCTGGTCAGGGAAGATCCCACATGACACGGAGCAACAAAGCCCATGCACCACAACTACTGAGCCTGCGCTCTAGAGCCCACAAGCCACAACTACTGAGCCCGAGTGCTGCAACTACTGAAGCCCACGTGCCTAGAGCCCATGCTCCACAACGAGAAGCCACAAGCAATGAGAACCCAAGCACCTCAAGGAAGAGTAGCCCCCGCTCGCTGCAACTAGAGAAAGCCCGCACGCAAAAACAAAGACCCAACACAGCCAAAAAAAAAAAATCTTTAGTTCCTGTAGCAATGGAAAACTGTGAATTTTGGAGCAGAGATACGGTAATGCATGCTTGCCATTGACTGGCACCTTCACGTAAGGCTACACACAAACACATGGGCAACTGATTTATTGAGAGAGAAATGTGACTTTGACAAGTTAATGTGACTCCCCCATTCAGTGGGTCAAGGTCATTTGAAACCCTGCAAGCTCTCTGAAGAATAGGATTCTCAACCAGCCCACCTTTTGCTTTTGAAAAAGACTCTCAGAAAGATGTGACTTTAATTCATGGTCCGCAGAGTTTCTCTCAAAGAATACATGTTAATGCATCTGGAGTCCACTTCAGTCAGAACAGACTCATATATTATGAGGCTTGTGTGTCTCCTTTCCTCCAGCCCTGAGCATAAGAACGACATAGTCTGAGCTGTACCAGCTACTAATCTTCAGCACTTCTGGGCAAGATTTATTATTTTTAATAATAATAATTGTCCTTATAATATTTAATAATATTATAACTGTTTTTATAATTGTTATTATTGTCATGATTATCATTCCTCTAGCTCCTTTTCTTCCTGATGCTCTTTAAGTGTTTTACCATTTGAAAAGCTCTTCACAAACATTTTCCCATTTCCTATTCACAATTAGAGGAACGTTTGACCATTTCCATGTTATAGACGAAGAAATGGAAGCTCAGATGCATTAAGAGATCTGCCTGGGTCTCACCATCAATGTCAGAGCTGGGCTCAACTCAAGGTATTGTTCTATTCCTTTATATTTTAATCATTTTTTCAATTTTTAATAAGGCTGATTATTCCTATTTCTGGTGTTCTGTCACCTACACAAGGTGAGCTTCTTTCCAGTAGGAATTATGGAAATGCCACCAATTTACTCAACATTACCTGTTTAAACAGTGAACACGTGACAATGACTTCCTGGACAAATTGATGGATTTGTGACATTTGTTCATCCTCTCTTAAAAGTGATGTTTCAGGATCAACCTTCTAGGTAAATTGCATATTCTCAAGAAACTGATTAAATATGGGAACATTTTGACTTCTTAAAATGTCCAGCCTACAGAGATAGGTAGGAGATATTTCCTTTTGCCTACGTGGAAGAGAATAAAATAAATGATTCGTCATGCACTGATAATTGCAGTACAAAAGAAATGTGACTATTTTTAAAGTGCTATTTTCTCTCTTAAGACCCAAAGCTTCCCAACCTCTTAAAAAAAATCCATTCACCTGATATTAAAAGCTCCATTCCCTGCACCAAACCTCAGTCTCTGACCTGAAACATAATGGCAAGTTCCCAGCAAATGATGCAGCTGCTGCCACAGTCAAAGCCTTTGTTGTTTGCACTTATCCTCACACGCAGACATCTCTGAATAGAGAGGCAGGTGCTGTTTGATAAAAAACTGGTCCCCACAGTCAATGTGAACAGCAGTCAGAGCACATTTACATTTTCTTATTTTCCAAAGGAAATGTTAGATGAGTTTGGAATCTTGCAATATCCTTCTGTAGTTTAACGCCCACCTCCCTCCGTCACTGACCAATTTCAGTATTTTAAAACTGTGTTAGTTATAAATGTACACGTATAGTTCAGAGGCAGGCATCCCAGTAGATGACAAAACAATGACAAAGAGAAAAATCATTGTATATTTCAACGAACGCCCTGGATTTAGAATTAAAGACTCTGCTGGCATATTTCCATTTCTTATTATTGAGAAAGGTTCTTTGGAGTTGCTCTTTGCAGACACAGCAAATTCATTGACAGGATTAAAAAAATTTGGAGCTGGATTTTAGATGAAAGTGTCGCTGTCTGCATATCAATGCCAGCTACAAATCAGCACAAACAATTGTTCCGTCATTAGCAAAAGCCTGTGAACAGGAGCAGTCCTAATATTAAGCCTTCTGGCGCTCTCATTGGGTTTGTTTGACTTGATTGCATCCCGTTACATTTACAATCTGTTTTGTGTTATCGGCACATAGACTGACAGACTTTTAAATTCACATTTAGAAAATTTGAGAGCAGTTTTCCAAAAACAAACACTCCCCGAAAGAGTAATATATCAGCAGCCTTGACTTACACTGCCAATAAATAATATTTAGCCACTGGAAACAGATAGTCTGATCCAATTAAAGAGGAGTATTGGAAGATGAGAGACCTAGATTCTGCTAAAGGTTTACTTGATTTTTCTTTGTGCGTGTGATGTTAGTTCTCTGTACTACAGTTCTTTTCAATAACTAGGCCATTGTATGTGCTCTCGCCTTTACTAGTATAAATAAAGTAGACAAGAATTAATATTTTCCAGGGCTTTGGTTCTCTGAGATGAAAGATGTGATAGAAATGCAAAGACCTACTAAAATTGTGAGTTCCAAGTGCTGTTATCATTTGGCTCGGACAGGCGAGTTGCTGGTCACATGCATAGGAAAAATAAGAATGAGTAGCAGTGATTATTTAACGAGTATTTCTCATGTGCTGGCCACATGCTAAATGCTTTACACTTGCTCTTCCTGTTCATTCTCACAGTAACACTATTAGCATCTCTGTTTTATACACAAGGAAACTGTAGTTAGAGAGGTTCAGCAACTGGTCCGGGGTCACACAGCTCAGTGCCACACACAGGATTCAAACTAAGGCTGGTCTGTCTCTAAAGCCTGTGCTCTTCACCATGATGTGAACTCAGAAAGCCACTGCCAAGGCCTATTTTCTAAAATCGCCTTTCATGATCTGTTCCCCAAATCCCATGTGCTCTTTTCTTTCATGCATCCCATTGGTCATCTCTCCACATAGTGGGGAAACTCAGGGGGTGAGTTTCTGGGATGAAGACTCCCTGTTGATTCCCATAACCCACATCTATCTTTTAGCCAAGAAAACACATAGTTAAACAACTTTGGGCTCTCAGCAAATAGAATAGATTTAAGGTTTCTGAGAGGGTCCTTCCATGTTGATGTAGGTCTCATAGAGTAAAGAGGAGAATGTGTTTTCTTCTCTAATATCCTAATTTGTTATATCAAAATAACTGGAGAATTAGCAGAAAAACTAACTGCATTTTTTGAGATTTCCTATTTGGCTCAGCATACATAAATTAAGTATGTAGAATATTTAGGCCTTCTTCTATTTGGTAGGGATGAGATGATTTAGACATGATAACTGTCCTCAGGGAATTTAAATTTAAGTGAGAGAAATAGATCTATGAACAACTAACTGCTTAAAATAGTGTGGTATTAACTGGGGTAGGGACAAAAATCATTACAGATTTTAAAATATAGGGAAAATTCGTTTTTATATTGGAAAGAAAATTATTTAAACTAAAAAAATTTTTATAAATCTTGCATAAGTTCCACTTTACAGATAAAGTTTTAAAAAGATGAAATATACAGGGTTCTGGAGTCAATGATTGATCATTTCTGATAATTAACTGAGTTACTATGGACCAGTGACTTAACCTCTATAAACCTCAATTTTCTTTCTTCCTTTTTTTTTTTAAATTAACTAATTTAATGCGTTGGGTCTTCGTTGCTATGCACGGGCTTTCTCTAGTTGTGGTGAGCAGGGGCTACTCTTCGTTGCGGTGCGTGGGCTTCTCACAGCAGTGGCTTCTCTTGTTGCAGAGCACAGGCTCTAGGCGCGCGGGCCTCAGTGGTTGCTGCACGTGGGCTCAGTAGTTGCGGCTTGTGGGCTGTAGAGCGCAGGCTCAGTAGCTGTGGTGCATGGGCTTAGTTGCTCTGCGGCATGTGGGATCTTCCCAGACCAGGGATCAAACCCATGTCCCCTGAATTGGCAGGGGGATTCTTAACCATTGTGCCACCAGGGAAGTCCTCAAGTTTCATGTAAGATGAGGGTAATAATTCCTGCTCCAGAGTGCTGTTGTAAGGATGAAGTCAGAAGCCATTTACAAAGGGTCTAAAGTAGTGCCTGGCATCAACCAGCACTCAGTATTTGTTTACCTTGTCCTACCTCCTGTCACAAGCCCTATTTTTCCTCTTTCTGATTAAACAATAGGAGAGATGCATTTTAGTTAGTAATAATGGTTGTAAGACAGAACACATTTTGAGGTCATGTCTAAAGGAGATAAGCGCATCCTGTTTTCTTCCTTGTGCTAAAGATAAAGTGCTTAACATTGACTTTGGTGAGAAGTAGGCATTGTTGTAAATGCAGAGAGAGGCAGCCGCTCCATGGCTACCTGTTTACACATGGAATTAAGGGCACTGTATTTCTTTGAAGGACACTCAGGGGTTCTGCCTATTATTCCCCTGTTTTTGTTTTTTTTTTTGCAGTGAACACATAACTTAACAGTTGTTAAGGACCCTCTCTGTATGGATGCTGAGCTAGGCCTTTCCATGTACACCTACGTTCAGTTCTTCTAACAAATTTGTGAGCAGAAGTTGCAGAAATGGGAGAGTTATAGAGTTAGAGATCATCTGATCCAGGATGACAAACTTTCTGTTTCTCTTTTTACAGAGAAAAACCTCATGGCGCTCTGAAGTCTCTCTCCACTCCTGCCCCCTCCCCCTTTATCATTCACAGGAGTTTTTCCTCATAAATATCTTACATTGTGTAATCCTATCTTGATGTCTGCTTCTGGGTTCACCTGCATTGATACAATTGATACTAAAAATGTTCTGAGAAATCAGGTGGTAAAATGGGTTTGGGGCTTGGCTCACTCATTGCTCAGCAAGCAAGGAGAGCTCCATCCTGAGAGGAATGTAGAACACAGACGGTCCCTGGCACAAGATGGCAGTCCCATAGCTGAACATTTCACCAGTGGGGCATGCAGAAACATCACAATGGAGAACACCCCTGTGGGTGTGATGATTCAGGGATTTGAAGGATGTGGGGATGGGGTGTACAAGGACAGCAGAGTTGGCTGGTTATTACTAAGCTGTATTGACACTCTACAGTGGGATGATGAGAAACTGAGGGCCATTAACAGACAACAAATACTAAGGGTGAGAGTCAGAGAGCCTCATTGGTACCTTATGAAGAGGCCCCTATCTCCTGCAGTGGAACGGTGAACAGCTGAAGAGCAGACTCAGAACTTGATGGAGTCTAGAAGCTGCAGAGATATTTTGATGCTCAGCCAAGGCAGGTCTCTGATGGGCCCTGACTGGGAAAACCTGGGATCTTGAAACGTGGGATGGTGACATCTGGATAGATGCTCCCAGAGGATTTTAGTTCTGTGGACCTCCCTGAATGTTCAAGGTTTACGGAGATAGTCTACTCCTCTACAATAAGAGTTGGCGATCCCTGAGTGTGGGAGATGAAGTTTCAGGGACCTGCCACTTCAGTGAAGTGTATAGATACCCAGTGATCAGAGACATGGTGGAAGATGCTCTCCTACGCAAAAGTCAAATTACTGCATTTTGCATCCCCATCACAAGCAGGACAACAGTGCTCCCAGTAGGTTCTTCTCGGTTCTAGAGGCAATGCTTTCTACAACTGGAAATGCTGCTCTAGCCCATATGCTTGGTTACACAGAAGACTGTCAGCTTTGAGGGGGCACCAGAGCTGGAAAGGGCTCTGCATCAGGGCTAGCCTGCAGTGGGGTCTATGTCCTTAGGCTATGTGATCCATCAGACCCTGCAGTGCTGGAGGTGTCAGTGGTGGGAAAAGATGTTGTTTGGAGCTTATGGCAACCTCTAGTGGCGGATGCTCAAGGCAGGCCTTTGGGAGTTTGGAGCAAGGCCGTGCCACCTGCAGTGGAGAATTATGTACTTTTCGAAAAACAGTTCCTGGAGTGGTATTGGGTCCTGGTAAAGATGGAACTTTTGCCCATAGGACGCCAACTGAGCTGCCCACTATGAGCTAATTTCTGTTGGACAAGCCAAGTCATGAATGTGGATGGGCCCAGCGGCAGTCTATCATTAGATAGAAAGGTATATCCAGAAATATCACAGGCAACGACAGAGGACCCAAGTAAGCTGCATGGGCAGGTAGCCCAGACCCTCATGTCACTCACCACAGTCAAACCTGTGATATTCCCTTAGTTTGCACCTATGCCCCTAGGGAGAGGGGAATACTGTACATTCAACTAAAGGAGAGTGAAAACACCTGTGCTTGGTTTATAAACAAATTGGCTCAGTATGTGAAAATGGAAAGTGCTGTATTATATTTAGTATAGCTACAAATTATGGATAAAAATTTGACTGTAAAAGCAGACATTTTTAAAACTTAAACATGTCAAAACTTATAAATGCATATATTTTTTCTCTTTTGAAGTTTTTTTCTCCTGAAAGAATGTTTTAAAATTCAGGAAACTTACAAATTATTTGGGATACAGTTATGTTCTCTTACTTTCTCTCTCTGACCACCTAATTTAGGATAATAAAGTTTTTAGTCTTTTACTTACACGTTTCCATCTGCCCAGCAACTGGAGTCCATCTGGAATAATGTATTTCCATCAAATTGTGTGGGTAACTCAGACCAGGATCACTCATCTGAAGAGAAAATGGTTGTTATTTCATAGGTTTCACACATGAGCAAATTGATCTATAGCTGTGAAATGAATAATAACGTTATTTGACTATACAGTTGAATGAAAGTCTTGGAAGTTATATAGTTGAATATTTTGCATTATTATTGCTATTTTCTCCGGATTTCTCTTTGGGAGGGCCTTTATACTTGGAAATTTTCTTCACTTTTCATCTTTCTATTAAACAATAAAGAGGACTGTTTTGTTAGTCCAGTGTTGGTGAGCAGCTCTGGAATGCATTGTGGATGGGGCTAGAACTATGACAAGCATATCACCACTTAAGGCAGATTCATGAGTTTAAAGTCAATGCAGGGGCTTCCCAATTAGCATTGATTCCATCCCTAAATGGAATCATTTCACAATATGGGATAGAGGATAACTGGATAATTCTAGGATGCAGTTTTATTTCCTTTTCCTGTCCACACAGAGACATGAAACAAGCTCTGGTATCTAGGTGACTTGGATTGGGCTTGGCTTCTTCCTTGTATCAACGCTGTGACCTCTGGAAGTCAATTTGTTTGTGCCTCAGTTTCCTTATCTGTGAGATAAGAGGGTTAGAGTAATTTCGTTTTTTTTTTTTAACCATTAAAAATATTTTTTTATTAGAGTATAGTTGATTTACAATGTTGTATTAGTTTCAGGTATACAGCATAGTGATTCAGTTATACATATACATATATTAATTCTTTTCCAGATTCTTTTTCCATATAGGTTATTACAGAATATTGAATAGAATTCCCTGTGCTATACAGTAAGTCCTTGTTGGTAATCTATTTTATATACAGTAGAGTGTGTATGTCAATCCCAAGCCACCAATTTATCCCTCCCCTCCACATTTCCCCTTCAGATTTATTTTCTTCCAGCTTTGATTTTTAAATTTCTAGAAACCAGATTTTTGAATACAATTAAGGATGACTGAAATGAATATCCCCAAAGTACTTTCTCTTAAAACAGTCTCTTAAAATGGTGTTTGAAGGTTAAATGGATTAATATATGCATTGTGATTTAATCTTCTAACTAACAAGCACTTTTGTGCTAAGTCCTCACTATTAATTCTTTATTCTCCCTCCAACAAGATGACATTAAAATGTCCCATTGTAATCTTTTAAATTCTTTTCAGGCAGAGGTAGACCTTGAGAGATATTGATCATACTTTAAGAAAGAGTCAGTTATCTGAATAGATGGCACATGATCTCGTTTACATAGCATATTTTATACAGAAATTCTCAAAAAATGGATGAACAAGATTTACCATATAAGTGGTCCATTCTCTGTCCTTCCCCTATTCTACTGCCAGCAGCGGTTCTGCCTCAAAATTTATCCAAATACTTTGAAAGTCCATTTATATTTCTAAAAGTTATAAAGCAATAAATTTCATAAACTCATAACATACTTAGTGAAGTGGTAATTCTGATATTTGTCTAAAGGTTGCCTCATTCATTTCATTCTAATATTTGCCTGTGTTCCTCATATCCACTGATTTGAGGATATCTTTCATTCTTTCTACTGGTGTTAAAAATCCTTCATTTTGAGAATTCACCATAGGAGAATAATATCACAGGAGGACCGATGCTTGGCAACTTTGAAGAATTACAAGAAAAGTCTTGGTGCAAAGACTTATAAGCAAGAAGAGACTATCCTATGACATCCACAATCCTGTCCTAGAGTAAGAACTCAAGAGATATTTGCCAAATAAATGAAGGGATTAAATTAGAACAGCAAGGTTTGTTTTTTTTTTTTTTTCTTTAAGCTCAGTGCAGATAGTGATCATCAGACAAAAAATATTATCTCAAATATTTCCTAGCCAGCAAAAGTCATCACACCCCTCACCTAATTTTGGAGATTTTATCTGTCTAGCAACAATATTGTGGATTAAGATCTGCAACCGTTTTGTTGGTTATAAGGTCCTGAAAATAAGATAATTAGAACATTCTGGTTGCTCACTCTTCCTGTTGGAATTACATCGATATTATCATATCATATTTTGTTTGTTTGTTCCTCATAATAGCATTCCCACCTTGGCACTTAAGCAGAAACTTCACTTGTTATGGTCGTTTCACAGTTGATTCCGTCCTTTGACTTCCTGTTTGCACAATTTTCCAGCCAATCAAAGATATGTGTGGTTTGAAAGCATGTGTCAACTGAACAGATATCAAGAATAAAATGCACATATACATCCCAAAAGACTTGTGTCAAAATCAGTAAGATTGCACAAGGCAGGAACCTCACATAGTGTGTTAACAGAAGAAAATTGTCAGAAATTAGTTCATTCAGTCTAGTATCTGGGCTTTAATAAACCACGTCTTATCTCCCTTGGCCAGTGGACAGCTTCTAATTGGTAAGTGTCCAAGGTAAGGCAAACAAATGCAGGAGAACCTCTCTGCCTGGCTTTATACATCAGCAAGATAGCCCTATCGTACATCAACGGACAGGCTTCAAGTCGACAACAGGAAAAATGTGACTCAGCTTATACAAAAGGGGAAGTCCCGGCATTGGGCTCAAACAATGGGCCTGTCATTTTATTGCTCTGCTGGTCTCCCTTACCGTTTTGGAAGATATGCAGGGCAGAGGACTCAGTATTCTTCCCTAGGTGCTAGACAGGGGCACTGAATTTAGCACTGAGGGAGAGGTATTATTCAAGGACGAGAGCAGAACAGAGGAAACAATGCAGAACTTGTGGTTAGGCTGGTAAAATGACACCTTAGATTCCAGGAATACTTCATCTGGGTATGGAAACAGGATAGGCCCAGCAACAAAACAGAAGCAGTACAAAATTCTCCCTAGAATGATGCAACTCCAGAAAGAATAAAACAAAGAAAGCAGTCTGTGAGGGCTATGATTATTTTCTCCTCCCCTCCTTACATGTCTGCAATTCCCCCTGCAGAAGAGAAATCCCATTTCAAGTCAGCAGCTACCTGCTCATCAATGCAAAAACATTTCTGTGATATGACGCCAAACACCACGTACATGTGGTTTATATGCTTTGTTATTTGAATTTTAGGGGGGATTCTTAAGACTTATAAGGCTGAAGAAAACTTTCTCAGATAACTGCGCTCTATATTATGTAAATCACACCACCACCACCCAGTGGGCAGACCTCACTATAGAGTCATGATCTCTGACAACTGGACCACCATTACCCTCTGTGCTCATAGGTTGTCCACAATCCCCATCTTAAAGCTTCCCCTAACTTCACTGTTTCCAGTTCTTCTATAGTGGCTTTTGTGAAGCTTCCATTCTCTTCCTTTCTTGTGGTATAGTGATAAAATGGTAAATGTGGGCGATGCAGGCCTTTTGGTGAAACACAGACTTACTAACAGGAACCAGGAGGAGAGGCTAAATGTTGCTGAGGTTTCAGACTTTTATGGGGAAGAAAATGGCAGTAATAAAATAATCATTGGTAGGAACATGAGTTTTCTTAAGTTTCAGCTCTTTAGAAGTCATTGGAAAAAATGTTTATTATTTTTGACGGAATTATTTTTAGAGTATGACAAATGTATTTTATTGTTTTCTTGTGATTTATGGTCATTGTGTTCTGGCCTGAGATATAGTAACACTGCAACAAGTTATTAAGGATGGCTTCTCACTACTGATAGAATCACATCTTCCTCATCTTTGTGTCCTTGGAATATAGTCAGGATCTGTCAAGCATTTAATAAACATATTTAGTTGAATGAATGAATTTTCAGCAACGTTTTGATTAGCTTGAAGAAGCCCCAAGGAACAGAGTGATATAATGTGATAAGACTGATAGAGAGAAAGAATTAAAACCATAAAACTGGAATTCCCTCTCCTGGACCAGAAATTATAGTTTTGATTGCTCTCCTTTGGTTGCCACAGAAATACAGAATGAAGGGAAAAAACCAGCTAAAGCAGTCTTTAGTGGCAGCAAAAAGATCCTGTGAGTTTTAAGTGTCAAATTTAGATAATTTAAACTTACTACAGAGAAGAACATTTAGGAAATAGGAAAGGTTTTGACTTCATACCACCCACAAGATTTCCAGAACCTTCCTTGAGCTCAGATTAACATGGAGCTCCCTCTCCTCCTCACCCCATTCTTGAGTCCTGTGCTTCTTCTCCTTTCTCTGTTCTTGTTCTCAGTCTCCCACGTCACACAACAGTAACAAAATGACTAAAACCTTACTCACTGAATCTACTGTGTGAGCCAAAAGCAAGTGCTTCGGCAGCTCAGCAAACTAACCACATCATCTGAGTTTCAAAGGCACCACCGGCTGCGTTATGGGGTTCTTTATGGAGTTGGAGAAGAAAGCGTGATACACTTTTTTCTCAAATATCCATTTGGCTAACCCCATCACCTCCTTCAAGTCTTGTCAAACCATACCTTCGCAATGAGATATACCCTGACTCTTCTATTTAGTGCTGCAAACGGCCCATCCTCCAAAACTGATCCTGGCACTCCCGATCTTTCCTATTCTACATTTTCTCTTTTCTATGGCATTTATCATCTTCAATATTAGCATGTCTATTTATTATATTTATTTTCTGTTCCTGCTTCCCACTTGAATGTAAGCTCCACAAAAGCAGGGATCTTAGCTTGTTTACTGGTGTATCCCAAGCCCCAAGAACTGTGTGTAGCACACAGCAGATAAGCAATAAAGATTTGTAGAATGAATGAATGAGTGGATATCAGTCTACTGCCCCTCTTTTAGCTAAGTTTTTGAGTAGGGCAGCTAGAATCTCAGTGGAATTTCATAGAGTTCTTGAGGAGAATTATAACCAAAGTCCTATTATGTACTAACAGGATGGCAGGCTACAAATGAAATACCGAGGGGAAGTTCAGTTAAATTCAATACATTAAGATTTTTAAAAATTGAAGTGTAGTTGATTTACAATGTGTAAATTTCTGCTGTACAGCAAAGTGATTTAGTTATACATATACATACATTCTTTTTTATATTCTTTTCCATTATGGTTTATCACAGGATATTGAATATATTTCTCTGTGCTACACAGTAGGACCTTGTTATAATACTAAGATTTTAAAAATGCCTATTCTGATCCAGCAACTTTTCTGGGTACCAGAGAGACAGAGATGAATAAGCTATTGCTTCTGCTCTCAAAGAGGTTACCATCTATTAGAGAGACAGATGTACAGACAGTGCCTCATCATACTGTGTGATTGGTGCTAAAATTGCGATATAAACCAAGAGCAATGAAATGAGAAATTCAATTGAACATAGCACAATTCCACTGAATGGTTCTCTGTGCTAGTGAGGTAGCCAAAGTTGATCATAGGAGAGGCCTGAAGGGTATCAAGGCACCAAGAAGAGACCATATGTGTGCTATCAACTTCTCTCTTCTCATTGGAATGGAATGTTCTTATTAGGGCCTTTTCTTGCCTTTGGCATTGCAAATTGAGCCAGCAAGTAGAGTTGGAAGAATGAATTGGTAAACTGAAACTCACCTGTTGAGTGTCTTGGCTTCCAGTTCTCTGGTTAGGGTATAGGCCTCCTTCCCTTCTCATGTCATTTACTGCAGGTTTTAGGTCTCCTCATATCTATATCTGCCCAGCCTGCTTAATGAGGTTCTGAATAAATCAGTCTCCTTGTGATAGCTTCTCATATACTTCATCTTTCCTTCTATCATTCTAGAAAAAGGGTCCGTTTTGCATTTTCTTGGTATTGCTTTACTCTTGGTTATTTGTATCTAGACTTATCTTTTCTGAATGAGAAGCAGATGGCAGATGACTCATCCGTACAATCATTATGACTTTCTTAGCGGCTCATAATTTCAGATTCCTGGCCTAAATGTTTCTTACCACTTCTGCCTCAGATGAGTCATATGACTTCAGGTGGCAGATTAGAATCACTGCTTTCTCTGCTCTAACCAGTTCCAAGTACCTGCTTTTTAGGTGGTCTCATGAATGTTTAGAAGTTATGCTGCTAAGCAGACCCTTCCCAGTGAGAAGAATGAAGAGAAGTTCTGCTTTTGTGGTATCTTATTTCTATTGATTAGCAAAAGGTTGTCATATTGATCATTACCCTAAATATTTAAAAGTCATCCAAAGACTTCATGAGTGGACTTAAAGTATATATTAGGCATCTACTCCTATTTAGTGTGTTCTCTGTGGCTTTGGAAAGTGAGAAACCAATAAGTTACATTTCTTCTTTGTGAAGCTTTTATTGATTTCTTAAGACAGAGGCTGGGAAACACAAGGGAAAGTACCTAACCATCTGCCTACAATGTGCTAGTAAGCTTCTTTGGGTCAAATTTGTTTTTGCATACCCAGCTCCTAACAGAGCCGCATGTACAGTAGATATCTAGTAGGTGTTGTGAATTGGTGAATAAAAGAAGGTATGGGTTGGCCTGCTTAATGATATGAGAAACAACATGGAACCTGGCAATCCAATTTCTATGTCTGTGGGAAGGAAGAATTATGCCAGTCAATTATCTACTAATGAGAGATATGTTAGAGCAAATTGAACAGCTGAGATCTTTAACAAAATGTGCAAACGTTACATTTTTCCAAGTTTACAAGAAGGGAAAATTGCCTTAGGAGTATCCTGAGTAAGTACCACCTACAAAGTACAATTTGAGGGGCTCTAAATCAGAATCTCTTGGATACCTCCCATGATACTGCCTTCCTTTTATAGCTGGTCAGTAATCCCCATCAATAGGGCTGGTCTTCAAAGTCAAGGAACATGATCTTCACAGAGAGCACACATCCATTAGAGTGAAGAGTGTTAAGGATTTTCTCAAGCCTTTTCCTTTTGTAGGCCTTTTTCACCTTGGCTAGCACATGGGTATAAATCTAAGGAAGAATTTCCCAAATTATATTCTGTGGATTTCTGTACCACCTATACTCCAAGCTCAGCTGTCATTGTTTATCTCCAAATCCTGCTTAATTTTTCTTCATGGTGCTTATTACTACCTGAAATCACATATTATTTTAGTTTTTACTAAATATTTCCATCACTAATAGTATAAACTCCTAGAGGACAGGGACTTGTTTATGACTTTTTAGACATGAAAATAGTGTTTGGAGTATACTAGGTACTCAATAAATATTTGAATAAATGAAGGAGTGTCATGATGTGAAAAGAGACTTCTGTGGACAAATTCATTTTGAAAATGCTGGATAAACAAAGATAAACAGGTTTACCTACAGCAGGGCTCATTGGGTGTTTTAATAAACTAATTGTATTATGAATCTCAAGAAGAGGAAAAACATGCTGTGTTTCCTTAACTTCTTTTATCACAGAACTTTTTTTCAGTGGTATTGTCCTAATGTAATGAGTTAAGTGCATTTCAGTGGAGAGACCAAATAGGGGAGATCTGAGAGGCTCACTCCTGTAGGAGATGACACCAAATTAAATTTTGTTTATCATTTATTTATTGAAAACAAGTGCCAGGAAGTATTAAAAAATGCTTTATATATCCATTCATTTATTGAACAAATATTTACTGAGCACCTACTAAGTGCACAATACTTTTTAAGCACGTGGGCTACATCAGTGAGATTAAAGATAAACAATAAATATTATCTATCTTCATTTACAGATGATAAAACCCAGATAGAGATCTTTTGACTTGCCCAGGGTCAAATACTTAACGAGTGATAAAGCCAGAGTTTGCACTCATATAGTTCTCTCTGAAGCCCTATACTATTCTGTACAAAGAATATTTATACTTATTTGACCTTTCCCAAGAGTGAGAACTTGGCTATTTATATATTTTGAAAATCTTGGAAGAACTGTCTATATAGACTCAAGGTATTATTCATAAGATAGGAATTCTCTTTTATGAAGAGTTTTATAGATAAGTGTCTGTTCTGTGAAGATCACTTTAAATAAACCTATTCTGCTTTCAAAACCAAAAATTGAGATGGGCACAAGTTTTTGTAAGGGAGTGGGCCTCGGTTTGCAGTATTTATCCCCGTTGCTTTTTAGATACCTGAGCTAACTCATTATTTCTGGCTCTCATTTTCCCTGATTCTCAAGTGACACCATAGCCCCTTGTAATCACTGATGAGTGGCATGGTTGTACTTCTCTGCTTGACTCTTAATATACCCCTCATGACATAATTTAGGTTTTTGCCTTTTAGCTCCACGTACCACAAGTGAAGGTAGGAAGCCCAACTCTACGCAGCCTTCCCACCATTATGGCTGAATAGCATTAGGTTGATATTTAAGTATTTCAGTTGCTCACTTAGTCTATAAGTCAAATTCTTTGCACTTGAGTTCCCTCTGGCTCTCTAGATACATAGAGTAAATTGTTTTTTAATCTGGCATTTATTTTCACTTGACTCATTTTTAAAGTCTTCTCCATTTTTTTCCTGTTCATTTATAACTCTATTAGCTTAGCGACACCATTCATTTTGTAAGCAGTGCTTTAAACACATTTCGTCTATCAGGATTAATTTTGCTGAATGAACCACCAAATAAATACGTTAAAAACAACTATAACACTTCATTAATCAAAATGTCAACTCTGCAGATATGAAATGCCCCCCACCTTCAAAATTCTCTTCCTTAGCTTGTGAGGGCTTGTCTGTTTGACTAAAATATAAAAAGTGGTATAAAACACTGTCATTCTATTAGAATACGCATGCAGGATTTGAAGGTGCAATCCATTATACTTAAGGCTAATTAATTATTATATGGTCAAATGAGCAACAAATGCACATGCAAAATCTAAAAAGTTTATTTGAAAATTGGTTAATCAATTGAGTATTCAAATGCACATTTGTTTTAGCATGCAGACACTTTGCACTTTTATAAGGGATTAGCCTAGATAAAAAACCATTAAAGTAAAACATTTTTGAAATATCTCTGCTCTGTGGGGAAAGAAAATACATTAAGATCAAATGGATTGCAGTCTTAAAAATCATAACTGTTTTTCTAATAAACAATCTTCAAAAGAAAGAAAAAAATGTTAGCATGAACACTCATTTAGAATGACAAAAAGAAATCAGTCCAGATTACCTACTTTGTGGGAGGCATTCAACATGAACATAATTAAAAGGAAATCTCCACCATGTTAAGTGGCCTGCCACCTGCATAAAGTCCCCCCAAAGGCCAAAATCCAGATGGAATTGCTCTCTTTCAAAAACAAACCAGGACCATGTAAGGATGTACAAATCCCCAGTCAGCTAAGCAGTTTCAAGCAAGCCCTTTTCATCTTCGAATTTCACAAACTGCAAAACTTAAAAAAAAGGGTGGGGAGGAGAGCACAAGAGATAGTCACAGTGGCAGCAGTAACAAAAACCCTAAGAAACTACAGGAAAGACATGAGAAGAATGGTTGCTAAAAAAGAACCCATGATGCAAGCTATCTATTTTTTTTCACATTCATCAGGGAGTCAAATCTATTGGAAGCAGAGCAAATGTTTTATTGGCTATTGAATATCAGAAGTAAGCATCTCTTGTTTAATTGAGGTGATTTCCAGAAGTCCTCTGTGGGAGAAGCAGAAGCAAAATTGATAAATTGGGAGAGGGAGGATGGTGGCATGGCAGAGTAAAAGCACAGAGGTGAAAATGAACTTGTCCTACTATAACAAACATTCATTTTGGGGAAATAGACAATTAACTTGGATACATCAGGGGTATCAGTTTAGAGTTGGCTCTGAAAGGCAGTCTCACGAATCTGGATTTTATGTGATGGGTAGGGGAGAGTCACTGAAGCTTTCTGGCTCAGAATCATGATTTCACTAAAGCTAAATTTACAAAAGATTAATCTGTTTAAAAGAGATTAGAGAAAAGAGGCGATTGGGACAGGGAGAATTGTTAGAGGTTATTTAGTTAATTGAGGTAAATATGTCTGAACTTTGAAGGAGGAGGAAAAATGATGCAATGGATATTAGAGACATTTCAAAGATTGAATCAACATGACAGGAACAGTTAGAGATGCCTCAAATATTTAATGCTCTAACAGTGGAAAAGTGATGGTACCACCGGAAGAAAGAGGAAAATTGGAATAAATAATATATTTGGACTTCAGATGGTAAGTTTAGTTTGGGAAACTTTGAGCTTGAAATGGCAGCAAGGCAATATGTACAGGTACAGGAATTAGTAGAACTATTCTCATTACTTTGGGGAGTCATCTAAATCAGAACGGATCTGCTCGAAAGAAAAAGGTTGAGGAGGGGAAAAAGAGGTCTAAATATGAACTCTCAGGAGACAGAGAAAAAAAGCGTCAGAGCAGTAAGAAAAAAAGAGGAATCAGCAAAAGATGCAGGAAAAAGAGAGAAACAGAGGAGGTTAACTAGAATAGCATGGAATCGTGTAAGACAACAGTAGAGATGGTAACCAATAACAAATTGTCACAATAATAAGGGGTGAGGAAGAAGAGTTTTTGTTTTTAAATTAATTGATGTATTTTTTTGTCTTAGAAAAATATGTTTTATTTATTTATTTATTTTTTTGAGTTGAATATTCTTTTTTTTTTAAACATCTTTATTGGGGTATAATTGCTTTACAATGGTGTGTTAGTTTCTGCTTTATAACAAAGTGAATCGGCTATACGTATACATATATCCCCGTATCTCCTCACTCTTGCGTCTCCCTCCCATCCTCCCTATCCCACCCCTCTAGGTGGTCACAAAGCACCGAGCTGATCTCCCTGTGCTATGCAGCTGCTTCCCAATAGCTATCTATTTTACATTTGGTAGTGTATATATGTCAATGCTACTCTCTCACTTCGTCCCAGCTTACCCTTCCCCTTCCCCGTGTCCTCAAGTCCATTCTCTACACCTGCATCTTTATTCCTGTCCTGCCCATAGGTTCTTCAGAACCATTTATTTTTTATTTTTATTTTTTTAGATTCCATATATATGTGTTAGCATATGGTATTAGTATTTGTTTTTCTCTTTCTGACTTACTTCACTCTGTATGACAGATTCTAGGTCCATCCACCTCACTACAAATAATTTCATTTCTTTTTATAGCTGAGTAATATTCCATTGTATATATGTGCCACATCTTCTTTATCCATTCATCTGTCGATGGACACTTAGGTTGCTTCCATGTTCTGGCTATTGTAAATAGAGCTGCAATGAACATTGTGGTACATGACTCTTTTTGAATTATGGTTTTCTCAGGGTATATGCCCAGTAGTGGGATTGCTGGGTCATATGGTAGTTCTATTTTTAGTTTTTTAAGGAACCTCCATACTGTTCTCCATAGTGGCTGTATCAATTTACATTCCCACCAACAGTGCAAGAGGGTTCCCTTTTCTCCACATTCTCTCCAGAATTCATTGTTTGTAGATTTTTTGATGATGGCCATTCTGACTGGTGTGAGGTGATACCTCATAGTAGTTTTGATTTGCATTTCTCTAATGATTAGTGATGGTGAGCATCCTTTCATGTGTTTGTTGCCAATCTGTATATCTTCTTTGGAGAAATGTCTATTTAGGCCTTCTGCCCATGTTTGGATTGGGTTGTTTGTTTTTTTTGATATTGAGCTGCATGAGCTGCTTGTAAATTTTGGAGATTAATCCTTTGTCAGTTGCTTCACCTGCAAATATTTTCTCCCATTCTGGAATAGGATAGAAAGCCCAGAGATAAACCCACGCACATATGGTCAACTAATCTATGACAAAGGAGGCAAAGATATACAATGGAGAAAAGACAGTCTCTTCAATAAGTGGTGCTGGGAAAACTGGACAGCTACATGTTAAAGAATGAAACTAGAATACTCCCTAACACCATACACAAAAATAAACTCAAAATGGATTAAGGACCTAAATGTAAGGCCAGACACTATAAAACTCTTAGAGGAAAACAGGAAGAACATTCAATGACATAAATCACAGCAAGATCCTTTTTAACCCACCTCCTAGAGAAATGGAAATAAAAACAAAAATAAACAAATGGGACCTAATGAAACGTAAAAGCTTCTGCACAGCAAAGGAAAACATAAACAAGATGAAAAGAACAGAGTTTTGATGTGAGAACAGTTAGAGTTTAAAAACAGAGATCAATAGGATTATGGTATAAAATAGGGTCATGGGATTAGAGTTTAGGATGTGCCAAAGATGTGATGTCATTAAGCAGAAGAGATATGGAGAACATAAGTCATGAGACAATCAATCAGTTCTTTAGGAAACAATTACCATTCACTGATTGAGCATGTTCAAGGTACTAGGCTAGGTGACATGAGACACAATGCATACTCTCAAGGAGTTTATAATCTGGATTGGGAGGTGGAAAGAATAACACAATGTAGCAAGTTGATAGTTGGAAAGAGAGCTTGCTCTCTGTGGACAGAGGATGTCCCTGTGGACAGAGGATGATGCCAAAGTCCTTAACAAAATGTAGCCCTAAGCTTGGGCTTAAAGGACATGAAGTCATGTAAATGGATGAAAGGAGAAGAGAAGTCATTCTAGGTAAGAAGGGCTAGATGCTGAGAAAGCCTTAGGTGTTTCAGCAGATATAACCTAATGCATACCCAAAGGTCATTCTACAACTCCCTATTTTCTGTTCACAGAATCCACATTTATTCAGGTAACAATGGAGAACTCCTGATCTAAAGGGGAGAAGGGCCTTATCCTAGTTTCAGGGAATGGGTTGTGATTGGTCTAAATAGAAATGCTCTTCTCATGTATCTTTGCTGTTGATTGGTCCGAGGTGGCCATTAATTCAGTTCTGCCAATGAAAAATAAGAGAAAGTTTATTTTATTTCTCAATAAAAAAGGGCAAACAGTTGGCCCTGCCTTTTGTCCTTTTAGCTTTTCCTCTTTGTTCCGCTTGAAAAATGGACTAAGTCCTCAAGAAACAGTAGCTAACTTATAACCATGTCGACAAGCAATGAAAATTAAATGTCAAAATACTAAATTTCACTGAGCAGAGGTAGAAAGAGCCTGAGCCTTTGTCATTGTCATTGTCATGACCATTGAATAGCTGCACTGGAATGCAATACTGACCTCCAGACTCCTTGTTTTGCTTAAAAAAAAAAAACACAATTATTTGTAGCAACTCCTTAATCTGTTTTGTTGTTTTTGTTACTTGTAGCCAAATAATTCATAACAGACTTAAATTTTGAGCAGTTATGACAAGGGGACATTGACAAGTTGAGTGGAAAAAGAGATTTCTGGAGAAAAGGCTGATTAGATCTCTAGGCTGGTGCTGGGTAAAATATAGACAAACACTCTTTAATTGTATTCATTAGGAAAGAAATAAGGAATATGCAGGCCAGAGACTGGGGTGTACCTGGGTACCTAGATAAGTAAATTAACCACACTGAGTACTTAAGTATTGGTTTTTGTGAGACTGTAAAATTCAAGGAAGGGAAAAAGCATTCTGGAAGCCACCTAAAGTGAGAGTCTAATAAGAAATCCCTTACATAAAACTGGGGTCACAAAGGACTCTATGGCTAGAGTATGTACTGACTATGAAAAAATCTTCTTTCTCTTTGGGAAACTATAAGAAAAATTGCCAGTCTCAAAACTTGGTATTCAGTCAAAAAATTTTAGAAATTATCCTTTGATATTTGTAACCATAGTTCAGTTTTGTAACCAAATTCATGTTACCCGCTAAGCCAAAAATCCGAGTTGTGAATTCAGTTTAAAGTGCCCCAGATATGTGAATGGAACAGACAAATTCTGGAAAACCTACTTTAATACTAGGCATTAACACACTTCCACAGATAAAATTCCAGGGCATATGAGCAGTGTATAATAAAAAATATTACTAAATACAAGGAAATAAGCTATCCTATGTGAGAAAGTAAGCAGAAACAGATACTTGAACTTCATATTTTGGAATTATAAGACACACAATATGAAAGTATGCAAATATATCTCAATAAATAAAATTTTAAAAAGCACAAAACAGAACTATTATCAATGAAAACTATAATTACTAAAATCTCAGTGGACTGGTTGAATAACAGATTATACACATCTAAGAAAAGAACTAGTAAGTCAGAAAAAAAAAAACAATTGAAGAGATGATCTTAGTAGCTCAGACAGATGAAAAATATCAGAGATAGGTCAAAATATAGCACAGATAGACAGAAACACATATGTGTGAATATATATGCTTAGTTGAAATTTCAGTTTAAGAGAGAGAATGAAGCAGAGGAAATATTTGGTGATATTATGGCTGAGAACTTTCCAGAAATGACAAAAGATACCAATATCATTCAACAAATCCAATAAATTCCAAGGAAGGAAATTAAAAAAATTCACACCTAGGTGCATCATAGTAAAACTGAAGAACATCAAAATCATCCAGAGAATTATATGTCTTTTACAAACAATGGTATAAATGGAATGCATAACTGCATGTCTGGAACTGCCCAGCATGAGCTAGGGTCTGTCAGACTCTTTGAGGTGTACAGTTGGGTGGGCCCAGCAACAAACCATTGTAAAATGGAAATAGTACATCTGGAATTGAGGATGAGCAGAGAACAAAGGCAAGCTGACTGCCATTTCATCTGCCATTATTATGCCAGTGACACTTAGCTCACAATTTTAGTTGTAATTTAGTTACAGTAAGATGATCGAGGAAAACAAAGCCCAAGCTTGGTTTATGAATGGGCCAGCTTGGTATGTTGGTGCCTGCCCCAAATGGACAGCAACTTCAACAAAGCCGTATTCAGTGCCTTTGAAAGACAGTGGTGAGAAAAAATCTTTGCAATAGGCAGAACTTTGAGTGATGCATCTGGTCATATACATTGGATAAAGGAGTATATGGACCTATGGACCGTCAGTCTGTAAGGAGAAAGATTGGATGGTAAGAGACCAAAAGGTATGGGGTAGAGGCATATGGATGGATATATACGAATAGGCACAAAAGTTATAGACCTTCATATTACTTATTAATCCCTGCCAGAGAGCAGTTATCACAGAAAAGACACTAAAAAAACAAAGTAGTTCAAATAACTTGGCTGATTGATGTCAACAGTGTCATCAGCTACCCTAGTGCTAGAACAATAGCCTTATGAGCCAAGTAGCCATGGTGACAGGGATGTAGGCTCTGCATGAAGGATTCCCACTTAGTAAGCCTAATCTCTCTACTACCACCATCAAATTTCCAATCTGTCAGCAACGTATACCAACATTGAGCCTCCAATATGGTACCATTCCTTGAGGAGACCAACTGGTCACATGGTGGCTAGAGGGGGTCAGATGGGTACCCTGCAGGCTTTCATTGCAGGTTAAGGTATTGGTCATCTTAGCCCTGGGCTGGTTGTACCACAGTATTTTCAATGGGCAACTCTGTTGAAGCCTCTCACCTATCCCTCATCAAGGTATCAACTGTTTCTTTTGGGGTTGTCCATCTGCCGTGGGTTAAGTGGTAGCCCTGTGGGAAGGGGAGATTGACTACCCTGCCCTGAATGGGCTTGCATTTTTCATTTTGTACTAGGCCTTGCAAATTATGAAGCTGGTCCTGCTGGTAAGAACTGATAGGAACAGGCTCCCACACACCACTGATAGGTGATCAAGTAATACTAGGAATTCATTAGTAAAGCTCTGACCTCAGTGCTTGACAGAGAGTAAGTGACCCAAAACTTTAGCTGTTAACACAGCTATTAAAGAGGAAAAAATAATGCTAACTGCTTTGGAGCAACAGGCAGGTTAAATATACTGCGTATGTAGATTAAACAGGTACTGACTTTTATCTAGGCATAATACAATCAAATCAGTGGCAGCCAATTTTTTTTCTATGTAAATGAGGGCATATAAGAGCATTATTTATTATTACATGTTTTTAATTATTTGATTTACTTGAAATTTTACATGCTCTAGAAAAAACCCTGTAACACACACAATCACAATCTATCAAAACCTTCTACAAAATGAAAACAGCAGCCTGCAAAGAGAAAATTCGATGTGAAAGCATAAGGTCAAGTGTTAAAAAGTTTAACCTTGTTAAACCAGAAGGGGGGAAAGGAATCCAAAAATTACTTCCTTTTGAGAAAAAAATATACCAATTATATAAGGCTAGTTCAAGAAAAGTTGTAATTGGATAGTGTGAAGTGTTGATTAAAATGGACATGATAAGGCTGCTTACGTTTTTTCTTTTTAACAATCATTCAGCAAATATTTATTGAGGGTCTACTGTGTGCCAGGCACTGGAGACAAAAGGGTCTGTGGACCAAAGAGTCAAAATCTTGCTCTTATGGAGATTACTTTAAAATAGAATCAAGAGAATTATTATATTTGGACAAAGAAAAATCAGTTAAATAGTAGATGTTTGGGGCTTCCCTGGTGGCGCAGTGGTTGAGAATCTGCCTGCCAATGCAGGGGACACGGGTTCGAGCCCTGGTCTGGGAAGATCCCACATGCCGCAGAGCAGCTAGGCCCGTGAGCCACAACTACTGAGCCTGCGCGTCTGGAGCCTGTGCTCCGCAACAAGAGAAGCCGCGATAGTGAGAGGACCGCGCACCGCGATGAAGAGTGGCCCCCGCTTGCCGCAACTAGAGAAAGCCCTCGCACAGAAACAAAGACCCAACACACCCAAAAATAAATAAATAAATAAAAATTAAGACACCAGCTGATCAGGTGTCTGGTGAGAGCCTTCTGGTTTAAAAAAAGTAGATGTTATTACATTTTATTTATTAAAATACACAGATCATAAGTGTCCATCTTTTTTTTTTTTTTTTTTTTTTTTAACATCTTTATTGAAGTATAATTGCCTTACAATGGTGTGTTAGCTTCTGCTTTATAACAAAGTGAATCAGTTATACATATACAATATGTTCCCATTTCTCTTCCCTCTTGCATCTCCCTCCCTCCCACCCTCCCCATCCCATCCCTCTAGATGGTCACAAAGCACCGAGCTGATCTCCCTGTGCTATGCGGCTGCTTCCCACTAGTTATCTATTTTACATTTGGTAGTGTATATATGTCCATGACACTCTCTTACCCTGTCACATCTCACCCCACCCCCTCCCCATATCCTCAAGTCCATTCTCTAGTAGGTCTGTGTCTTTATTCCCGTCTTGCCACTAGGTTCTTCATGGCCTTTTTTTTTTTTTTTTTTTTTTCTCTCTTTTTTTTTTTTCCCCTTAGATTCCGTATATATGTGTTAGCATACTGTATTTGTTTTTCTCTTTCTGACTTACTTCACTCTGTATGACAGATAAGTGTCCATCTTGATAAATGTTTACATATATATACCTATGTAAAACAATCTAGATCAAGTTTTAAAACATTTCAATTTTTGTTTTTTTTAGAAAGTTCTCTCATGGTCTTCCCAGTGAATAGCCATCCCTCTCCTCAATCAAAACTGCTATTCTGACTTCTTATGAATTATTTTTGCCCAATAATGAATTCTTTATAAATTAAATCATATAGTATATAGTCTTATGTGTCTGATTTCTTCTGCTAAACATCAATGAGATTCATCCATTTTGTTGCATAGATGTTTGCCTTATTTTTATTTTTTATTGCTGAATAGTATTCCCTTATCTGAATTTACCTCAATTGCTTTATCTGCTCTCATGTTGCTAGATATTTGGATTGTTTCTTGTTTTTTTTTTTTAATTTTTAAAACAAGTATAGTTGATTTACAATATTATATTGGTCTCAGGCATACAACACAGTGATTCCATACTTTTATAGATTATACTCTATTTAAATTTACTGCAAAATAATGGCTATATTTCTCTGTTCTGTAAATATATCCTTGTTACTGTTTCCTGTTTCTTGATCAGTCCTGCTAGACTTTTATTAACTTTATTAGTTTTTTTCAAAGATCCACTGTGGCTTTGTTGATTTTCTCAATTGTTCCTATCCTCTCTTTTTAATTGATTTCTACTTAAATTACGTTCTTCATTCTACTCGCTTTGGTTTTGATATTTTTCTAGTTTCTTGAGGTGGAAACTTAGATTTTTTATTTTAAAACTTCTTCTAATTTAAATTTTATAAATTTCCTATTAGGTACTACTTTGGTTGCATTCCCTAAATTTTATTATGTTTTATTTTTATTCATATTAATTATTTCTTAATTTCCCTATGATTTCCTATTCAGCTTATAAGTTCTTTAAAATGTGATGCTTACTTTCTAAACAGGAATTTTCTAGTTTCCTTTCTGTTATTATTTATTAGGAAAATTTCAACATGGTAAGAGAGCATATTCTGCATAATTTCAGTGCATTGAAAAATTTCACTTGCTTTATTTACCAGCATATGCTCTATTTCAGTAAATGTCCTTTGTGTACTTAAACACTATATATTTTGCAGGTATTGAACATAGTGTTGTATAAATGCAAATGTTGGTTAATAGTGTTGTGTAACTTTTCTATATCCTTATTATTTATTTAGCTTAAGCTATCAATTATTGAAAGGGTTATATGAAAATCTTCAGCTATGGAACTTCCCTGGTGGTGCAGTGGTTAAGAATCCACTTGCCAATGCAGGGGACACAGGTTTGATCCCTGGTCTGGGAAGATCCCACATGTCATGGAGCAACTAAGCCCCCACGCCACAACCACTGAGCCTGCGCTCTGGAGCCTGCGAACCACAACTACTGAGCCGTGTGCCACAGCTACTGAAGTTCGCGCACCTAGAGCCCGTGCTCTGCAACAAGAGAAGCCACCGCATTGAGAAGCCTGCGCACCGCAATGAAGAGTAGCCCCTGCTTGACGCCACTAGAGAAAACCCATGTGCAGCAACAAAGACCCAATGCAGCCAAAAATAAATAAATAAATATTTTTTAAAAAATGAAGAAAAAAGATCTCCAGCTATCATTGCAGGACTGTCTATTGTTTAAATTCTATTTAATTTTTGCTTCATAAGTTTCGGAAGTATGTTACTAGATACATATACTGGTGCATACACATAATACTCATATTTAGGTCTTTCAGATGAATTGACTTTTCATCATTGTGAAATATCCCTCTTTATATCTGGTAAGATCCTTTATTTTGGAGCTTACTTTATTTGACATTAATATAACCACAGTAGCATATTTTTTTCCCCTAATTAGGGTTTGCATGGCCTATCTCTTTCCATTCTATTTTCTCTTATCCATGATATTCCATTTAAATTGTGTCTTTTGTAAATAGCATTTGATTGGGTCTTGATTCATTATGCACTTTGACAATATCTTAATTGTAATGTTTAGTCCATTCATATTTAATGCACTTACTACTCATATGGGTTTAAGTATATCATCCTGCTACTTTGTTTTCTATTTGTTCCACCTGTTTTGTTTTGTTTTTTTTTAATTGTGTGTGTGTGTGTGTATGCCTTTGTCCCTCTTTCCTTCCCATTTTGGATCAAGTAGATTTTTATTATTGTACTCTAGCTTTTCTACTGGATTTTCTTTGCATTATTTTTAGAGGTTAGTATAAGGCCATTTGCAATATATATCATTAATTTATCACAGTCAACATTAGATTAATATTATATCATTTCACCAATAACGTAAGAACCTTATATGGAATAATGCCATTTACCCCAACTCCTATTCTTTGTGCTTTTTTGTCACTATATTTGATTCTCTATGTTTAAAAGCCAAAATTACATCATCATCATTATTATTTTACTTTAAACAATCATCTTCTACATAACTTTTAACAAATGATTTTATATTAATTCACATATTTACTCTTTTCTGTGTTTTTCACTCCTTCCTGAATATTCAGTCTTCCATCTAGGATAATTTCCCTTCAATCCGAATAACTTCCTTGAGGGTTTCTTATAGTGCTGATCTGCTGGCAACACATTTTATTAGCTTCAGTTTGTCTGAAAATGTCTTTAATTTTTACCTTCATTTTTTAGAAAAGTTTCACTGTGTATACAATGTTAGATTGAGAGGGTTTTTTCCTCAATAGTTGAGTTGGGCTAATAGTCTTTATCTATCACATTGATTAGATTTCTAGTTGTTGCCTCACTTCTTAGAAAGTCTTTTGATAGTTCAGGTTATTTTAAAAAGCTGCCTAAAGAAATTTGCCTAATGAAATTTTATTTTTCTCTTACATGGTTCTGTAATAAGCAAAGGGAATAAAAATCATCGCATTATCCTTAAAGATGGATTCAAAATCAGTAAATACACCTAAAATGTGTTCTGTTCATTGCTGTAGTTCATAGTGACAACATGATTATATGTAACTCTTGTGGACATTTGTAAATTTTTTTTGGCTACTCAGTGTATAATCTTCCTTCCTGTTTAAGGGAACTGTATAGATTGGGGGGATACATAGTTTACTTCTCTTTACCCTTCCTATCCCCACTACCTATAAGTTGAGGTGTAGGTTCATGAACTAGGCTCAACCATCTAGACACTTGCACTCAGAATTTTGAATGTGGAGGTAGTGAAACGGAAACTGGAAATCATTTAAAAGTATTGAGAGTCCAGTGGTGGTAGCACCACATGTTCACAACAGTGATGTCCAGTAAGGATGGAGGCACATACCAGTGGTAGCAAGGTAACTAGCCTATTCTTGTGGCATGACTTTAGTCTTGGTTCTGCTGCCCTGAATCCATTGGTTCCTGCCCATTTTCTGAGCCTATTTCTCTATCTTGCCTTCTCCTTAATTCTATAATCCACACAATATTTTTATTAAGGCATTTCTTTTCTAACTTAGCCGTAGTTGGTTTTAGTGGCCTACAAGCAAGAAATCTCACTGACACAGGCACCTTCTAAATGGCAGGTACTCATTCTAGATGCTGAAGTCATAGAGATAAAAAGGTATGGTTTCCGATTTCAGAAAAGTATAATGAGGAGCTGGATATACCAAACAAAAATTGTACAATAGTATGTATAAATGTATAATGATAGATATATATACACACATATATATATATATATATACACATATATAGACTCTAATGGAGGTGTGCGTGAGGACAAGAGGAGTAGAGAAAGTAGTACCTGTGCCTGCCCAGGGGTCAGGCACTTTCACAGAGTGGAGACTCTGGAGCTGAGGAGAGACAGCTGGCAGAGGAAAGTAGTCACGCAGAGGAGTGGGGAAGAGATTCTAGACAGAGGGGGTAGCATGGTCTATAATAGAGAATTATATCAGGGAATACTGAGAAGTCACCAAGATAATGGGATAGATACCTAGTGGGAGCATGGCAGGAGGGTGGGAAGACGAAATGTGCAGATGGTTGCCACACCAAGGGATCTAGACTTTGGAGAAGAGATTACAATAATATTAGAAAGATTTTTCTAAAATGAAGAGGTGGATGAGACTTGTTCAAGAGGTGAAGAAGTCAGTTAAGACTGTGGTGTTTCTCCTAGTAAATTTCATATTTTAAAGGGCTGAAACAACATCTCTCCTCACAACAGCTACGTTCTTTTTGCAGAATCACAAGTATAATGTCTCAATAGCAGACTTGACTTTTTGGACTTCTGAGTATTAAGAACGAACACATAAATCTCTTTTATCTTTCATGGTCCTAGGTTTATTTGTCACAGTATTCCCATTCTATCTCACCTCTTCGTGTGTTATTGGAAAGCAATTAAAAAATTCACCTCATTAGTAGGAATGTTAGAACTTTGCAGTATCTTTCAACAAATTGAAGGGTCAGCATCTTGATTGTGCATGTTGCTATTGCATTGCCAAAGGCATGGGTGAAAGCAGAAGTGAGTTAAGGGTAACAATTAGACAGATGCGAATAACTAAAGAGGTAAAATGTGCATAGGGACAAGGAGTTCTAGATAATGAGATAGTGATGGTATAACTGAAAGCAAAAGGATATCTCAAAAAATTTAATAGAAGATAATGATCAAAGCGAAGAGGTTACTGTACGAAGAAGGCAACACACACAGGCCTAAGTCCTGCAAGTGAAAGATTTTCTTCCCCCTCCAGTTACTGGGCTCCCTTGTTCTGCGCTAGGCTGTAGCCAGGATCCTGAGGGACAATCGTGCTCATGATCCTTTCTTGCTAAAGCCTATAGAAGCCATGGTATACAACGTGTTTTAGTTCCCAAAGAGATCCTGAAGTTCTGTTTTAACACATATTGCAGCTGAAACGTTAAGAAAAGAGAAAGTAGGGTGGGTGGTGATAGGATGGGCAGGAATGGTAGGAAGGGAGAAAAAAGGAGAGGAAGGGAGTGAGAGGGAGGAGGAAGCCATGGACAAAGAAGAGGAGGAAGGGGGGAGTAAGGAGAGTCTCACAAGGTGGGGGAACAAAGACAGATCAATTCAAAAGAAAATAATAAATTGAACTAATTCCGGCTACTGACTGGCTTAAATGGAAATTGTGGGTCAGCCAGGCATCTAAACACTTTATAGCAATTGTTCTAACATTGCTGAAATGTTTGGGGAATTAAAACTATTTAAATAAACTGTTGGATTTTAAGAGAAAGGGGAAGGGGCAGGCTGCCGTATATGAAAAAGGGCTGCCGTAAGAAAAGTTGATGGAAATTATAAAACATTATTGGTCTAAAATAGGAAGCAAATCATTTACAGTACATGAGGTGAAAACCAGGAAGTTTGGAAGAAAGTGGTTAAGGCTCAGAGAAGCTTGAATGCCTGTGTTGTCTGTGACATTTGACATGCTGCAAAAGAAGCATAGAAATTAAACTCTGTAGAAAGCAGAGCTGCACAATACCACTGCGGATGATTTCAGTCTTTTGGGAAATTGTAGACGTGGGAAGTGTAATTTTTTTTGGTGCTGTTTACTTTGTATCTTATTATGAGATTTAAAAACTAATGTTTAACTGCATCTTGGTTTAGTAAAAGCAGAGCAGGCCATGGCTTCAAAGCGTTTCCATTTTCGGAAAGGATACATACCAAATTGTTACCAGTGGCAACTTTGGGGAGTGGGAGTGGGGCATGGTCTGAGCCATGCTTTCACCTTTTACTTTGCGCATGTTTGTGATTTATGATAAAGTTAATTTTGAAAGTGAATATTTTAAACAATTTTTATCTTCCTTCCCTCTCCTACCCAACCATATTTTAATTTTTTGTCTTGAGGTTACAAAATGGGTCCATGCCTGTTGTAAAAATTTATGGTGCTTTATTTAATCAGTTCCTATAGATAAATTTTGAGGTTGTCTATTTTTCGTTTGCTATGACAACCACTGTTAAGGTATCATGCTTGTATATTTCATATGTTTCTGTATTACTGTAGGATAAATTCATAGAAGAATTCCTGAGTCAGAGCAACTGTGCACTTTAATTTTGTGAAATATGCTAAATAGCTTGTCAAAATGTTGTAGCAATTTATACTTCCACAAAAGTGCATGATTATTCTAATTTCACCAAGACTGGATATTAGTATTCTTTTTAATCTTGGCCTATCTTATAAGTAAAATTGGTTTCTTCTTGTTTAAGTTGAATTGATTATTAGTGGAGTTGGGAATAGTTTCATATGCTTAATGGCGGTTATGTTACTTTAAAAGAAATTGGTTTGTAAGAGTTTTCTATATAAAGTGGTATTTACCCTTTACCATACATATTGAAAATATTTTCTCC
This sequence comes from Balaenoptera physalus, assembly GCF_965194825.1. Classification (NCBI taxonomy): domain Eukaryota; kingdom Metazoa; phylum Chordata; class Mammalia; order Artiodactyla; family Balaenopteridae; genus Balaenoptera; species Balaenoptera physalus. Next base: position 116,366,307 of record NC_138884.1, on the reverse strand, counting down.
TTTGTTTGTAGTGTCTCTTTATATAACGGTATTGTGGTTTTATGAAGTCAAATGCGTCACTTTTTTTTTTTCCTTAGGGCTTCTGGGTTTCATATAATCATTAGAAAGAATTATAGGAATATTCTCATCTACATCACTGCCATCTTATTGGTGAATAGTGGGGACTCAAAAACTGGGTCTAAAATCCATAGGACTATGTACGGAGCTATGGGTAATCAAGTTGGTAGAATCATTAGCCCCCTTAAAATTATTAAAAATACCTCTCCTATCTTTTGTGTGCATTATTTCATCCTTATTTTTCTAACACTATCGTCCTTAGCAATTATTACATGCTACTCAGAAGGTTAAGTGTAAAAATTAAAAGCTATTTCTATGATTAAAAAAAAGAAAGAAAAAAAGAAATTCTCATTTTGCAATCCCTAACGTTACTAAAATACGAAGTGCAGTCTCTTTTTGGAAAAGAGGTCATGCTGTGCAGATCATTTATGGTATATCAGTTGGTTCCCATCTAATGAGTTAGTCAAGATGGAGATGTGTATTTTGTGTCACTAATGCTGTGAGTAACAGTTCCTGATAGTCCATTCCTACATGTATCATTGCCATAAAGGGACTGCTGGATATCAAGTTCACTGGAGAATAAGCCACACCATGCTTTCCCAAATGAGGATGAGATCACTAAGTCTTAGAGAAAGAGGAGAAATACAAATTTCTATCAGTTACTAAATTTGGTCATCTCATAGAGTTATGTACCATTCTCCTATCCCAGCATATATTAACAATACCTGTCCTTAAAGGCTCAGCACAAGTACACTTTTCTCTGTGATGCCTATTTTAATCTCTCTATCCAGGATTCATTATTTCTGTTTTCTAAATTCTCATAGCCCTTTGTGTATACTACTCTTCCCCAAGTATCTCTATTTGTTTTCTAGTTATTTAAGTAGCCATGATTTATTCTGATTAGAATGTAAACTCACTGGGGGAAAGATGTTTGTTTAAATCAACTTGGCATTTCCTCACAGTGCTTATTATGATGACATTACTCATCTGAATGGGTAAAAACGGAATTAAACTAGGTTGGAGAGAAACACAGAAATTCAAAATTAGAAATCAAAAAAATGGGCTTCCCTGGTGGCGCAGTGGTTGAGAGTCTGCCTGCCGATGCAGGGGACACGGGTTCGAGCCCTGGTCTGAGAAGATCCCACATGCCGCGGAGCAACTAGGCCCGTGAGCCACAACTACTGAGCCTGCGCGTCTGGAGCCTGTGCTCCGCAACAAGAGAAGCCGCGATAGTGAGAGGACCGCGCACCGCGATGAAGAGTGGCCCCCGCTTGCCGCAACTAGAGAAAGCCCTCGCACAGAAACGAAGACCCAACACAGCCATAAATAAATAAATAATAATTAAAATTAAAAAAAAAAAAAAGAAATCAAGAAAATAGAAAGTTTTAGAATAAGAAAAGAGAACCAATAAAACTATTGAAAAGCTGATCACTAGCCCAAGTAATTCAGTTGTAATGGCTAGCCAACAAGAAAGAAAAAAAATGCAAATCTTAGGCTTCTTTACTTTTGCTGTGTAACTATTAAAAAAAAAAAAAAATCGTCTCAGATAATTATGACTTATAGTGGCCTGTTCTGCTCTTTGAGGGACTATTCAATAACACCCCCCCACCCCGGTTTGTTTATTTATTTATTCATTTTGGCTGCCGCACGGCACGAGGGATCTTGGTTCCCTGACCAGGAATCAAACTAGTGACCCCTGCAGCGGAAGCATGGAGTCCTAACCACTGGACCGCCAGGGAATTCCCAAAACCCAGTTTGTTTTACACATTAAAAATTTTTTCAAGTTACAACAAATAAGAACACACCAAATAGCTCTAGGAACTAGGAAGAAGAGAAAATTAACATGTCTAACAACTGATTTGTATTTTAAAATTTATGACTATTCTTTCCATCTGGATGATATTTGTCATTCTTCACATTGGTATGATTCAGGCAAGTCTATGCTTCATATAAATACAATTAATTTTTATTGATTTTTTGACAGGAGAGTTCAGTCTAATATAACAATTGTAGAGCCAAAAAAATGTTTTTATTAAAACAGAATTTAATCTTCTCAATAAAGGCTAAAATTATGTTTTATATTGACATTTTATTTGAACCAGAGGGACTGGCTTTGGGATTCTTTGAAATCTACAGACTTGTAGATTTGTAGCCACAGACTTCCTGGATAGCTTGTCTGGGTGTGCTTAAATCAAAGCAATGTGATTTTCTTCAAGGAAAAATAGCTAATTAAGGTGCTATCATTCCTCAGTCATCAACAGAGAATAGCCAATAATTGCCTTGGGAAAGGAGAAAGAACCTTACATAAGCTGGCACTGATTTTTTATTTTTTATTTTATTGAATCTGTCTCCTAATGATTAACACAGAAATTCCTCTAGCAATTATGGACTCTCTTATAAATGACTCTCATAATTTACAGCCTGGCAGGAGCAGCTTCAACTCAAACATGTGTGTAATTCACTCTTCTGGCTCATTTCCATCACATTTCCCCCCAGGCCTGATCCTTTCCCACGTGTGAAATGTTTCACACTGAGATTATATGGTCCCCTTTGCCAGAAAAATTGACCTACCACACAGAGAATACTATAGCTGATTTCCCAGGGTGCATTCCAATGGAAAGTAAGGATATTCTTGATAAAGGAATTCCATAGTCAGTTCTCACGCTTCATTTCTAATCACTGATTTCAGCCTCCTACCCCTTCTGCCAGTTTTTACCTCCCCCCCCTTTTTTTTTTAAACTATCAGATTTATGGGCATATAACCCAGTTAATACATTTTAATTTTAGTTCCTTTTCTATTTATATTTCTTTTCCTCTAGTAGGTATGCTAATGATCTGTGAAATGTCCAAAATGTGGGTATTAACAGATAAAAGAAAAAAATGATTGAGATCATATAAACCCCAAATCCCTCCCTGAACGGAGAAGCATATTAAAATTTCCCAGTCCTGTAAAAGATACGTAACTTGGCTCTAATATAACTCTTATCTTTATTAGTAGTAACATTTACATTATTATTAAATGGCCTTATTTATTTCCTATTGTGTGTGGTAATGGTGGGCTGAGGAAAAGCAGATAACCATGTTAATAGCACTGGCCAGTAAGGTGGTAGGTTACATTCCTGGGAAGAAATCTTTTTGCTACAAATGTATTACATGTCTACAGTTTTAAATGCATCGTACCTTGCCAGGCTTCCCAACATGAATTTGGGAAAAGGATATGGAATGAAGGTGGGGAAAGAGTATAATCAGTAGACAAAGATATTGCAGAAGACATACCACAAGGGGCTAGCCAGAGAGCCATAAAAATGGAGCCAAAGGGACCAATCTGGGACCAATGCTCAGTTGCTATTTATTCAGTTAACATTTGCCAGTCACCTACGATGGGCTAGGCTGTGGAACAAGGTTCTGGGGATAGAGCACTTAACTATTGAGTTGGCTGAAAAGTTCACTTGGGTTTTTCTATAACATCTTATGGAAAAAACCAAACGAACTTTTTGGCCAACCCAATGCAAGGGAATCACTGTATTTCCCACCCAGAGTTTACAGTCTAGCATACAGCTAGAAAGAAGTAGTAGCAGAAGATGAGGCAGTCATAAGGACAGAATGAAGCATGGTAAGAATTGGGAAAATATGCTTCATGTCCAAAGCTGTAAGTGTAAATGTTTCTTTTACGCTGCCCTAATGTGGCTTATCAAGCTGAGGACACAGAGTCAATTGGCTGAAAGATATAGCAATAACTAAGACATAGTCCTTGAATGTAGGCATTTAAATCTAGAGAATGCCACATGTAATGTATTCAAGGATTACTATATTTTAAGGCAGTATGTGATCCATGCCATTAGGGACAAAATGATCAGAAATTGACTGAATACCACTACACTGGCTTCAGCACGCCGTCTTTAATCCTAGTGTTCCTTCTTTGATAAAGGTGCCTCTCCCTCAGCTGTCAACTTAGAGAAGCAATAATTGGCTATTTTACATATATGTGGCCAGGGTATACCTGAACCAAATCATACCGTCAGTTCATAGCCTGGTAGATAATATATGATGAAGCCTGGCCTGAAACTATGAATTGACCAACTGGATTATTTTTCACTGGAATTGAGCTTAAAGCCACTAAGAGAACAAAGCAATCAGCATGGGGAGGTGATTCAGAGAGTTGAGAAGAACTGTGCTGTCCGTGAAATAAACAGGAACAGTGGAATCGGGTTCATGAAGAAGCTTCAGTGCAGTCCTGGAGGTCAGGGAGAGCCCTGAGCTCCCATCCTCCCCTCTGCCTTATGAGAAGATGACTTATCATCACAGAATGGTACATGGATGACAAGAGCAGATTGGGAAGATTAGTGTTGATAGAAACCTGAATTCTTTCCTGAATTGGTTCAGGAAAGAATCGAAGGAGAAAAATTCAAAGCAGCAAATACATACAAGTATTCTGAGGAGTTTTTGGGTGAAGGGGAGGAGAGAAATAGGGCAGGAGGAAAAAGTAGGGTCAGGAGATGAAGTCTTTTAAGATGGGGAAAGTAATAGCATATTTTTCTGTTGGTAGGAAACCTTCAGTAGAGAGGGGAAGAATGATGATACAGGAGGAAAGGGATAGAGTTGCTAGAGTGATGTCCTTGAGCAAGTGAGAGAGGTTGGAACCTGCTGACAAATGGAATTCATCCTTCATAATGGCAAGAAGACAGAGTTCTTGGGGCCAGGTGCCTGTATGTAGGTAGCTGTGGCGGTGAGAGCTTGAGGAAGTTCTGATTGTTTTTATTTTTTAAGTGACATTGGAAACAGCCCAATCAGCTTCCGGGGTAGGAGGTAGAGGAAGTGTGAGGAGAGAGGGCGAGGTATGCAACTGTTGAGTGAGGGAAGGAAGGGATTGCAACTGTGATGGCACCATTCAGGCTCCCTTGATGGTTAGTGATCATGAATTTAAAGTGAAACCATCAAAGCCAGCTGTGTTGTGAGCCTGGAGTAGATGCAGACTTGGATTTAGTAGTGTTGTGACTGGACACGTGAGGCGTGCACAGGGAGATAGATATGGGAGTATGGTGGGTATGAGAGGGAATGATTACAGAAATTGAGGAATCTAACCTCATCAGGGGAAACGTGAGGTTGCGAAGGGGTGAAAGTGAAAAGGTGGTAGGTGGGGACCCTGGCTGTGGGAGTGAATGGCTAAGGTAGGGCAGAGGACAAGATTCCTACCAGAGAGGAAGCCAGCAAACAGCTTTCACATTCTATTAAAATGATCTGTTCACGTGTCTGTTTCTCAGTAGGTCGGGCTTCTCAGCCTTGGCACTACTGACATTTTAGACTGCATAATTCTTTATTGGGATGGGGAGAGCTGTTCCATTTATACTGTAGGATGTTTAGCAACTACACTGGCTTCTACCCAGTAGATGCCAGTAGCACTGTCCCAGTGGCGACAATCAAAAAATGTCTCTGGACTTACCAAATGTCCCCTGTGAGACAAAACCAACCTTGGCTGAGAACCACGACACTGGCCCACAGGCCTCTTAATAGAGGATGCACCTGATTCATTATTACATTCCCAATGTTTTAAAAATACTTGGGTACATAGTGAAAACTCAACGGATGTGTGATAAACTGAAGATTTTTAGTAATAGTGAGTAAGATGCTACGTTAAAGGTCCCCAAGATCACCCCCAGGTTTGGTGATTTGCTAGGAGAACTCACAAGACCCAGTATACAGTCATAGATATGATATATTACAGCAAAAGGCTACAAAGTACAATGAGCAAAGGGAAAAGGCACATGGGATGAAGTCCAGAGAAATTTGGATATAAGGTTTTTTGGGGTTTTTTTAACATCTTTATTGGAGTATAATTGCTTTACAATGGTGTGTTAGTTTCTGCTTTATAACAAAGTGAATCAGTTATACATATACATATGTTCCCATATCTCTTCCCTCTTGCGTCTCCCTCTCTCCCACCCTCCCTATCGGATATAAGTTTTGAAGGGTCCTCTCCCAGTGAAGTAACACAAGATTCACTTAATTCACCCTGGTAATGAGTTGTGATAACTCCTTTCTAGCTGTTGCCAACCAGGGAAGCTTGTTAAAAACTCAGTGCCCAGGGTTCTTATCGGAGGCTGGTCATGTAGGCACCCTCTGACTGACATGCAAATTCCAAAATCCCAGAAGGAAAGCAGGTGTTCAGGAAAAACAACATTGTCTGCACACTTTAGGCACAATGGGTGCCTAAACATCAGTTCTGAGAATGGTTCCCCCTGCTTCCCTGAAATCCAACTTCCCAGATACTAACCAAGGGTCAACCTTGCAAGCAGGACTTTCAGAGCATGGAAATTGGGTCTGCTTTGTTAACTCTTTTCTGCACAGGGGATTTATATTACACATCACATGGAGAAACGATTCAATTTCCACTTAATCCCTGCTTTCAAAATTCTTAATCCCCTGACCAAATGCCTCATTTTCCATGTCTTTTTTTCTATACCAACTAGCAAAAAAGAAATGTCTCTAGTCCAGCATCACACAGCTCTGCATATCCCATTTCTTTAAATGGCAGTTCAGAGACCATTTATTATTAATAAGCCATGTTGCCAGGAGATCTGAAACTTTACCTTTACTCCAACCTGCCAAGAAAACAAAACATTCTCCATGCTAGTTCATATAGGAAACAAAAGAGGGGCTTGTATTTGTATAATATTTAAGAACATTTTGTATATCCTGTCATAGCTGCTTCAACCTTAGAGCAAATATACTTAATAGCATACACTATACATAATATACATATTAGAATGAAATATATATATAATAGATGAAAATAAGGTTTACTGCAGCAAACATATTAACACTAGTTGCTTGAGCTGCCAACCAGATTAAAAGAATTCCCATTATTTAAAACCCTGTCTCAAAAAAAGAAATAATTCATGTAAACTAAAATCCTAACTATGAAGAATTTATCAGTAAATGTTACTCCCTATTGGCCACAGCCAAGAACAGAGAGGCTGCAGGAATGAGAAATGCTGAGTTGCTCTCTGTAATTCCACTCCTTCCTTGATCAGTTAAAATGCCCTAGTAAAGATGCTGTAATAAAATGCAAGTGAGTGACAATGTATAGTTTAGTAAAATGTTGAAATATGCTCAAACTTTTAAAAAGGTAATTCATTTGTTAGCTCCACAGTTATTAAGAGCATGGAATCAGACCATGATTAAGTCCTGAATACTTTACCTAGTAGTCATGACTTCTGGGCAAGTGACAATTTCTCTAAGGTTCAATTCCCTCAATGATAAAATGAACTAGTAACAGTACTGACTTCCTAGGTTTTGAGTAGTGAAAGAGATAATCCATGTAAGCACATAGCCTGTCCTCATAGCACTGTCCCATAGTACATTCTCAATAAATGTCAGCTCTTGTTTTAGTGACACATTATTTGTTATTGCTCTTTGTACATTCATTCAAAACGCTTTTGACACTAGACCTTGCTCTAGGTAGTAAGAGTATATCAGTAAACAAGATAGTCATGGCCTCTATCCTCAGAATGCTAAGACTCTAAAAGGCAATTAAGTATGTATTATAACAAGTGATACTCTGATACGCAAGGGTAACAAAATAATTGAAACATAACCCATAGATTACGGAGATCCATCAGTGTGTTAGACACTGGCTTAAGGAACCTTTAAATTAGCATACAGGGCATATGGATCGATCCCATTTTGTAAAAACAGCAGTAAAAATAATCTTATAAATGACTAATTATGTTCGTTGTTGACCAAGTGAAAGATGAGAAAGATGGGTATCAGTTTATACAGCTGGCATAAGGAAGAGGTGGTATTTCGTACAACTTTCCCTAGATTCACAGATTGGGGTTAACATGTTACTTCTGAGATTTGAGAAAGTTTTAATTAAAACAGTTTTAAATAAAATATTTCTACATAGGGAGATAATTTCGAAGACGACTGCCAAAGTCCGAGGAAGAGGTGATGCGCGTCTGACCGAGGTGTTGGAGGAAGAGAAGAAACAGAAAGACAATTCTAAATTAGCACTGCTGAACCTTGCAACTGGTAAGATGTTGCAAGGAACAACATCAAGGAAGCGAGGAAGAGGAGCAGTCGGGACAACTCTCAGATTTCCAGCCAAGATAAATGGATACAATTAAGCTAACCCGAGAGCGTAAGAGAGGGATGGGGTGCTCAAAACTGAGGGATTAGGGCTTCCCTGGTGGCACAGTGGTTGAGACTCTGCCTGCTAATGCAGGGGACGCGGGTTCGAGCCCTGGTCCAGGAAGATTCCACATGCCGTGGAGCAACTAAGCCCATGCACCACAGCTACTGAGCCTGCACTCTAGAGCCCATGAGCCACAACTACTGAGCCTGCGTGCCACAGCTACTGAAGCCAGTGCACCTACAGCCCGTGCTCCACAACAAGAGAAGCCACCGCAATCAGAAGCCCGTGCACCAAAACGAAGAGTAGCCCCCACTCACTGCAACTAGAGAAAGCCCGCGCACTGCAACGAAGACCCAATGCAGCCAAAATTAAAAATAAACAAAATAAATAAATTTATTAAAAAAAACAAACAAAAACTGAGGGATTATGATTTGATCCTGAGCATGCTGACACTAGGCACCTACAGGACATCAGGGAGGAGAAAGTTGTTTGACAAAAGGGTCTCCATCTCAGGAGAGACATCAAGATTACAGATGAATATTGACTGGGAAGTCAGTCAATATTCATTTTTCCAGTGTCTGCTCTGTGGCAGGTACTTGCTTGGCCTGTAAAAACTGTTAAGTCAGAGGTTGTGTCTCCTGGTTTGTTTCCTTCCCTCTATTTACTCTTCCACTTAGTCCCTGACTCTTATGTCCTTATCTTATACCTTGTCAATACAAGTAACTTCAACTAACTCCACAATCTCAAGTTCAAGCTTTCTAACTCTCTGCTCACCATGTCCTCTCATTCCAGTTTCCTCCTCTGGTACCCTGACTCACTGGAATCTACAATTCTACAACCTTTTCATTGTCAGTTCACAACACTCTCCTGTTCTCACTCTGCTTCTTGTCTAGTTTAAATTCCAACCCCTTCTCCCCTGATGACTCCTACAGAGCCTTACTTTCTCAGTCACCTCCCCTGCAGCTAGAGGTTTTTATGTGACTCATTTCTGACCCATAAACTGTTAGTAGAAACTGGTGAGGTTTGTGTGTGTGTGTGTGTGTGGGGTGGAGTGGTTTTGGGAAAGCTTTGGTGTGTCTCCTTCCTTCCCCCTTTGTCCTGTCTTAACTGAAGTCATGATGGCTAAAGTCTTGGCAACCGTGTTGCAACCACAAATGAAAAGCCATGAGGACAACCAAGATGTCGCTGGCCCTGACACATTGGAGCAGCCAAACCAAAGGCAGCAACTGCATTCCTCTAGATATCTTTCAATGTAAAACGGAATCTCCATTTGAGGCAGAAAGCATTCCTAAGTAATATGCCCCACAAAAATAAGGGTGTTATGCTGCATCTGTGTCCTTTAGAGAGTTTTGTGTCATTGTGAATGTTTTTCACCAATATTCTGCTATAGGCATTGGGGAAAGTTGATGATGTTTAAACAAAGGAAAAACAAATTTAGATCTCTATTTTAGAAAGAGCCCTCGGTTGAATGTATGGACGATTACAAAGGACAACATTTTCCTTCCTTTAGATAACCCTTCCTTACTCTGTGATCTTGGTGGTGGTCACACAGCCCCTGACTCCATGGCCCTGGTAATTACCCCAAGGAATGAAATATGAACCAAATAGGGCCAATCAGAATCCATCCTTAGGATTGTTCTAACCAGAGCTAGAGGGGGAAAGCTGAGCCCTGATCCTGGTACCATGGAGCTGGGATTCTGGAAATCCCAGTCATTTAGGCCATGAAACCCACTGTTATAGGCTGGGTGCTCTGGAGGCAGACAGAGATGGAGTTTGGGGTACAGGGGTTTATTAGGGGTCAACCCAATGGAAAAGATACATTGTTGAGTGGAGGGAGAAGAGGAATTGTGATGCAGGTTTGACAAAGCCCCAGCCCAACTGGCAGGGAGCTCTGGAGTAAGGAAAGCCCATCAGCATCCTGCCTGGGCCTCAAATGGCTGGCCAGCCTCACTTTGTCCCCAGATGCATGCCACCGTGGGAAAGGTGTGACCTACAATGAGGTGGCTCTCCACAGCTGAGGCAGACCTGAAAGGAGCTGGCAGCTGGCGGCTGTTGGCTCACTGCGTTCCACGCAGCTGGCAGCAAGTCCCTTCTGGAAGGGACATGCCCGTGCATCTCCACGTCCACCACACTCACCAGGTGGAGAAAGTCTGTCTGCAAAAGGTGAGAATGGGGCCAATCTATTGACAAACCCAGAGCTGAGGGACAGAAAAAGAAACCTAATAAGATGCTTGAGTCTACAGACCCAGTTGCAGCTGAAGCCAGAAACACCCTTACCATTCTTAGTTTCTTGAGTCATTAAGTTCCCTTTTTTGTCTTAGTCACTTTAGCCATGTCAATCAGGGTTCATACAGTAGTGTTTAAGGTGATAATTGATTTGAAAGAAAAATAAGTGACAGAAAGACCTTTACAGAGTTGGGGAGCGTTGATGAGGGACTTAAGACAGTAGCCATGGTGATGTACATGTGTTACACAGAAGAGGTGATGGGCTGCAATGACTAAGAGTAAAGCAAGAATCAAGGAGAGCGAGAATTCTCAGAAAAATTCCCAGCATTTAGCTTAGGTGATAGCCTCACTCTCCTCCCCTATTTATACAGAGAGGGAATAAAGGAACAGCAGGAAAGGGGGAGGAATTTATGGATTTAGGTTTATAACATACTACATTTTGAGTGCATCCAAAGGACTTATTTAAATTGCTAGCTCATAAATTTTCAGTGAAAAATATCACTACTGACTGGCGGGAAAACTTAAAACAGCTGATCATCTGAGGAGTTTTTTTGGTCAGAAGGGCCTATTTGCAAAGCTAAATTTAAAGCAGAAATTTGCTTGAGTCAGGATAAAATAAGTTAAATGATGCTTTTTAATTATCATGAAGCTATGATACTCATCTTCATTACAAGGATAGCTCTGCAAAGAAAACTTGAACGCTTTGTCAGTTGGCCAGGGTACCTGTGCCCTTGGACAGTAGTAGCAAAAACTTGGAAAATACTAACTCATCACCTCTCTTTTTATCACCCAAGACTTAATACAGATTTCTTTGTCTGTTTACCATTATGTTATTATCTCATGACATACAAGTTCCAAGCTTATACTCTATGTGTTTTAAGAAAATTACTTTCGGACAACATCTAGGGGGTAGATATTGCCTCATTTTGCCTCCTAAATTATATGAAATTACCTTATGAGATGGATACTATGGAAACAAATTTTATTTACATGAATCTTCATTTGCAGGAAGTTGCACTGACTGACCTTTTCCCTACATTTTGGGGTTCATCTTCCTCTAGTGTCAATTACCCTCATGTTACATTCCTACAGGTACATGAGCAGTGAAGACGAGAGGAAGGCAAAAACCAGGGAGGAGCTCATGATGGGGTAGTGCTTGGTTTATTAAATTCCAACACCTGGAAATGAAGCTATCACATGATGTATATTTTTTTAACTTCCTCATTTCATCCCAAATTATAGAATTGGCATCTGTATGGGAGGAATTAGTGATATACACAGCACCTCTTATATCGATGATATGTATTCATTGTACAATTGACATTACTGTGAGTTAGGTGTTGCCCCAACTTATACCTGAAAAATGTGTAATCCAAAGGTATAGACAAAGAAAAACTGTGTTGGATAATTGTGGGCACTAGTCTTAATTCTTTATGCCCTGCATGAGATCCTCATTATAGTACTTCTACCTCCTCTTCAACTTACCCCTTTCCCACTTAACTCATAACCCCTTATTTGTTATTGCTTCACACTGTCTGAAGTCACCTTCTACCCTCACTAGGACCTCTAGTCACTTAATTCTTCCCAATTCTCATAACCCATGAATTCTCAATGGGAATAATATCACCCTCAAAGGGACAAACTATTAAGTACACTCTGGGCAAGAACATCTCAGATATTAGAATGGTTTGTGGTCCCCTCCAAAGGTCCACAGTATATAAGCAGATACACTGTACAGTATATCTTTTGTGGTCAAATTTCATGGCGAGAGAGACTAGGAAAAAATTGTCTAAAAAGGCACCTTAAGGAATGATAATGGGGGAAAAAAAAGGCCTAGAAACACTGACCTAGAACAACAACCTACCTGAATACTCAATTAAATCTATACTGACTTTACTTCCACCCTCCATTCCCCGTCCCTGTGATCTGTAGTATCTGGTCCAATGTTGTCTAGTGGAAATAAAATGTGAGTCTCATATGTATTTTAAATTTTCTAGTTGATTGCATTAAAGTGAAAAGAAATTGGTGAAATTGATTTGAAGAGTATATTTGACTTAACCCAATATATCCAAAATATTCAACATATAATCAATATAATAATTGTTAAATATCTTACATTGTTTTTTGTGTGGGCTAAATCTTTAAAATCCAGTGTATATTTTATACTTATAGCATATTTGAATTTGAAAGTTAATTTTCATTGAAATTACTTGATCTGTTTTTAGATTTCATAACATGGCTAAAAAGTGGAATCACATACCCAAGTTATTCTAAACATATTTAAACATTTCCAAAAACCAAATAGAGTATCTAGTATTTTAATTTAAATTACTTAAGATTAAGTGAAATAAAAATTTCAGTTTCTCAGTCACACCAGCCAGACTTCAAGTGTTCGAAAGCCACATGTGGCTAATGGCTACCATATTAGAAAATGCTGGTTTGGCCTATTATTCCCTCACAGTTCTCTTTTGCCTTTTCTTTTCTGGATTGCTGGATACACAGGCATTGAAAATTGTAGAAGTTTAAGGTGCTAGCTCAGGACAGATATAGGATGTCAAAGTTCATTTATGTCCTCACTGTTATTAGGCAATTGTATATGGCTGTGTCTTGTAGACTTCCTTGCACACAGATAGCTACTAACACAGTTCAGTATCACAACTTCTCTATTCTGACTTCAGGGAAGACATCACAAATTAAAGATGGCTTTCTTTCACACTGAGTTCAAATGCAACCTCAAAATACTTTTTGTAGGTTATTTCAACTACTATCACTTCTCTTAAGACAGTGTTTCAGTTAGCTACAATAAATTAACTGGAGTTACCATAAAAGTTGAAAGCATTCTGCCATTCTTGTCTTTGTTCATCCCACCATATTCCTTTCCAGAACATATTTTAAGTGAACATAATGGGTTTTAGATTAGAATATAAAATGATGCATGGGCATTAGAAGGCAAACACCATAGCATATGAGTAAAAAGCAAATCCCCTGAGGGAAAACAGACTAGGGATTGAATCCACTTTTACCACTTACCATCTGTACAATTTTGGACAAGTCATCTAATTTCCTTGAGTCTTATTTCCTTATTTTAAGAATTGGAATAATAACACCTGTTTGCATGATTATTATAATAATTAAAAAGTATAGGGCTTCCCTGGTGGTGCAGTGGTTGAGAATCTGCCTGCCAATGCAGGGGACTCAGGTTCGAGCCCTGGTCTGGGAAGATCCCACATGCCACGGAGCAACTGGGCCCGTGAGCCACAATTACTGAGCCTGCGCGTCTGGAGCCTGTGCTCTGCAGCAAGAGAGGCCACGATAGTGAGCGGCCCGCGCACTGCGATGAAGAGTGGCCCCCACTTGCCTCAACGAGAGAAAGCCCTCACACAGAAACGAAGACCCAACACAGCCAAAAATAAATAAATAAATAAATAAATAAATAAATAAAAAACAAAAAAAAACCCTCTATTAAAAAGTATAGGACATGTCATGCATTAGGCACAGAACCTGGCACACAGTAAGCATTCAAATTAAATTGATAGCTATCATTTTGAGATAATTAAATATCTTATAAAACTAGCTAAATGTTCAGTGTTCATATGCTTTGGCTTCCAAGCTGGCTTGTTAACTTCTTGGAAGGAAGAATTATGCACTATTCAACATTTTTATCCTTTTCAGAGGTTAGCTAAATTCTAATCATAGGTCCTGACTTTCGATGACTACCGAATGAATGAATCAATGTACCTGTAAACTTATAATTGCTCTCATAATATTTAAAAGATGAATTTGCCTGTTCAGGTCAAAATAGCTATTAAATTCTGACTGAGGAAATTTCTATGACACCAGACTTCAGTCTCAGGACTGTAGGTTGGGGCAGGTTCAAAATTCTAAGATCTGTGTCAATGCCTATTAGAGTCCATGCTTTTGTTAATGTATTAATTGGAGCTTAGGCCATAGGAAGAGTAGGGGAACATGGTAAAGACTTGGGGGAACAGATGGTTTCAAAGAGGAATGACAGCAAATAGAAGGGTCTTAGCATCAGAAAATAGGAAGTAGTTAAATAGGAGTTATTTAGAGAAAGGTCTGCAGTAGGCAAGAAGTACAGGTCCCAGTATTTCTTGAGACTCTAGCATGGCCAGGTTGGGGAATACACGGTTGAGCAATCAGCAGAGGGACAGCCTGGCAATAAGTTACTTTCAAGTATATTTGGTATCATGTAGTAGAAATTCAGCTAGTGAGATGAATTTGTAATAGGACTTCAACATCTAGAAAGGACTATGAGGGGTAAGTCAGGAAACAAACAAACAAAGGTGTTCAATAAATAAAACACAGCAGTAGTCAGTAAATCCAGAGAAAGACTCACTGACATAGATTAAACTACCATGATTTTTTTTTATCAATACTTGAGTTATGATGATAATCTTCTGTATGGCACATCCTCTTCCTCCTCCCAACTTTCTCCCCTTCCTTTCCTTTCTCCACGTGGTAGCCAGAATGAAATTTCCAAAATACAAAATTGATCCTACTGTGCCCCTAGTTTATACCCTTCAAAGGCTCTACACTGCTCTTAAAGTTCAAATTCTCTAATATGGCCTCTACCATTTCCTGTAAAATCTATTCCTTGTTAATTCTCTGACCTCACCTATTATATCGCTCAACACTAATGTAAAATCCAGCCACGTTAAATTCTTTCCAATTCCTCCAAAAGGACACCTGCCATGGTCTCTCTTACTTCTGGGTTTCCCCAAGGCTGTTCATTCTGTCAGGATTATTTTACCTCTTTTCTGTGCCAAAATAATTTTCTTAGCATCTTCTAGGTCTTAATTAGAAGGCATTTCTCCTGGAAAACTCAAATCTGTCAAGTTTGGGTTAGTTGCCCCTGTACTTCCTTTCATGGATGTCCCACTTCCTCCTTGTTCCTGCCCACCCCCCTCCTTCTCCCAGCTCTATAAGGACAGGAATCATTTAAGCCCTCTTCAGTTATATCTCCAGGGCCCAACATACATAAGTTGTTCAATACATTTTTTTGAATGATAAATGTATGCTGAAGCTTATTTACAAAGAGAAAGGCTGGACTCTGCTTCTGGGCAATAACACCATAGGGCAAGCAGCTAGACTGGCCAGCTGCTGAGTTTTGAACTACTGGGCAGAGGTTACGAGAGATCTCCTTGATTATATTCAAAGGTTGGAAACAGGTAAATTAAAAGGCCTATCTCTGAAGGTTAAAGAGATATAAAGAACCAAGCAGATTTTTATAAACATTTTATATGTTCTAGTTGTGGTTAGGGTAGAGGGTTACGGTTGTCCATCCATGATTTTTTCTTTTTCCAAGCTGCTAATAGAATATTAATTAATTGTTATTAACTATATTAACATTAGCATTAATAGTGAAAGAAAATGAACACATAATTACATCTTATACTTTTCAGACAGCTAGTACACAACCCAAGAGTAAATGTTGATGGTCTTTCTCTAATCCAGTTTATAAAACGTAAAATGAATAAGCATGTTAACCATTGACTGACAAATGGAATTAACATGTGGGAAGACTATAAACACCATCTTTTCTTGACCAGAATTGTCTACTCTGCTTTACTTGATTCTTCTCTAATGGATTTTACTCTAAAATTCTAATAGTTACATATATTGAAGTTGTATTTATAGTCAATTGGTTTTTTTAAATTTCACTGATATCCCAAATCCTTGAGTGATATAGATAATATGAAATATTTTGTCTTACTACATAAGAACAAAGTAAGGTTTCTTGCCTCTGGAAGATATTTATTGTGACCTTGACATATTGTGACCCCTGTGGTGATATATCATTACAACTCAGAGGCATTAAAGACATCTAATTAGTCATATCTTCCATGAATTCTGCCAAATTTCTTTTGACTAGTAATATAGCATTGAGTTACTCTTGATTTTCTAATTTGATGGCTGAGGTAGGAGTCCACCCACCCCAGCTTTTATTTTACTTCTCTTGAAAAAAGCCCTCTCTCACAGCACCCTACAGTTTTTCTTTAAAGTACTTTTCAGAATTTATTTATTATGTTTTACAATGTGTTTCTCACTGAGATTATTACAAGTGAGCACAATGAAGCCAGAAGTTTATCTATTGGGCCTGTCACATTGTATTCTCTAGCATCTAGCACAGAACCTGACATACATCAGGCAATGAAAAATATTTTTTGAATTACTGAATAAATGCACTGACTGAACTTTTTAATCCTGTGTTCGGGTTTTGTCAGAAGACAGAAATTAGTATTTGTGTAGGAATAAAATTAACCCAGAACATTGGAATTGCTGTGGGAGAGAAAGTCTAGAACATGATTATTTAGCAAATTTGAAAGTACAGGATTGCTGGAGAGCCACTATCGGTGATCCTAGCTGCGTGGAGTAGTGAAGTGGGTTATTCTCAGGAGGATGGCTGGAGCCACTGGAAGCTTCTGTTGATGATCTCAGCTGCCTGCTTATAGCAGGTGATTCCTGGGAGAAGCAATGAAAGCCAAAGAGTGCTGCCAAAAATGATCTCATCTTCCTGAAAACAGCTGCCACTGAGAAAAATGATTCTTCTCTTTAAAACTTTGTGACAGTCTCATTGGCAGGATCTAACATTGAATGGTACCAGGAAAGGATTCTGGGACATGTAGTTCCACAATGTAGTCAGGGATGAGAGTTAAATTGATGAAAGGCAATTCAGCACACTGAGCCATTAGGAGGGAGCTCCTAATTAAAGATAAACTAGACTGCAAGCTTCATGATGAGAAGGATTCGGTTTTTTAAAATTGATCTGTCCCCAGCAATTGGGTGCTTATGGAACTGATGGCTAGCCGAGCAACACAGAATCACACTCTCCTTCCATAATATAGACTTATTTCTGGGGACTGATGACTTGTCTACTTTTCCCAGCTTCCTGTGCATCTAAGTGAGACCATGTAACTAGTTTTTTTTTTTTTAATTAATTTATTTATTTAATTTATTTTTTTTGCTGCTTTGGGTCTTCGTTGTTGCACATGGGCTTTCTCTAGTTGTGGCGAGTGGGGGCTACTCTTCCTTGCAGTGCTCAGGCTTCTCATTGCGGTGGCTTCTCTTGTTGCGGAGCATGGGCTTTAGGTGCGTGGGCTTCAGTAGTTGTAGCATGCAGGCTCAGTAGTTGTGGCTCACGGGCTTAGTTGCTCCACAGCATGTGGGATCTTCCCGAACCAGGGCTCGAACCCGTGTCCCCTGAGTTGGCAGGCAGATTCTTTTACTTTTATTTTTTAATTATTATTTTTTTTGTCTGCTTTGGGTCTTCATTGCTGTGTGCGGGCTTTCTCTAGTTGCCGCGAGTGGGGGCTACTCATAGTTGCATTGCATGGGCTTCTCATTGTGGCGGCTTCTCTTGTTGCAAAGCAAGGGGTCTAGGCGTGTGGGCTTCAGTAGTTGTGGCTCGTGGGCTCTAGAGCACAGGCTTAGTAGCTGTGGCACACGGGCTTAGTTGCTCCGCGGCATGTGGCATCTTCCCGGACCAGGGCTTGAACCCATGTCCCCTGCATTGGCAGGCGGGTTCTTAACCACTGTGCCACCAGGAAGTCCCGGCAGGCAGATTATTAACCACTGCGCTACCAGGGGAGTCCAATGTAACTAGCTCTTGCCAACCCACTGTGAGAAGTGATGTGTATCTATTCTGAGCTGAGGTGGATGGGTGCCAGGGTCTCAACTTTCTGAGGTCTCTTTCTTTTTGCCTGTTTCCTGGCTGAGCATAAAGCATTGGACAGAGGACTCTGAAAAGACCCTAGGACATGGCAGAGTCACTAATGGGAATGTCTGGGATTTTGTCATTACTTGGATGAAAGCTGCTGATCAGGAATGTCTGATTTGACTTTGTGTATAAGAACTAAATCAGGTAGTGTAAAACCAATGAAATTTTGGGGTTGCTTGTTATAACAGTTGGTCACTCCTAAATGCTTAAGAAATATTCAATGAATAAGCAAATAAAATAGAAAGGTTTACCATGCCCTTTGCAAAGTCTGCTGTGGTCATTGCTTAAGGATGAGTGCCCCAACAGGCAAACTGCATTCTAGCATACTATTCTGCGTGCTTCTTCCCCTTAACTTCTCACACACTCCCTGAATATTGTTCAGACATATGACAAGGAGAGTTTGGTAACTAATTAGAAAGGATTTCCCATTGTTAGAAATTGAAAAGTCTTTGTAACACAGCTTTCTGATCAAAACTTTGTAGAAAAAACAGTAACAGGTGATAAGAGATGTCATCCCTTAACATAACTAGCTTGCTTGATTAAAACCCAGAACTCCTGTTAAGTACTTTAAGTTTAGATTTCCTACTGAACAAACTAAGAGTAAGTAAGGATGCTGGGAGCCTGTAATATACCTGATATTTCACTCTAATCTTATGGCAGGATCAGGTATTGAAAATTAGCCAGGTCATTATTCTCTGATAAGTCTTCAAATCCTGCTACTAAATTATTTTAATCCCAGCAGCAGAGAGAAAAATAATAGACAATAACAAAGTGAAAGATACTATATTAAGTGCTTTCCATGCACCACTGACTATTAATTCCACACACATAACAATAGAGTCTCGTTAATATTATCCCAAATTTACTGAAGAGAAAACTAATGCTCAGAGAGGAAAATCGGGAGGAGGGGAGGGATAAATCAGGAGCTTGGAATGAATATACACACACTACTATATATAAGATAGATAACCAACAAGGACCTACTGTATAGCACATGGGACTCTACTCAATATTCTGTGATAACTTATATGACAAAAGAATCTGGAAAAGAATGAATATATGTATATGTAAAAATGAATCACTTTGCTGTACACCTGAAACTAACACAACTTTGTAAACCAACTATACTCCAATAAAATTAAAAAGAAAAACTGATGCTCAGAGAGATTAAGAAACATTCCTAAGGCTACTCAGCTATTTAATACTTTTCTCTGATCTAGAAAGTAATCTATGTATTTGTTGATAATTTGTCCGATACACTCACCACCCATAGGAGGAAGTTTTCATACACCTTTTTGCCAGGTTGCATTTGGTCATTATTTTCTTTACTCATTCTGCTAAAGAATGAGTTACGTCTTCATATATGTGGCAAGATGTTTCTCTTGATTTCATATTCTTTCATTTTATAATCATTTCTTCATTTCTGTACACTGTATTCATTATAGAATTGATCTCTTTTTTTCTCATTGCTTTAAAAACTAGAGACCATTTGGTTAATGTGGTCTCACTGATTTAGGGACTGAAAATGTTGTCTTAAGCCTTCTCATATCATTCCAGCACCTTAAAACTAGAAATTAAAAGGGCTTTCTTAAAGAAATTTTGTTTATAACTGTAAGCTTCAGTTCCATACCTATGAATATTACTCATGTCAAACTTTCACAAAATAAAAACCTAAAACCTGAATAAAATAAAGTGAGAGCTTTCAGTTTGGTATATAAGCTAACTATTTTTCTGTCAATATGAATCAATAACAACTGCTGCTGTGAGTACGATTGCTATGGTTATTTTTCTTGTTGCCACAATTATTTGTAGAATGCCCTTTCTTTTCACTTACCATACTAGGTACTTACATACAAAAACACTAATCTTTAAAACAACCCTGTGAAGTAGATTTTATTATTTCTGTTTTACAGGTGAGTAAGTTGAGGCTAAGGGAGGTTAAAAAACTTCCCTCAAGGACAAAGATAGGGCTAGTTAGTGACACATCAGGTTTGATCCTGACTTCAAGTCCTGCTATCTTTCATTACACCATGCTGCCTCTCTCAACTCATTTATAAAGAAACACCTGAAACAGTGTCCAATTTGCTTACCTGGAATCAAAGAGAAATGGTTAGCCATATAGTTGAGTAGTTCCAGTGTAATATTACGAGCTTGCCAACTTTATGGTTTCTTGCCTCTGTGTTTTCTCTTCTATATGAGCTGCCTTCCTCTTTTCTGCTATCCAGGTCCTAGCCAGCTGATAACACCTTAGCAATTCTATCGAGCTGGAATAGATAAATGATAGCCAGGCAAGTGCTTCTCTTATAAAGCCTTCCAAGATTTCTTCCCTGCAGGTGATCCTTTAGGTGAGCCTTGATTGGACTGCTGGTCTGGGAGAGTGGAAAGAAGGACCAATGCATCAGGCAACCAGTTTAGCAGACATATGAAGGGAGCAAACATAATTTTTTGTTTTTTTTTTTCAGCTCCACGCCTTCACTGAAGACTGTTAAGAAAAGGCATGACATCTACCTCTAATGATGTTCAGTATTGATCCCATTAGCATTATTGCTTTAGCTCAATAATTTTGTAGACGAGAAAAGGAGAAAAAAATCTGGAAGAGAAGCAAAGGTTGACTCAATAAAATTAGAGGCTTTATTTTTAAACTAAAGCATGAGTTTATTCCTTACTGAGTGGCTGCTTAAATTTAAGTTTTACATTGCTGCCAAAGAACTGCCCTCTCTAATACTCAGCTGGTTCCCACCCAGAAAGCTTATCCCCCAGCTGATCAGCCTTAGAGTCTGGGAGAGGAACTAACATACAGCTTGTTAGAGCAGTGATTCTACACAATGAATCACCTGGGAAGCCTTAACAATCCTGCTGTCTGGGTCTCCTACTCAGAGATCTTGATTTAATTGATCTGGGCATGGGGAATTTTAAAATTTCCCCAGGCATTTCTAAGGTGGAGTCCAGACTGAGAACTAGTGAGCAACAAGGCTGGCCCTGGGAGCCTGGGTCTCTGCACTGAAGACCCTTGGAATTCATAGGAAGGATGGCGTTAGCCAGCCACTCCTGTGACTTTCCTCATATAATTTCTTCACAATTCCTAGTTCTTTCTTTTCTTCTCTCTTTCTCTTTGGAAACCCAAGACTGTCCAATGAGAAAGCAAGTGGGTCTCAAGGAGTTCTGAGAAATCAGGCTTTTGGAGACTGGCTAAACTAGGTAAGCATTCATTCTTTGGCTTAGCTAGGCTGGCTGGGAAATGAACAGATTAGAGGTGGTGGAGATGAATTAGTGAGGAAATATGGTACCGTGGAAAAAATTAACTTGGAATTACAACATTTGGATTTACTTCTGGCTTTGCCTCTTATTGTGTGTGACTGATTTGTTTCCCTTTTTAGTTAAATAAGAAAATCTGACTTTTTGATTTCTGAAGTATTTTCTGGTTTAATAAGTATAATTAGGTACTAGAGGGGGATGTACTTAAAGTTAAGGAAGCCACGCCTGGGTAGGCTCCAGCACTTTTGACTTAACGTTGGTTTGCAGAAAGCTGGAGGAAAGCCTACTTCTCCCAACACCTTCCTAGTCTCAGAAGGCATCGTGGAACCTCATGAGGAAGGGGCTCTGATTCCAGGTAGCAGCTGGGGGGCTTTCTCATTACTTAGTTTCCACTTCCTCGACTCCAACTTTGTCCTGGCTCACATAGCATTTGCCCTGTGTCTACTTAGTGGCTCCCTATTTTCTTTCCTACTTTCAGACACCTACACTTGCGTGCTCAACCACTGCTGGGGCTCAGCTAGGCCTAGTTTACTCCAGTGGGATGTTTTGCCCTGGATCCAGGAAATGGCTATTTCTGCTCCTTTGTCTGAGGCTAAGGGGGATGCATCACGGTGGAGAGGGCAGCGGTGCTGTCTTTGTGAGACAGTGACCTTAGCCACCTTCTCTGTCGCCATCTCTCATGGGGGTAAGCTGGGCATGAGTCAGCGAAGGGATGAACCTCCCTTCTTCTTGAACTCCCTGCACTTGATAAGAGGGGTTGCTCTGGGAGACTTGAAACCCCAGGATCTTAACGCAGGATGAGGACAGCAGAAGTGTTTCAGAGATTTAGCCTCCCTTTGAAGCTGACAGGGTGTGCTCCAGATGAGAGAGGGCTGGAGAGGTGTAATGGACCCTCTGGGCCCCCAGTCCCTGATGTTCCGTATTGCAGAGGGTGCCCACGGGGAGGTGCCGGAAGAGGTTTTCTTCACCTGTGGAGATGGGCAATGATCACCATCTACCTAGTGATTCTGAAATCTTATACAGTAGAATCACCTGGGAGTCTTCAAAAGCTATTTAGTTGCCTTACTCCAGCACGACTGATGGATAGATTAAATCAGTGCATAATGAAGAGAAGATTGAGGGAAGCAGATCTTGTCCTAGAAGATGGAATGGGCACAGAGAGGAAGTAAAGTGCCCACAGTTACTTCTTGCCAGTGAAGGCTGCTGAGAGTCTGGAAGGAGGAAGATGGGAAGGAACAAGAAGCTGGGATAGAGCTTAGAGCAGTGTGATCCCCGCACCAGCACGTCAGCATCACCTGGGAGCTTGCTAGAAATGCAAATTCTGGGGCCCCACCCAGACCTACTTTATTGGAAACTCCTGGGGTGGGCTCTGCAGTCAGCCTTAACAAGCCCCTCAGGTGATGCTGATGCCTGCTAATGTCTGAGAACCACTGGCTTAGAAGAACCGCGTTTCTCTCCTGACCTGCTCCAGGCCTGGGTGAAGATACACAAGGAGATGAGTGCTGCTGTGTGGGCTCAGTAACAGGAGCTCGAGGAACAAGACAAGGGGCTGCACAACCTGGGCAAGGCATGGAAGGAGGTAGGGGACCAAGCCTTAGCTTCAGGGAGCAGGGGAGGATGGCACACCTCCCATAACTTGTTCTCCACACGAGTGTGGAGAAGGGACGGTTCTTTTTCTCCACTTGTGTAGGCTCTGACTTATTTCCCCTGGCTGGCGGCTCTGGGAGTCCTGCGTGTGTCATTCTTGTTTAATGTTTCCCTGTATTAAAGCGACTGCAACGGTTGCTGCTGGTTTGCAACCTGGCCACTCTACACGGAGGACAAGTAGCGAGGGAAGAAAGAGGCAGTCACTCCAGATTCCTAGGTGGCAGTTATAACAAGCAAGGAAACCTACTTATCAGGCTTGTCTCGGAGGCTGCAAGACAAGTAGATTTCTGCACCTGTGCATCAGAATCTTGAGTTTGTATAGTGTCCTTAAACTGGTTCGGCCCCACATACCATCCAGATGGTCTCAACAACACATTGCTGTCTTAAGGTTGTGTCCTTGAAATGGCTCTGGCTGTGGGAACTGTGGGCAGAATGTACATTTCAAGGATGGGGAGCAGGCAGGAGCCTCCAACTGTCCGGGTCCTGCTCACAGGTCAACCTGTGCTCCCGTCCTGTCCATAACATCCTCCAATAGTTGTTAATCACCTGGAAGGTGTAGTATGACTAGGAGCTGAAGAAGAAGAAGCAGGAGCTGGGGCAGCCGCGGGAGCAGGTGCAGTAGATGCTGGGGGAAAAGTGGAATTGCCGGGGGAAGCTAGTCTTTGGAGGTGATGGGAAGCATTCCCGAGAGAAACCACACTTTCCATGGCACCCACACCCCCTCCTTCTTCTCTTTTCCCATCCAGAGACTGACATTCTCAACAACCCGAAGCAGTCAGATGGGAAGAAAACCACCACAAGGAAAACTGGTGAAGCCAACAGCAGGTAAGGATGGAGGAGCGTTTGCGGGGAGACTAGGATGTAAAGCCTTGGAAGAAGTGCGCTGGAATACCTTGAGTTTTGAGCTGTTTGTTCCTCTTTCTTGTACTTGTCCTGTTCCATCTTGTGGAAAGGAGGGGGTGTTGTTCCCGACAGTGGTGAGAAACCTCTAGAAGCAGGAGACAGCGGTTCCCAGGGAAAATGCGGAACTCAAGCAGTTGCTGATCATGCTAGACAGAGGTGTGGCTGAACTCCTGGACTGCCCTTGGGACAGTCCCACTGTGAATTTTCATGTGGTTGAAAGAGAGAGGAAGAAATCTTGGGTCAGGCTCCTGGTGGATACAGATGTTCTTCATGTGCTTAATGAGGTGGGGAAGGGTAGTGCTGTTTTCTCCGGAGACTGTTTAACAGGAGCCAGCTGCGGAACAGTGCACTTGCTAGGAGGCTTCTGCTTGGGGTCCTCCAAAACTGAGGATTGATGGGTCAAATTCACTGAATGCCCAATTTTCCCTGACTTCCCCACTCCATACCACCTTGCCCTCCCTTGAAAGCTCAGGTGACCATAGCCGTGGACTGTGGTGGCTTGTGGAAATGCTGGAGGTAGAAAAGTGTTAGCTTTCCTTTATCTTTCAGTGTTGCAGAAAGCCCTGTGCTTTTCATTGTTCTGGCCTCAGTAAAGAGTAGACCTTTTACTGACATGGTTATGAGCATTAGGGCTGAGTGTATTGGTTTTCAGGGGAGGACGAGTCATGGAAGAAAATCTGTTGGGAGTGGAGAGAGAATTGAAAGGAGTATGAAGAAGCCCTCTTCCCCTCAAAAAATAGGATGTAATATCTTACATTGGGCAAAGACTGAGAAATAATGGATACAGTTTTTAGTCTCCATGACTTTTCTCATTACTCCTCTTCCTTTGTTAACACCTTATCTTGATTGAAGTTTAGAGGAGAGAATTGATATTCCACAGTAGAAAGGGAGCCCTTGTGGGAATGGGAGCCAGCAGGGTGGGACGGGATGCAGGACCTGGACAATTGAGTCAGGAACATGGATTTAAGAGTCTCCGATATCACCTATCAGTTTTCACAGTGGGGAGTGAGCACCAGAGAAGGGGTTTTCGGTAGGTGAGAATGGGCCAGATGGATAAGCTCAATATCTGAATTTCTTAAAGCAGTGGTAATTTAGTTTTGGTGTATCCCGAGGAAGGAGTGAGAGTGGGGAGTCAGGGAAATGCTGAAGTCACAGGATGGTGCTTGTCATATTGTCTAGATAACTCTATATAACTGTTCCTATCTCTTGACCATTTCCAAGAGCAAGGATTACACCTTTTGGTGTGTATAGGTCTCCCTATCAACACAGGAAAGAGACTCAGGAGAGAAGGAGGGACTATTTTACCCGTAACAGTTGGAACACTTACCATGACCTCCATATGCTCTTTCCTAACCCCCCCAACCCCTTTTGATTTTTGCTGGTATATTCTAAGTTTTGTCTGGATGTAATACATCAAAAAATATCTTAATCTTTCCAGAAATAACATACAAATGTTTTGCAAAACTTTACAATAATTATAATTACGTTTATATGCTGGTGGACACTATACACTTGGTTGGCAGTCATTCACTTCCTCTCTTTCCAACTCTCAGAGACCATCTGTCTATGATAGAGCCTGAAAGTGACAAATACTTTCCTAGCTTCCTGTGCAGCTAGAGATAGCCATGTGTACTAGTTTTGGCCAATTACATATAAGGAGATATTGTTGGGAACCTCCTGGGAAAAACTTTTTGATTAAAAAGAAAAAAAAAAAAAAAGAGATGTGTGTATTAGAAAGCTCTCTTTTTCACCCTCTTGTCCCTCATGGATGTGTGAGGAGTGATGTCTGTCTTGGTAGGGGCTCTGTATTCATGAGGATGAAAGCTAACCTGCTTAGGACAAGGATTGGATGGGTGGAAAATACCTTGGTCTTTAAGGAAATTGTTGGACCAGTCCACTGGAAAAAAAACTGATGATTGCATACGCCTGTACTTATTATATGAGGCGACCAAAGCTCCATTTTTTAGAGCTAGTTTTGGATAGTGTTCTGTGACTTGCCACCTGACAGTCTTTTATGTCATAGCTTCCTATTTTTGAAATCTATATCTTGCTGTGTTTGTTGGTTGACTGAAGTATTCAAGTACCTGTTGGTGGGTTTTTTTTTTTTTTTCTTTCTTTCTTTTCTTTCTTTCTTTCCGGAAGATTGCAAGAGTGGTATGCAAAAATTTGAGGAAATATATCTGAGAATGTTTTTGCCTTCACATGTGAACTCATTTCATTATAGAATTCTTGGCTTATAATTTTTTCCCTGAAATTTCTGTACAAATTGCCCTATTGTTTTCTGTCATTAAAGAACTCATTAAAGAGCTCAACCCTAGACTCATTTTTCCTTTTCTTCTCCTCCCACCTTCCCCCACCCCCAGTATTTTACCATGATGTAACAAAGGTCTGGCTATTTTTCTTAGTATATCATGAGCCCTTTTATCTGTTTGAATTTTTTCTCACATTAGGAAAGTTTTCTTCTAATATCTTTGTACGTTCTGTATTTTATTTTTAAGCCAATCACAAAGATGTCCAAAACAATTTACTAAATGAATACCCATTATTCATATATTAGATATCTGATCTGTTTTTCATATTTTATCTGCTTCATTTGCTGTTACTTTTTAGTCTAATTCTGATCCTCTGCAGTTTATTTTCTGTAGTTGAATCTAATCTTTGCTGCTTGTAGTGCCACTTAAAATGCTGCTATTCCATTATTTTTCTCTCCCCACTCTGCTTAATGTTAACGTTCTTCTCATCTGTGGTCTTGTATATTCTGTCCCTATCTCTTGTCTGATTAGTGTTCTTCAGTTTCCCTGTGGGTGATGTGAATGGAAGCTGACATTATTACTTTTGCCTCCTATTCCCCCTAAGTGGTGACTATTTACATGGCTATTGTTGGCCTCATCCTTTTAGAACTTAAGGTATCCATCTGAATGAATTCAGTTAAATTATCAGTCTGAGGGGACTGGGGAAGAAGATAAATATACCCACAGAAGAACCTGGTCTCTACAGTTTGGTTGTTGGAAACTACTGTCCTAAGGCCATATTTCTTTTACTCCAGGCATATTCTGGTACTAGGGCCAGCCCGACCTTGTTGGTAGAAATACATAATGCTCTTGCTTTAGGGGAATACATTTCCAGTTGGGCAAAGTCTGCTACATTAGTGATAAGCCAGTTCAGAACACATTGTACTGCATGTTTTTATTTGGTATGGCCAGGATTCCTTTCCCAATGAGGTAGCATAGCCCTGGTATGTGCTGGTGATGGGGCACCAAGCTGAGTGATGCTAACCTCACCTCTAGCCATGTCCCCTCTGATTTAAAAGTACTTATGTTTTTTCCCTAGGATTTCCTTAGATTTTTCCTGTGTCTCATTACTACTCCTGGAGAAGGGGAATCATGGGTATGTTCCTGATGAGCCCTTCAAGCTAATCTCATCTTCATTATACCTAGCAAAAAATCCTTAGTGCTTTTGCCATGACTTATTGAAGAGGCTGAAAAACAGTACATTTTCTAGACACTCTTAGCTAGCATTCTAAACAGGATTTAGGTTTAATCATCTGGATGCTCTTGTATGAGATTTGGAAGAGAGAAGTGAGGTGCAAGCTATTCTTCCAGCTTCTGATAGCAAATGCCATCCTGGGGTATCTATTTTTGTTGTGGCTTCCTGATTTTCAGGTGGCAGCTTCTGAGTTTTACAGGCAGGTGCCTGATTATAGAGCTGCCATTTTCCTTCATAGCTTGGTTCTGTATTGTGGTTCTCAGTCATTTCTGAAAAGTTAACTAGGAGTTTGTTTATTAAGTTTTCTCATGATTCTGATAGCCATCTAAAATCATGTAAAACTCTCTGCTTATGTTAACTAGAATAGACTCATTATCTGCCACTGGAATTTGACCATTGTGAACTCAGATGCAGATTTTCTCCTATTCTTGTTTTTCTTTTGTGATTTGACTGAGTTTCTACGAAGGGCTTTGGATATCTGCTACCATACCACCATCTTTTCCAAAACTCTGTTTCTGATATATTTCGGATCAGTGATAACATTTCAGATATTTTTGTAATCAAAGCTGTCTCTGCTTTTCCTCTCATTTCTATCTTTGGGAATTTGCTTAGGAAGTAAGATAATATTTTTATGGAGATTTCATATACACCCTACATCTTCAAAGCCTTGTTGGTAGCATAAATCCCAGTCATTTGACTATAAACCAGATAACATCTTCTTCGTGAATCATTTCCTGCTGGTTTATTTTGTGAAAGGAAGTTTAATTTTATAACCATTCTGAGTTCTTGATGGCATGTGTTTCTTTTCTCTTAGTTTCACTTTGGTCATCGTTCATTTTATTACTGTTCATTATCCTGCCCTCATGGAGCTTAGTGTAATAGGAGAGACTGAAGTAAAGAGACTGATAAAGCAGAAGGGCTTTCTCTGTATTACCCACATATACCTCTGTTAGAT
Source organism: Balaenoptera physalus (assembly GCF_965194825.1). Classification (NCBI taxonomy): domain Eukaryota; kingdom Metazoa; phylum Chordata; class Mammalia; order Artiodactyla; family Balaenopteridae; genus Balaenoptera; species Balaenoptera physalus. Next base: position 116,337,906 of record NC_138884.1, on the reverse strand, counting down.
CGTCACTGACACTGCAGAAGGGCTGGGGATGAAGGTTTCCTGTAGGGTGAGTATTTAAGCTGACTTTGAAGAAACTAGGTTTTAGCCCAGTGTAAAAGAGGGGTTGATGAGTGCTTTAGGTAGATAGAGCAATGCTGACAAGCGCAAAGACTCAGATGTGAGAGAAAAAAAAAAAAACAAAACAAAACATGGGCTCTGTGAAATGCAGGCAGCTCTTGGAGCCAGAGTGAGTATAGTGGGCTAAGGACAAGACAGTGGCCAAAAAAGAAAAGAAAAAAAAAAGTGAGGAGCAAACAATAAAACATAAATTTAATGTTAGAAGCTCTAAGGACAAGACAGTGGGGGAAAAAACAAAAGGTGAGGACCAAAAACTAAAACATAAATTTAATGTTAGACGCTCTAAGGACTGATTATACTGTTTTCTAGGTGTAAGATTCAGGGACATGAATTAGATTGCTGGGGCATGAATGGTCCACATGTCCATTAGCTGTCCTTTATCTGTTAATTCTTTTGGATTTTTGGTAGGCACCACTGTGGAGTAGGATGTATATTATTTTGGTCTGGAAGGATTTTAAAGCAGATGTTTTAAAATTGACTTTTGACATAGAAAAACAAATCTCGATGGGATGACTGGAGAAGCCTGATTCTAAGTGTCATGCTGTCAAGACATGCTTATGTCATAATATGCATTTTGAGGTAACTGGTTTGCTACGTGGTATGATTTCAGAGTGAGCAGTTGAATTTTAAGAGTTTGCCAATGGCAATGGTTTAGGGTGTATTGACCCTTTCTTTCCTGCAGCTGGTCAAGGTATCCTCCTGGTTTGTAAAGGAATGCTCAGTAAACCATAATGTAAAGACATCCTTTAAGGGCCTGCATCTGGTGGACAGGTGTGTGGATTAAACAAGACATGTGGGAAGGACCTGTACCTGGTCAACATAATAAATATGAATTCCTTTTTCCTTCTCAACAAGGTGCTAGCTACCATACAATATGTTGTCATTATATCTGACTGCCACAGTGAACATAAAAGGGTGAATACATCTAACTCACCAGTGGAACCTCTTTTCCACTTTCCTTTCTCATCGTCTGTGTTTTTGTGATTCTACTAAGATTGAGAAAAATGAGCTTGATGGTTGGAAAGGTCTTATGGAAGATGTGATACTTAAAGAAAGGACAGTTGTAGGGAAGTAAAAGAGTAAGGTCAAATAGAGAAACATGAACAAAAGCTGAGAGATGCGTCATGATAGCATTCCTATGAGAAGAGGGAGCTCGTCTTTAGTGGGTAAAAGAAGACACTCAACCAAATTAAATTCATCAGACCCACCCTTTTCTGAAAGATCACCGGGGATACACAAGCTCCCAATCTATGTAGCGTAAAGTAAGGGTGGACAGTTGGATGGCAAAACTTAGTGATTCAGAAAACGATTTCGTGTTTCACATTTATTCATTAGGCTGAAAATTTTGTCTATTTTTATACCCCAATTCTATAACAGTTCCCCTTTTCGCTGTAATACAACGTTGAAATGTACTTATTTTTAACTCTAAGCTAACGTTTAGTATCAATTAATCAGAAATTCCTTTGGTTTTACACATGGAGGGAATGTTTCAAAAGTGTAAAAAGGAGAAATTTAAAAAAAATGTATTTTTGATATAAGAAAATAGAATGCTTCATTGTTTTGGTCCCATTTGAAAGTAGGAATATTCTAAAAACAGTTTCATCTGCATCTTAGACTTGCAAGTAGAAAAACTTGATCTAGAATTCATATTAAGTGTTTCTTCCTAAACTACTTAAATTTAAATATCATCAGCCACGTGGCAACAAAGGTATAATTTCCTGAAAAATTATATTTTTAGTGGGAATATTTTCATGCAAAGCATCTTATTTTTCTCTGAAAGTCATGTTTTTCCCAGAAACCAGTGGTTTCATTTCTGTATTTTAATTAGTATTTTTATTTTCCACAATCCGTTGATAGTGATGGGAAACTTGAACTTGAGACTTCGTTTAGCTGTATAGATCTTGAAATTAGTGTGTCTTACTCAATGGGGACATCATTTGAATAGGGAATCAGTGTTGATTCATTATGGAGATACTGAAAAAGCTTTCCACTGTGACTTTATAAAAAAATCAAAATGAAAATTATAAGGAAGTTGCAAGGGAAGGAAGCTGTCTTAAAGTTCAAACACTCCAGAAAAATTCAGTAAAACTAGAGAGGTAATTTTCCACAGGTCTAGCAATTACTCTGTTGAGTATAGCTTTAAACTGAAAGGAAAGCATTACTTTTTAAAAAAATTCTACTTGCAAAGTTAGAAAAAAGATCAACTATAAAAGAAATCAAATAAAAAAATTAAACAAATTTTAAAGTTTTCCAGATGATTCTAATGTGCTGCCAAGGCTGACAAATCCTGCTTTCTTCTTGATAGATGACCTTCTCTTCAGCTCACTTAGCCAAGATTCCTGAAAGTAAAGCATTTCTTAACTTTATATTAAGCCAGTTTTAAACATGAGAAAGTAATCTGTGTATTGAAAATTCTTCTAGGAAACGGGAGTTCTTGGCTACAGTACCCTTGATTGTTCTATTCACAGCAATTTTCTGTGAATTGTTCCACCTCTTTTGTAAATCATCCTTTTATTCTTCTTACTTCCAATCCCTTCTTGACTCTGTAACTTTATCTTTTTGGCAACTATTATTTTTCTCACCTCAATTTGCTACTTCTCCTCCTTCTTACTTTTTTTTTTTTTTTTGGCCTCTGGTTCAACTTTGATCATCCTTATTCTCTCCATTAAGCAACTCTGCACCATCACAATCTCACAGGCTTCATTCTGCCCACTCATTCAGTTTGAGCTGCTGTTTGAGATCATGAAGTCTTGGATCCTGCTTGAAGAAACTTCCAAGTTTCTTTATCCTGCCAAATCCCTGTCTGTATGTAAAATGCGGTGTGAATTTTGCCTTCTGATGAGATGATAAAAATACCAGTTACCCTGCTCCAGTCAAACAAAATCTAGCCTTTATAATAAAGGACACATTTCTAGAGAATATGGCTTGGTTTTATAAATTGTGCAAGGGTACCCCATGATGACTTTAGAAATCCTCTGTGGAGACAAAAGAAGCATTTGAAAGTATTTCTTTGGTATTACAATAATCATATACACTTTCTGAAATCTTCATGTAGGATGAACAGTAAGGCGGAAGTGTTTGACAACTGTATTTTCTTCAGTGAATTTTGTGTAGAGTTCGGTTCCCTGTGCTTTTCTCTTGGCATGTCTAGGCTACTCTGATGGTGAGTTAAAAAGGAGTTTGAAGCTATCTAACACCTTGTGAAAAGAAACAAGCAATTCATGAGCATAAGAGTGAGCTATGGGGTTTGGTCTCAGCACCCGTGAGAAAGATTTGAGGTTATTCAAAGAACATCAGCAAAAAAAACAGGAACTGGGACTTAGGTAGGAAAAGTTCCAATAGGAAATAAGCATCGAGAGAGAGAATATCAAAAATGAAGCAGGCAATATTTCATTCCACCTCAGTTTTGTTTGAACTTCACTTGAAATATGTTTACTTCTGCAGAGCACAGAGTTCAGAAAAAGATGTAGACATCTTCAGGAGCTCAGGGGAGAGTAACCAGGAGAAGGTAGAGGTCGCTGTGAAGAGCAGATCAATAAGTGGGACTGTTTGGACTGCAAAAGAGAGACGTTACCAGGGGACCTAATCACTGTTTTCAAATATTTGAAGGGCTCTTATGTGGAACATGCACACAACTTGTTATGTAGACACTAGTAGGGGAGAAGCTAGGGACACAGGGTGTATTTAAAAGGGTGTGAAGAAGAAAAAATTCATGATACAAAAATCTTGATTCTTCCTCCCTGCCCCAAACTTCTGATATTCTAGGATTCACAACACTTTTCTACATTTTTGTGTGCGTGTGTGTGTGTGAATTGTCTCCCAGTTAATTTAGAATTTAATAATGTCCTAAGGAAGTAACAAATAGACCAAGTTATATAATCTTAGGATACTTAACTTTTCCTGGACTCAGCTTCTTTATCTTATTATATAGTAAGCCCTATGTAAATGTAAGACATTATCATTGTTGTCTAGCAAAAACATAAAGTGTTAAATACTTAACATGATTTACTGAGTTTTAGTTAAAATCATTCTTGTTTTCTATCTGGGATAAGTTGTTCTGAAAGGTGGGATTGGGTTAATTTTCTGATATCATAGCCTTATCTGTACATATGATAATTTCAATGGATTGCATCTACCCATTTGAATTCACATCTGAAAAAATATTTCAGATGAAAATTTTGTATCATTACTCAGGGCAACTGGAGGAACCAAGGCACAGTTATTCCCCTCGATGGGTACAGCTGAATGTAGGGTGAGAATCTTCTCTCAGTAGTTTATTCCTTTCCTATCCAATGTGAAGTAACATTAAATCTTAAATCTGAAAGATTGTTTAAAGTTTTTCATTAGTTTTTTTTTTTATTTGATTTTAAAACTTTGCAAATAATGAGTAAATACTAAGATTCCCTAAGTTAAGACTATCTTTGAAAACATTATGTGTGGACAACATCCAAATTGGTGTGAAGAAAACAAAGAAATGGAAAAAAAGATGAAATCTCTTACTAGACCCTGAAATTTTAGAGGCATTCACAATAGAGAAAAAGAGAACTTATAAATACCTTTTTTTAATATGAAAAATGATTGTCCAGACTAGATGCCCTGAAAGACCTTCCCAACTGAAACAACTAAAATGCAGAACAAAATGAAAAAAAAAAAAAGGTAAAAAAATGCAAATTTCAGAAAACAAATACCAGGACTCTTACACAGATAATATATAGTGATTTTATCTATGCATGTATTGGGTGGGCCAAAAAGTGCCTTCAGTTTTTAAGTAAAAATAAAAGACACATTTTTCATTTTCACCAAGAACTTTATTGAACAACGTATTCACCCTTTTGTTCCACTACATTCTGCCATTTTTCAGGTAACTTCACAATTTCATCTTCCCAAAACTTTTTATCTTTTTTGAGCAGAGAACTGTTCCAGGTGCCTTTTACAGACTTCCAGGGAATTGAATTTTTTTCCACCAAGAGAATTTTGTAAAGACTGAGATAAATGGAAATCCGAAGGTGCAGTGTCTGGTGACTATGGTGGATGAATCAGAAATTCCCAGCCAAGCTGTAACAGTTTTTGCCTGGTCACCAAAGAAACACGTAGTTTTGCGTTATCGTGATGGAAGAGTATGCGTTTTCTGTTGACTAATTCTGGACGCTTTTCGTCGAGTGCTGCTTTCAGTTGGTGTAATTGGGAGCAGTACTTGTTGGAATTAACCGTTTGGTTTTCCAGAAGGAGCTCATAATAGAGGACTCCCTTCCAATCCCACCACATACACAACATCACCTTCTTTGGATGAAGACTGGCCTTTGGTATGGTTGGTCGTGGTTCATTTCATTTGCCCCATGATCTCTTCCATTCCACATTATTGTACAGTATCCATTTTTCATCACCTGTCACAGGTTGTTTTAAAAACAGAACATTTGGGCTTCCCTGGTGGCGCAGTGGTTGAGAATCTGCCTGCCAATGCAGGGGACACGGGTTCGAGCCCTGGTCTGGGAAGATCCCACATGCCGCGGAGCGACTAGGCCCGTGAGCCACAACTACTGAGCCTGCGCGCCTGGAGCCTGTTCTCCGCAACAAGAGAGACCGCGACAGTGAGAGGCCAGCGCACCGCGATGAAGAGTGGCCCCTGCTTGCCGCAACTAGAGAAAGCCCTCGCACAGAAACGAAGACCCAACACAGCCATAAATAAATAAATAAATAAAATTAAACAACAACAACAACAACAAAAACCCAGAACATTTTCATTACGTTTCAGCAGAGAATCGCATGCGGAAATACAGTCAAGAAAGTTTTTTTCGCTTAACTTATGTGGAAACCAAACATCAAAGTGATTCATATAACCAGGCTAGTGCAAATGATTTTCAACGCTTGATTTGGATATTTTGAGTATGTCGGCTCTCTCCCACGTGATACAAAGTTGATTGTTCTCAGTTATGGCTTCGATTTGATCGCTGTCAACTTCAACTGGTCTACACAACAGTGGAGCATCATCCATTGAGAAATCTCCAGCACAAAACTTCGTAAACCACTTTTGACACAGTCAGTCACAGCACCTTCTCCATACACTGCACAAATCATTTTTGGGGTTCATTTGCGTTTTTACCTTTCTTAAAATGATAAAGCATAATATGCTGAAAATGTTGCTTTTATTCTTTCATCTTCAATATTAAAATGGCTACACAAAAATTCACCAGTTTCGATACGTCTTTTTTAAATGCACACTGATATGACAGCTGTCACAATCTAACAAAAATTGTTTCGAATGAAGTTAAAGACAACTAAGTGCTACTAGAGCCATCTTACTGAAAAAAATGAATGAAACTTTTGGCCCACCCAGTACTTTATTTCATTTACCATCATCTCTATGTTGCAAATGCTAGAAAACTGGGTTGCTTCTCAAAGTGCAGTATTAAGAGGTCTGGCTTAAAGTTTTTTAATATGTCTAGAATTGTCCATACTTCTTTGATAATGATATGAATGCCATGGTCCTATAGGGAGCCACATTTAATTGGTCTGGGGTGGGGCCCAGACACTGGTAATCTTTAAAGTTCCCCAATATTTCCGATGTCCTGCCAAGTTGAGAAATCTGCTCTAGAGTAGATTTTTGTTGTTGGTGGTAAATGCCCTTTTTCTCGGCTCATTCAGCCTGGATTCCTGAATAAAACTGTAACTTGGCTCTTCTTACCTTTTATTTTTTATTTTATTTTATTTTATTTATCTTCTTACCTTTTTATTTTGGGGTGCATGTCCGTTCCATGAATTTAGCTGTCAAATCTCTGCTGATGACTCCCAAATCGCGCTAGTCCCATCCTCTCATCCAGCTCTTGAACCATATCACTGAAATTTGATTGGACATTTTCATTTGAATACCCACTCTCAAACTCACCATGTCATCTGCCAGCGGCATTAGCGGTCACTCATGTGAAAATCTGCCATCATCTTTGACTTTGTCTCCTCCTTCAGCTTCCTTTTCCTCTGCCTGCAGGTTCCTGTCAATTTTTTCTACTACAATAGAGCTCTTCGTCCTTTTCCCCTATCATATTAGTCTATCATAATAGTCCAGGCTCTCACTATCTCAGCATGGTTCTTATTTGTATTAGACCTCTGACCTTCTCAAACCTAGGCCTTCCTACCTCCAATGTATCCTATTTATACCTAGCAGATGAATTTCTTTTAAGCATTACTTTAATTTCACTCCCCACCTTTCACTGCATTTTCTTTTTTCTTTTGGCCATATCAAGTTCTGAATAATTTGGCCCAAGCATTTCCACCTCACATTATTTAATACCATTTGTCCTTTTTTTCTGGTGAGTCTGTCATGTATGCTCCACAGTATGCTTTAATTTGATTAGTTCAGTGTTTCCCAAAGTCGAGGCTTCCCATGGATGCCACTTGAGATGATTCTTGGTGATATATGAATGAACTTCAAAAATGTTTAGTTATATATCCAAATATAATGTAAGCTAGAAAAAATAGACATGTACTTCAAATTCATGATTTGACAGATTTTTATTGCTCAGACTGAGACAAGGTAAATACTAAAGTTTTTTAAGGTATCAATTAAAATAGTAAACAGGTAATATGGAAAAACTGTGAAGATATATGAACAGCTGATATCCGTAAAACGTGATTTATACTATTTTCACCTCCTGGCATAATGTGGGGCAGATTCATTCTTTCAGTCCTAATTTAACTTCAAAATTCTCCATTAAGTCAACCATGCCAAATCTGCTGGAGAGATGTAGGAGGGTGAAGAAAGACAACAAAACCACTGGTTTTGAACAAGAACACCAGTCATGTGTGAATGCAAGATTTTGTTAAACGGTGAGAGTGGGTGGTATTGGGGCAGCTCCAGTTATGGGCTACTCTTTTGAATGTTAAATGGGAAAAAGAGGGACTTCCCTGGCAGTCCAGTGGTTGAAACTTGACCTTCCAAGGCAGGGCATGTGGGTTTGATCCCTGGTCGGGGGAGCTGAGATCCCACATGCCTTGTGGCCAAAAAACCAAAACATAGAAACAATATTGTAACAATTCAATTAAGACTTTAAAAATGGTCCACATCCAAAAAAAAAAAAAAAACAAACCTTAAAAAAAAAGGGGGGAGAAAGAAAGCTAGAATGAAAACTAAAGGGATGACCCAGGTGAGCAGGCAGATTGCTCTAAAAGTTAGCCAAGAATACACGGAGAAACACCACATCTAAAGTCCTGCAGTCCCTTCTGTCTTCTGATGCTGCCACTACTTCTTCTTCTGCTGACACTCTACCCTGGTCTGCACTCTCCAAAAGGGGACCAGGGACCAGGAACTAGTCTGGGGTGAGAAGGGAGTGAGGTACAGATGTGGGAGACGTTGAAGAGAACATGCTGTGAGCTGTTGCAGCTTGTCCGGGCCCTTTCTTTGTGCCTGAAAAACCAGTCCTAGAGCACTTAGGGGAAGAAGCCCGAATGGATATTATTCGGCCTCCTCCCACTCCGTAAGTAGAGGCTTTTCCCATGGTGAAATCATAGGATGTTTTATTTTTTTCCCTGTACTTTCTCCCTCAGGGATTGCTGACACTTCCACATCCCCCACCCCCGTGAATGTCCCTGACTGGGGGTTACTCCAGTCATCTGATGCCTTTGAGGCATCCTTCCCTTTCCCTCTGGAACTAAAACAGTCAACTGTGAAACCAGTTTTTTCACAACAATTTTTAGTGGTTTCGCTCTTTATCAAACAAGAGGAAGAAATTCAAGTGAAATCAAGGTGTGTGTGTGCATGTGTGTGTGTTAGTAAAAACTGAACTAGGGCTTGGGTGTCAGGTTTTATTTTCGGCTCTGCCTTTAACAAGCTGGGTGACGGGGTACAACTCAGCTCACGCATCAGCATCATGAAGGGTGGAACCATGACACCTCTGGTTTCCTCCCAGCTCAATGAAAGTGAAACTTTCTCTTAAGTTTTATTAGAGTGTTTCCCAGCATATCCTTCAACCCCCTGTGGACCCACTGCCAGATACCCGGGCAGCAATCATGGCAACTGATTCAAGGTTCACTTAAGAGGCAGATGGTTAGGCTTAATCCAACTGCTTATGGCATTCTGGATAGTGAGGGGAGAAAAATGACTAGTTATCAGTTCCTGGTTTGAATAGGAAGTGGTGAGTGTTTGGAGGAGTTGCGACTAGAAGGGCGTAAAAAGATGTTTTGAAAAGTGAAGGCGGGCTACTTGCTTTACCAAAGCAAGGGCATCAAACTTGGCTAATAAGAATAGTCATCCACAGAGTGGCTTTGAGAAAATCTAAATGCAACCAAGTGGACATTTCAAGCTGAGATCTGAAGAAATCTGGCAGTTTATTCTGCCTCAGACAAACTTCGTATTTTAACATCTAAAAACCCTCCTCCTCCTCTTACTTCCAGGGTTGGCTCACAGGGTTGTATTTCTGATTGTTCCATCTCCAGTGCTGGTACTCTTTACTTGCGTATAGTGTTTTCCAGGGAGTCGAAAGACACTCTGATTATATACTATTGGAGTGCGTGTGGATGTGTGTGTGTGTGAGTGTGTGTGTGTGTGTGTGAGAGAGATGGGAGAAGTTTGCAAGTCTCCATTTTCTTAGGGAAAACTTAGCATGAAACAGAGAGATACTCTGGGTGGTCATCCTGCATGTGCATCTGGCAGGGTAGAATTATGCTATGAGATTTTAATGTGTCGCTTTTAATTTTTTCCTATATTTTCAATCTTGACATGAGATCATTCCTGATAAATCCTTGTTTCCAGGAACCTAAAGACTTCAAGAGCTCTAAGAATGGTCATTCCTAACAGATCTCTTTACCACAAGCTATTCGTGCGTTGATGCTCAGACCGTGCATCATTTTCCCGGAGAACATGACTCAAAAGGGTTCATTTCGAGAATAAGTAACACTGTCTGACATTCTAACTGGAATAAAGGGTTTTATTCTCCTATACCATGTCCTCCACTTCCAAGGAAAATTTTTTTTTTTAATTTTTTATTTATTATTTTTATTTTTGGCTGTGTTGGGTCTTCGTTTCTGTGCGAGGGCTTTCTCTAGTTGCGGCAAGCGGGAGCCACTCTTCATCGCGGTGCGCGGGCCTCTCACTATCGCGGCCTCTCTTGTTGCGGAGCACAGGCTCCAGACGCGCAGGCTCAGTAATTGTGGCTCACGGGCCCAGCTGCTCCACGGCATGTGGGATCTTCCCAGACCAGGGCTCGAACCCGTGTCCCCTGCATTGGCAGGCAGATTCTCAACCACTGCGCCACAAGGGAAGCCCCAAGGAAAATTTTTAATGAAAAATATTCCAGAAGAATAATAATGTTATCCGAAGTCCAGGAATATAATTGTTCTCTTCCAGGTGTTCAGTGCTTCCTCAGTATAAAAACAAATCAACATCACAAGACCTTAATTTTATCTCTATGTAGAAGAAAAGCAGCAATAACAGTGGATACCACTTACTGGGCAGCCACTGAACCCTAGGAGTTTGGCATATTAACCCATGTGGTCCTTCCAACAAATCCACAGGATTGTGATTCTTGTTTAGCAGATGATGAAACTGAGATTTTGAGAAGTTAAGCATCCTGCCCAAGGTCATATAGCTAAGAAGTACTGATCTCCCTTGTTACAAAGATTATACACCTTTCCTTACACTACATGGATTTAAAAAGAAAATGTTCTTTGTTCCATTTATAATTTTACAATTGTTTAAAGAAACAAATCTGCTTTCAAGTTCTCATTAGAAACGACTTTTTGAAATTAATTTGGAACATAATTAGAATAAGCCACACAGTACATCCATGATTTGAGAAATAGTGGAAAAGTTTGGAGTAGTAACTTAGGTTTTAGTGTGATCACATTTTTGGTGTTGGAAGGACCTTTTGAAATCTCATCAAAACATCCGCATTGGGGATTCCCTCTGCCATCACCCTTAGGGGAAACTACTTGAGCGCATGTAGTGATAGTACATGCAGAACTTTTCATTCAGAACTTTCCATTTTTAGCCAGTTTGAATGATTAGTAATAATACCTCACCTTTATATACTCTCTGCAGTTGACATGTTACTCACCTCTTTTATGCATCTTGTTTCATTTACGGAAGCTTGTTCTTATTTTGAGTCCAAGTCTGTTCTCCCATTTACTTCAACTCACAGGAGGGATGGAAACTTTTTCTGTATAGAATGTAAATGAGGTAGGGGATAGTGTTGGGGTGAATAACTTCTCATTTAATATTCATGATGTGGTATCTCTTTGCTAAGGTGGTTTTGGTGAACATCTTCCTCATAGATTTGACAAAAATGAGTATGTGCTTTCCTCTTTTATGAACCCCTTTTAAAGCTACAAAACCAAGAGCTCTGCTGATGCAGATCTGTGTTTTCCCCTTCCATCCCCCACATGTGTGAAAAAGCAGCAACATGGAAGGCAAGAATAGTTCTGACCAATAGCAATAACTTGCCACCTTAGCAACAATAGGTCTGTGGGTAGAGAATTACAAAGTAAATCCTTGGTAGCTAAGAATGTTTCTTTGCTTTTAGAAATTGAAACTTTTTTTTTTTTTGCCATTTAATAACAGCTTTATTGAGATGTAATTTACACACCATAAAACCCACCAATTTAAAGTGTACAATGCAATGCATTTTAGCATATTCACAGAATTGTACAACTGTCACCATCATTTTAGAATATTTTCCTCACCCTAAAGAAACCCCTTCCCTATCAGCAATCCCTCCCCATTCCTTCCACCATCACCACCCTCAGCCCTGAGCAAGCACTGATCTACTGTCTCTACCCATCTGCCTGTTCTGGACATTTCATATAAATGGAATCATGCGATACACAACCCTTGTGTCTGGCTTCCTTGTTGTAGCATGTGTCAGCAGCATGTATTCTTTTCAATGGCTGAATAACATTCCATTGTATGCCACACCGCTTGGTGTTTGTCTGAAACTTTTGACTTTTGATTTAGTTGTTAACGTGGGTGAAACAAAAGAACTTTATATTACATACGCTTAATTGAACTTTCTGTGCCCTTTAAAAAACACATTCTGAGGGCTTGGAAAGATGCCATACATTTTTAACTTGGGACCTCTGTGTATAGATAAGATGTATATTTGTTTTATCTACTTTCCTCATTCTTGTGTGTAACATGTGAGTGTGCAAAAGGGAGCGTGCAATCAGATATAGTTCAAAAAGTGCATATGCAAGGCTCATGCGGATAAAATCATGCAATTTCACCAGGCCCAGCTCTAATTCCTTCATGACTTGAGTCTATGGCTCATGGTGTGTGTTCCTCAGTGTAGACAGAATCAACCACACTGTTGGTGCAGCTTTCCAATCAGGCTTACATCCCCATAATGATTGTTTGATAGGTAAATGTCACCTTGTGATATGTGGGTAGGTATTCTCCATGATCAGAATTTAAAGGCATGTTCATCACTAATTTTACCTGATCTTTCACTTTGTCAGAGATTAGAATAGTCTGACAGGACTTTATTCAACAGTGCTGTTTTCTTCTAAGGATCTCCTGAAAGGGTTTGCAAATTGATATTTTCCTAATTATTTTTCTCATTTAGAAATATCAGTTATTTAATACCAATGGATATATATATATATATATATATATATATATATATATAAAAGGAAAAGGGATGTGTGGTGAGGTGGATAGGTAGAAGTTAATGTCAGGGGCAATGAGAAGCATTGACCATGTTCAATCTGAATTGTTTTGAGTCGCAGACATCTTATTTATCTTCAACTAACTGAATATCTATTGAGGACAAGGTTTATAGTCATTCTTGTATAGTTCCAAAGGGAAGAAAAATGGTGAGGTATATTTTTTGCTCAAACATAATGATATGGAGAAAATATGCTTCTAGGAAGCAGAATTCTATCAATACTTTCCTCCTCACCCACCCATAAAGCACCTATACATCTGAGTTACCTGAAGAAGGATTTATCCATTAGAATTGTTATAAAATGGATGGATGGAACCACTTCAAATACCTTCTCCCTAAAAGTGTTCAAATAGACACAAAACCAATAGTCAATGATGCTCAGAAAAAGGACAAGGTCAGAGGGGAAGAGATAGGATGCTTCAGAACTGTGGCTGGCAAGTGATAGCTTCATCCAGGTTGTGTTGGGTACACAGTGATGAACAGTATGCCATCCCAGCTCACAAGGAACTTCCAACTTAGGTGGGTGACCCACAGTGTAGAGGGAAAAAAGGAGTGTTGATTGGATCCACCTGGGATTCATCCTTTGGGCACTGGCTTGTGTTTCTCTGTGGTGGTCTCACTGCATGTGGATTGTGGGTTCTTTTGGTCTGTCCTTCTAAGGATGGGGCCCTTGAGCATGGGACACACACACTGTGGCACACCTTAGGTCAGCACTTCATTAATCCCAGGATTTTCTGTGAAAATGATAAACCACAGTCCTTTTTTTTTCTTTAAGTTGTTTTACAATGTTGTGTTAATTTCTGCTATACAGCAAAGTGATTCAGTTATACACATATATACATTCTTTTAATATTCTTTTCCATTATGGTTTATCATAGGATATTGAATATAGTTCCCTGTGTTATACAGTAGGACCTTTTGTTTAATAAACCACAGTCCTTGAGAAAATTCATACCAAAGTATTACAACTGTGTAGGAGTCTCAATATTCACATTATTATTCAGCAGAGACGATAAATGCATGGAATAAATATGGCACTGATTGAGTTCATATATTTGCATTAAGATGAATCTATTTTAAAAAATTAGGACCCAAATGTTAACTGATTTCTCCTAAACGTTCTCTACCTTTTTACTTACATACTAACTTAATTAAATATATCCAATTTTCATTTACAATGCTCTGGAATGTGTAGCAAATGTCCACTGGGATACAAAAGCAGTAAATTCCCCTTTATTGTTGTTATTTATTGTGAAGACATGCTTCATTAATCAGTCCCTGCCTTGTTACTGAAACAACTTAATATGGTTTTGCACAACTAATGGTTTTTATCAGCGTTCATCATTGAGTTGTTTCCTACCTAAGAAACAGGGTTGGTATTCTAAAAACTGTCTATGCTAGGATGGGGAAATCTCATTACCGAAAAGGTAGTAAGTTTTAGGAGAACTAATTTAAATCAATCAACAGAATGGTCTCTGTCGAGAGTTACGTGACACTTATAATAATGTATTGCTTATGCTTTTATTTAGGGGGTTAAATATCTCTGCTACTGGCCAAGCAGAAAGAAATAACACTTGAGTTTTGGCTTGCAGTGGTTAGGACGGGCATTTCTGAGTAGGAAAGAGAACTGAGTTTAGATGCAGGAGCAGTGTAGTCTGGCTGGGCTGTGCCATCTCTCCGGCCCTCAGTTGCCTCATCAGTAAAATGAAAGCAGAGCTGTTTGTTTTCTCTAATTTTGCTTCGAATTTTGATATTTTATATTTATCACATTATCTACTTGCTATCACCAAACATCGTTCATATATTAACGAAGGAATGAAGACACATATAGAATCAGCTCACCAAAAGAGCACTAGAAGGAAGTCTAATATCATGGAAAGAGAACCCCACTGGGAATTGGAAGACTTGGGTTTAGCTTTAGCTCTGTCAGTGACTAGCTTTGTGACCTTGGGCAAGATACTTCTCAGTAGTCCTTATAATTATTTTCAGTTCTAAGATTCTGTGAGTTCAACAATGAAGTAAAACTCAGAATGGAGGCATACAACTGTACCTGATATTATCAGGACGTGAACTTTGGACTCAGGGAGACCTAGCGAAACTAGGATTTGATTTTTTTTTTTTTAAGTACAAGATAGGTGTTAAACATTTTATAGCTTTTTAAAAAATTAACCATTTTAAAGTATACAATTCAGTAGAATTTAGTACATTCACGTGTTGTGCAACCACCACCCGTCTCTAGTTCCAAACCATTTTTCTTATCTCAAAAGGAAACTCTGTACCCATTAAGCAGTCACTCTTTCTTCCCCCTGCTCCCCCTCGGCTCCTGGCAACCACCAATCTGCCTTTTGTCTCTAGGGATTTGCCTATTCTGGATAATTCATATGAGTGGAATCATATAATACTTGGCCCCTATAGTCTGGCTTCTTTCACTTAGCATAATGTTTTTGAGGTTCATCCATGTTGTAGCACAGATCAGCACTTCATTCCTTTTTATGGCTGAACAATATTCCATTGTATAGATTCATCACATTTTGTTTACCCATCCATCCTTTGATGGGTATTTGGGTTGTCTTTACATTTTTTTTTTTTTGAATTTTATTTTATTTATTTTTTTTATACAGCAGGTCCTTATTAGTCATCAATTTTATACACATCAGTGTATACATGTCAATCCCAATCACCCAATTCATCACACCACCACCACCAGCCCCCGCCGCTTTCCCCCCTTGGTGTCCATACATTAGTTCTCTACATCTGTGTCTCAATTTCTGCCCCACAAACCGGTTCATCTGTACCATTTTTCTAGGTTCCACATATATGTATTAATATACGATATTTGTTTTTCTCTCTCTGACTTACTTCACTCTGTATGACAGTCTCTAGATCCAACCACGTCTCTACAAATGACCCAATTTCATTCCTTTTTATGGCTGAGTAATATTCCATTGTATATATGTACCACTTCTTCTTTATCCATTCGTCTGTCAGTGGACATTTAGGTTGCTTCCGTGACCTGGCTATTGTAAATAGTGCTGCAATGAACATTAGGGTGCATGTGTCTTTTTTTTTTTTTTTTAGCAGCTGAATTGAATTTGAGTCAAAGAACCTGCTGTTGGTTTTTTTTTAATGGTATCTCATTGTGGTTTTTTTTTAAAAAATATTTATTTATTTATTTATTTATTTATGGCTTGTGTTGGGTCTTCGTTTCTGTGCGAGGGCTTTCTCTAGTTGCGGCAAGCGGGGGCCACTCTTCATCGCGGTGCGCGGGCCTCTCACTATCGCGGCCTCTCTTGTTGTGGAGCACAGGCTTCAGACGCACAGGCTCAGCAATTGTGGCTCATGGGCATGTGGGATCTTCCCAGACCAGGGCTCGAACCCGTGTCCCCTGCATTGGCAGGCAGATTCTCAACCACTGCGCCACCAGGGAAGCCCACACGTGTTTTTTTGAATTATGGTTTTCTCTGGGTATATGCCCAGTAGAGGGATTGCTGGATCATACGGTAATTCTATTTTTAGTTTTTTAAGGAACCTCCGTACTGTACTCCATAGTGGCTGTATCAGTTTACATTCCCACCAACAGTGCAAGAGGGTTCCCTTTTCTCCACACCCTCTCCAGCATTTGTTTTTTGTAGATTTTCTGATGATGCCCATTCTAACTGGTGTTAGGTGATAACTCATTGTAGTTTTGATTTGCATTTCTCTAATAATTAGTGATGTTGAGCAGCTTTTCATGTGCTTCTTGGCCATCTGTATGTCTTCTTTGGAGAAATGCTTATTTAGGTCTTCTGCCCATTTTTGGATTGGGTTGCTTCTTTTTTTATATTGAGCTGCATGAGCTTTTTATATATTTGGAGATTAATCCTTTGTCCATAGATTCGTTTGCAAATATTTTCTCCATTCTGAGGGCTGTCTTTTCATCTTGTTTATAGTTTCCTTTGCTGTGCAAAAGCTTTTAAGTTTCATTAGGCCCCATTTATTTATTTTTGTTTTTATTTCCATTACTCTAGGAGGTGAATCCAAAAAGATCTTGCTGTGATTTATGTCAAAGAGTGTTCTTCCTATATTTTCCTTTAAGAGTTTTATAGTGTCTAGTCTTACATTTAGTTCTCTAATCCATTTTGAGTTTATTTTTGTGTATAGTGTTAGGGAGTGTTCTAATTTCATTCTTTTACATGTAGATGTCCGGGTTTCCCAACACCACTTATTGAAGAGACTGTCTTTTCTCCATTGTATATCCTTGCCTCCTTTGTTATAGATTACTTGACCATAGGTGCGTGGGTTTATCTCTGGGCTTTCTATCTTGTTCCATTGATCTATGTTTCTCTTTTTGTGCCAGTACCATATTGTCTTGATTACTGTAGCTTTGTAGTATAGTCTGAAGTCAGGGAGTCTGATTCCTCCAGCTCCAGTTTCTTCCCTCAAGACTGCTTTGGCTATTCGGGGTCTTTTGTGTCTCCATACAAATTTTAAGATTTTTGGTTCTAGATCCGTAAAAAAAGCCATTGGTAATTTGTTACAGATTGCATTGAATCTGTAGATTGCTTTGGGTAGTATAATCATTTTCACAATATTGATTTTTCCAATCCAAGAACATGGTATATCTCTCCATCTGTTGGTATCATCTTTAATTTCTTTCATCAGTGTCTTATAGTTTTCTGCATACAGGTCTTTTGTCTCCTTGGGTAGGTTTTTCCTTGGTATTTTATTCTTTTTGTTGCAATGGTAAATGGGAGTGTTTCCTTGATTTCTCTTTCAGATTTTTCATCATTAGTGTATTGGAATGCAAGAGATTTCTGTGCATTAATTTTGTATCCTGAAACTTTACCAAATTCATTGATTAGCTCTAGTAGTTTTCTGGTGGCATCTTTAGGATTCTCTATGTATAGTATCATGTCATCTGCAAACAGTGACAGTTTTACTTCTTCTTTTCCAATTTGTATTCCTTTTATTTCTTTTTCTTCTCTGATTGCCGAGGCTAGGACTTCCAAAACTATGTTGAATAATAGTGGTGAGAGTGGACAATCTTGTTTTATTCCTGATCTTAGAGGAAATGCTTTCAGTTTTTCACCATTGAGAATGATGTTTGCTGGGGGTTTGTTGTATATGGCCTTTATTATGGTGAGGTATTTTCCCTCTATGCCCACTTTCTGGAGAGTTTTTATCATAAATGAGTGTTGAATTTTGTCAAAAGCATTTTCTGCATCTATTGAGATGATCATATGGTTTTTCTTCTTCAATTTGTTAATATGGTGTATCACATTGATTGATTTATGTATATTGAAGAATCCTTGCCTCTCTGGGATAAATCCCACTTGATCATGGTGTATGATCCTTTTAATGTGTTGTTGGATTCTGTTTGCTAGTATTTCTTTGAGGATTTTTGCATCTATATTCATCAGTGATATTGGTCTGTAATTTTCTTTTTTGTAATATCTTTGTCTGGTTTTGGTATCAGGGTGATGGTGGCCTCATAGAATGAGTTTGGGAGTGTTCCTTCCTCTGCAATTTTTTGGAAGAGTTTGAGAAGGATGGGTGTTAGCTCTTCTCCAAATGTTTGATAGAATTCGCGTGTGAAGCCATCTGGTCCTGGACTTTTGTTTGTTGGAAGATTTTTAATCACAGTTTCAATTTCATTACTTGTGATTGGTCTGTTCATATTTTCTATTTCTTCCTGGTTCAGTCTTAGAAGGTTATACCTTTCTAAGAATTTGTCCATTTCTTCCAGGTTGTCCATTTTATTGGAATAGAGTTGCTTGTAGTAGTCTCTTAGGATGCTTTGTATTTCTTTGGTGTCTGTTGTAACTTCTCCTTTTTCATTTCTAATTTTATTGATTTGAGTCCTCTCCCTCTCCTTGATGAGTCTGGCAAATGGTTTATCAAGTTTGTTTATCTTCTCAAAGAACCAGCTTTTAGTTTTATTGATCTTTGCTATTGTTTTCTTTGTTTCTATTTCATTTATTTCTGCTGTGATCTTTATGATTTCTTCCCTTCTACTAACTTTGGGTTTTGTTTGTTCTTGTTTCTCTAGTTCCTTTAGGTGTAAGGTTAGATTGTTTATTTGAGATTTTTCTTGTTTCTACAGGTAGGGTTGTATAGATATAAACTTCCCTCTTAGAACTGCTTTTGCTGCATCCCATAGGTTTTGGATCTTCGTGTTTTTGTTTTAATTTGTTGCCAGGTATTTTTTGATTTCTTCTTTGATTTCTTCAGTGATCTCTTGGTTATTTAGTATCATACTGTTTAGCCTCCATGTGTTTGTGTTTTTACGGTTTTTTTCCCTGTAATTCATTTGTAATCTCATAGCGTTGTGGTCAGAAAATATGCTTGATATGATTTCAATTTTCTTAAATTTACTGAGGCTTGATTTGTGACCGAAGATGTGATCTATCCTGGAGAATGTTCTGTGCACGCTTGAGAAGAAAGTATAATCTGCTGTTTCTGGATGGAATGTCCTATAAATATCAATTCAATCTATCTGGTCTATTGTGTCATTTAAAACTTCTGTTTCCTTATTTATTTTCATTTTGGATGATCTGTCCATTGGTGTAAGTGAGGTGTTAAAGTCCCCCACTATTATTGTCTTAATGTTGATTTCCTCTTTTATAGCTGTTAGCAGTTGCCTTATGTATTTAGGTGCTCCTATGTTGGGTGCATATATATTTATAATTGTTATATCTTCTTCTTGGATTGATCCCTTGATCATTAGGTAGTGTCCTTCCTTGTCTCTTGTAACATTCTTTATTTTAAAGTCTATTTTATCTGATATGAGTATTGCTACTCCAGCTTTCTTTTGATTTCCATTTACATGGAATATCTTCTTCCATCCCCTCATTTTCAGTCTGTATGTGTCCCTAGGTCTGAAGTGTGTCTCTTGTAGACAGCATATACATGGGTCTTGTTTTTGTATCCATTCAGCAAGCTTGTGTCTTTTGGTTGGAGCATTTAATCCATTCATGTTTAAGGTAATTATTGATATGTATGTTCCTATGACCATTTTCTTAATTGTTTTGGGTTTGTTTTTGTAGGTCCTTTTCTTCTCTTGTTTCCAATTGGAGAAGTTCCTTTAGCATTTGTTGTAGAGCTGGTTTGATGGTGCTGAATTCTCTTAGCTTTTGCTTGTCTGTAAAGCTTTTGATTTCTCCATCAAATCTGAAAGAGATCCTTGCCGGGTAGAGTAATCTTGGTTGTAGGTTCTTCCCTTTCATCACTTTAAGTATATCATGCCACTCCCTTCTGGCATGTAGAGTTTCTCCTGCGAAATCAGCTGATAACCTTATGGGAGTTCCCTTGTATGTCATTTGTTATTTTTCCCTTGCTGCTTTCAATAATTTTTCTTTGTCTTTAATTTTTGCCAGTTTGATTACTATGTGTCTTGGCATGTTTCTCCCTGTGTTTATCCTGTATGGGACTCTCTGTGCTTCCTGGACTTGGGTGGCTATTTCCTTTCCCATGTTAGGGAAGTTTTCGACTTTAATCTCTTCACATATTCTCTGGGGTCCTTTCTCTCTCTCTTCTCCTTCTGGGACCCCTATAATGTGAACGGTGTTGCATTTAATGTTGTCCCAGAGGTCTCTTAAGCTGTCTTCAGTTCTTTTCATTCTTTTTTCTTTATTCTGTTCCTCAGCAGTGAATTCCACCATTCTGTCTTCCAGGTCACTTATCCATTCTTCTGCCTCAGTTATTCTGCTATTGATTCCTTCTAGTGTAGTTTTCATTTCAGTTATTGTATTGGTCATCTCTGTTTGTTTGTTCTTTAATTCTTCTAGGTTTTTGTTCAGCATTTCTTGCATCTTCTCGATCTTTGCCTCCATTCTTTTTCCGAGGTCCTGGATCATCTTCACTATCATTATTCTGAATTCTTTTTCTGGAAGGTTGCCTATCTCCACTTCATTTAATTGTTTTTCTGGGGTTTTATCTTGTTCCTTCATCTGGTACATAGCCCTCTACCTTTTCATCTTGTCTGTCTTTCTGTGAATGTGGTTTTTGTTCCACAGGCTGCAGGACTGTAGTTCTTCTTGCTTCTGCCGTCTGCCCTCTGGTGGATGGGGCTATATAAGAGGCTTGTGCATGTTTCCTGATGGGAGCGACTGGTGGTGTGTAGAGCTGACTGTTGCTCTGGTGGGCAGAGCTCAGTAAAACTTTAATCCACCTGACTGCTGATGGGTGGGGCTGGCTTCCCTCCCTGTTGGTTGTTTGGCCTGAGGCAACCCAACACTGCAGCTTACCTGGGCTCTTTGGTGGGGCTAGTGGCGGACTCTGGGAGGGCTCATGCCAAGGAGTACTTCCCAGAACTTCTGTTGCCAGTGTCCTTTTCCCCACAGTGAGCCACAGCCACTGCCTGCCTCTGCAGGAGACCCTCCAACACTAGCAGGTAGGTCTGGTTCAGTCTCCCCTGGGGTCACTGCTCCTTCCCCTGGGTCCCGATACGCACACTCCTTTGTGTGTGCCCTCCAAGAGTGGAGTCTCTGTTTCCCCCAGTCCTGTTGAAGTCCTGCAGTCAAATCCCACTAGCCTTCAAAGTCTGATTCTCTAGGAATTCCTCCTCCCGTTGCTGGACCCCCAGGTTGGGAACCTGACGTGGGGCTCAGAACCTTCACTCCAGTGGGTGGACTTCTGTGGTATAAGTGTTCTCCAGTCTGTGAGTCACCCACCCAGCAGTTATGGGATTTGATTTTTCTGTGATTGTGCCCCTCCTACCATCTCACTGTGGCTTCTCCTTTGTCTTTGGATGTGGGGTATCTTTTTGGTGAGTTCCAGTGTCTTCCTGTCAATGATTGTCCAGCAGCTAGTTGTGATTCTGATGTTCTCACAAGAGGGAGTGAGAGCACGTCCTTCTACTCTGCCATCTTGGCTCCTCCAGCATCCATTTTATAGCTTTTAAGATTACCTTTGACAGTACTTTTTAATGTTTGAAGAGGTGGAAGATTGTTATTTCTAACCCATAAGTTCTCTGAGTTTGGAACTAATTGAGAAATGGGCAGAGCCAGATACATCTGGATCAAATGACTATTAAGGCTGAGTCTGGGTATGGAGCTTAGATATTCCCTTAGTAGTGGAAAATTTGATTGTTTCTGTTTTCCCCTAAGGATAAGCTTTAGGATGGTCCAAAGAATACTGTAGAGAAAACATACTCAGAATTACTGCTTTGCTTCTGCTGAACTCTAGTAGTTGACATAGAGGGAGAAATTTTGGGTCCTGACCCTTGTGTATGTAGTACGTGAAGTTTAGGATCTGGAGGTGAAGGCCAGAGGCAATGAGGTGTGGGGGGAGCCAATACAAATAATTGGGGTGTGGGTCTGAATACAAAGCCCTATAAGGAGTTTTGTTAGTCTCCCCTGTTCTGGAGGACCCCAAAATATTTTTCATCAGGGCCTGAACTTCTCTCTCTTGCCATAGTGAAAGCCCTCTATCTTTGTAGACTTGAAGGAGTGAAGGTAGAAGGGCTGAGCCACACTTGTGCAGTTCTTTCTTCTAATCTCCCAATCATCTGTGTGTTGTTTGGGACACACAGAGGGGCATGTGGGGAAAGTGGAGGGTGTCTTACCCTAGAAGCGCTTTCTCAGAAACATGAGACTAGGGCGCTGGCAATTTTTCCTAACAGCCTTCATTATCTTTCTACTTGTGGTGGCAAATATTTATTAGAAATATACCTTTTCTTATTAACACTATAGCTGAATCTACACATGGCAAAACTGGTACACAATTGTATATTAATTAGCCTGAAAACTCCCCCCCTGCCCCCACTCTTGGTCTTGACTTAGGGCAAACACATGAATGTTGTCTAAGAATTCCATGGAAATGTTCAAGTCTTTTTCCCAAGGATCCTTGGGGAGAATGAATTAATATAAGGTTTATTCATGGAGGTCAAGGGGTTGGTTACTTAGAGGTCTTTAGATCATACTGAAGTCTGTTTCTCTGGGGGAGCTAACCTAATACATTGCTCATCACTTTTGCCCTGACTTTTTTTTTTTTTTTAATAAATTTTATTTATTTATTTATTTATTTTTGGCTGTGTCGGGTCTTTGTTGCTGCACGTGGACTTTCTCTAGCTGTGGCGAGCGGGGGCTACTATTTGTTGCAGTGCGCGGGCCTCTCATTGCCGTGGCTTCTCCTGTTTCAGAGCATGGGCTCCAGGCCCATGGGCTTCAGCATTTGTGGCATGCAGGCTCTAGAGCACAGGCTCAGTAGTTGTGGCACGCAGGCTCAGTAGTTGTGGCGCACAGGCTCAGTAGTTGTGGCTCGCGGGCTCTAGAGCACAGGCTCAGTACTAGTGGTACACCGGCTTAGTTGCTCTGTGGCATGTGGGATCTTCCCAGGCCAGGGCTTGAACCCATGTCCCTTCCATTGGCAGGCAGATTCTCAACCACTGCGCCACCAGGGAAGCCCAGCCCTGACTTCTTTACCAAAGCTTGCTACTATAACATCTGGTTTTATATCACATCATGCTAGATTAGCTTACTTGAGGGTAACAGAAATCCTGGGAGCTTTGGTGGAAATACTGATGTCTTGATGTAGAGGTGACTTAAATATGGTGTAGCCTAGAAAAAAGAGCAGCTTTCATCCTCCCAGATGCCAGTGTACCTGTCTTTGTGAATATGCCTCATGGACAGTCTCCTGGACTCTGTCATCCTTCCCCTGTATGTGTGTCTGTGTGTGTGTGTATATATACACACACACACACACACACATATACATATCAGAAACAATGAGACTAGTTTTGCGTCAGAACTGGAAAAGAATACTTGGTAAAAGAATATCTAGAAATCTAAAGACTAAAAATGAATAAAACTGAGTAAAATTTAAAATAAAACTAGGATTTGTGATAGAGCAGGCTGCAGGTTCAAGTACTACATCTATGGCAATTGCTTTTTGAGACCACTGTAAAATACACAAGTGGCCTCGTATCACATCAACTGAATGCAAAGAAAAACCATGAAGCCAGGTGCTATTCCAGGGACAGTGGAGGGGGAGAGGGGAGCAAAGAAGATGACAAAGCCCTGGTTTATTGCCATCTGGAGCCCGCCTACCTGGCTTAGAATCTTGGCTTTTCACTTTATCTTAGGAAATTGTTTCAATACTCTGTGCCTCAGTTTCATCCTCTTTAAAATGAGGTTAGAAATGGTATCTGGTGTTCCAAGAATGTCCATGTTGGATGTGGTGTGGTAAAGCTGGTACAGCCAAAGTAGGGAGGCTTGGAAGGAAGAAGTTGATTATGCCCACAGGTTCCAGAGAGGGGGTCACTGAATACCATTCAGGGCCATGGGGGAAGTTCCAGGTCTTGTTCAGGTGGCAGAAGACAGTAGAGAGGGGAGAGTATGGGCCAGAACTTTTATTGGGATTTCCTGGGGAAAAGTAGGGCAGGGCAAACAGAATGGCAAGTTTGAATAATTCCTGTGGGCTTCAGGCTAAAGGAGTAGTTTCTTGTTGCCTGGTACCAGGCCCTGAGGTGATTTAGCACAGGGAAAATATTGGGTTGGTGTGCGAGGGTTAGATATAAAGAGGTGTCTGGGGACTCGGGATTGGATGATTTGTATATGAGAGATATGCTCCTGGCTGAGACTTCTATGGTCTTTAAGAATTGGCTAGCCCTGGGAGGGCCATCTGTCTCCAGGTCTGGGATGGGTATCACTCCCTGGGTCATTGAAGCCCCCAAATGCCAGAGCATGAAAAACACAGAAATTAAGAAAATATAGTTATTATAATCATATGATCAATGGATGCCAAACAGACACATACAGAATCTAAGAAAACAGACTACTTAATTGTGAGGTTTAATGATTTAGTATACATGAAGTCCAACAGGCCAAGCTGGTCTCAGGTCCCCAGGCTAACTGCCTGGGAGGCTGAGGCATGGAGGGGAGCAAGGCTCCCTCTGCCATAAGTAGACAGGGCCCAGAACAATAAGGTCTTGTAGAGCATGTAGGAGAGCTTGCAAAGCAGTTGGAGAGTTGTAAAAATGGTCTGTGATGAGTGGCATGTTGGGATTGTACAGAATAACTAAGATGAAACAACTTTTATATGTACATGAATTTCAAGCAGCTAATTAATTTTATAAAATGTAGGTCAAACTATATAGAACATCAAATGGATTAAGAATTATTTACAGAATTTTAACTGCTTTGATTGGCATTTTGTTGATATCCAGGAAGAAGAAAAACAGGCTATAAAAGGAAATAAGCTAATAAGAGATGTTTTCTTTTACCTAAAGGTAGAGACCAGCAGTTACTGTGGTTGACTCACGTTTGAGACAGCCACAGTGTCTACACCGAGGGTGATGTGAACTTGAGGATGCCATGGGTGTGACACCAGGAAGGACAGGTTTTGCCATCTCTGTCACCATGTCTATGAACCTGAGTTACGTGATGGGAGTGTCAGACTTGGATCTACAAGATTTGGTTATGGATCTATCTCTGCTACTTCCTAGCTATGTGACTTTTTGTCATTCCCACCTGTAAATGGGAACAATAATGATTTAACAGGACAGTCGTGGGGTTTCAGTGAGATAATATTTTTGAATACTTTCAGAGAGAGCTCATTCTCACTATCCTTAGCTTCTGTTTCTAGTCACAATAGCTGTCCCAAGGGCATCTCCTGATTTCTAGTGGAGTTCACTAGGTAGGTAGACAATTTACTCATGCTGCTATTGGGTACTCAAATCTTAGATTCTTCATTGTTTATGTGAATGGATGAGAGTTTGGGCTTTGCATTCTATCTGACTTTACTCCTCTAAGCCTTAGTTTTCTCATCATTAAAATGAGGATAATAATAGCATCAACCTCATGGGTTGTCATGATAATTAAACGAAATTACACACGTAGAACACTTAGCTTAGTACCTGACACATAATAATCACTCAGTAAATGGTTGTTATTACTAATATCGTTTCATGTACACATGAAGGAGTTTGATCTACACTTCTGGGATTCAGATACAAACTATGTCTCATTAGCAGAATCAGTGAGAAAAAAATAGAAGTTAACTAATGTTATTAAATAATTGGTTAAAAGAGCTGTTAGAAAAGGACAAATGAATCTTCTGTATTTTTCAGCAAAGCTCTACTATAACTCAGGGTGTTTCTCTGAGAAAATATAACATTCTAATAAAAATCTATTGACTCTCTAAGACATATGAAAAATGAAACTTAGTTTTAAAAAGAAACCCTTTACAGCCACTATGGAGAGCACTATGGAGGTTCCTTAAAAAACTAAAAATAGAATTACCGTATGATCCAGGAATCCCACTACTGGGCATATACTCAGAGAAAACCATAATTCAAAAAGACACATGCACCCCAATATTCATTGCAGCACTATTTACAATAGCCAGGTCATGGAAGCAACCTAAATGCCCATCGACAGACGAATGGATAAAGAAGATGTGGTACATATATACAATGGAATATTACTCAGCCATAAAAAGGAACGAATTTGGGTCATTTGTAGAGACATGGATGGATGTAGAGACTGTCATACAGAGTGAAGTAAGTCAGAAAGATAAAAACAAATATCGTATATTAACACATATATGTGGAACCTAGAAAAATGGTACAGATGAACCGGTTTTGCAGGGCAGAAATTGAGACACAGATGTAGAGAACAAATGCATGGACACCAAGGGGGGAAAGCGACAGGGGGGTGGTGGTGGTGGTGTGATGAATTGGGCGATTGGGATTGACATGTATACACTGATGTGTATAAAGTAGATGACTAATAAGAACCTGTTGCATAAAAAAAAAAAAAAAAGAAACCCTTTGTTGTAGTACTATCACTTGAGTAGTACCTGCAGTGAATGCTATAGAAATTCCACTGGTTCATCTTCAAAGAAAGCTTCTAGGGAGAGGCGATTTTAATGTTCATGTGTGCCACAGAAGTTGTGAGATAATGCTTGGTAATTAGCATAAGCTTGAAGCCAGATAGCTGGAAAAACATGTTCCAGGACATTGCAGATCAAATCATATTTCTATAAAAAGAAACTGCTGGATGTTCAACTGACAGATCATCAACCATAAAGGGATAGTTTAATGGATTTCAATCATTATCTAAACACAAAATCACAGAGTCAAGTTTATGTGCATTGTTAATCATACATTGTGAACCCGGTACAAGAAAATGTAACAGAAGCATCAGATGAGATGTTTTCCTTTTCTGATTTTTAAATTGCAATATTTGATTTTTGAGAATCACTGAAAAAGAATGGTTTCTTAGAGGAATTGTGCTAAGGGATGTGCATGCTCTTATTGGAGAAACGAAATGGTGGAACAGAGGAAGAGCTCTGAAAACACTGTGAGTGCTTTATAAAGCTACTGAATTCCTTGCTTTTGCTAGTATTCCAGAAGAAAACATGTCCCAATCCAGAGGATTTGTATGTATATATATGTGTAAGGTTTTTTTTTTTGTGTGTGTGTGTGTATTTTAAACCAGCAGACACTTTTAAAATTTTAAATTATACTAGTCACCCAATTATTTCCTAAACTATTTTAAACTAACTGCTCTTCTTTGAAAATATTAAAGAAATTATATATCTTGCAGACTTATGAAAGTTTTAAGAAAATAAGGATATTCGTTATGGTAGATGGTTACAAAATAAATAAAATCAGTAGCTTTCTAATATTGCACATTCTTATAAGGAAAACATAAAGGGAAAATATTCCATTTCCATTTACAAATAAATGCATCTAATATCTAGAATAGTCTTAACAAGAAATATTAAGGAACTGAATGAATGAGATTATAACGTTCTACATAATAGCATAACAAAAAGGTTTGAGAACATGACAAAAGATTTGAATAGAGAGACATACCTTAGAAAAAGTAGACAATTTTTATAAAGAGGTCAATTTGGTTTAAATTTATTTTGTACACAGTGTATTATCAATTAAAATCCCTATTTATTGTGGGGAGGTTGGTGAGGAACTTGGCAAAATGATTCTAAATGCACTTTGAAGAATAAACATGCAAGTATAGATGAAAGAATTCTGAAAAACAAAAATACTAAGAAGGAATATTGCCTAAACAGATGTTAAATTGTGTCATAAAATAGCTGAAGTTAAAACAATGTGAGAAATAGATGGTTAAGAAACAAATTGTCCATCCTCAGCCCCAAGTATGTATAGGGATTTAGCATTTGAGAAAGTTAGAATCTTGAATCAGTAAGGAAAATATGCATTCGTGAATAAAATGTTTGTCCAGTATGTAACCAGTTGGGGAAAAATGTCATTTCTACTGTGCTCTTTACATAGTTATACTTGTTAAAAAGTATAAAAGTAAAAGTAGCAGAAGACAATATAGGCAGATTTTAAAGAAAATATTGGGGTGAAAAAGTATGATTTTCTAGGTATGATGTGAAAGCCAGAAACAATAAAAAAGCAGATTGGTAAATTTAAGTATAAAAAGTTAAATGTTATAAATGGAATAAATACTACACGTGAGATTGAAAGATCAGTGGCCAGTAGGAAAAAGAATTTTCCACATATATGATAGCCAGAAGTCTTCTATCCTTTATATACAGAAATCTCTTACAAATTAATAAGAATGTAAACCCCAACAGAAAAATAGGCAGAATGCAAAAACACAGCTTACACAAGAAACACTTTGGTTGTGCATTAAAATTAGTGAGAGACCAAGATCAAAAGAGGAGGAGAATTGATGTTAAACTTAGATAAAAGTAAAAAAAAAACCAGATTTCTCACCAGTGGAATAATAAAATGTTTTTGTTATGGTGTATTTCAAACTTTACTGCATTGCTTATAGAAATATTTGTGTTATATACTGAATGTGATTCTAATCTTCACCAAAGGTCTTTTAAAATTAAACTGAAAAAAAGAAACCACCTAAGCAAAAAAGGGTATTAATTGGTTCACATAATTGGAAAGCCCAGAGGGTATACTAGCTTTAGGCATGGTTGGATTTAGGGCCACAAACTTTGTTCCTCTGCACCGGCTCCAATCTCTGATTGGCTTAATGTGGTGGGCCCTCTTCGTTCAAGTTTTTCATCTTACAGAACTAAGCAGCTTCAGTAAAGAGAGCTTTTCTTCCCACACAGTTCAGTCGAGTATCACTGCACCAACTTGAATCACATGACCATTCTGGAACCCATCACTAGGATTAAAGAGATGGACTAGGCTGATGGATCAGGTCTGAATTTCATGTCTACCCATAAATTAGACCATCTGAACCACATGGACTGAACGTAGGGACAAGTGGTGCCAAGAAAGATCAGGGAGTTGTGATAAGGAGATGGGATAGATTCTGAGCAAAAATTAAACTTGTATTTTGAGATAATTGTAGATTCATTTGCAGTGCAAGAAATAATATATGGATATTCCTTTACCCAATTTCCCCCAATCGGAAATCTTGCAAAACTATAGTACAATATCACAACCCAGATATTACTATTCATATAGTCAAATACCAGAAGATTTTTATCACCACGAGGATTCCTCCTGCTGCCCATTTATAGCCACACCCACTTCTCTTCCCTTTCCCCATCCTAAACCATGGCAACCACTAGTCTGTTCTCCATTTCTATAATTTTGTCATTATAAGAACGTTGTATGAATGGAATCATACAACTTGTAACCTTTAGGAATTGGCTTTTTTCACTGGAGATTGATTTAGGTTGTTGAGTATATCAATATTGTTTTGTGTTTTTGAGTAGTATTTCATGGTATGGATGTATTGTGGTTTGCTTAACCATTCACCTGTTGAGGGACATCTGGGTTGTTTCCAGTTTTGGCTATTAGACATAAAGCTGTTAGGAACATTAGTATACAGGGTTTTGTGTATCCTAAAACCTAGGATTTCATCTCTCTGGGGTAAAGTCCCAAAAGTAAAATAAAGGTGCTTTTAAATGAAGACTATTTTATCCTAAAGAATGTTCCCACACTTTTTAAAAAGAGTTTTTCAAGGGTTTTCTCTTGTCCTCAGCTGAAGGGCTGATGATGAAAACAGAGTTAAGCAAGCAAAGAGAAAGTGCTGGGCATAGTTTCAGAAATAGAATGGATGAACAAACAAGTAAAAAGACAGTGGGGAATCATTGTGCTCCAATGATTCCTTAGGTTGATAAGCTAAGGCAAATCTAAGCAAACTTCCATGAAGCCAAAAGACTTCTTTGGAAGTTTTGAGATATGACAAATGCCATCTGGAACACCTCAGGACTTTTGACTATATCCTTTAAAGTGAGAGTTACATGAATGAGTTTGAACTTTTTCTTGAATAAGTATATGCTTCTTTTAAATGGAATAGTCTCAAAAATGATTAAAACAAAATCTCCCAGGAATGCTTTTAACTAGCAGTAGGACTTGAGCTTACTTTTTTATTTGAAAAATCTTTTTTGCCCTACTTTGGTTTTCCTGTAGGAAGGAATGATTTATTTTTCCTAGAACCAAGAATCACTGCAGTCTGACAATAAATGTTTTTGAAGAGTAATTTATTATGATAAGTTAGGAACCCAACACTCCTGCAGTTGAATCATACCAACATAGACTTTGAAAACACATCTTTATTTGAGCCCAACACATTCCTAATATGACCCGGTTAAGCTGATTGACAGACTGTATATAACGTGCATTCACTTTTATAAAACATTTTTATTACAGGATCTCACACCAAAAACAGAGTAGAAAGTTGTAACCGTGTCAGAGAACCTGAATGATATCCATAGCATTATTATTATAATTTAATATTCATTGAGTACCAGCAGTGAGCTAGACTTTCTATAAGACACAGCAGGAGAACTGGTCCCTGTCCTCTAGAAAACCACTCTGTATATCACACTCATATTGAGGCCTTCTGTTTCTTTCTGAAAGCAAAACACAAGAAGTTGTCATTTGGAATGGATAGAATGATTCTGATTAAATGAAAGCTCAAACTTTAAATTAGCTGTAGCACCATGCCTTACATATCGTAGTCAGTCAGTGAATAAGTTTAATTTATTTAAACTTAAAACTTCATCAAACTTCAGCTTACATCATTCATTTTATAGTATTTATTAAACACTTGCCATATGCAAAGCTAAGTGGAGAAAAGGTATGAAGGTAAGAGCATGTGATGTTTGGGGCAATGATAAATTATCCAGTGGGATTGCACTGCATGAAGCAGAAGTGACCAGATAGGCTGCTTTTGGCTGCAAGTAACAGAAAATATAAGTAACAGTGGCTTACATAAATAAGGTTTCATTTTTTTCTCATATAGCAAGAAGCAAGAACATAGGTAGGTGGTTACTGACATTTTTGATATTGCTCACAATGCTATCAAGAATATAGGCTCACTCTAGCTTTCCATTCTGTCTTCCTTCATTTACTGGGTTTTTCCTCTTCTGCTTGAGGCCCCATGGTTTTTAATATTGCTACCACAACACCAGGCATCCTATCCATGCAGGAAGAAGAGGGAAGAAGAGGTTCTAGACAAGTCTGTCCATTTTATCAAGAAATATGGTCACTCCTAGTTGCAAAGGAGGGTGGGAACAACATTATGAATATTATCTTAAAATGATCATAATTCTCCCCCTGGAAATGAGCACATACGGACTGGAGTTCTGAGAGCAGAAACAGGGCAGATTGGCCACTGGCAGGTGGAGGAAAATCAAGCTAGTGGCAAAATCTTGGGGGCCTTTCAGGCAGGTTTAGGAGTTTAGGCTTTATCAACAAAGATGTAGTATTTAATATGAGTCTTCAGTCAATGGATTGGGTGCTTGATTGTCATAAACCACTGGAATACTTCTAAGATTTTAGGTTGCATTGTGATTATGAAAATTTTCTTGGTATTCTAGCTTTATGTCCTAGAAAAACTACTTGCCACATAGGTCTTCCAGAGGGAGACTTTTGCAACCTATTTAGCAAAATGACCAGGAAAATATAAGAAAAGATGGACCTGTTATGCATCCACCACAAGCCAGGTTTATCCTGGAGCAGCCTATGTGGCTTCAGTATTACCTGAAGATTTGAGGGAGAGAGATGCAAGTGTCCCCTGCAACCTGGCAGTCCGAAGTGACTGGCACACTGTTTTCCCTCCAACCCGTGCACTTGACTGCCTTTAAGAGAATTTGCGAATTCAACACATACATACTCAGTGCCTCATGTCTAAATGTGACATGAAAATAACAATGGGATGTTTTTGGAATGCCATCTGTATACACAGAATTTGCCTGACTATGTGACACCATGCTATGCTTAAAGTGTTCATTTAATTAACTCTCTCTTAAAGTGGATTTAACTTACTATTAAAATACCAATAATCTTTGACCTTATATGGCAGATACTAGGAGGTCTAAAATATCACGATTTATAATATTTTGGAAAAAGATTCCTTTTAAGGAAAGTGTTACAAAGGAAATTTAAGAAAATTGAGAGTTTAACCAGCTGTTTTCCTACCCAGTGAATATGCGTGTACTTGGTATTTGTATGGTATGGGACTTACAGATTTGGTGGTGAGGTGGTGTCTATCTTTTTTCTGTATCATTTGGTCCTAATTTTTAGTGATTATGTAAATTGTTGATCTTTTGGAGGTTTGTTTCCTTTTCTGTTGTTGATTTTAATGAGTTTGTAATAAATTCTAGACCTTTGTAAGAAACGGGATCAGTATTGGCATGATTTTTTAAAAGCTAAAATTCTTAGTGCTTTCCTTATTACAAATGAAAGGATACACAAAGGATATACAAAGGGAAGATTCAGACTTGTTCAGGAAAGAGAAGGAGATCATTATGCCTTAACTTGCTTCTGTCATACCATGTTCCTTTCCTGTGGGAAAATATGAAAATGTGGTGATTCATTAAGACCGGTTAACCAGGAAGTAGAGTCCCTATGGCCGTCTCATATCTAGAAGCAAAATTATATAACTCTTACTAAGACAGATTTAATCAACGAGAACCAAGCCTTGAGGCAATGACAGATAAACAGATATATAAGTACTGGTGACATTGTAATTAAAAATCTGGTGATTTTTAACTGATCTAAAAGGCTATCTAAAAGCATTTTATCAGGCTTCTTGTATCATCATTGTCACATAGGTTATGCTACCATTTCATGGAATGTTGTTCTGCTATATCCACTAGAAATTAGGGACTTTAGTAGTTGGGGTCTAGCTGATTCAGAATGGGTCCTGAATATACATTTCTGGAGCAACCATACAAGGGTCTACCTATAAGGGTTTTAGCTCTAGATGAATTCTGTAGGTTACATCAAAACCTCTGCACTCTGTATAACTAAGTTGTAGGTATGATAACTTTATTCCTTACATTAGGATTTTTCTTTTTTTTTTTTTTTTTTTTAACATCTTTATTGAAGTATAATTGCCTTACAATGGTGTGTTAGCTTCTGCTTTATAACAAAGTGAATCAGTTATACATATACAATATGTTCCCATTTCTCTTCCCGGATTTTTCTTTACTGTTATAATTTTTAACCTTTTGTGTCTGTGGTGTGCAGATTACTTCAGTTTTCAGTGGACAATTTTAAATTTTCAACACAGATGTGTTCTGTAAATACAGGTGACCCTTGAACAATGCGGTGGTTAATCTACATATAACTTACAGTTGACCCTCCATATCCATGGTCTGTATCCTCGGATTCAACCAACCATGGACTGTGTAGTAATGCAGTATTTTTGAAAAATGTCTGCATATAAGTGGACCTGCATAATTCAAATCCTCATTGTTCAAGAGTCAACTGTAATGACGGCTATAGTTGGGTTGTTAGAGGTCCACACGGAGGATAAGATCTCAGGGTGTTCCTTTGGTGTCATGGAGCAGGATGCAAGATGATTGTTCCTTCCTCCCTTTGGCCTTCCTCCCTTCCTAGATACCCTGCATTTCCTCTTTGGGTAGACATTTTTAGGAACTGTTTCAACCCCTAGAATTAAAATGTTTGACAAAAAAGAAAACTGAACATCGAGTGTCTCATAGCTGCGGAGTTAGAAATAGTGGTTGGGTCTTCCCTCTTTCGACTCAGTGTACTTTCTTATTTATTTATTTATTTGTTTATTTATTTATTTATGGCTGTGTTGGGTCTTCGCTGCTGTGCGTGGGCTTTCTCTAGTTGCGGTGAGCGGGGGCTACTCTTTGTTGCGGTACGAAGGCTTCTCATTGAGGTGGCTTCTCTTGTAGTGGAGCATGGGCTCTAGGCGCGCGGGCTTCAGTAGTTGTGGCTCATGGGCTCTAGAGCACAGGCTCAGTAGTTGTGGTGCACGGGCTTAGTTGCTCCACAGCATGTGGGAATCTTCCCCGACCAGGGCTCGAATCCATGTCTCCTGCATTGGTAGGCGGATTCTTAACCGCTGCGCCGCCAGGGAAGCCCTAATACTGCATTCTTTTAGGTACAGCATTGTTTTCCTGGCATATGTAGTTTCAGAAAGTATTCAACTGACTTGCAGAATGGAATCTAGGCAATTAAGAATACTCGGTCTATGAAAGTACATTTACGTGTGTTCTTTATCTTATGTCTGGTTTTAATGGGTCTACCCAGAGAATAGCTCCATTTGATGAGACTTCCCACTAAAAAGATACCATGGTACTTTGAGCGAGGCTAAATAAGCTGCTTCTGTTCTGAAGAGCACTGGATTGTTTATGAAGTGTGTTGGCCCATTAGAACTATATAACAAACAGAGCAAGAAATTTCAGATCACTTCGTATTCAGTTAGGTAAGTGTCAAAACACTGCAAAAGATTCAATGCTGACTTTATGGGAAGGGTGGTGGGAAAGCCTTCTTATGAATGATGTGTTACAGAGAAACTGCTCTCTGGAGTGCATGCATGGTGAAAGGCAAAGGAGAAAGACCTTGCTTACAATTACGGATGGAAGAGGCTCGTGTTAGGATTTCATAATGTTCTAGGGGGACACTGATGAACCTCCCACCTGGAACAATGAATATGAACTGTACATTCAGGGTGAAAATAACATCAGTTATAGGATTCCCTAAGTGGCTTGACATGACATGTTCTACCTTATACTTTAAGCTTGTCTGCCTTCAAATATCGTTTAATTGCAACACTAAATGAATAAATGAACCTGTTTATTTTAGATGATTGGTTACAGGAATAATGCAGGCCATATCCATCACCTTCTATGTCTAATTTAGCAGGACTGAATTGATGTTCTTTGTGTGTGTGTGTTGTGTGTGTGTGTGTTGTGTGTGTGTGTGTGTGTGTGTGAGAGAGAGAGAGAGAAAGAGAGAGAGAGATGGGATTAACATTTGGAGGCTCTGCCAGGTATCTAAAGGCAGGCCTTCTGTGGCTTCCAGAGCCCATAGAACTCTCTCCTGTCTCACAGGAGTCAGGCTTGATTTACAGCCGCAGCCAGATCCAAAAAGAAAAACACCAGATCTGGTTCATTCTAGATTACTATCTGCCTGCTAACGTTGTGTTTGAGGAGCTAGTTGAAGAGGGTGGTGAGCTTGTGTGCGTGTGTGTGTGTGTGTGTGTGTATTGGGGGTGGAGGACAGTTTTGGCTGTCACATGTGGCTTCTTGTTTTGTTGGGCTTGTTGAATCTCCTTATAGAAAACAGCCATGTCCTGTTTATCAGGTTTCCTTAAAATCCTTTTCCTCAGTGCTATCCAAAATGCATTAGCTATTATTCTCCTGTGTGTCAACATGCATTCCTTCTTGAGCATAGAAAACAAGGGCAGCTTCCCTTCAAATGTAATCCAACCCCTGAAGGGCAAATTTTTTTGTCATCATTTACCTGGGTAATTACAAGTATTTCTGCTGTAATTTATACAATTATAGGAAGTTTAATTTTTCTTGTGGGTTTCCATCACAGAAAGTTGTCTGACTCGCTTCAATGCTTGGCTCTCAAATCTGTTGTAATACTTTAATTTTTGACTTCAAATTGCAGCTCTATTGTTTTCCACCACCATGATGGGAGTGGATGGTAGATGAGGTAGAAGAGTTTAAAAGCGAAAAAGAAATAAGAATCCTTCAGGCAATTCTGGTTTTAGTCTAGCTTTCTAGAAGTGTTTCGTTTTTTGTTGTATTTATATATTTATTTAGCCACTGGGATTCAGCTACTGACTAGCAGTTTACCACAGGCCTTAACAAATATGCATTGTAAGGATAAAGGTTAGGCTGTTTCTCTCCTGTTTCCTCCCCGTGTGTTAGTGTATAAACAGAAAGTTTTAGCCAAACACAATTAAAGAAACTGGTAAATTTTAATCATGCTTCGTTCCAGATACAAGATTTTTGTTTAATCATAGTAACATTATGTTTTCCTTCTCTGGAGTAATTTATATGTTTTGTTACTAGAATCTCTTCTGCATAAAAGAGGTTAAGATAAATCATTAGATGGCTTTAAGGAAGTCAAAGTAAAATTGAATGTACTATTTGAAACATAGTTTAAGTGTAAACTCTGTGCATATGTATATGTTTAAATTTCCCATTGATTATTTCACATAAGAGTAAACAGTGTCTTTGGCAATATATTTTTTGAGTAAAATATCGCTTCTCTACAGGGAACAAAAGTAAAGAGAAATTTAAAACCCATTTGGTTTCACCTGGATTCTGACATGACCAACTTAGAAAAAGGATATAAAAGTTGAACATTTTTTTCTTAATTAAAAACAGAGAATCTCTCTTTGACACAAATATAAATGAGCTGTATCTCCAAAGTGACCCAAGGAAAGAGGAAGGAGGTGGTGTTGCTTGTTAATTGTTATTGTTATAAATGTTCTCAGGAAGAAATCTTCAGAAATACTCTAAACAGGACCAGTCATTTAATAAACAGAAACTATTTATATTCTCCTTGCCTAAACCTTTGCTGCAGGAGTTGCAGGGATGTGTAACGTTATCAGGGTCAGTATGTCCTCAAGCAATATTTATTTTGAGGTGCTTTTGCTTGCCTTTCTTCTGTACATTCTAGTAGCATCTCATCTCATAGCACACTGAAGTAAAATTTTCTATATGACATCTTCGTGGACTGAATATATTAATGTATTTATTTTCTTTAAACCAATAGTAGATTCTTTAATTACTAAACTGACATATAAGTTAATATCTAATTAGTATAATTTGTCATATTAATCGTTTTAAGCTAGTAATGTTAGTTTAAAAAAATCAATGCATGCCCATTGCAGATAACTTATATGGTAAAGAAAGGCATGAAGAAGCGATGGCTGTGCATAGTTACGTACCTCTTATTTCTCCAGATTAAATTAAAGGAGGACCAAGTGTCCATATGCTGATCTAGTTATCTCTCCCTTGGGGTTCTCTCTTACATAGTTGTTCATTAGATTTCAAGACCCAAGAAGGAGATCCCTGGTATTGAATCCATCTGTGGTTATTCTTTTTTTTTTTTTTCAGGCATAATTTATTATTATATCTTATTAACATTTATTGAGAACCTAGTAAGTACCAGCACTGTGTTAAGTGCATACACATATTATAGAAAGACATGCCCATTCCCAGATCATTTTATCAAATGAAATTATTTCAGCTTCTGACCACTTACTTCTTGTATTCTTTCACATAGCTTCATACTCTACTGTTTCTCTCTTATCAACAAGAAAAAGAACATGGCTTGTTAAATTGTTCCCTTTACTGTATATCAAGTCTTGTACCATTCTGGTAAAACCTTGGGTTAATCTAAATTTATCTGACCTGGGAAAGCCCACTAATACTGTCATCAGATTCAAAAGATGAATAGCATGAACCCTCCATCCTCCACAGTTAGCTTTCTCATGGCTATAAAGTCTTCATTCTTCTTGCTGGACCATGTTCCTAGGAATGACACCATCGCTGCCAGTTTTCTGGAATGACCAGCTGCCCAGGCCCATTGGAGGCCAGGCAGCTGCACTAATCTCCTGTGGTTTCTAATGCCAGAGGGCCACACTGGGGCATGGACCAGCTTTGCCATGCAGGATCCTCCACTCCCACAACTGCATCTCTGGCTGCCACCCTGGGGACCAGCAATTCTTTAAAGTTACTTTTCTGGTTGCCCTAAAGACTCTCTTCCCAATACCTTTTCTTTGTATTGGTTGAAAAGCATTGATAAGTGGGATAAAACTAGAGGGCCACTTGCTCAGGTTCCTGGGACTTCCAGGTTGACTAAGTTCTAAATCCAAACACTAGAATCTTAAGGAAAATCGAGCACAGAGGTCAACAATCCTTACTGTATTGATCTTGCTGTCATGTTAGTAGGTACTATGGCACAGACCACAAGAGAAAGCTTTGCAACATCACTACTTACCTGTCTAATGGGGAAGAATTCTCTTGGAAATCTCTAACAACACAATACTTGAATTAGTACTGCCAAAATGAGGGCCCTTAGCAATCTTTAGTGGCTTGGAAGAATTTGATTTACCTGAAGAATAAAACTAGGTTTAAAAAAAAAACAAAGGTTTTCTGAAGAAAAGGTAGTATCTGACTGCCAAGTCCTTGGAGACCAAGAGAAACATATTGAGGACTGCGGTCTGAAAAAGAGAGAGAATTCATAGAAGAAACTCTTGGGGATGAAGAAAACAGTGACCACAGAGAAAAGATCAATCCAATCCTGCAGCTTCAAAGAGGACAGCAAACCAAGGGGAATTCTGAGAGGGAAACAGGAGAAACTTCATCATAAAAATGACTGAACTTGAAGATGTCAAGGGGAGGGGAAGCAGAGAAACTAGTTCAAAAGAAACTGAGCTTTTCTCCACAGAGAAAGCACACAATTTTTTGGAGAGGTCCAAAATTTCACAAGGAAAAGGTTATTATTATTGTTTGTTCTTTCCTATCACAGCAGTCTAGCTGGAAAGCAATAGAGTCAGCTAGAAAAACACAATGCAGGCTTCCGTTCTGGGGGAAGTGGAAAAAAAAAAAAGAGGTCCAAGGTTGCC
Source organism: Balaenoptera physalus (assembly GCF_965194825.1). Lineage (NCBI taxonomy): Eukaryota > Metazoa > Chordata > Mammalia > Artiodactyla > Balaenopteridae > Balaenoptera > Balaenoptera physalus. The sequence continues at coordinate 116,299,340 of NC_138884.1, read as the reverse complement.
TCCTTTTTACCCACTCTTTTTTTTTTTTTTTTAACATCTTTATTGGAGTATAATTGCTTTACACTGTTGTGTTAGTTTCTGCTGTATAACAAAATGAATCAGCTGTATGTATACATATAGCCCCATATCCCCTCCCCCTTGCATCTCCCTCCCACCCTTCCTATCCCACCCCTCTAGGTGGTCACAAAGCACCGAGCTGATCTTGCTGTGCTATGCGGCTGCTTCTCACTAGCTATCTATTTTACATTTGGTAGTGTATATATGTCAATCCCACTCTCTCACTTCGTCCCAGCTTATCCTTCCTCCTCCCCGTGTCCTCAAGTCCATTCTCTATGTCTGCATCTTTATTCCTGTCCTGCCCCTAAGTTCTTCAGAACCATTTTTATCTTTTAGATTCTGTATATATGTGTTAGCATACAGTATTTGTTTTCTTCTTTCTGACTTACTTCACTCTGTATGACAGACTCTAGGTCCATCCACCTCACTACAAATAACTCAATTTTGTTTCCTTTTATGGCTGAGTAATATTCCATTATATATATGTACCACATTTTCTTTATCCATTCATCTGTCGATGGACACTTAGGCTGCTTCCATGTCCTGGCTATTGTAAATAGATTGGAAATGAACATTGTGGTACATGACTCATTTTGAATTCTGGTTTTCTCAGGGTATATGCCCAGTAGTGGGATTGCTGGGTCATATGGTAGTTCTATTTTTAGGTTTTTAAGGAACTGCCATAGTGTTCTCCACAGTGGCTATATCAATTTACATTCCCACCAACAATGCAAGAGGGTTCCCTTTTCTCCACACCCTCTGCAGCATTTATTGTTTGTAGTTTTGATTTGCATTTCTCTAATGATTAGTGATGTTGAGAATCCTTTCATGTGTTTGTTGGCAATCTGTATATCTTCTTTGAAGAAATGTTGATTTAGGTCTTCTGCCCATTTTTGGATTGGGTTGTTTGTTTTTTTTGTTATTGAGCTGCATGAGCTGCTTGTATATTTTGGAGATTAATCCTTTGTCAGTTGCTTCGTTTGCAAATATTTTCTCCCATTCTGAGGGTTGTCTTTTCATCTTGTTTATGGTTTCCTTTGCTGTGCAAAAGCTTTTAAGTTTCATTAGGTCCCATTTGTTTACTGTTGTTTTAATTTCCATCTCTCTAGGAGGTGGGTCAAAAAGGATATTGCTGTGATTTATGTCATAGAGTGTTCTGCCTGTGTTTTCCTCTAAGAGTTTTATAGTGTCTGGCCTTACATTTAGGTCTTTAATCCATTTTGAGTTTATTTTTTTGTATGGTGTTAGGGAGTGTTCTAATTTCATTCTTTTACATGTAGCTGTCCAGTTTTCCCAGCACCACTTACTGAAGAGGCTGTCTTTTCTCCATTGTATATTCTTGCCTCCTTTATCAAAGATAAGGTGAACGTATGTGTGTGTGTTTATCTCTGGGCTTTCTATCCTGTTCCATTGATCTATATTTCTGTTTTTGTGCCAGTACCATACTGTCTTGATTACTGTAGCTCTGTAGTATAGTCTGAAGTCAGGGAGCCTGATTCCTCCAGCTCCATTTTTCTTTCTCAAAATTGCTTTGGCTATTTGGGGTCTTTGGTGTTTCCATACAAATTGTGAATTTTTTTAGTTCTAGTTCTGTGATAAATGCCATTGGTAGTTTGGTAGGGATTGCATTGAATTTGTAGATTGCTGTGGGTAGTATAGTCATTTTCACAATATTGATTCTTCCAATCCAAGTACATGGTATATCTCTCCATCTGTTTGTATCATCTTTATTTTCTTTCACCAGTGTCTTATAGTTTTCTGCATACAGGTCTTTTGTCTCCTTAGGTAGGTTTATTCCTAGGTATTTTATTCTTTTTGTTGCAGTGGTAAATGGGAGTGTTTCCTTAATTTCTCTTTCAGATTTTTCATCATTAGTGTATAGGAAGGCAAGAGATTTCTGTGCATTAATTTTCTTTCCTGCAACTTTACCAAATTCATTGATTAGCTCTAGTAGTTTTCTGGTAGCATCTTTAGGATTCTCTATGTATAGTCTCATGTCATCTGCAAACAGTGACAGTTTTACTTCTTCTTTTCCGATTTGGATTCCTTTTATTTCTTTTTCATCTCTGATTGCTGTGGCTAAAACTTCCAAAACTATGTTGAATAACAGTGGTGAGAGTGGGCAACCTTGTCTTGTTCCTGATCTTAGTGAAAATGGTTTCAGTTTTTCACCATGAGAATGAAGTTGGCTGTTGGTTTGTCATATATGGTCTTTATTATGTTGAGGTAAGTTCCCTCTATGCCTACTTTCTGGAGGACTTTTATCATAAATGGGGGTTGAATTTTTTCAAAAGCTTTTTCTGCCTCTGTTGAGATGATCATATGGTTTTTGTCCTTCAATTTGTTAATATGGTTTATCACATTGATTGATTTGCCTATATTGAAGAATCCTTGCATCCCTGGGATAAATCCCACTTGATCATGGTGTATGATCCTTTTATTGTGCTGCTGGATTCTGTTTGCTAGTATTTTATTGAGGATTTTTTCATCTATGTTCATCAGTGATATTGACCTGTAGCTTTCTTTTTTTGTGACATCTTTGTCTGGTTTTGATATCAGGGTGATGGTGGCCTTGTAGAAAGAGTTTGGGAGTGTTCCTCCCTCTGCTGTATTTTAGAAGAGTTTGAGAAGGATAGGTGTTAGCTCTTCTCTAAATGTTTGATAGAATTTGTCTGTGAAGACTTCTGGTCCTGGCTTTTGTTTGTTGGAAGATTTTTAATCACCTTTTCCATTTCAGTGCTTGCGATTGGTCTGTTCATATTCTCTATTTCTTCCTGGTTCAGTCTCAGAAGGTTGTTCTTTTCTAAGAATTTGTCCATTTCTTCCAGGTTGTCCATTTTATTGGCATAGAGTTGCTTATAGTAATTTCTCATGATCCTTTGTATTTCTGCAGTGTCACTTGTTACTTCTCCTTTTTCATTTCTAATTCTGTTGATTTGAGTCTTCTTCCTTTTTTTCTTGATGAGTCTGGCTAATGGTTTATCAATTTTGTTTATCTTCCTACAGAACCAGCTTTTAGTTTTATTGATCTTTGCTATCTTTTCCTTCATTTCTTTTTCATCTATTTCTGATCTGATCTTTATGATTTCTATCCTTTTGTTTACTTTGGGGTTTTTTTGTTCTTCTTTTTCTAATTGCCTTAGCTGTAAGGTTAGGGTGTTTATTTGAGATTTTTCTTGTTTCTTGAGGTAGGATTGTATTGCTATAAACTTCCCTCTTAGAACTGCTTTTGCTGCATCCCATAGGTTTTGGGACGCCGTGTTTTCATTGTAATTTTTTTCTAGGTGTTTTTAAATTTCCTCTTTGATTTCTTCAGTGAACTCTTGGTTATTTGGTAGCGTATTCTTTAGCCTCCATATGTTTGTATTTTTTTTACAGTTTTTTTCCTTTAATTGATAGCTAGTCTCATGGTGTTGTGGTAGGAAAAGATACTTGATACAATTTCAATTTTCTTAAATTTACCAAGGCTTGATATGTGACCCAAGTTATGATCTATCCTGGAGAATGTTCCATGAGCACTTGAGAAGAAAGTGTTTTCTGTTGTTGTTGGATAGAATGTTTTATAAATATCAATTAAGTCCACCTTGTTTAATGTGTCCTTTAAAGCTTGTGTTGCCTTATTTATTTTCATTTTGGTTATTTTCATTTTGTCCATTGGTGAAAGTGTGGTGTTAAAGTCCCGTACTATTATAGTGTTACTGTCAGTTTCCCCTTTTATGGCTGTTAGAATTTGCCTTATGTATTGAGGTGCTCCTATGTTGGGTGCATAGGTATTTACAATTGTTATATCTTCTTCTTGGATTGATCCCTTGATCATTATGTAGTGTCCTTCTTTGTCTCTTGTAATAGTCTTTATTTTAAAGTCTATTTTATCTGATATGCGAATTGCTACTCCAGCTTTCTTTTGATTTCCATTTGCATGGAATATCTTTTTCCTTCTCCTCACTTTTAGTCTGTATCTATCCCTATGTCTGAAGTGAGTTTCTTGTAGACAGTATATATATGGGTCTTGTTTTTGTATCATTTCAGCCAGTCTATGTCTTTTGGTTGGAGGACTTAATCCATTTACATTTAAGGTAGTTATCGATATGTATGTTCCTATTACCATTTTCTTAATTGTTTTTTGTTTGTTATTGTAGGTCTTTTCCTTCTCTTGTGTTTCCTGCCTAGAGAAGTTCCTTTAGTATTTGTTTTAAAGCTGGTTTGGTGGTGCTGAATTCTCTTAGCTTTTCTTGTCTGTAAAGGTTTTAATTTCTCTGTCGAATCTGAACGAGATCCTTGCTGTGTAGAGTAATCTTGGTTGTAGGTTTTTCCCTTTCATCATTTTAAATATGTCCTGCCACTCCCTTCTGTCTTGCAGAGTTTCTACTGAAAGATCAGCTGTTAACCTTATGGGGATTCCCTTGTATGTTACTTGTTGCTTTTCCTTTGCTACTTTTAATATTTTTCTTTGTATTTAATTTTTGATAGTTTGATCAATATGTGTCTTGGAGTGTTTCTCCTTGGATTTATCCTGTATGGAACTCTCTGCACTTCCTGGACTTGATTGACTATTTCCTTTCCCATGTTAGGGAAGTTTTCAACTATAATCTCTTCAAATATTTTCTCAGACCCTTTCTTTTTATCTTCTTCTTCTGAGATCCCTATCATTCGAATGTTGTTGCATTTAATGTTGTCCCAGATGTCTCTGGGACTGTCCTCAATTCTTTTCATTCTTTTTTCTTTCTTCTGCTCTGTGGTAGTTATTGCCACTATTTTATCTTCCAGGTCACTTATCCGTTCTTCTGCCTCAGTTATTCTGCTATTGATTCCTTGTAGAGAATTTTAAATTTCATTTATTTTGTTGTTCATCATTGTTTGTTTGTTGTTTAGTTCTTCTAGGTCCTTGTTAAATATTTCTTGTATTTTCTACATTCTATTTCCAAGATTTTGGATCGTGTTTACTATCATTACTCTGAATTCTTTTTCAGGTAGACTGCCTATTTCCTCTTTATTTGTTTGGTCTGGTGGATTTTTACCTTGCTCCTTCATTTCCTGCATATTTCTCTGTCTTATCCTGTTGCTTAACTTACTGTGTTTGGGGTTTCCTTTTAGCAGGCTGCACGTTCGTACTTCCCTTTGTTTTTCGTGTCTGCCCCAGTGGGTAAAGTTGGCTCAGTGGGTTGTGTAGGCTTCCTGGTGGAGGGGACTCATGCCTGTGTTCTGGTGGCTGAGGCTGGATCTTGTCTTTCTGATGGGCAGGACTGCATCCAGTGGTGTGTTTTGGGGTGTCTGTAAACTTATTATGATTTTAGGTAGCCTCTCTGCTAATGGGTGGGGCTGTGTTCCTGTCTTGCTAGTTGTTTGGCCTGGGGTGTCCAGCACTGGAGCTTGCTGGTTGTTGAGTGGAGCTGGGTCTTGGCAGTGAGATGGAGCTCTTTGGGAGAGCTTTTGCCTATTTTTTTTACGTGGGGCCAGGAGGTCTCTGGTGGTCCAGCGTCCTGAACTTGGCTCTCCCACCTTTGAGGCTCAAGCCTGACACCCCAGCGGAACACCAAGACCCTGTCAGCCACACAGCTAGGTACGTGGGGAGTTTCTTGCCTTTTGGGAAGTCTGAGGTCTTCTGCCAGCATTCAGTAGGTGTTCTGTAGGAGTTGTTCCACATGTAGTTGTATTTTTGATGTAGTTTTGGGGAGGAAGGTGATATCCACATCTTACTCTTCTGCCATCTTGAAGGTATCTCCTCCCTCTGTGGTTATTCTTGCTGCCATTATTTTCGGCTGTTCCTTGTGGCTCTGAAAACTGATTACCTCTCTTAGGACAGCCACCATGCTTTACCATTGCAGGAGAGTCTTGCTTTTGCTGCCCTTGCTCCTGGTTTGGGCCTGTGAGGTATCTGAGTGTTAGTTTCAATCCAGGTTGCCTCTTCTTGAAGTCCAAAGTTTACAGTTCTTAGTGCCCAGTGACTTGACTCCCCCTGTCAATCTTCTTTGAGAGGACTCTAACCCCCAAAAGTCCTGAGATAAGATTGGCCTGCTGTCGGCCCAGTATGGCCTACAGCCATGCCCCTGTTTCTAACCCTGGGAAATGCATTTAGTCATCAAGAGGTTTTTCCTTATTAGCCTCTCCTCAGCTGACTCATCCTCCGTAGGTTGGGACTCATCCTCCCAAGAGTTAGCAGGATGAAAACATCCTGGTATTTGAATAGGAATGCAAAATGTGGAATCATTAGTGTATCATCCCATCTATCTAAGCAAATAAAAATTACCTAATATCATTCATCCTACTGAGGGATAACAGCCATCAGTCACTGGGTGAGGCAACAACAGGGGTGCATTTCTCAGTGGAATCCATGTAACTGGCTCCTCTTGGAGTTGTGCTGTGTATAGCCATCATGGCTCTGACCACTACTTAAATGTAACTATTTACCTTTAGTCCATTTTCTATGCACATTTGCGAATACATATAGTCATATATATACATATTCATATACATATATATACAAAGTGATATATATATATATATATATATATATATATATATATATATCACTTTGTAACAGGACATTTTTATACAAGTGCCCTGGGTTCAGGCATCCAAGACAGTGGCATTCAAATGACCCTCTTGGCATATCTCTTGGTACACAGAGCATAGCTTGTGCCAGAAAAAGTTGGGCAGCCTTTTTACGTAGAAGTTACAGAGGAACAGAGGGACTTCCTAGGAGGAAACTTCAGGCTCAAGATATTTCCCTTTTTAGTTTAAAAGTTATGAAAACCTGTAGGATGGACCGAGGTGATGCTGACCAAGTTCAGATGTCAATAATGTGCAAAGAAATGTTGATATTGCAACAAGAATATATCTAAAGGGTGTGGCTAGGTTAAACTGGTGGATAGGAAAATGTATTAAGGGAAGGTTGACTTTGGGTCTACAAGGGAGCTTGACTCAGAGCCTTTTGGAATCTTATCACTTTGAAATGGAAGTGGGTGTGTGCGTGAACCCAGAGAGTTACAACTTGGGGAGTTCGAGCTGGATTTGACCTAGGGTATCCTTCCTCTGAGCTGGAAGTTCTGGCACAGGTAAAAGCAGGTGTCTTGGTGCAAGCCCATCTCTGTGGATGACCTTGGCTCCACCACTCACCACAGTGGTGAGCAGGGACACCCAGTGTGCTGTCCACTCAGGAGGCATCAGGCATGGCTACCAAGTCTCTAGCATTGAGGACAGAACAGCAGTACAGAAGAAGGTTCTGGAACAAGCAGCATCAAGACAGCAGTCATTAGGGGGACCTCCAGCCTCAGGAAAAACATTTTGGATCTTGGGGCAAGACTACAGCAGACACGTTTGATACTTTGGGCAGAATAAGCACCATGGGAATAATTGGACACACTGGGGAGAAGAATTAAAAAATAGACTGGGAGACTGGGAGTTATACTTGGAAATTTTAATGCAGAGTCACATTGTTTGTATCCCAAGCTGAGGAAGAAGATGATACCAATTACATATTCAAGCTCATTGATCATATGCAAAACTTTATATTGTGGGTATTTCCCAAGTCATTAAAGGTTTTTCAGAATCATGAGTTTTAATGACTAAATTGTTCAATTTCTTCATCTGTAAAATGGGGATAATAATACCTGCTTTGCAGGGTGGCTGTGAGGATGAAATAAGATAGTGTTTATTAAAGAACCTAAATAACAATAGGCAAGCAATACAAGGTAGCTATTGTAATGGGCAAATTAATTCTTCAACTTCTCATTTCAGCAGGATTTAAATTTATACCATTAATGTAGTAGTTAAATAAGTCACACACTTTTTGATGATATTTATAAGTCCTTCCGGTTTAAAAAAAAATGCTGAAAGGAAAAAGAAGAACTGAAAATAAACTCCTCCTGTGATACCATCTCTCTCTAAATATCATTGCACAGTTGTTGGCTTGCAACACTGCATTGGCTTAAAAAAATAAAATAGAAATGTGACATGTTAAAGCAAATATTCTAAGTAAATAAATTGCTTCTGATTCTCAGAAGTCCATATAGATAATACTACAATGGAAAGTTTTATAAGGCAAATAACACTTAGTTAAATAATTTTGCTTTTTAAACTTTTAAGTTTGTTTATACATACAGTATTTTAAGCTAGATTTACAAATTTGAAAGCAGAGACTAAAACAATTATTGTCAAAAAAATCTCTTGTGAAAAAGGTGTTTGTGGGTCTCAGAACAGATGGCCCTCGGCTTGGCATCTGTGAGCTATCTCATGACATGGAGAGGACTTATCTTTTATCTAGGGTTTTCTATTCTTTTTAAAGGACAGTTGAACTTAGCATTTGAAATACTGAATGGGATATTTTTATTGATTTAGATATATTAGTATTTGTTTCAAAACTTCACTGAATACATTTTCAATTATTAAAAACATGGATATTCCTGGTAGAAAATCTGGAAAATATAGATAAACAAAAAGAAGAAAATAAAACCACCTACAGTTCCATCAGTCAGAGATAACTGCTGGATATTTGAGTCTTTAAAAATGCATTTACACCTGTCTTAGTTTGGGCTGCTCTGACAAATCACTATTCACCAGGTGGCTTATAAACAAAAGTGTATATCTCACAGTTCTGGAGGCTGGAAATTCGAGATCAGAGTGCCAGCGTGGTCGGGTTGTGGTGAGGGCCCACTTCCAGCTTGCGGACTGCTGACTTGTTGTTGTATCTTTACATGGAAAGAGGGAACTAGCTCTCTGGCCTCTTACAAGGGCATTAATCCCATATGAGGACTCCATCCTCATGACCTAATTACCTCCCAAATACCGTCACATTGGGGGTTAGATTTCAACAAATGGATTTTTGTGGCATACACACACACCCAGTCCATAAAAACACCTATATATACATGTTTAAAGCAAAAACACAATCACATTGAAAATTATACATTTTTCAACCTAGCAATGTATTTTAAACATTTGCCCATATTACTTAATGTTTTTTCATTTCCTTTTTAAACATCCACAGATTTCCATTGTATGAATAACCCACAATTTATTTAACCAATCTTCTATCATAAACCTTTTAGCTTTTTACTAAGTTTCATCAGTTATAAATAGTATCTCTACAAACATTTTTGTGGCTAACTCTTTGCACACATCTGTGATTTTGTTTAGAAGGAAATTATGGGTCAAAGGCAATAGGCAAAAATATTAGAAATGTTTGATATATATTGCATATTGCCCTCCAGAAGAAAGTTACAAAATAACATTCCTTCCTCTAGTCCTTCAGTGCCTATTTCCCTAAGTCCTCAACACTGCTGATTATTGCTCTTAAAAACATTTCCTAAATTGATAAGACTAAAATGTATATAATTTCACATTTGTCTTTATTTTATTATCTGTGTGATTATGTTTTCTTATTTGTCTATTACTAACTTGCAAATGTTTCCCACTTGAATATGCAAATGTTAAAGTGTTAATGTTGAATGCTGAATATAAAAAAGAAATATGCTTACTTGCTCCCCTACATTTATTGTCAAGTCTTAACTTTTCTCAGCCCCTTTTTGTACAGGATCTCACACAATTCCTTAAGTGAAGTAGTCATATTTTATTTATTTATTTATTGAAGTATAGTTGATTTACAATGTTGTGCTAATTTCTACTGTACAGCAAAGTGACTCAGTTTTACACATATATATTGTCTTTTTTTAATATTCTTTTCCATTATGGTTTATCCCAGGAGATTGGATATAGTTCCCTGCACTATACAATAGGACCTTGTTGTTTACCCATTCTAAATGTAATAGTTTGCATCTACTAACCCCAAACTCCCAGTGCATCCCTCTCCCTCTACGCCCCCTTGGCAACCACAAGTCTGTTCTCTATGTCTGTGAGTTTGTTTTTGTTTTGTAGATAGGTTCATTTGTGCAATATTTATTTATTTATTTATTTATTTATTTATTTTTATTTTTTGACTGCGTAGGGTCTTTGTTGCTGCGTGTGGGCTTTCTCTAGTTGTGGTGAGCGGGGGCTACTCTTTGTTGTGGTGCATGGGCTTCTCATTGAAGTGGCTTCTCTTGTTGTGGAGCATGGACTCTAGGCATGCAGGCTTCAGTAGTTGTGGTTGATGGGCTTAGTTGCTCCACGGCATGTGGGATCTTCTTGGACCAGGGATCAAACTCATGTCCCCTACATTGGCAGGCAGATTCTTAACCACTGCACCACAAGGGAAGTCCCTGTGCCATATTTTAGGTTTCACATATGAGTGATATCATATGGTATTTGTCTTTCTCATTCTGACTTACTTCACTTAGTATGATAATCTCTAATTTCATTCATGTTGCTGCAAATGGCATTGTTTCATTCTTTTTTATGGCTGAGTAGTATTCCATTGTACATATGTACCATAACTTCTTTATCCCTTCATCTATCGATGGACATTTAGGTTGTTTCCATGTCTTGGCTATTGTGAATAGTGCTGCTATGAACATAGGGGTGCATGTATCTTTTTGAATTATAGTTTTGTCTGGGTATATTCCTAGGAGTGGGAATTGCTGGATCATATGGTAATTCTATTTTTAGTTTCCTGAGGACCCTCCATACTGTTTTCTATAGTGGCTGCACCAATTTAGATTCCCACCAACAACCAAAGGGTTCCCTTTACTCCATACCCTCTCTAGCATTTATTATTTGAAGACTTTTTAACGATGGCCATTCTGACAGTATGAGGTGGATGTCTGCTCTTACCACTTCTATTCAACATAATATTGGCAGTCCTAGCCACAGCAGACAAAAGAAATAAATAAAAGGTATCCAAATTGGAAGGGAGGAGGTGAAAGACTTATATGCTGAGAACTATAAAACATTAATAAGGGAGATTAAAGAGGATTCAAAGAAATGGAAAGATATCCCATGCTCTTGGATAGGAAGAATTAATATTGTTAAAATGGCAATACTACCCAAAGCAATCTACAGATTTAATGTGATCCCTATCAAATTACCCATGACATTTTCCACAGAACTAGAACAAATAATCCAAAAATTTATATGGAACTATAAAAGACCCAGAATTACCAAAGCAATCCTGAGGAAAAAAAACAAAGCAGGAGGCAAAGCTCTGCCAGACTTCAGACAATACTACAAAGCTACAGTAATCAAAACAGTGTGGTATTAGTACAAAAACAGACATACGGCTCAATGGAATGGATTAGAGGACCCAGAAATAAACCAACACACCTATGGCCAATTAATCTTCAACCAAGGAGGCAAGAATATAAAATGGGAAAAAGTCTCTTCAGCAAGTGGTGCTGGGAAAGTTGGAGAGCTGCATGTAAATAAATGAATTTAGGACACACTCTCACACCATGCACAAAAATAAACTCAAAATACCTTAATGACTTAAACGTAAGACATGACACCGTAAATCTCTTCGAGGAGAGCATAGGCAAAACATTCTCTGACATAAATTGTACCAATGTTTTCTTAGGTCAGCCTCGCAAGGCAATAGAAATAAAAGCAAAAATAAACAAATGGGACCTAATCAAGCTTACAAGCTTTTGCACAGCAAAGGAAACCATAAAAAACAAACAAACAAAAAACTGAAGAGACAACCTATGGAATGGGAGAAAATATTTGCAAATGATGTGACAGACAAGGGCTTACTCTCCAAATACACAAGTAGCTCATACAACTCAAGAACAAAAAACAAACAACCCAACCAAAAGATGGGCAGAAGACCTTGATAAACATTTCTCCAAAGAAGACGTATATATGACCAGTAGGCACATGAAAAGATGTTCAATGTCATTAATTATTGGAGAAATGCAAATCATATTTTAAATTACAAGGAACTGAAAATTAATTTGACTTGGAAGTTCAAATGGAAGTTCAAATTCATGATTTATGCTATTGAAGAAAAGGCTTGATCAAATTCAAAACTCCAAAAACATACATCACCTCACATTGTTCCTGCAAAGAGTAAATGTAAATAATGTGATTCATCATTCAGAATCCTGGAAAGGGTCTTTAAAGTTCTAGTCCAACAACTTAGTTCACAGAGGAAGAAATTAAAACTTGGTATAATGGAAAACCATTAGGCTTTGGAATTAGGTGCCTGGATTCAAATCCTGGTTTGGCCACTTATCAAATGTAAAGAGAAGGAAAATATACTCAAAATCTTGGAGCTTTAGTTTTGCTGTCTCAAACACAGTTAATGTTAGCTGGTTCATTTAGACTATTGTGAGGTCAGTTCCTTTCCTTGTCCTTTAGTGTCTTACCTGGGGTGACTTAACTAGTAAATTAGACAGAGCAGACTAGAGTTTTGTCCCTTGGTTCTTCATCATACGCTCTGTTCACTATATCCTGGCTCCTTTTCTAGTTAAGCCTTTTGAAGCATGACCTATTAAGGTGCATCATTTTAATTAGACTGGAATGGAACAAAGTTGTGGCAAATACTTCTTTGGTTGACTGAGTCTTCAATGCCTTCTAACCAGAGACCACCAGGAACACACTTGCAGTTCAACATATTGGATTTATTACTGGTTGCAAGGAGGAAGCCCACACACCATGGGAAATGTGAGGCATTTCAGTAGAAAGTGTTTGAAAGGATTCTCATGGGATGGGGACCCATGTTAGGTGAATGTTGGGGAGAGTTTAAAACGTGGCTTTGTTCTGGATTGCATGTTATTGGGAATTGAGGATGAGTCCATGATTGGATATTTTAAAAATCTTATGAGGTGGACAAAATAAAGTGAGGCTAAAGCTCTAGTTGGGAAAGGAGTGGCAGGTCCCCAAATTAGTCAGGGTATGGAGATGTTTGGAATTTTTGTGGTTTGCACAATGACCTTGTTTCTGTGCTTAGAAGATTATGGGCATGTCTTGTTTTTCTCACTTCATCATGGTAGCTGATGGTGATTTGGAAGTTTATTTATGGTCAACAGGAGAATACCAAGGCCTATTGTGAGTGCTGCACTAGCTCTTAACAACATTAAGGCCCAGCTGTGGGTGTTAGGACAGTTTCTGGATTTCAGAAGATGCTTTTCTTGTTCTCTCTGCATCTCCCTTCTCTCTTGCCACCTGTAGGCCACCAGTGACTCTGGGACAAAATTCTGGCCAAAGAGAAACAAACATGTTATTGGAGCTTCCTCATACAATGTTTACTTTCAGATATTGGCACCACTCCTTCTCACTGTCCCATCTTCCTTCTTCCTGGTGGAAGGGGATATAATTGTTGAAGCTGCAGCAGTCTTTTTGTAATTATGAAGAAATGGTCAAGGAAATCTCAGGGTCTTTAGCACCATTGATCTGTTGAACCAGTCCAGCACTGGTAACTCTGGATTTCTCACTATGGGAAATAAAAATACTCCCCAGTTAAAAAAAAAAAAAAAAAAAAAAGCCACTCTAGTTATACTGTTTGTTACCTGTAGCTGAAAGCATTCCTGAAACATTAGGTATTCATGCTCATTATTTACTAGACACTCTTTTGGCAACCAAATTTTTATGATGGCTCAGAGCATTTACCATTTGGAAATGCAGTTTGGCAATGTCCTATTTTTTTTTTAATTAGGCTTATGTTAGGTGAATAAATTATTGTTCTTTCTGCTTCACAAGGTTTGTCATTATTACTTCATTCAGATGCAATTTCTTTCTTGGTTTCAGAAAGCTGCATAAAAATGAAAGCTTTAGAAACCTTCCAGGTCAGGTTTAGCAGGAAGAAGTGTGGGCGCATTTGTAGACATGATTATTGAAAGGGTGAATACAGCTGTAAACCTAATTGCTGGATAATTGTGACTTCACCATTGCAATTTGCAGGTCCCTATAGCCTTTGTGATTTGTTAAGCTTAACAATGTATTGGTTGGTTTTAATGATCATTGACTTAGAGGTAGGAAAAACTCCTGTCCTCCTGAGGAGATAATTCCCTGGTTACTCTGGACCACTGTGGTTAGCACGTTAGACTCCATAGCACAGAATCAATGCCCACTGGAAAACTGCTAATGTATTGGGAGGTGGGGATAAGGACAATAGCTAATTACTGTTAACATTCAGTGTGCAGGAAAACTAAACCACAGGGCCAGTAGGAATCCAGTGTGTGCCGGATGCTAGATGAGAGTTCTTAATAAAAGATAAGTGGAAATGTTCAGGAAAACTTCACATACTGACAGCTAGGATTTGTCTATTGAAAATTATGTGCCTTTGGTCAGAATACATTTTACTCTGGCCAACAACTAACTGGTAGTTATTCTACAGGTGTTTCTGATCTCTCTCTGCACCTTACACATAGTAGATACAAAATATTTGTCCAAGAAATGGTTGAAAATGTATTAAAATTTGCTTCTGCAAGATGGCTCCACAATAGTGACAGTAATAATTTATCAAAATATTCTCTATAAACAGTAAATTATTTAGCAGATCACCATTTATATACTGCAGATATATTCCTGAGTAAAATATATTAATGTTCACTGTTGTGAACATAAAATACCCAGATGCAGGGAAATGTAATAATTAATGAGGAAGATTTTTGTCTACTTAATTAAATAGAAAGTGAATCTTGCATGGAGTGCTTGACTGTACCAGGAAAATGTGTCAGTGCATGAAGCAGACCAGTGGCTCTCTTTTTCAAGAAAAACTTAACGGTAAATTACAACAAAATAGTTTCACAATATAAGTTTAACATTATGTATTTTATAAACATTTGAAATGTTTATGAAAAGACTGATCTTTTCCCTCCAGTTCTTATAGGCAGATGAAATAAATCCATCCAAATGAAATGATTCATATAATTTAATCCACTGCATGTTATGTGTTGTAGGTATGTGTTGAAGTTATGAGTACTGTACACCTTCACACATGCTTAGTAAAGTGCAGAAATTTACTAATAGAGGAACTTGCAGAATCCTAGTTTTGTGGTAAGCATACAGTATGATCGTCATTATGCAGGGTTCTCAGAGTTTCTCCATTTTGTGTGTCTCCAGGAAGTATGATCTTTGAATAGGGGATCTATGTTGGAAAAGATATTGCAAAAGGAGTTTAGAAGCTGGTCTGTTTTTCCTATTTTGAGATTTTTATGGTGCTGTCAATTTTCCTGCAGAATTAAGTTCTGGTGAAGTATGTGTTTTGATGAAATTATTTTGAGAGAATGAATGAATGAATGCATGAAAGAGAACTCTCAGCGTTTATTTAAAAGTAAATTTACTAGGAACTTCTCTTTGAATTTGTTAAAAGCCATAATGAAGGCAGGGAAGGGGCAGTTGCAATTCGGTGAAATAACTACTAGACTGGTTGTATAAACTCTGCAGTAAAAATAGAGGAGGGAGTCTAGGAGGAGTGACTTTATTTTCTGGAGTGATATTTGAGATCACTTTTAAGGAGGAAGTAGGAGTTTTCCAGATGGACAAAGAGTAAGGAGGGCAGAACAGTTTCATACTGTGACCCGTGATGTTTCTAAAACAGGCCACAGAATATTATGGCATCTTAGAAGTTTGATTACATTATATTAGGACTCCTAAGGCTTTTTTTTTCTTTTTCTGACAGAGAGAAATGTCAAGAGATGAGGATAAGCAGGTTGTTCAGAGTTAGATTATGCATACATTGAATGACATGCAAGAGTTTAGATTGTGTTCTGTGGTCCCTATAACACTAAGGTTCACTGAAGCAGGAACCGTGTCTGCTTCACTGAATGCAGCAGTCCTGGTGACCGGGAGAGTGCCTGACACATTGCAGTTGTTTAATGTGTATTAAGTGAATGAGTGAGGAGCCATTAAAGAATTTTGAGAAAATTCTGAGAAATGGAGCAACCAATGAACACTTAAATTTGGGGACCATCACTGATAGCAGTAAGAACATGGAAGTGAAGGGTGCATTTATTTTCTATTACTACTGTTAAATTACCACAAACTTAATGGCTTCAAACTATACAAACTTTTTGTTTTATAGTTCTTTGTGTCAGAAGTCTGACACCTGTCTCACTGGGCTAAAATCAAGGTGTCGGCGGGGCTGTGTTCCTTTCTGGAGGCTCTGGAGGAGAAGCCACTTCCTTGGTTTTCACACCTTCTAGAGGCTGCCTGCGTTCTTGCCTCATGGTTCCCTTCCTTCATCTTCCTTCAACCACACTGCCTTTCTTGGACCGTTCACCCATCTTCCCATCTCTCTGACTGTTGTCCAGAAAGGTTCTCCATTTTCAAGGGCTCATGTGATAATATTGAGCCCACTTGGATAATCCAAGATAATCTCCCCACGTCAAGGTCTTTGGCCTTAATCACATCGGCAAAAGGGACTTTTGCCGTGTGAGATAACATATTCACAGGTTCTAGAGAACTGGCTGTGGACATTTCTGTTAAGAAGGAGGTTGTGAGAGAGATAAAGCTAAGTCACTGAACCATTTTACTTCTCCTCTTTGCAGAAAGGTAGGCTACATTTTGCACCTTCTTTGCACTTAGCTGTGACCAATATGACTAAGTTCTGGCCAGTGGGAGTTATGTATACCTTCTCCAGGCCTGACTCATAAAGCACCTCCTACTTAATCCTCCATGCTCTTTCTTTTCTCTCATCTGTTGGCTGGATGAAGAGGGATCCAGCCATGCGCTCTGAAACCCTGAGGGATGGTAGAGTCTCTAGATAGAAGCAGCTGGGTTTCTTTGAAGAATGGAGACCCCCACCAAACACAGTGCACCATGATTTGCATGATAAAGAAAGCTTTGTTGTGTTAGCCTCTGAAACTGAGAAGTGTTGCTACAGCAGCCTATCCTGACTAACACTGAAATTTGTACCTCGCAGTGGGGTGCTGCTGTAACAGCAACAACAAACGTGGCACTGACTCGTGCTTGGGCAGTGAGTACCCTAATATTAGCGGCTTGAAATACAGTAACTCATGTTCTGAAGGGGAAAAACCGTGGATAAGCTGATGTCTGGACTAACTTGGAAGGCAAGATATAAAATCTTATAGCTTTTAGGACAGTGATTCTTAACCTTGCCTACATATTAGAGTCACTTGGAGGATTTAAAAAACTATCCATGCTTGGACCCTGCTCTCAGAGGTTCTGAATTAATTGATCAGTGTGTATGCCTTGGGGAAGGGGGCATTGGTATCATCTTAACAGTTTTCCAAGTGATTCCAATGTGCAGCCAGGATTGAGAACTAAAACTCTGGAACAGAGGTCAGCAAATGTTTTCTGTAAAGGGCTAAATAGTAAATGTTTGGGGCTTTGGGAAGCAAGACTGTCTCTGTTATAAGTATTCAACTCTGCCATTATAGCATGGAAGCAACCATGACCATATGGAAGTGCATGGGTGTGGCTGTGTGCCAATAAAACTTTATTTACAGAGCAGGCAAGCAGCTGGATTTGACCTGAGGGCCATAAGTTTGCTGATCCCTTCTCTAGGACAGGGATTCTCAAATGTTTTCTTCTCAGGGTTTCTTTACCCTTTTAAAAACTATTGAGGATCACAAAAACTTATGGGTTATATCTAGCAAGAATTACCATATTAAATTTAAACTGAAGTCAAAAAACAGTAATGAATAGAAAATAATCATAAATCCATCATGTTAACATAAGCAACATATTTTTATGATTACTGTACTTTCAAAAAATTTAATGTAAAGAATGGTGTTTTCTATTTTTGCAAAACTCAGTACTGTCTAGCTTAACAGAAGACAGCTAGATTCTCATTTGTTTCTTCATTTACTCTGTTGTGATAAGTCGTTTTAATTGAAGTATATGAAGAAAATCTGACCTCACACAGATGTATAGATATTTCTTGTTAGAAGACCAATCTCCTTCTCTTAAAGGAATATTTTAATAGCCTTTTCAGATAATTGTGGATATTCCTGGATACCGCCTAGTAATTCAACAGGTGATAATTTCTTAAAAGTTGATTGCAAGGTGGAATCTGAAACCATATCAACAAACTTTTCACATACTATAACATTAAAATTCATTGATCTGGTTGTGCTTTAAAGGAATCATTTACCTATGCATGATTTTACGATATCTTACACTGGTTACTTAGAAGATACTGTTTCCTTGAGTTTTACCATTGGGATACTTCATTATATAGTATTTTAAAAAGTCACATTTGTTAATATCACTCCTGATCTCTTCAGAAAAGTCTTTAAGAATTCAGAAGCTGTCAAGCTCATGGTGGTGGGTACGAGTTTTCCAAAATTCTAATTTTCACTTGAAAGCTCAAGTTTTATCATTGGCAACAAGTACTGTCAGTTTGTTCGCCTTCAAGTGACAGGCTCACTTCATTTATTTTCAAGAAAATGACTGCCAAATACCCAAGTCTGAATAACCATATTTTGTTTATCACTTGTTCTCTCAAGTGTAAATGGCATTCCACGAAAAAGAGACGAGTTCAGTTTGCAACTCAAACAATTGCACGCTGCTTTTCCTCAAAACAACCTTTGTATTTAGGTATGCAGCAGAACTGCTGTTTGTGTTCTTTCCTTTTGGTCTCACGAATATTTAAGACTTCTTTTCCAAGGTCAAGATTTAATAATGTGAATAATTTTTACTGTTTCATGAAGGGCATTTTTAAGTGAAACGAGCTTTTAAAAAAATTAACTGTGAGTACATAGGAAAAGATATGATACAATGTTAGGTCAATGATAACAATACAAAGATACAGTTGGATGACGTTGTCTTGATTTGTGCTAAAGTATCAACAGCTTTATATGTTATTGCTTTGGTAGTATCAGTGTGAGTTTCAACACAGTGAAAAAGGAAAATAACCTCTTAGTATTATTATGAAAGTATTTTTGACCTTGTGGATCCATTAAAAGGGTCTTTGGGATTCCCAGGGATGTGCAGACCACACTTTGAAAACCTCTGCTTTAGGGGACATGCTGTAAAGAAACAGAGTGTGTTAGTGTGGGATAGCTATTATTGGCTTCCTTTGGTGTAAGGTGTTTCAGGAAAGATACAAGCTCAGAAAGAACTGGCCAGTTTTCAAGTTGAATATAAAATTGTAGAGGGAGTCCAAAGACTTGGGGTGAAAAATGGTTGGAAAGCCAATTGCTTCCAGATCCCAAATGGAGCCAAAAAGGGCCAGTAGAACTTCTTAGGTGCACAACATGATTTAGTTCTATGGCAAAGGTCAGACTAAGGGGGAGACCTTCCAATAAGAAACAATAATCAAAGTAGCTGCAGTTAAGGAGGGAGAGGAGGAGAGGAGAATTATACCTGAGAATTATAGATGGAAGCAAATGCAATAGAAGCCTACCAAGTTTTAGAAGAACTTGTATTGTCAAGAATTGCAGAATATCAGACTAAAAACTCTTGGAGCTGTAAAATCACCTTTTGGCTTTCAAACTTTTGGGAACACTCATTTCAGTTGTGTCCAAAGGGAAGAAATACACAGTAAGAACCCCTAAAAGCTAAAGGTCAATGAGGAAATTATGCTCTGAGTGCAGAAATAAAGTTTAATCGTGTAACTCACCCTCTCTCCAGGGTAGGGGACTTCATAAGCCCTGCCAAGCAGAATTTCAGAATTGCAATGAACTAATGAACACTGTGCATCTCCCAGTATTACCCAATTTGAAACGAGAGTTTTAACTGCATTTATTCCATCCCTGCTCCACCATTGTATATAGCCCAAGCCCATAACTGAATTCTACCTTCTCTTCTCTCAACTGTTTGCCACCTACAAGTGTCTGGTGGGGGACTCCACTGGGAGGTTGTATGGCCACTACATGGAAGAAGCTTGGTTACCTGAATGGAGCAGATCCTGCTCAACAATTTGCACTGGATTGTGACATGAGCAAGAAAGAAAAAATCTTTATTGTGCTAAACCACTGAGATTTTGTTACAATCTTTGTTACAAATGTTCTTTATTACAGTATTTAAACTACTCTGAATAATGCAGAGGCCAATCCATTGATCTAAACAGGCATTCAATGAGGCATTGAAGTAAAGTAGTGGCAGAAAGAAAAAGAAGAAATAACATAGATTAAAGGTAGAATCAATAAGCTTTTGTAGACTAGGGGAATGTGAGAGCAGAATAAAGGAGAGAAAGAGGTTTGGGATGAATTCTAGCTTCTTATCTTGGGTTGAATTGGGTGGAAATTTGGATGGTACTCATAGAGCAGTCCAGTGAAGTTCCATAAGCAGTAGCAATATGGGGGCTAAGAGCTTGGGACAGAGGTCTGGAAATGAGGCACATGGGAAAGAGTAGTGGTGGGGAGAATTTTTTGGGAAGATAATTCGGTGGGAGAAGAACACAGAGGTCATTTAATTAACAATAGAGAGAATAGTCTACAAAACAAGAGCGATAATGAACAATCAGGAAGGGAGAAAAATGGCAGAAAATGGTAAATCAGACTGTTTTCTCATTTGGTTTCTGTGAAGAGTCATGAAATGGTTAAGAGTCAAATATTGCAAAGATGTCAAATATGATAAGCTAAATATTTATTAAATTTTAAAATTAAGAGTATTGGTGACCTTCATGAAGATAATTTCAGTGGAGCATTGATGTAAAATTCAGAGCATTTTAGGATAAGCATCTTACGATTTTATGGATGAAAATACAGACTGAAGGTATTAGATCTTGACCAAGGCCCACAGTAAATGTTGGAGCTTGGTTTTGTAATCTTGCCTATCCAGTACCACAGCCCAATCTCCTCCACTCTTCGAAACTGAACCAGAAAAGGGCACTTTGCTAAGATGCTGATTCAGATATAATTTTTAAAGCAGGATAAAATAGGTTTATAGAAATCATAAGGATCAATATGTATTTTCAGAGAGAAAGATGTACAGAGGTTACTCTAATTTTTTATAATATTTTCTGAGAGAGGATTTCTCCCCACCCCTCCCCTTCCTCTTATTTCTCTTAAGTTGATTATATTGTCAACCAGGAGTTACACTTTATAATATGAATGGGTTTATGACTGTCATATTTTTAAAAATAGGGTGTTTTTTTTTTTGGTTTTAGAACACAGGGTGTACCAATCTGCAAAAATAACTTCTTGCTAAAACTGTAATATCTAAGTAAGTTAACTGACAGACTGTTTTCTCTCTAAGTCTTATAATACTTAATTAGCAAGATCAAAGTTTACAAGAGTTTAATAGCCACCTTCACATTTACCAGATGCCTTGTTAGTAATTTGGTATTTAAAGTATAATCCCTAAACAAGCCAAAAACAGAGCCAACTGTTTTTTAGGAGATAATTAATATAAGTTTTTTTCTTTAACAAACTTAATGGAAACCCCTAAATGCTGTCATAGAGCACTATTCAAAATAAGCTCCTTAGCAAAATAAATGAAAGACATGTCAAAATCTGAAGAAGCACTTGCTCTTGAGAGCCAAGGTGTCTGCAAATCTTGTGTAGGAAATCTCACTTTCTTTAATTTCATATAAAGAAATTTTGTGTGAAATGAAGGAAAATAATTGGCATCACTTGAATCCATTATTCATTAAATTTTACTATTTTTGTACAAAGGAACCTTTCTTGGCATGTACTGATTTCCTAATCTGGAATGCTTGGTAAAATATTTTCATTAAGATGTGCTATTTTTAGCAGTAAAGAACCTTCCAGTTTGAGACTCAGCACATTCAATTTGGAGTATACATAAAGTCAAGAATAAATACAGTCAGCATTCTTAAACATAAACCTTGATACTGCCCTACTTCAGTTGCAGTTTTTGATAGCATAATTCAGTAATATTTATCCCCTTT
This sequence comes from Balaenoptera physalus, assembly GCF_965194825.1. Taxonomy (NCBI): domain Eukaryota; kingdom Metazoa; phylum Chordata; class Mammalia; order Artiodactyla; family Balaenopteridae; genus Balaenoptera; species Balaenoptera physalus. The sequence goes on along the minus strand of NC_138884.1, from coordinate 116,277,649 downwards.
GCATTTCTATAGCAACTATTTCTGTGCAACTGAGGCGTTTGGTTGAAATGCCTCAGTAGAACAGAAAAGAATCATTTGTAATTTTTTTTTGAAGGCTGTGTTGTAATGATGAGGAATTGAGAAATGGCCTGCCTTCTATGCAAAACAATTAAAAATATATCTCTTTATATGTGTTGCAAATGTGTGCACATACATGTTTGATGCATATCCCATTTTAAAGACATTAAGTCCCATCTGATTACCCATATGTTCTTAAAACAGGGTGGTAGATGATAATCTCCATTTAAAAATTTGCTAACTGCGAGGAAACAATTTAAAAAGAAAGAAGTCCCATCCTGAAAAACCCATATTGTTTGTAAATCTCACATGTGGATCTTGGTAAAATATAAGTAGAAAAACGTAGCTATCACATAACTATTACACATATTATATAAGAGTTAGGATACAGGATATGCTCCACATTTTAAGAGATAGTATTTTGCAATGCACACTGCCACAAAGGAAATCTAAAGAACCACCCCACCCCTGCCAAAAAAAAACAAACAAACAAAAACATAAACCTGAAACAGTTTATGAAAAAACTAAACTAAGCTTATTTTTGTTTCCAAACCAAGCTTATTTCTTTAGCAATATTAAAACATTTTGTTTGGTTTTTCTCATCAAGACTAAAATGTATCCTATTCTAACAATTCAGAAGTTCCCAAAACTTTGTGCTTATGAAATTGAGTATCTGAAGAGGCCTAAATTTTTAGAGAATATTTTCAGAATCTATTATATGCTGGAAAGATAGCATCACAACTTCTGAATCTCTTGCCAAGTGTCAGGACTGTTTAACACGTCTTATAAAAACAATGAAATTACATATTTTAAGTTATGCATTTCTGAAATATTTAAAGAATAAACACGTTTTGCATGCAGATGAAACAATAAGGCTAAAACTTTGGTTTTTAAAATCAGAATAGTTGTCTTTTGCAGTATTGGTTATATACAGTAAAGGCAAATGAAATAAATATTTGGTGATTTTATGATACTAATTTTATACATTCACTCATTGAACAAGTATGAATTATTTACTCTGTGACAAGGTGTTACACTTATATCCCTGGATGTGTAACAAAGGGTTAGGTACTTAATGCATTCTGGAACTTAATTCTTCCCATCCCTGTGAAGTAAGACCGTTTGTTGCATATGCAGAGCAAAAGAAAAACAAACAAAACAAAAAATATGTCAACGAATCACAAAAACTATTTCACTGGGTTGGGACCCAAGGTTGTCCGTGTTCTTGGCCTGTAACTATCTGAAAAAACCCCCAAATGTCAGGCTGACCTCTTACTGGTGACTGGGTGAATACCAAGGTTCAGTGGTTTGTCCTGGATGCACATGCAAACATTTGGGCGTCTAGCCAACATTTTCAGTTAGAGCTTTTTCTTCTGTTAACATTATTTAGAAAAGTGTAATGTGTACCTTCCATAGAACATTCATAGTTCTATTTTTATCATATTAAACAAAGAAAAGTCCATTTTTTGAATGCATTCCCTTTTCTTACGTTCACATGGAGTTAGAGTAGTGTGATGTTAGTTACTTACGAATTGCTGTTGATAGCAAGAATACAGATATTGTGAATTCAGAACTTGAGAGAGAGAAAATAGATCAAATCATTATGGGCTGTGACACTCTCTATGAAAGACAGAAATAGGTGATGTGAATGATAGTAACAGGGGACGGAGGGGGAGAGGAAAGGCCAAGAAGAACCTCTCTGAGGAGGTAACATATACACTGAGGTCTGAAGGATGAGAAGTCACAGGAAGGACCAGGAAAAGAGCCTTCTAGGGAGAGAGATCTGAAAGCCTAGAACTACGAGGTGAAAGGAGCTTGTTGGTTAGGAACAGGAAGGAGGGTAGCTTAAAGTCCCCTAGAAAGGATCTTTCTGACTTAGGTGATTTTGTATCTAATGGAGAGTTCCCTGCTATCAAGCAGGAGAGCCTAGATTATGCTACAGAAACCAACCATCCCCCATGTCAGCCGCTCTAAACAACCAGAGAGCTTTCTCACTCACTCTATCTGCCAGTTGCAGGCTGGCCAGGTGCTCTGGTCTGCATCCTTCTCACTCCAGGACCCAAGCTGACGGAGCAGTCACTATCTGGAACGCAGCACTTACAGTGGCAGAGTCAAAAGAGAAAGCATTGCACATCGAGTGCAGGCTCTTAAGGCTTCCACACACATCGCTTCCGCTCTCATTTCATTGGCCAAAGGCACTAATCTCAAATCAGCAAGGCAGTGTAATTCTCCAGTGTGCCCGGAAGAGGAGTAGACCTGGAAGTATTGATGAGCACAGTACTATCTTCTCTGGGGGGGGGGGGGGTCAGTGAACAAGCTGGAATTGTACGTAGAGTTGTGAGTGAGTGAGTGAGTGAGTGTGTGTGTGTGTGTGTGTGTGTGTGTGTGTGTGTAGGTAGGTATGTGCATGTCACCAAGGAAAAGGTCCATTGCTTTAATCAGATTCTTGAAGGGATCTGACACAACAACAATTAAAAACCACTGGACCTGTTGAAAACTGTCATGTAAACAGATAATTGCTATACAAGGCAATCTGCAGCATGAATGAGAGGTTGAAATGATTAAAGAATTGTGTGTGTGTGTGTGCGCACGCACACAAGCATGTGCATGGATAAGGAAAAAGTTGAGTAAATTTGCAGACCAAAGGGTAGAAGCCAGAGAACAGGGAGTGATGGATTAAAGACACCAAAATGTGATGGGAAATGACTGATGAAATGAGGTTCTAGAAGATGCCTGAGGAGATGGTGTCCAATATCCTATAGAAGTGTTCAATTTGAGGATGAGAAAAGATGATTGTTCTCTGATTTAGGAGGAAGGGAGGGAAAAGATGGGTGCCCCCGTGGATGTCAGGCAGGCTGCAGGTGGAGGGGAAAGAGAGTACCTCTATTTCATCTGATACATGGACAAGGGCATCTACCTAGAATGAGGGGATCGTTAAGCATGTTGAAAGGTTAGAACAGCTGTAAGGGAAATCTGAAACGGAGCTGGCTTGGGACAGATAAAAGGACTGCCAGTAGCACTGAGGGCCCAGCGGCTGCTGGAGAACATAGATTTGTTGCAGTGCCAGTAAACAGAGCTATGGGATTTTTCTTTCCATGCCCAGCTGCCTGGAAGCAGGAGTGGAGAAAGTTAATGGTAGGACTGATCCAGGGCTGGGGATTGGCAGAGCAGTTGCAGCAACATGTTTTGCTGATAATCTGAAGTTCAAGAATCTCTGAGTAGGGAAAAAAGGACTAATTTTGCTTTTACTTTTTAAAAAATAAGTCAGTCGATAATGGTGAGAGGCAGCTTTACAACCATCGTTATTCTTTGTGAGTTGTAATCCTCGGTTCCTGTACAATTTGTTTTGAGCTCACAACTGATAGAATAGTATAATCACATGGTGGAAGGTAAATAGCATAGCTTACCCCTTACTGTTTAAGTAAAATTAATCATGCTCTAGCCACCTAAGATTATAGGCATTCCCGATACTCCCTTGCTCCAGTAGTAAAATCTGACAGAAGAGGTAAGAGAAAAAAATTAAAGCTCCAAAAATATAATTATATACCCAGAGACAGAATTGCTTACCTAAGCATCCTGCTATTAATTAGTATGTTTTAAATTTTGTTGTTTGGCTGATACTAAGACTTTGTATTTAGAGGAACCATTAAATGAAGACAAAAGGGAAACATCTAGAGTAGCTTAGATCTAATGCATACTGCAGTCTGAAATGGCATTGTGTTGCATTTCTCTTTTCCCAGTCGCCTGCCAAATCCCTGAATTTCCCTGATTTTGGTGAGGTTACATCATAAGCATTTGATAAAAATGGCATTGCTGTTCATAAAGGCTGCATATGCATCCCGAAGCCGTGATAATCATTATTCTGGTTTACTGCACGACTTTCCTTGAAACCTGTCATTTTACTTTCCATTTTCTGAGAATGGAGGGTTTGTCTCTTAAGTATCTATTGATGACTGACAAGTGACGTGAGCAAGCCAAGTCTGATCATCTAGAATTAAGTTTGAGGCTGAAGTTAAATGTGACTTTTTGCATCCTTCCTCAACAGAAAGAAGTTAGCAGGAGGAAGCGAGTTAATATTCTAAAAGAGATTGTTGCTGCAAATGGCTCTTCCCCAGAAAACCCTCTCTCAGAATTTCAGTTGTTGAAACTAGCAGGTTTTTATCTCCAGGAACTAAGATAAGTTTCTCTTCGCTCTGGCCTGCCAACTTGTAGCCTGTCTTCAGCTGAGGCAATGCTGCCAGAATGCATAGCTGGAGAATCTAGTCGACTCTCTATTTATTTTAGAGTATGATAATGTGAGGGAAAATTAAAATTGTCAGTTTTTCATTACACCAGAAAGCTCTCAGAGCTGGTTATCCCATCAGGCCTCACAAATATACTTCTGCAGAAAATTGTATAAACAGATGGAAAAGCCAAGAAAAGAGGGATTCATGTCTTGCCAAAGGTCACACAGTATGTTCAGGACAGGACTGGGCACCTGAACCTCCTGACCGATCAGCACAGGGGGGCATTCGGGTGCTGAGGTCACGAAGTAGACACTGGGCAGGGGCTTGGTTAAGCAAGGGGCAAGGACAATGGATTTTAAGTATACACACAATGACCTACAACAAGCTGTACCAGAAGCCCAGTGACTATGAGGGTTCTGAGGACTAGGGCTGTCTGTTCATTTCTACATGCTGGGCACACAGCTCCAGTGCCTGGCATATCAGCAGAAACCCAATCAGTGGTGAATACGTTCTGTCAAATTCAGAGCCTTTACAAACCTAAGTCAGAAAATCTCCTTCTCTGTGCTGAAAATGCATTGTGCAATGGCTTCTCATTTGCCTCAGAGTGAAAGTCAAAGCCCTGACCTGGGGGATCTGGTGTTGGCTGCCTCTCTGACTGCATTGCCCACTCTCCCTTCCCCAGACACGCCCTCCTTTCTCCCCTTCTCCACAGGAGACAGCTCGCTTTGGTTTGGCTGTTCTTCAGGCCTGGACCCTCATTGTCTGTATGTAAAAGGCCCCCTCCTTTACATCAAGACTTTGCCCAAATGTCACTTTTCATTAAGTCATTCTCACTGCCCTTTTTAAAAATGGCAGCCCTTTTCCCAGCCCCCTGCCCACATATACCCCTGATCCTCCCTTAGCCTGCTCTATTTCTTTCGTAACGCTTATCACCTGCTAACTCTGATTTACTATGTCATTTACTATCTGTAACATTGATGTTTTATTGTCTGTCTCCCTCTTGCTAGGATGTCAGCCAACAAGGGTGAGTATTTTTGTCTCTTTTGTTCACTGCTATCCCTAGTGTTGCATCCAGCACCTGACACACAGAGGATGCCTTGTAAATAATTGTTGAATGAATAGATTAATAAAACTGGATAGTGAAGCAAATGAATGGGTGAGGTGAAGAGTGAAAAATGACACAGCATTAAAGCCAAGTGTAGAGGTGAATGGACCACCAGTTGCGGTAACTTTTGAGAGGCAAACACTCATTTTCATATTCAGAAAGCTCTGGCAACTTTCAGAGTCAAAGCTACAGACATCCAACCAATTAGCTGTCAAGCTTTTTTTGTTAACAATGTGTAGTTCAACCCCTGGGAAATTCAGACAGAAAGCACGTGTATGGATTGGTATCTCTCAAAGTGTGGTATGAAGCCCTCTGTGTTAGGATTGCTTGGTATGTATTCAGGTTCCCAAGCTTTATCTGGTTACTGAATAATCGCTAAGGATTAGATTCCCAGGTGACTCGAATGCATGCTAAAATTTGAGAATTACTAGTATATAGAAATTTATAGAAAACGATGGAACTATAGTAAAACAGGATTTCCCTACTGTAGTATAATTGTTCTACAGGATGTTGAAAAGATTTCAGTTAAAAAAAAAAAAAAAGTATTCCTTGAATTAATAAATTAAGGTAACACTAAGTTAAATGGATTATTTTTGGTAACAGGAAATTCTCAGAATCTTTAACAAGCTGACATCATTGCAAATTGCCAGTAGTAGGATATGGCGTGTAGCATCACTTTACTTCATCATGGGCATCTCTTTTTAAGTACCTCTTATTAACTCTTAGGGGAGAGGTTTTTCTTTAAATAAAAAGTCTGGGCATTTCTGTTAGGGATAATATCTAAGATTCATTTTTGGTTTTAACAGACTGTAATTCTCTATAATTCTGTTTTCTCTCTTGTTAAGTCCCCTTAGTTTGTAATGTAACTGGGGTTTTTTGATCCCTTGAGAAAAAGTATGTAGTAATATATCTGGATTTCATGGTTCGCAGGACTCACCCTTGCAAATGTAGGTCTTTTGTCTTTGTGCGTGTGTGTGTGTATGTGTGTGTATGTGTGAGAGAGAGAGAGAGAGAGAGAAATGATGAGTGACACTTTAGAGAGGGCACACAGAATAGCCTATATACAGTGCACCTGAATGAGTGGGTCTGCTTTTTAAGGTCAAATTTGGTAGATTAGTAAGTGAGGGTGCTGTCCTTTGTGTGATGCTTTATAAACTAGTGGGATGCACACATATAAATATCTCATTGGGTATAAGCGTTATGTGGGGTCTGATTCTCCTGTATTGATCACTACTAATCTATTCCTTATGTCGCTTTCCATTCCTTTGGCCTGGCCCCTGGAAACAAGATAGGTTTGTGCCTGGAATAAACAGCTTTCTCCCCCTTTGAAAGCCACTCGAGGTCTACAGCACATTACACACTTCCGTGTAATGGAAGTATCCACACATGGTCAATCGCTGTCTACAGATGTAATGAACCAAGCGGGAGATAATGAGAAATGACTGTCACGCCATCTCTAGGGCCCCATTCCTCCCACTGCACAATTACACTGTGACCCTAGAGAAACGGAGAAGACTGTAACATTCTCCGCCTTCCTAATGGTCTTAAAGCCAGCCCTTGCTTACCAAGGGAGCTGAAACACAGCGTTCTTCATCTGACAGTCCAAAGGCTGTCCAAGGAAATACATGATGATAATATGGGGAGCAGTTCTATACACAATCGTACACTGTTTCCTCAGTGCTGACTTGGCCTCTTGCCTGAAAGATGCCAGCAGACTAAGACGGTCCTTTCCTGCTTTCCCCTGGCATGTTTTTGGGGTGAGAACTGCTACTTTCACAACAGAAGAGCTCAGGGAGCAGGCTGGTGGGCAGAGCTGCATTTCAGTTAGAGGAATACAAGCCGAAGATTTACCCAAAAAGCTCTTTTAAATAATGATGATAAATGCGGTGATAACAGCTCTTGGGTGCCCTGTCTCTCCAATCTTATTTCTGAGTTTCGCTTCACAGAGAGCACTGATTACGGTGCCCATTTCCACAGGCTAGTTCTTGTGGTGAGAGGGAGATGGCAGGGTTGCAGAAAAGGTAGAAGGGTTGCCCGCTGAGTCAGTTGTTAGGGAGGGAGCATACGGAAAGAGCAAAAAGGTGGGAAGCCTTTTAAAATTCCTTTCATTGTCTTCATTTTGCTCCTATAGCTGAGGCTTGCCCGTGCTCTGAGGGAAGTCTGCCAAGTGCTTGCTGCACAGTGAATGGGGGCAAGCCGGGCTGCTGTGTTGCTTGGCAAAGAGAGAAGAGCAGTGCAGGCGGGCTGCCGGCTGCAGGGCACCATTTTCCACTCCCCTGCGCTGCTGCCTGCAGGAGGCCCCCAGGTGGCATTAGGGAGAATTAGCGTGTAAATCACAGGGCTTGCTAATTTCTCACCACTTCATTAGCTGACAGTTCAATGCAAGCGCTCTCTCGCCATTCACCTCACGTCCCTGGCACTGACGCTTCGCATCAGCGGAGGCAGAGTTCAATCGTGTTGTGTTGACATGCTTGTGACTTTTTGGTTCCCCACCTCAGTGCGTGCTAGTTTTTGCTCTGACCCTGCTACTAGCAATTACTTCCTGGGCTGTCTCTGCAACATCTACCTCCAATCTCCTTTTGGTTCAGGCTTGGGTCAGTATCATCGGGAAAATGTGGAAATTGCTCCTGATGCGGTCGCGTCTTTTTACAGAATGGGTTCAAATACGCAGCAAAGAAAGGAAAAATAAAATAATACCCTATGTTTAAAAGGACTCTCAGAGCATTACTAATAGCTAATAGTTTTTGAGTGTTTACCATCTACCAGGTATTGTTCTGAGCACTTTACAGTTCCTTAGATCCTGTTATTTCTATTTTATGCAAGGGGAAACTGAGACACAGAGAGGTTAAGTTTATTGCCTAGGACACACAGCATTTGAATATAGGTGGTCAGGATCCAGAGCCCACACTCTAGGTATTAGGGCATTTTGCTTTAATTAGTCAGTCACTTAGTTCCTGGATTTATTCAGTAAAAATTAATGAAGTACCAACTATGTGTCACTACACCAGAATTTCTTAACTATCAATCCTTTGGTTTTCATTTCCATCAATCAGAAGGTATTTGTTGAGGAACTTCTGTATCTCCAGGTCGTGCTCATGCAGCTATGAGAGAAATGCAGGGTAAAATTTTGCCATTGAGACATTTACAGACATGTGGACCAGGGGTTGACAAACTTCTCTCTTTAAAGGGCCAGAGAGTAAAATTATTTTTGGCAATGGAGGACACATGCTCTCCACAAGTGCAAGAGCAGCTATAGATAATATGTAAACAAACAAGCATATCTGTATTCTAATGAAACTTGACAGAAATCCACAGCGGTCCATATGTGGCTCATGGGCTGCCTGCTCTAGAGGATAAAAGAAGCCCCAAGAGAATGGTATAGAACAGTAAATAGTGATAGTGTGGCTGGAAGCAGGGGTGTGGCGTACTGCCCGTTCCTGCCTGTGAGGGGCACAAACGAAGTAAATTACCAGGGAGCAGAGAGACCAGTGTGCTTTCCAGTGACTGGGCGAGAGGTGGAGCCTGAACCTTCCTAGAGGATGCAAAGTATTTGATGGACGTCTGTAACGTGGTTCGGTGGGTTTTATGAACCGGTCAAGGGTTCTTATTACTATGGATAGCTGGTAAGTTGGTTGACTGATTTCCCTTGTCCCTTCCTTCTTTGCTAACAGAACCCCAAATTTGTTTGGCATCACCATAGGTTCCGCTCTAAGCAATAAATCATCACTGATTAAAGTCAACCTTAATAATAGTCTTTAATTTCCCAGCCATACAGCCCAGTTCTGATCAACTAGAAATAGGGGATGCCTGCTGGGTGAAGTGGGGAGGGACTTTTGGAAAACCTTTTGCTCTTCTCATCAAAGGGACAGACAAAGCTAGTGCCGTGCACCCCTTATGTTTTCCTGCCACACTGGGAACGCCAAGATGAGTTGTGACAGCCGTCTGGGGGCCTTGAAGGAGCAGGCCAACATGTTGAGGGTGGGATAGGGAGGCAGAGAAAAGGAGCCGCAGCCTCTGATGACGCCACTGGGCTACTGCACAGGTGCTGGGTTGACTGCCTCCAGCCTCCTCGTTAAAGGTTAACTAGATGTTTTTATTGCTTTAAGTCACCTTTAGTGGAATAACAAATATGTCTCTTAAAATTTTCTAGAAGTAACTAGAAATTAGTTCTAGAAGTTTCCCATTTCCTTAGATATTTCAGAAAATTGTATTAAATCAGATAAGAATGACTTCTAATACTTTTCAATATGTTTGATTTTCTTGGTGATCTCCTTCTCCACAGTATACTAATTAGGAAAATAATATATTACAAAAGCTATTCACCCATTTTTATTTAAAAGCATAATTGTCTTAAGATATGTACGACAGTGGGATCATAGTGCTTGTGCTTGGGTAACTGATTCTCTCTAGGTGTCAGAATTAGAAGTGTGTTTTGTTTTGCTTTATTCTTCTAATTTTTCTATAGAAAATATGTGAACAGAAAAAAAATTTAAATGGCATTGACAAAAACCAAATTAATTTTATTTTTAATATAAGCTTCTTTTCTGGCTTTCTCTATTTTTCTCTCCTTGTTTTCCCTTTGGCTTTCTAAGCTCACTTTTCTTTCCCATATTATTGGTTTTTTAAGTTCATCTGTTTGTTTTATAAACTGTCTTTCTAGATATCTTCCATTTTAATGGAGTGTTTAGTATGATGTTGCAAGTATGAAGTATGTCCTTGAAGTCTGAGTCTTATGTTATTGACTTTCACCCAAACTTCTTCTATAGCTGCTCATTCATTTAATAAATGTTGCATGGCTCTTATGTAGCAGTCACTATTTTATATGCTACAGAATTAGGAGGAATTGATACTTGAAACTTCGTGCTCTTCTCTCTTGCCCTCTTTCCTTTTGCTGTCACACCTGTACTCGTTCTGTAAGACCTAATGCAAATGCTATTACCTCCACGAAAACTGACGTGACCCACTTATTGAACTATTACCTTACTCTTTCACATTTCCATTATACTATTGTTTCTACCACTCTTTGGTTATTTTCATGCTGACGGTATATTATGTGTATTGGTATATATTCTTGTTTGGACTGTGGACTCCTTTAGGGGAGCTACTCTGTCATTGTAACTTTCCCCTAGTGTCCAGTCCCATGTTACTCCTTTAAACAGCTACATTTAGATCTGCAGTAAGGGCTATGGCCACATAAATTGCATGCTCAGCTGCATGCTTCCTGTGAAGAATGTCCTGAACGTGACCTATATCTTGTCACACCTTATCCTGACTGACAGTCAAGTCTCCCAGACACCAATGTGCTGAATGTTGTCCTTTTAATCTTCTCTCCACTCCTCGGGTATGTCTCACCCCTTGTCTTTTCTAGACCTTCTCATCTGTGTCTCCTCAACTTTCTTACTTTGAAAAGGAAGCCCAGATCTTGAAGAGGAACCTAGAGAACAATTATATTTTACACTCAGCCAGCCCTCAATCAATAATGTGTTTAATAAATAGGTGGATGGGCAAGTGAATGTTCATAGAAAACATGCATTGAAAAACTTGATGCTCTTTATAGTAAGTTTGGAGTAAGAGAAAATAAACAATACTATTGGCTGCTAGTGGTATTTATTGAAATGTGGGAAGGAACACAAATATAGGCCTGAAAAATGCACTGTGACACACAAGGCCAGTATTCTCCTGATCACCCGGTGCCCCTGCATCATATTTTTGTTGGTATACTAATCCTCTTTAAATAAGGGGGAAAGTAAGGAAAATAAGAAAACACAACTCTTTTTCAAGTCAAGTTAGATCAGGAAATTGTGGCAATTTTTGGAATGTCGAGTAAAAACAAGGGAAGAATTAATTGTGCTAGCCCAAAATAAGATGCTGTCACCACCAAAGCTATAACTCTCGAAATGAATATAACACCTCTGAAAACTCCCAGAACTTTGCCAAGTATTTACATGTTCTCTGTGAATGTAGCAGCTAACAGCAAGTGGTTCTGGTCATGAAGCACACCATCTGTGTGATTACCCACCCCTTGCGAGAGTGCTCTGAACTCAGCAGTTGTACAACAGATGCGTTTAAATATATAGTATTCCTCCTCACATAGTTCAGGATGGGTGTTAAGGACCGAGGGAAAACAACCAGCTTCCTTGAAATGCAGGCTCCATCTGATGTCTTTCCAGACACCTTCCATAACCATACCACACGCAATCCTGGAAGATAAGATTATCGTAATAGATTTCCAGATAGTTAAACAGGTCAGCTTGACCCAGAACATCAGCAGCTGCCTTCCCAATCATTAATGAGTCAATCTGGAAGGTAAAACCAGATCACTGTTTGGTTTTCACTTAAGTGGAAGTCTTCGTAGTCGTGGGAAAGACAAGACTAAAGAAGTCAGATTGTACGTACTCCAGATAGATGAATAAAAAGAATTTCACTATAATTCATCACTACTGTATTAGTAGATGCATCTCTTCAGAAAAATAACAGCAGACTAGATAGTTTTTTGATGAATTATGAAATTAAGAATGAAAGACCAAATTCCATCTTATCCTTTATATTTTGTTTATTTAAATAATTCACAGGTAGTCCGCAAGGTATTCTCTTTGGGGATTAGTTCATCCTAAGTGCAGGAAGGAGATCTAACATTATGTTTATCAGAATGTGTATGTCAGTAAAGGCTGTTAAGCCTTTCTGAATCACATCCTCACTTGCCTCCAGTTGCTGAGGTGATATCACGCTCTCTGAAGCTGGTCACAAGCCACGCTAGGCCAGGAATGGACATCCCTTACACTAAAGGGATGGCTTTTTCACTATGCTCACAAGCCCCTCTCCTGTTTTGCTTCATGGTAGTGGTGTACATGAGGCAGAGGTGTGGTCAGCACTGAAAAGAGCACACTCTAGGAATGAACTGATATAACCTCAAGAATCTGATAAATGGATGAAAGATTTGTCATTCTACATTGATATGATAAAATTCCAAACAGTAAATTTCATGTGACCAGAAAATGAATTGTCATTCACATTTTCCTGCAAACTCTGGGTAAGACTTGCACTGTAGCCATCATCATGAAGCCCAGCAACCACCTTTGAGACAGTCATTGGAAACCAGTCTCCATGGGCAGCTCAGTGGCTGAGGAAGCATTGTCACTGATGTAACTGGCATTGTATAAATGATTTTAGGAAACTGCAGAGGCGAGATGATCTATGTTGTATCAATACAAACAGATCCCTGAGAGCCTTGGCATTGAGAGTCTTATCTGCTTTTTTCTCTCAGTGGGAAAAATATGAAAAACATAATTATTCTTAAACTCAAATTAAGTCTGGAACTGGAAACAATTTCTGGAATGTCAGGAGTAAAAATAAGAAATGGAGAATTAATCCTGTCAGCACGAATGAAGAGCTGTCACCACCAAAAGATAATGGTAAGATGGTTACCAGAATCTGAACAAGAAGAGGTGGAGCCTGGAATCTATGAAGAATCTTTACCTGCCCCGAGTGGATAATAAACAAATACATAAGCCCATCTTCTCTACCTGTGATTTTAAATTTTCGTCCATGAATCACTATACCTCACATGAACCTATGGATTCCTAGTACATTTTTAATCAAATTGTTTATATAGACAGGGGCTCTACAAAAAAAAAAAAGAAAAAAAAATTGTCCAGCACCCCACATACCTGAGAGATTGTCCTGACCTGGAGACCCAGATTGACTATGAACTGTATTTATTTGGTAGTCAATAGGTAAACACTAAAAAGATATTTAGCAAAATGTAACAACCAAATTTTATTTCGGAATTGTAATATGCAAAGAGACCTTGTAAGATGATTTAGTGGGTGTGAAAGGAGCAACATAGGCCCAGGAAGGCTGGAAGACCAATGCAATTGTCCATATGAGGACTGACTGACAGTGTAAGTGGAGGGACTGAGGTTTCAAACATAGAGGGAAATGAGAATGTCTGTAACAGAATTAGTGACATCTGAAGAAGAAAGATGTTTTTTGAGGGGAAAGAAAATGCATTTGGAATTTTATGCTTTGGAACATTGGTTATTTAATTTGAATTTTAAGAAGGATGACACTAGTGGAATATCTAATCTAGTGGATTTTGCTTGCACTGAAATCCAAAGGTCTTTTGGCTGCAATTTCTCAGAAACATTCATTAAATCTTTGAATAATCAGAAAGTGTATTTAGACATTCGGCAGAATTCTCTAAACCTACCGTTACCTACGCATTTCCAAATCAGTTAGATCAGTTTCCCAAAACAAGTAGGAGAGAAATGGTCTGGATTTTCTGTATTTAGAGATACTTCCATCCTCATCTATATACAGCACAATTTTGAGATCCAACTGGAGACTATTGGTTAAAAAAAAAAATACAACAACAAAAAAAAAACCAGGCAGTTTTGATGTTTCTGACTAGTTTCTGCTGAGGAATATAAAATTCAGACCACATCACCAAGTGATTATTCAGATGGCACTCCTTTACTCTCGTACTCCCCCAGAACAGAAACAAGCCCAATCAGTATTCACATGTGAGTAAAGGAACATTGCAAAGAGTGAAAGAAACACATCTTGGGCTTTGTGTGTGTGTGTGTGTGTGTGTGTGTGTGTGAGTACAGTGCCCCAGGCTCTCACCAAATGGCAGGTGCTCACTATGGCACACAATCCAGTATAAAGCAAGGGCATATGGGAGATAAAAATAATTATCAGTGGTTATCAAAATTTGAGTAATAGTTATGCTGTTGTAACAAAGGTCCCAGACAGTCTCAGTGACTAAGATTCTCCCAGAGTGCTTGTTTTCTTAACCATGGTGTGGGTTTCCATACCTGATGACTGATTCAGCAAAATTCTAAGTACTGCATGCTGATTAATGTGGCTTAGAGAAGTAGCAGTAAAAGGACTCTACTTACAAAGAGTCATAATATATGAGATATTTTAAAATTTAGTAATAGAGTGGAGTATTAAAATTAGAAATTAATGTTGTTTTGGGAAGAACTCACAATAATAATAATTTTTAAGTACCTAAAACCTTTTCTTCCCAACATATTCCTCATTGCATGTCCATGACATTGGTATTAAAAGGAATAATGCTTTGGTAAAGAGGAAATTGAAGCACATAATTTAAGAAGTTTTCATATAGTTGTTTAGTCTCGAAGGCAGAAATAAAGAGTAGAATCTCCAGGACCTTTCTATTAGATCACACTTTTTCTCTATTCACTTTGATTCTCAACTCAATTTACAAAAATGTGTATGTAGTAGGTGATATTTAACAGACATAAAATCAGAATCAATTCAACCTAAATGTAGGGACCCTCAAAAAGACCGTCATCCCACTGTTTATTTTTTTACTGAGGTAGAGCTGATTTACAATGTTGTCTTAATTACTGCTGTACAGCAAAGTGACTCAGTTATACATATGTACATTCTTTTTTAAAATATTCTTTTCCATTATGGTTTATCATATGATATTGAATATAGTTTCAGTGTTTAAATTCTGTAATTACTAAGAAAGAAACTTGCTTGTGTTTATCCTCACTGTTTCTCTTTTATCCAGAGAGAAACATTTTTTGACTAGGTTTGGTTTTCTCAGGGTATGCCCAGTAGTGGGATTGCTGGGTTGTATGGTAGTTCTATTTTTAGTTCTTTAAGGAACCTCCATACTGTTCTCCATAGTGGCTGTATCAATTTACATTCCCACCAACAGTGCAGGAGGGTTCCCTTTTCTCCACACCCTCTCCAGCATTTATTGTTTGTAGATTTTTTGATGATAGCCATTCTGACTTGTGTGAGGTGATACCTCATTGTAGTTTTGATTTGCATTTCTCTAATGATTAGTGATGGTGAGCAGCCTTTCATGTGTTTGTTGGCCATCTGTATGTCTTCTTTGGAGAAATGTCTGTTTAGGTCTTCTGCCCATTTTTGGATTGCGTTGTTTGTTTTTTTGATATTGAGCTGCATGAGCTGCTTGTAAATCTTGGAGATTAATCCTTTGTCAGTTGCTCTGTTTGCAAATATTTTCTCCCATTCTGAGGGTTGTCTTTTCATCTTGTTTATGGTTTCCTTGGCTGTGCAAAAGCTTTTAAGTTTCATTGGGTCCCATTTGTTTATTTTTGTTTTTATTTCCATTTCTCTAGGAGATGGGTCAAAAAGGATCTTGCTGTGATTTATGTCATACAGTGTTCTGCCTATGTTTTCCTCTAAGAGTTTGATAGTGTCTGGCCTTACATTTAGGTCTTTAATCCATTTTGAGTTTATTTTTGTGTATGGTGTTAGGGAGTGTTCTAATTTCATTCTTTTACATGTATCTGTCCAATTTTCCCAGCACCACTTATTGAAGAGGCTGTCTTTTCTCCATTGTATATTCTTGCTTGCTTTATCAAAAATAAGGTGACCATACGTGCATGGTTTTATCTCTGGGCTTTCTATCCTGTTCCATTGATCTATATTTCTGTTTTTGTGCCAGTACCATACTGTCTTGATTACTGTAGCTTTGTAGTATAGTTTGAAGTCAGGGAGTCTGATTCCTCCAGCTCTGTTTTTCTTTTTCAAGATTACTTTGGCTATTTGGGTTTTTTTGTGTTTCCATACAAATTGTGAAATTTTTTGTTCTAGTTCTGTGAAAAATGCCACTGGTAGTTTGATAGGGATTGCACTGAATCTGTAGATTGCCTTGGGTAGTATGGTCATTTTCACAATGTTGATTCTTCCAATCCAAGAACATGGTATATCTCTCCATTTGTTTGTATCATCACCTGAGAAAACCGTAATTCAAAAAGAGTCATGTACCACAATGTTCATTGCAGCTCTATTTACAATAGCCAGGACATGGAAGCAACCTAAGTGTCCATCGACAGATGAATGGATAAAGAAGATGTGGCACATGTATACAATGGACTATTACTCAGCCATAAAAAGAAACGAAATTGAGTTATTTGTAGTGAGGTGGATGGACCTGGAGACTGTCATACAGAGTGAAGTAAGTCAGAAAGAGAAAAACAAATACCGTATGGTAACACGTATATATGGAATCTGAAAAAAAAAAAAAAAAGGCTCTGAAGAACTTAGGGGCAGGACAGAAATAAAAGACATAGACATAGAGAATGGACTTGAGGACATGGGGAGGAGGAAGGGTAAGCTGGGACGAAGTGAGAGAGTGGCATGGACATATATACACTACCAAACGTAAAATAGAGAGCTAGTGGGAGGTAGTTGCATAGCACAGGGAGATCAGCTTGGTGCTTTGTGACCACCTAGAGGGGTAGGATAGGGAGGGTGGGAGGGAGGCACAAGAGGGAGGAGATGGGGGATATATATATATATATGTATAGCTGATTCACTTTGTTATAAAGCAGAAACTAACACACCACTGTAAAGCAATTATACTCCAATAAAGATGTTAAAAAAATGAGAATAAATAAATAAATAATTTAAAACTCAACTTGTTATACTAATGATTGACAGTTAACCATGCTGTATAATGGGAAGATGTGTTGATTAGATATCAGAACTAATTCTAGACCCATTCTCTCATTATCTAGTTAATTGTTTTAGGAAAGTCTCTCTCTTCCTTTGTTTCCTTTCATCCTCTCCCTCCTGTCTTCCCTCCTCCTCCCTCTCTTTCCTTTCTTTCCTCTATGAATCCCATTGTTCTCATCTGACAAAAGATTGGAGATAATAAGGCTTACTACGTAGCTACCTCAAAGAGCTATTGGGGACAATTATATGAGACATGTAAGTAGTTTTACCCCTTTCCTCCTGTCTTAGTAGATAGGACCACCATCAAGTCAGTTTCTCAGTAAAATCTTCAGTATTCCTGTTTTTTTCTTCTCCCCCAGACCTATCCAACTGCAGATCCTTCACAGATGGTTGTCTGCCATCCTGTTATAGGCCATCCAGACAACTGTAATAGCTTCTAACTGGTCTCCCTGCTTTCTCTCTTGTCCTCATTCAATGTATTCTCTATCTAGCAGCCAAAATGATCTTTTAAAAACAAAAATAAAATCCTACCATTTCCATATTTAAAGCCTCCAGTGGCTTCCCATTACATTCAGAATAAAATGCAGAATACTTATCATAGCCTCTGTGGCAGATTCAAGATGGCACAGATTCTTTGCCACTCCTCCCTTAGAGAGGTGTCTGATCCTCCTCCCTTTGTATCTGGGCTAGTCTTAGAGCTTTGTCTGATTAACATAAATTGGTAGAAGTAATGTTCTGTGACTTCAAGAGAGGTCATCAGGAGTCTTGAAGCTTGGGTCAAGGCTTGCTCTGGGAGAAGCCAGTCTTCATGTAAGAAGTCTACCCACCATGAGACAGCCATAATGCCGCTTGGGAGAATCACAAGCCATTTGGAGAGGCCTTGAATGTGAGTTGCCATGTAGAGAGAGGCCAGGGAGCACTGAGGCACCAGACATTGAATGAAGAAATCCCCTTGGAAGTGGGTTCTACAGTGTCAACTGCCCCACCTAGTACCACATGGATCAGAGAGAAACTGCCTGGAAGAAATTTCCCATATTCCTAGTCTCCAGATGGTGAGTCAAACATAACCTTTGTTTTAACCCACTATGTTTTTGGGGTGATTTCACAGAAATAGGTAGCCCAGTAGCTTCTAATGACCTAAAAATGTGGCTCCAGCCTCTGTCTCTGAGTTCATCCCTTTCCATTTTTCCTCTTGCTTAACTGTCTAGCAGCCACATTAGCTTCTCTGAATGTCAAGCTTGTTCTGTGCCAGCACCTGGGCACTTGCTGTATCCTCTGCTTGAACTCTGACCCCAGATCTTTTCATCTTATATCCTTCTTGTCATGGAGCTCAAGTGACACAGTTTCTGTTAGGTCCTCCAGATCACTCAGTTTATATCCGCCTTACCCTCCCCTACGTCATTCTGTTTTATCACTGTTCTTTATTTGTCATAACACTTATAACTATCTGAAATGATTTTGTTCACTTATTTATTTCCTACTTACTGATTCTTTTGCTAACTAGAATGTAAACTTTTGAGACCAGGGGTTTTATCTGTGTTTTTCACAAATGTGTCCCTAGTGCCTTTTACAATATATTTAAAAAATTTTTTTCTCATGAATGCATGTAAAAGTGCTTCAAACCTAAAGGGTTTCATTATTATTGCACCACAAGAAACTATTGCAAGAAACCATTGAGTGATACAAAAATACAGACTAAGATGTACTCAGACATAAAGCGATAAGATATAGAAAATTAAAATTTACTAGAATTGTAGAGAATTAGAAACATCCCCCAATATCAATACCTTTAAGTCCACTTGAGTCAATCATAGCTGCACATTTCAATGTTAACATATCCTTTAGAAAACTGACAGTTCAGTTGCATTATTTTTCTATCCCCACCTTGGCACCTGGCTCAATCTTCAGTTTTTCAGCATCTATCCTTCAGTAATAAAATGAAAAATAAAGTATTCTTTTTGGCTTAACTGTCCATAAAGTCATTGACCAAATAGTCTATGAGAATGTCAGATGTGTTAATCATTTAACGCGGAGGCACTGACCCCCTTCAAGAAAGTGAGAATAAGCTCACAATCCAATTCATGGGAATTTGTTTTGTTTTACATTTAACACCCAGTGATTACTTAGGGAGAAGGTTGTTGCTAATCGATAGTATTTACGCTAACCAAGGGGAGAGAGAACATAGCTTCACAAATTTGTGGAAAGAGCATCTCTATAGGGATTTAAGAGACAAGTGTGATTCGATTTGATTTCAATAAATTTATTGGCGTGATAAGTTATGTAATTGTCAGCATGTATCAGGAGAGCAAGTTTAATATGTATTACTCTAGTACACATTTTAATATAGCAAGGTAGAGAAACTCACTGACTAGCAAGGAATTGAAATGTTGAAATGGAAATCCAGGCTTTGAGATTCCTAGAATCTCTGAAACCATCTTGCATCTTTCTCTCCATCTGCCTGTCAGCATGACTTTCTGAAATAACTAATCTCAAAGGAATATTTTAGAAAAAAAAAATATCGTGTGGATGTGTTTTTCCCCCCTAATAAATGCCAATCTCAGGCAGTGTTTTTGTCAGGAGACCCTGTTCCAGATTTAAAAGCCAAAAGAAAGATGAAAATGAGTATGCCAAAATGTAATTTAAAATGCAAATACAGATTCTGCAGAAAAGCAGCAAAAGCTAATTGTAGTTTTTCTTCACGCGCGGCTCTGTAGACAGTGTGTGTTGTTACCTTCCTCCTGCTGGGAATGCCCAGACCACAGCTGCACTGCCACACTTGGACCTCTCAGATGAAATACATTTGACCTTAAAAAAAAAAAAAAAAAAGAGAGAGAGAGAGAGAGAGCGAGACAACACAAAACCCCAAGCCCCAGTCACAGAAATCAATAGGAACTTAACCCTCAGCAGTACTAGGTGGAAAGGCAACCATATGTGACAGTATGGCTGTTAACTCATGAGAAATCCCCAGAATAGAAATAGAAGTTTCATATTATAAAGAAAGGGCAGCAAATCTATATTATCTAAGAGCTCATAATGTAGATTAAAAAAAAAATGCAACCCCTGAATTAAGGACACCATTTGTTTTCAACCTAGCAAAGCTGCACAAATATTTCATACTTAGATTAACTTCAAGTCAATTCTAAAATATGCAACTTTAGCTTTTTTGGTTTTATTCCTGTCATACCTGGATCCTAGTAGGCTCCATACTATGCTGAGCTTAGGTGAGCATATTATTTGCAGCATAACCTTATGCACTCTTTTAAATCTTAGGACTTATTTATGAAAAAGTATTATAAAATTGCAGATCCCAATTTCTTTACTGTCTGCCTTTTCTTTGAGTATGTGGGAGTTATAGTAAATCCAATCAGCATTTTGTCACATAATATGAATGGTCTTGCGTACCTGCATAGGAGAGCCTGCTCAAAGGTATTACAAGTCCAGGAGAAAGAATGATTTTACCAAATAAAAGAACTGCTGGGAAAAGCTTGATCTAGTCACAAAATTGGAATTCTGAATTCTTTTAAATGACGCTGAAACTCAAGCTGGGCCCATTCTCCATTACGTATGTTAATTAGGACCACTGACCCTGGGGACCAAAGAATTTAATTCTACACTATCAGAACGTTATGAACTCAGTTAATAGAGTTCTATTGGTCCTTTGTGCCCTTTCCTGCCCTCTAGTGGGGGTGGTATTGTGCTACGAAATAGACAGACAGAAACAAGAAAGGAGTGGTGAGATGAAGAGTTTGGATAATTGCATTAGTCACACCAAACGTGGTCTCTGGTGTCCACGCATGTGCCAGGGTCCAGAGGCTGTCAGGGTTTCTCAGGGAGGGAGGGGCGCAGAGTCTCTTGTGCAGGCTTAGACAGCGCAAGGGTCTGGGACCCACAGCATTTATGTTGCCTTGTCCTACCTTTCTTTCTCTTTCCAAGCTTTACCATCTGGTGTTATCCTGCCTGATAGCTCATGACTCCTTTCAGTAATACATACACTTTACAGGAAAAGCACACTCCTTTGTTTACCCATATCAATTACATTGCACAAAGAGTCACATCCACCTGTTTGCATGATTGATGTGTTGGGTTTGAGGAGGAAAAGGAGTTGCAGCTTCCTATGAACTTAGTGGGAAATATCAGTTTAACTACATAAATAGGGAGAGTTAAAGCAACTTTGGCAGGTGTCAGTCATCTATATATGCCAATCTTAAAACTTTATCAAATGAATCAAACTATGCTAAGATTGCTCATGCATAACTGCTTTTATTTTCTCTATAATTTCTTGTTTTTAGTTCCAACGATACTCTTCATTTCGCTTTTTTCTTTGGGAAAGGGGAGGAGGTGAACTCTGAGGGCCCCTCCCCAGAGGCCTTATACCTGAGTTTATCTGTGAAAATAGAGGAAAGAAGACATGTTTTATAATACCACTCAGAAATATATGTTTTCTTTTAGTAATTATTTTTGCATGAATATTGTACTTTGTTTTATACAGTGAAGGCTGGAGCCATCCTTTAGTGTCTGTCAGGCAGAGAAGGGGGATGTACTCTAGACTCATTTGTTTAATTTATTATTTCTTTATGGAATATTGTAAACATGGTACATAGGACCATGGTACATATCAAATTGAAAAAAAAGAGATTTCAAGTGAATCCAGAGGTATGGGAAATCCAACTGCAGGAGGATAACAGGTCAATCAGAAGTAGGAAAATGTTCAGGAAAATCCAATCTAAGGCCAGCTAAGGTCAGGCCTGTCTCTGATGCGTAGTTCAATCCCTCTGTTTATCTTTCTTACCAGTCTTGCTCTGCGTTAATAGTTTCTGCCTTTCCCAAATGTGTGGGTGCTTCTCCCCTCCCCCACCCAAAATGAAGGTTTATTCCTTCTTTTCCTCTTGCAGCCAGTGTCATTATTTCTAATGTGAGCCTGGCAGTTTGACTTAAAAAAAAAATCAATTATTTTGTTAAGCTGTACCATGTTTGAATTTAAAAAAAAAAAAAACACACAAAAAACCGATTTCCTTTTCTCAGTGGCCAGCTGAGGACAAATCTCTATCCAAAATAACTGATGGATCTGAGATCTTATTTGATTTCAGGTCTACGTGATTCTTAAGTACATTTCCATTTTCTATGATTCTCTAAATTACTTACATTGTTTATGACCCTCACATTAGATGATTCCCAT
This sequence comes from Balaenoptera physalus, assembly GCF_965194825.1. Taxonomy (NCBI): domain Eukaryota; kingdom Metazoa; phylum Chordata; class Mammalia; order Artiodactyla; family Balaenopteridae; genus Balaenoptera; species Balaenoptera physalus. The sequence continues at coordinate 116,255,619 of NC_138884.1, read as the reverse complement.
TTATGGAATTTTGTTTTCTTCTGCCTCTATAGAATGACTATAATAATAATATTGATACTAGTTAGACAACTACTAATAACAATGATAGCAAACACTATAGTTTTGCTATGTGTTAGGAATTATTTCAAGTGCTACATATTAACCCATTTATTTTCTAACAATCTTGTAGTACATTTTACAGATGAGGAAACTGAGGCACAGTTTGGTTCACCTGACGGCCATCACACAGCCAGTAAGTTTGGAAACAGGATTCAAAACCAAGTGATGTGGATCTAGTAATGATGTTCTTAACTACAATAATAATGTCGTTTTTCTATAATAATTGCTAAAACTTGTTGTGTATTTACCATCAACAGTGTAAAACAATACACTTCCCTCACTGTACTTGATAGAGCAGCACTTGCTCTACCTGGTGCCATGAGATGCCTTGAAACTGAAGTGCCAAGAAAAACGTTCATTCTTTTAAGTCACTAAGATTGCATGGCCATGCAGGGTGTTAAATAGATGCCTAGGTCTGAAGAAGGGACTCTTTGCCAAGGGAGCTTGGCACAGATGTCTGGATCGTCAGGAGGGGACGTGAGGAGGCACAGCACCCGCAGTGGGGGCCAGCCCTGGCTTTAGTCCTGTGACCTCAGGCATGCTGTCTAATCTCTCTAAACCTCAGATGCGTCCTCTATAAAAGAAAGAAAATTTGGATCCCTTAGGTTGCTGGAGGCTATATTAGAAATTGAAAACTGTCATTGTGTTGTATGAACAGAGATTTTGTAGAGCTTTAGAAGAGAAAAATGCTGGTGGAACTAAGGTGCTACTTGGCATGTAAGAGTTTCAGCATATAGAACACAAAGCACCTGCACCCTTGTGGTACTGCCACTTTCATATTGTGAGTAGACATACAATGTGTAGGAAAAACACTTCCGTGTAACTTCTCTATTCACCCACACACCACTTCTGACACCAGATGTGTGATTTTTTTCCCCACACCAAGTAATTCTGTGATGCCAGCTGGGTGACATACAGTTAGATTCAGCCCCTTAACTCTCCACCTGGAGCTGGCATCAGACCCCACGCATGAAGGACTCAGTCTCACAAGACTGCGCCCACTTCAGACACCAATTGCAAGTCCCAGGTTGTCCTTGGTATTTCTGACCAAACAACTATAAATTGGGGCTCCCATGACCCCCTCCTTTGGCTAGTGATGTTTGCTAAGATCCTCTCTCTTGGTGCAGGGCAGGGCAGTGAGCCGAAGCTCTGAGTCAGCTATGAGATCAGGAGAGTAAACAACCGATACACTTACAACCATTCTGTCTGCACACAACCATTTTATTGTTCATTTTCAATACAGTATTCAATAAATTACATGGGATATTCAACACTTTATTATAAAATAGGCTTTGTGTTAGATGATTTTGCCTAACTGTAGGCTAAAATAAGTTTTCTGCATGTTTAAGGTAGGTTAGGCTAAGCTATGATGTTCTGTAGGTCAGGTGTATTTAATGCATTTTTGATTTATGATATTTTCAACTTACAATGGGTTTATTGGGACGTAACCCCATTGTAAGTTGAGGAAGCTCTGCAGTCATTTTTTTTTGAATTTTATTTTGTTTATTTTTCTACATAGCAGGTTCTTATTAGTTATCCATTTTATACATATTAGTGTGTATATGTCAATCCCAACCATCCAATTCATCACACCACCCCCGTCAACACCACTTTCCCCCCTTCGTGTCCATACGTTTGTTCTCTACATCTGTGTCTCTATTTCTGCCCTGCAAACCAGTTCATCTGTACCATTTTTCTAGGTTCCACATATATGCGTTAATATACAATATTTGTTTTTCTGTTTCTGACTTACTTCACTCTGTGTGACAGTCTCTAGATTCATCCACGTCTCTACAAATGACCCAATTTCCTTCCTTGTTATGGCTGAGTAATATTCCATTGTATATATGTACCATATCTTCTTTATCCATTCGTCTGTCAGTGGACAGTTAGGTTGCTTCTGTGACCTGGCTATTGTAAATAGTGCTGCAATGAACACTGGGGTGCCTGTGTCGTTTTGAATTATGGTTTTCTCTGGGTATATGCTCAGTAGTGGGATTGCTGGGTCATATGTTAATTCTATTTTTAGTTTTTTAAGGAACCTCCATACTGTTCTCCATAGTGGCTGTATCAATTTATATTCCCACCAATAGTGCAAGAGGGTTCCCTTTTCTCCATACTCTCTCCAGCATTTGTTGTTTGTAGATTTTCAGATGATGCCAATTCTAACTGGTGTGAGGTGATACCGCATTGTAGTTTTGATTTGCATTTCTCTAATAATTAGTGATGTTGAGCAGCTTTTCATGTGCTTGTTGGCCATCTGTATGTCTTCTTTGCAGAAATGTCAATTTAGGTCTTCTGCCCATTTTTGTATTGGGTGGTTTGATTTTTTAATATTGAGCTGCATGAGCTGTTTATATATTTTAGAGATTAATCCTTTGTCTGTTGATTCATTTGCAAATATTTTCTTCCATTCTGTGGGTTGTCTTGTGGTCTTATTTGTAGTTTCCTTTGCTTTGCAAAAGCTTTTAAGTTTCATTAGGTCCCATTTGTTTATTTTTGTTTTTATTTCCATTACTCTGGGATGTGGATCAAAAAAGATCTTGCTATGATTTATGTCAAAGAGGGTGCTTGCTATGTTTTCCTCTAAGAGTTTTATAGTGTCTGATCTTACATTTAGGTCTCTAATCCATTTTGAGTTTATTTTTGTGTATGGTGTTAGGAAGTGTTCTAATTTCATTCTTTTACATGTAGCTGTCCAGTTTTCCCAGCACTACTTATTGAAGAGACGGTCTTTTCTCCATTGTATATCCTTGCCTCCTTGGTCATAGATTAGTTGACCATAGGTGCGTGGGTTTATCTCTGGGCTTTCTATCTTGTTCCATTGATCTATGTTTCTCTTTTTGTGCCAGTACCATATTGTCTTGATTACTGTAGCTTTGTAGTATAGTCTGAAGTCAGAAAATCTGATTCCTCCAGCTCCATTTTTTCCTTCAAGACTGCTTTGGCTATTCGGGGTCTTTGTGTCTCCATACAAATTGTGAAATTTTTTGTTCTAGTTCTGTAAAAACTGCCATTGGTAATTTGATAGGGACTGAATTGAATCTGTAGATTGCTGTGGGTAGTATAGTCATTTTCACAATATTGATTCTTCCAATGCAAGAACATGGTATATCTCTCCATCTGTTTGTATCATATTTAATTTCTTTCATCAGTGTCTTATAGTTTCCTGCATACAGGTCTTTTGTCTCTCTAGGTAGGTTTATTCCTAGGTATTTTATTCTTTTTGTTGCAAGGTAAATGGGAGTGTTTCCTTATAATCTCTTTCAGATTTTTCATCATTAGTGTATAGAAATGCAAAAAATTTCTGTGCATTAATTTTATATTCTGCAACTTTACCAAATTCATTGATTAGCTCTAGTAGTTTTCTGGTAGCATCTTTAGGATTCTCTATGTATAGTATCATGTCATCTGCAAACAGTGACAGTTTTACTTCTTCTTTTCCAATTTGGATTCCTTTTATTTCTCTTTCTTCTCTGATTGTCGTGGCTAGGACTTCCAAAACTATGTTGAATAATAGTGGTGAGAGTGGACATCCTTGTCTTGTTCCTGATCTTAGAGGAAATGCTTTCAGTTTTTCACCATTGAAAATGATGTTTGCTGTGGGTTTGCTGTATATGGCCTTTATTACACTGAGGTAGGTTCCCTCTATGCCTACTTTCTGGAGAGTTTTAATCATAAATGGGTGTTGAATTTTGTCAAAAGCTTTTTCTGCATCTATTGAGATGATCATATGGTTTTTCTTCTTCAGTTTATTAATATGCTGTATCACATTGATTAATTTGCATATATTGAAGAATCCTTGCATCCCTGGGATAAATCTCACTTGATCATGGTGTAGGATCCTTTTATTGTGTTGTTGCACTCTGTTTGCTAGTATTTTGCTGAGGATTTTTGCATCTATATTCATCAGTGATATTGGTCTGTAATTTTCTTTTTTTGTAGTATCTTTGTCCGGTTTTGATATCAGGGTGATGGTGGCCTCATAGAATGAGTTTGGGAGTGTTCCTTCCTCTGCAATTTTTGGGAGGAGTTTGAGAAGGATGGGTGTTAGCTCTTCTCTAAGTGTTTGATAGAATTCACCTGTGAAGCCATCTGGTCCTGGACTTCTGTTTGTTGGAAAATTTTTAACCACAGTTTCAATTTCATTACTTGTGATTGGTCTGTTTATATTTTCTGTTTCTTGCTGGTTCAGTCTTGGAAGGTTATACCTTTCTAAGAATTTGTCCATTTCTTCCAGGTTGTCCATTTTATTGGCACAGAGTTGCTTGTAGTAGTCTCTTAGGATGCTTTGTATTTCTGCGGTGTCTGTTGTAACTTCTCCTTTTTCATTTCAATTTTATTGATTTGAGTCCTCTCCCTCTTTTTCTTGATGAGTCTGGCTAATGGTTTATCAATTTTGTTTATCTTCTCAAAGAACCAGGTTTTAGTTTTATTGATCTTTGTTATTGTTTTCTTTGTCTCTATTTCATTTATTTCAGCTCTAATCTTTATGATTTCTTTCCTTCTGCTAACTTTGGGTTTTGTTTGTTTTTCTTTCTCTAGTTCCTTTAGGTAAGGTTAGATTGGTTATTTGAGATGTTTGTTGTTTCTTGAGGTAGGCTTGTACTGATATAAACTTCCCTCTTAGAACTGCTTTTGCTGCATCCCATAGGTTTTGGATCTTCATATTTTCATTGTCATTTGTCTCTAGGTATTTTTTTATTTCCTCTTTGATTTCTTCACTGATCTCTTGGTTATTTAGTAATGTATAGTTTGGCCTCCATATGTTTGTGTTTTTTATGTTTTTTTCCCTGTAAGTGATTTCTAATCTCATAGCATTGTGGTCAGAAAAGATGTTTGATATGATTTCAGTATTCTTAAATTTACTGAGGCTTGATTTGTGACCCAAGATGTGATCTATCCTGGAGAATGTTCTGTGCGTACTTGAGAAGAAAGTGTAATCTGTTTTTGGATGGAATGTCCTGTAAATATCAATTAAGTCTATCTCGTCTACTGTGTCATTTGAAGCTTGTGTTTCTTTATTAGTTTTCTGTTTGGATGATCTGTCCATTGTTGTAAGTGAGGTGTTAAAGTCCCCCACTGTTATATGTATTTATAATTGTTATATCTTTTTCTTGGATTGATCCCTTGATCATTATGTAGTGTCCTTCCTTGTCTCTTGTACCATTCTTTATTTTAAAGTCTATTTTATCTGATATGAGTATTGCTACTCCAGCTTTCTTCTGATTTCCATTTGCATGGAATATCTTTTTCCATCCCCTCATTTTCAGTCTGTATGTGTCCCTAGGTCTGAAGTGGGTCTCTTGTAGACAGCATATATATGGGTCTTGATTTTTAACCATTCTGTGAGCCTGTGTCTTTTGGTTGGAACATTTAATCCATTCATGTTTAAGGTAATTATTGATATGTATGTTCCTATGACCATTTTCTTAATTGTCTTGGGTTTGCTTTTGTAGGTCCTTTTCTTCTCTTGTGTTTCCCACTTAGAGAAGTTCCTTTAGCATTTGTTGTAGAGCTGGTTTTTGGTGCTGAATTCTCTTAGCTTTTGCTTGTTTGTAAAGCTTTTGATTTCTCCATCGAATCTGAATGAGATCATTGCCGGGTTAAGTAATCTTGGTCGTAGGTTCTTCCCTTTCATCAGTTTAAATATGTCTTGCCACTCCCTTCTGGCTTGTGAAGTTTCTGTTGAGAAATCAGTTGTTAACCTTGTGGGTGTTCCCTTGTATGTCATTTGTCTTTTTTCCCTTGTTGCTTTCAATAATTTTTCTTTGTCCTTAATTTTTGCCAGTTTGATTAATATGTGTCTTGGCGTGTTTCTCCTTGGGTTTATCCTATATGGGACTCTCTGCGCTTCCTGGACTTGGGTCGCTATTTCTTTTCCCATGTTAGGGAAGTTTCGGCTATAATCTCTTCAAGTATTTTCTTGGGTACTTTCTCCCTCTCTTCTCCTTCTGGGACCCCTATAATGTTAATGTTGTTGCATTTAATGTTGTCCCAGAGGTCTCTTAGGCTGTCTTCATTTCTTTGAATTCTTTTTTCTTTATTCTGTTCCTCAGCAGTGAATTCCACCATTCTGTCTTCCAGGTCACTTATCCATTATTCTGCCTCAGTTATTCTGCTATTGATTCCTTCTAATGTATTTTTCATTTCAGTTATTGTATTGTTCATCTCTGTTTTCTTGTTCTTTAATTCTTCTAGGTCTTTGTTAAACATTTCTTGCATCTTCTCGATCTTTGCCTTCATTCTTTTTCCGAGGTCCTGAATCATCTTCACTATCATTATTCTGAATTCTTTTTCTGGAAGGTTGCCTATCTCCACTTCATTTAGTTGTTTTTCTGGAGTTTTATCTTGTTCCTTCATCTGGTACATAGCCCTCTGCATTTTCATCTTGTCTATCTTTCTGTGAATGTGGTTTTTGTTCCACAGGGTGCAGGATTGTAGTTATTCTTGCTTCTGTTGTCTGCCCTCTGGTGGATGAGGTTATCTAAGAGGCTTGTGCAAGTTTCCTGATGGGAGGGACTGGTGGTGTGTAGAGCTGACTGTTGCTCTGGTGGGCAGAGCTCAGTAAAACTTTAATCCCCTTGACTGCTGATGGGTAGGGCTGGGTTCCCTCCCTGTTTGTTGTTTGGCCTGAGACCACCCAACACTGGAGCCTACCTGGGCTCTTTCTTGGGGCTAGTAGTGGACCCTGGGAGGGCTCACACCAAGGAGTACTTCCCAGAACTTCTGTTGCCACTGTCCTTGTCCCCACGATGAGCCACACCTATCACCCACCTCTGCAGGAGACCCTCCAACACTAGCAGGTAGGTCTGGTTCAGTCTTCCCTGGGGTCACTGCTCCTTCCCCTGGGTCCCGATGTGCACACTGCTTTGTGTGTGCCCTCCAGGAGTGGAGTCTCTGTTTCCCCCAGTCCTGTTGAAGTCCTGCAATCAAATCCCTCTAGCCTTCAAAGTCTGATTCTCTAGGAATTCCTCCTCCCGTTGCTGAACCCCCAGGTTGGGAAGCCTGATGTGGGGCTCAGAACCTTCACTCCAGTGGGTGGACTTCTGTGGTATAAGTGTTCTCCAGTTTGTGTCATCCACCCAGCAGTTATGGGATTTGATTTTTCTATGATTGTGCCCCTCCTACCATCTCATTGTGGCTTCTCCTTTGTCTTTGGATGTGGGGTATCTTTTTTGGTGAGTTCCAGTGTCTTCCTGTCAGTGACTGGTCAGCAGTTAGTTGGGATTCTGGTGCTCTCGCAAGAGGGAGTGGGAGCATGTCCTTCTACTCCGCCATCTTGAACCAATCTCTGCAGTCATTTTTATAGAGTTATTTACATTGGCATGTGAAAATAGATTGTTGTGGCTTTGATTAAATGTAAGATCTGATTATCCCGAAGTAGCAAAACAAAATCTTGAAGTGATTAATTTCATTATATGTTGCATGCTTCAGTTAAAAAGGCATTTATCTGCATTAATATTTCTAAATTCAACATACATAAATAGTTAAAATATAGAACCAGACCTGAGGGTATATCATCTACCATTTATAACACCAACACTTTTGTTTCAGTAAAATGGCATCATCTATCATATTAAATTAACTTGATAACTTAATTTGATTATATTCATAGTTTTGACTGTATCTAATGCATAGCTTAATTTTTTAATTTATTTTTTCAAGAATAAGAAGTTGATATTTAAGTAGTATGAAAAAAGAGGCTCCACAATTTTTGTTTTCCTTTAAAAGGGAAGAATAAATTACTCAAATTTGAAAAATAACACTTTTGAGCATAGCAGCAATTATATTACTATATTAGCTATAGTAGTAGGTGTAGAGAATAGATGCAGAACCCAGCTACAAGAGTCTTTACTGACTTTTATAGGTATCTAAAACTCTGTACATCACCTCCTGCTCCAAAACCACAGTTTCTTTTGTCTCATTTACTAAGAAATCTGTATTATCACTTTAGGCAAACTAACTCTTGGACGACCCGAGAAATGTTTTCTTCCTAGTACTAATAACTTTCGAAATTATCCCCTTTATCTTCATCTAAATGTCCTTTTCCAACTATATGTGGGCTCTTACAGTCTATGTTGTCCTCAATTCCAGAGCCATTTCTCTAGTAAGAAACAAAAACACATCTTGATTGGTCATATATGGGTGTTGTTGTTTTTGTGCTTATTATTATCTAACATAATCATATTAAAATAACTAGGATTCAGAGTCAATGATAGGGAAGGGCTGCTTGTTTTATGAAAGCAAGAAATGGCAGGGATGGAGGAAACACATTGACTCTCAGGGAAGTCTTGACAGACTTTATAAGTTTGCTAGAAGGAATGATATTAAACATAGTAGAATAAACAATGACTTTGGAAGGAGACAGTCTTGCGTTTGAAGCTCTGCTACCTAATACTGTATGTCTGTCAGTCAATAATTTGCCCTCTCTGAATCTTAGATTCCTTGCAGGTGAAATGGGGATGATAACCCTTATCTTGGAGGGTTATTGTGAGGATTATGGGTTGTATGGACTTACGGGAAAATAATAATACGGTGTTTGGCCCATAATAGGTGTTCAATTTATGGTTGTTATTATTACCAGCCTAGATTGTGACTCTCTCATATTGTGATGAAGACACACAGTGAGGGCCTACAGGTCTCAAAAGATGAAAGAAACAAAAAATTATGAAACAGAGGGCAAAGTTATTACCACAGGTGCTATGGTCTGAATGTTCGTGTCCCCTCAAAGTTCATATGTTGAAAGCCTAATGCCCAATGTGTTGGTATTAGAAGGTAGGGCCTTTGGGGGGTGCTTAGGTCATGAGGGTGGAGCTCTTGATTCGTGGTCATGATTTGTGCTCTTATAAAAGAGACACCACAGAGCTCCCTCATCCCTTCCACCATGTGAGGACACAGTGAAAAGATGGCCATTTATGAACCAGGAAGTAGGACAGACATCCTACCAGCCATCAGCTCAGCTGGTACCTTGATCTTGGAGGTTTCAGCCTCCAGAACTGTGAGAAATAAATTTCTGTTGTTTACAAGTTACCCAGTCTATGGTATTTTGTTATAGCAGCCCACAGGCACTAAGACAATAGAGAATCAAATTATGTCCTCATCAAGTTCTGGTTCCCTGTTTTCAAGGGAAGATTCCTGCCCCTTTCTCCCTGCATGCTTTCTAGGTCAAGCCAATGCATTCACTAAATTGGCTATTTATAATACAGCACTACATTAAAAAAAATTACTACTAACTTCCAATTGCAGCTTATAGTTTGGGGTGATGTTAAAAATATTTAATAACCAAGTAGCGGGCGCGCCTATGTCCCACACTCCAACTGATAGCCCATATGAGCCCCACTTCCTGTCATGAACAGTCACAATGGACTCAGACTGTGTCAATGTGTACTTTCTAACTAAACAGATGTTTTTATATAACAGGAAATGCATGAATAAGAAGGAAAGTGACTCTGTGTGACTTCACTACTCAATGTGAGCTGCTTGGAGAAGTATACTCTGAAATGGATACAATTTTGCTTGTTTTTTAAAAATTAATTAATTAATTTATTTATTGGCTGCCTTGGGTCTTTTTTAAAAAAATTTATTTTATTTATTTTTGGCTGTGCTAGGTCTTTTCTGCACGTGGTTTTCTCTAGTTGCAGCGAGTGGGGGCTACTTTTTGTTGCGGTGCGTGGGCTTCTCATTGCGGTGGCTTCTCTTGTTGCAGAGCATGGGCTCTAAGCACGCAGGTTTCAGTAGTTGTGGCTCACAGGCTCTAGAGTTCAGGCTCAATAGTTGTGGTGCATGGGCTTCGTTGCTCCACGGCATGTGGTATCTTCCTGGATCAGGGCTTGAACCCATGTCCCCTGAATTGTCAGGCAGATTCTTAACCACTGAGCCACCATGGAAACCCTGCATTGGGTCTTCGTTGCTGCGCATGGGCTTTCTCTAGTTGCAGTGAGTGGGGACTATTCTTTGTTGTGCTGCGTGGGCTTCTCATTGTGGTGGCTTCTCTTGTTGCGGAGCATGGGCTTTAGGCGTACAGGCTTCAGTGGTTGTGGCAGGCAGGCTCAGTAGTTGTGGCACATGGGCTTCAGTAGTTGTGGCTCGCGGGCTCTAGAGAGGAGGCTCAGTAGTTGTGGCGCACGGGCTTAGTTGCTTTGCTTGGTTTTTACTTTCAAATATTGCTTTCCTTTCCCTGTCAACATGAAAATATCCCCAAATCCTTAACTAACAGAATAAGTGAAATTTTAATCTAGCACCTCCAAGAGTGTTCACGTAGTAATTGGAGCTTTTTCAGCATATGCAGCAAATATTTTTTAAGATACTTGACAACTTTTACTTTGGCAAATATTTAATTTTAAAAATTACAGGAGACAAAGAGTAACCAAATATCCAACATTTCAATTTAGTTTCAAGGTCAGCATTAATTTAAGTAAATGTGAACTGGACAGCTTTATAAAATATTAAGATGTAGAGTTGTGTTTAAAGTGTAAGTTGGAGACATGTTAAGTTGATGTGGGAAGTTTCTAAGAGTCCTTTCACCCTCAGGCTGAAGAGAGATGTTTAACAAACTCATACTGTCAGCACTGTAATGGGAAGAAATACAGGAAGGCAAAGCCCATTTATTGAGTAGGAGTATACTCACGGCATGTCTGCAGACAAGTCAGTTCTGTCCAAATCCCTTGGCTGGTAGGAATCATGGGGAGTTTGCTCATTGTAGTCTTGTGTTCCTTGGATTATGTTTCTACACTGAAAACCCAAAGGATGCTGGAAGGCTGGGTTGGTTATGTATTTTAAACCTCAAGTGGCTTTAGACCACAAAAGAACAAACCCAACTCCACAGAGGATGACATTTCAGGAGGAGTCAGTGCTCATTCCGATGCTGTCTTCCCATTTCATGTATGTTGGAAATGGTTTAAAGGTATTCAAAACCTCTGGGTTCACTGCCCATTGACTGGACTGCAGTAATAGAGCTCTTGGTAGGCTGGTTCTCAACCTGAACCTAAGGGTTCAGCCAGAACTGCTTTTTCTCTGCCAGTGCAGTGAGTTAATCACAATATAACTGGCAGAATTCACCTCTGGGTCAGTTGTCAGTACAGCTATTACCACGTCTATCAAGCATCATGTGAGCTGCCTGTTTGTATATGTGGTAAATACTCTACACGGACAGCACTGGCTGGTATCAACTGAACTGCACTTGTGCCAAGAAAATAGCTACACATACTATAGACATGTTGGCTTTTTTCTGCAGCCTCTTGGGTTGTGTGAGCTCTGGTAGGAGCCAAACCCCAGGATGGAGACTGAGTTCTTTGGCCACCAGCTGTTTTGGGCAGCTTCACAGGGCACATGAGGCAGTTCCAATTGGCAAACAGCACTTCCTTTTAATAAAGCCATTGGCATCTTCCTTAGGGAAGAAACAGAAATGGGAAAGAGCTAGTCTTCACTGTGCACTGAGCATGTCAGACTGATATCTTTATAAAAATTTCTTAAGCTGAAAGTATCTGAGAATATCAACAATATATTGCAAAAAAAAAAAAAAAGTCTAAAGCTTTATCATCATCATCAGGAAGGTACAGAGGACAAAATTAAATAGTACCCCAAAGACTCCTAGGCTCCCAGAGCAGAACCATTATGACTTGGCACCTATGTTGCTAGAACATCTTATGAGTAGGTACAATGCCAAATGAACACATGTGAACAAGAATGCTCAGCAAGGAGGAAGTGTTTATCAGTGAGTATCAAATCTGACTAGAAATAGGAAAGAACGGGGCCATCTGCTCCGTGGACAGAGCCATCCCGGCTGTAAGACAGCAGATCACTACTGGTGAAAGTCTGGGGTAGAAAGAAAAGACGTGCATCCAGCCAGTAAGTGAAGCCTGGTAAATAAGCATTTCCCAATGTTTAAGCGTGCTTTACCCACCCACCATCACAGAGGAGGGAAACATTGTAAATCAAATCCCTACGCTTTGCTGCTCATCAGACATTGATTATTTTTCTCCTGGGCAAGTGGAGAAAGTGGCTAATTGTTTAGATGTCTTTTGTGTGTATATTATCCATGAAGATTGCCTACATTATTGATAGTTCATAAATTTGCAGATACTACGAGGGGGGAAAGGAAGTTCAGTGTGTGCCAAGAGCAGACAGCTTGGTTTATTTCCAACTGTATGGTATCCTAACGTTGTCTCTGGAGGGTGTTTTTCTTCCTCCCTTCCTCCCTCCCTTCCTTCCTTCCCTTCCTCCCTCCCTCCCTCCCTTCCCTCCTTCCCTTCCTCCCTTCCTTCCTTCCTTCCTTCCTTCTTCCCTCCTTCCCTCCCTCCCTCCCTCTCTCTCTCTTTCTCTCTTCCTTCCTCCCTCCTTCCCTTCCTCCCTTCCTTCCTGTAAATACAGCTTTATTGAGGTATAAGTTACACACATTAAACTGCACATAATTAAAGCATACAATTGATAAGTTTGTATATATGTTTATATCCATAAAATTATCACTACAGTTAAGATAATTAATGTATTCATCACCTCCAAGAGCTTTCCTTGTGTTCCTTTGTAATTCCTTCCCTCTTGCTCCTCCCCATTCCTTTCCCTCTTGCCAGGGCAACCACTGATCTGCTTTTTGTTACCTACAGATTACTTTAAATATTCTAGAATTTCATATAAATAGAATCATACAATATGTACTTTCCTGTTTTTGTTAATTTCTTTCACTCATTACACTTACTTTTGAGATTCATCTACATTGCCATATGTCAACAGCCCATTCTTTTGTATTGCAGAGTGGTATTCTATCATAATGGATAAAGAACCACTTGTTTATCCATTCACATGTTGATGGTGTTTGGATTGTTTCCAGTTTTTTGGCTATTACAAATAAAGCTGTATGAACATTCACATATAAGACTCTGTGTAGATAGATGCTTTCATTTCTCTTAGGTAAAAATCTAGAAGTGGAATGGCTGAATCGTATGATAGGTGTATATTAATTTAAGAAACTGCCACATTGTTTTCCAAAGTGGTTGTACCATTTTACATTTCCATCAGCAGTGCATGAGGGTTCCAGTTCTTCCACATTGTTATAGATATTTGATATGATAAGTTTTTAAATTTTATTCATTCCAGTGTATGTGCAGTGGTATCTCATTGTGGCTTTAACTTGCATTCCTTAATTGATTAGTGATGTTGAATATCTTTTCATCTGTTTATTGCAATCTGCATGACTTCTCTGGGGAGGTGTCCAAATTTTTTGCCATTAAAATTTTTTTCCTTGAGTTTTTAAAGATCTTTATGTATTCTTTAAACAACTTCTTCATCAAACATATATTTTTGCATATATTTTGCAAATACTTTCTCACTCTCTTAGTAGTGTTTTTAAAAGAGTATGTTTTAAATTTCAATGAAGTCCAATTTACCAATTTGTTATTTTATGGATCTTGCTTTTGGTGTAATACCTAAGAAATCTTTGCCTAACTCAAGGTAGCAGAGATTTTCTCCTGTGTGTTTCCTCTTTCTCTTCCTTTTCATTCTTTGGTGCCAGGAGCAGAAGTGGTAGAGCTGGTTTCTAGATGTTAAGAGATTACTGTTTTTTACATTGAGCAGCTCTGTGCCATCTGACTACTTGCCATTTGGATTTGAAGCATTAGAAAGACGGTGGGTGCAAGAGCCTTGAAAACTTGCTGTGAAACCTCGCATTCCAACAAAGAAAAAAGTCACTAATTGCTTTTAAAGAACTTATCAAGAAGGTTTCAGAGGTACTCAGTTGGTGTTTCCAAGAAAAAGCAAAAGCAGTTTTTTATAGTATTTTGAAATGTTAACCAGTGGCATTTATTATCTAGTAAAACTGGGAAATGGGAAGACCCTTCTTGGCATTTTAATCTTAAAATATTCAATATAAATAAGATATTATTTCTTTCAATTTGTGTTCTCCCTTATTTGGATTGAGTATTTCTGGAATGTGAGCTTAGCTAGTGGCTCAAAATAAACAATCAATGTTGGTGCTGAATGAAATGTTCTAAAGACTTAAAATTAACGTGATAACAGCACATGTTTCTATGTTCCATTTGGTCACAATTTTTGAAAATACTTCCCATGAATTATAATTCTGGTATGAGCTCTATTTACTGAAATTGCTTTAATTCAAGGCAGACTTTATATGATGTTTTCCTAAACATCCTAGTGTTTTAAGTGACTAATATAGAAATGAAATCCCTCCTTGAAGCCACTTTTTTTAAAGCAAACCTCATACTGTGAGAACAAGAATTATTTGAAAAGTTTCTATTTAGTTAATGTAATTCTTATACAGCAGATAATCTAAAAGAGTTGCTTAGTTAATGCCATGTGATTGTTTTACTGGATATTTGTTCTGATGTTATTACAAGTATTGCTCATTACATTTGGGACTTTTGAGATCATTTTACAGAAGTCATGTATATTTTGCATTCTTAAATTTAGATTTAAGTTTTGCATTTTCTGCACTGAGGAGGATGTCTATCTCTCAAGCTGGTTAAAACAGTTTCAAAGGCAATCAGAAAAGTTGTTTTGCATTGGCAGTATAAAAGCTAGCTGAAGGGTTTGGAAATGTTCATATAGGAAGGAGGGAGAGAGGTTTGAATTTCTTGCCATGGGCCACCACTAGAGCAACTGTTAACAATTTAAACAAGGATGATTTTTTTAAAGCAAAACTGTGCAAGTAGGGTTTCTTACCTTGAGGCAGGCAGAGGACATGGCTGGGTTCATACATTTTTAGCAGCTGACATATTAATGAGACTACTTGCATTGAAATGAGCTAAATACTATTACCATTTGTGACCTTCCAACTGATCTCTGAAGCATTTATTGTACTTCAAAAAGTGCTTCCAGAATCAATTAAAAATAATTTGTACATTCAACATGTGTGTACCCATGAACGGTCAATATTTATATTAACTTGACTTGGCTCATGTCATGTCAGTTTTCTTTAAAGAGTTGGTGTTTTGATGGCTAAACAATAAAAGAAATAAAATCTGCCAGAAATTGTAATGTAATTCAGGGAATTTTTCCAATTTTACTTTTCCTCTTTTGGGGGAAAACAATAACCAAAACATTCATTGGCCAAAAAGCCGTTTATTAGTTACCAGCAAATAGGTAATCTGCAAAACTAGAGAGAAAAGCTTGTTTGGAACAACTGGGAAGTAACTGCATCATATAACAGTGGGAAGAAATGGAGCTCTTCTTTAGTTTCTGAATCTGAAAGTAGCATTATTATCAGATGGGAATTATAATTTTGGAGTAAAATAGTGAATTTGTCAAAGCACTGGTCTGTTCTGATTTTGGTTATAATAGTTTGCTTTTTTCTTTTCTAAACTACTTTTACATAAATTATCTTATTGAGCTCTCACTTCGAATATTACTGTGAACAATAGATAAACTAGAAACACAGAAAAGTTAGTTTGCACTAGGTAACATTGCCAGTTAGCAGAGAAATTGGGATAAGAACACTGTCTTTCTCTAATAGTTTTTTCCTCTGGAAGTTGATGCCACTTTTTTTTTTTTTTTTTTAAAGCACTTCTTTCTGTTAATGGAATATCCAACTGTATGCAATTCTGCTTCTGTTAATATCCATCAGTAGATGAGAGTAAAAAATGAATGCCAATGAACTTGGTGGCAGAAAAATGGAAACATTGAAGAAGTCACGTGTGCTGTCTAGACACCCAGTATCCTACTTACAGAAAACATGGATGTTCTGTATCCCAGGGTTTAGGTTTAAGACTTTGGAGCTGCACTGAGTGTGCCTCTCACTGAAACTTCTTTCAAGTGATCTTTCCAAGAGATTCCAGAGAGGAGGCCTGTCTACTGTAGGATGGGCATACCCCAAGGTCTGCTTCTGCATCAAGGTGTGTTTTTGTGTGCTCTATCCTTTTTGCAAATGTGAAGATCATGTCCTGATTGAAAAAGAAATATAACTAAATGCCTGTGACATATAGAGGATGCCAGGGACAGGAACTGAAGGGAAATTCTTAGGCATGCCTGGCGAATGTCTGCTGCAATCGGGAGTGTATCTGTGCTACAGTGGGCTATGCCGTGTGACTTCATGAGGCTCCTAAGAAAAACAAGAGGTAACAGAAAGATGCTTATTACTTCTCAGGAAAAGCAGCGTAGCCCTTTGCTTACTCTCATGAGACCTAGGACTACACATAAGATATTAGTCTATCCTAGAAATTTCCTCACCCATGATATAACTCAAAAGGAATACCACATTTCTTTAGTACAAGATGTCTTTTTTGAGTTTCCTATCTCTTTTAGATAACTAAAGAAATGGCCCCGATTTTAGCCTGCAGCACATGTTAATGAATAGCTGACTTATTAGGACATTGTTATAATGAAATACCAACTTTCTTTGAAAACAAGACAGCTCAAAGTCCATCCTGATTTTCTCCAATGTGTCACCACATTTTAGGGAAAAAGTATATTTCTGACTCTACAAATCCAGTGACTCTCATACTTGGTTTAATGCTGTAGCGGACGTTTATTGTTGTTTTGGATTCTCATTCTTGGGTAGCAGCACCTTGATATCCATGTGGTGAATTACCTTCTCCCCATGTGTGATGGTAAAAATATACATCAGTATACCTTCCCAGCTAGTGTTCATCATGAGACTCAAGCCAGGCCGATCAGACAGTCTCCTGGGACTTTGATTCATGAGCGAATGACACAAGCATGAAACACAAGCTTTGTGTAAATGTGGTCCGGTGGTGGCATCCTGACAGTAGTGATGGGAGTTTCTGCTACTAGACCCTAGAACGCCCCTGTCTTCTGTCTTTTTTTCATAAGCTCACTTTCTCAGTCTTTAATCATTTCTGTGACCTACCCCATAAACTTAATAAATCTCTTTTCTGCATAAGGGTTCACATTGAAGGAGCTCCTCAGTAAACCTTGGAGATGCCTGGGAAAGATTTCTGGAAGAGGTGCTATATAAGCCGAGTCCTAAAGGGCCAGGATAAGTTATTCACGTGGAGAAGGGTGGGTTTTTTTAAAGGTAGAGGGAGCAGTATGTGCAAAGAATGTGACACATGAGAAAACAGATGGCATATTTAGGAAAAGGCAAATTTTTCATGTGACTTAGGAGAGATATTGAGATTGGGAGCATGGTCAAGAGTGAGGTCATTCAGGGAATTTTTGCCATGCTAAGGGCGTTATATTTTATCTTGAGAATACAGAAAACCATTGAAGGGTTTTTGGCAGGGCAATACATGAGCACCATTGCGTTTTGAATGGCATGCTGGAAATAGTGCGGGAATGGAGTGGGGAGGAGCAAGAAAGCCTGTGAAAGGCTAATGTTGTAGTCTTGCTGACAGATGTTAGTGACCTGGAAAATAGCAGTGAGGATGGGGAGAAGTAGAGGAATTTGAGAGGTATGAGGAGGTTGAATCAATAGAACTTGATAAAGGATTTTATGAAGAGACTAGTGAAAGAAAGGGATAGTCACTGTTCAATCTTTGGGTTTCTACCTTGGATAGCTAAGTTCCTGAAGGTATCCTTTGCTGAAAGTAAGGACACAGCAGGAAGGTCAGGTATGTGAAGAAGATTCATTATGGACACAACAAATTTGATGGACTTATGCAACATTCAACTGGAGGTGTCCCATAAGCTGTTGTAAATGTGGGTCTGGACTCAGGAATGAGATCAGAGGTGAAGTTAGATACATCTAGAGATAGAGTCTCCTTTGCAAGTCACTCTTTCCCCAACTTCTTTCTAAGTGAGCATTCTCAAGGTCTCTGTGCTAGGAAATCTTTACTTCTCATGCTGCTACAAACACTCCCTGGACAATCTCATCCTTGTTTATGAATTCTACTACCACTTGCAAATTGACTAAAAACAAGGCAAAACTCCCTAATCTACTTTCATAATTTTTTTCTTGACGTTTCTAGTCAACTATATTCTTAACATTTCCATCTGGTTGTCCTTACTGGTGCTTTCACTTTTAAGAATTTCAATATTGAATTCATCGTTTTTTCTCAAATACTTACTCTGAATGGCAAAAAAGAAAACTCTGTTTCCTTTTGTTTCTTCCACTTGTCACTGGCACTACCACTTGTCACTCAAGTGATCATCCAGTGATGGAGCTCCCTCTCCGTGTATGTTTCCTGTTGATGCTGTAACATATCACCACAAACTTAGTGGCTTAAACAATACCATTTTATTATCCTCCAGTTCTGGAGGTCAGAAGTCTGCTGCAGATCTTACTTGGCTAAAACTAAGGTGTTGGCAGGGCTGTGTTCCTTTCTGGAGGCTCTAGGGAAGAATCAGTGTCCTTGCCACCTAGAGCTGGAGGACACCCACATTCCTCAGTTTGTGGCCTTTCCTCCACTTTCAGAGTCAGCCACATCAAGCCAAGTCCCTCTTAGACTGCCATCTCTCTCTCTCTCTCTTTTTTTTTTTTTTCTGATTTCCTCTTTCACTTTTAAGGACCCTTGTGATTACATCAGACTTGCCCGGATAGTCTAAGGGACTTGCCCAGATAATCTAGGGTAATCTCCTTATTTTACAGTTCACTCATTGGCCCCTTAATTCCATGTACAAACTTAATTCTCCTTTGTTTTATGACATGACACATTCACAGGTTCTGGAGTTTAAAATTAGGACATTATGGGGGACCATTATTCTGTTTACCACCCTCCCCTTCTCTCTCATTAACTCGCCTACTCACCCCATCAGCATACCTTATCCTGCTCTCTGTTTCTTCATTGCTTTTATAATTACCTAACATGTTGTAAATTTACTTGTTTATTTTCTGTTTCCCCCACTGGAATGCATCATAAAGCATTATAAGGCAAAAACTTTGTCTTGTCCATTGTCGTGTCTAGAGCCATGCCAAAAACATAGTAGGTGCTCAATAAATATTCCTTGGATAAATGAATGAATAAAAATCTAATTTGTCACTGAAGACTGTGAATTTGACCTTGATAACATGTTTCGCATATCCATTCTGTTTTATTCATACTCACTGTCATTTGTGTTGTGTCACATGAAAAATTAACACTCATATTTTTCTTGGAAGGCTTCACTATTTCAGTAGATTCCTAGCTAGTGTGTGTACCTCCAGTTTCTGTACCCTGTTTCTTTTTTTTTTTTTTTGATAGTTTTGTTATTGTTGTTATTTTTGACCATGTCAAACATATTAATATTCTCATTTTATAAATTTACTGGGAAGATTAAATTAATATGTGTAACCTGCTTCAAACATTGCTGAACACACTGATAAATGTCTGATAAATGTTAGCTATTATTATTACTATTCTTCTTCTAGATGCTGAGTTTTTTTAGGAAAGTACTGTTGGCCATTCAACTCTGTATCCCCAGAGCCAGATACAAGTTTGACACAAGTGATCAATCATATGTTTTTGAACAATGAATATGTATTAGTTATTCTCAGAATGTCAGGACCTAATTAATGGATAGACACTAATCTAGAAATGACTTGTGAATAGATTTGAAAATTTGCACAGTTTACCTCTTTTCATTTTCTTTTTCCCTGCTCTGTGAATTAGGATCTTGAGCTTATTTCTCGGATAGAATGCACTCAGTATATAATTAGATGGTGTTAATAAACTTGGAATTTAATGAACAGAAACTAATTTGTTGGGAATTATTCAGTAAACAAATATTTATGGAGGGAGTAGTATGTGTGGGACCACCTTTTAGGTGCTGGAGTTAACAATGTGGCATTCTCCACAACCGGAACCAGGCACGGTTATTTTAATCTATAGTTAAGTAAACAACAGAAGCTGGGAGGGGCCTGATACTGCTTTGTTTCCTTCTCACTACACCTTCAGGGACAACCTTTCACCAGAGTGAATAAGGGAACAACCCAAGTCCACTGTTCCCTGCCAGGTCCCACGTTGTTTGTCCCCAGAACGAGTGCTCTTGACCTTGTGGTTGGTTTCATCTGAACTCCCCCATTCAGCTTACTGACCATGGATCGCTTGCAGGTCTGGGTGTCGTCTTCTCTCTTCCCTGTTTCTTCTGGCTCTTAGCTCTGTTAGATTCCCTTTTCTTCCCCAACAGGAAAGTCCTTGAAAAAACATGATCTAAAGCGACTGGTAGTTCTCCTAATTTTCAGGCTTTTTCATAAGGTTTTAGAGAAATTTGGGTTTTCGAACCACCATTCCAGAAAGGAGTACAGCTCTTGTCTGGCTAGCCCTCTTATTGCATCTATTTCCATATCTTTGGCATATAATCGACATTCATAAGTAAAAGCTGGCTTATATGAATCCTGGTTCATCTGTAAGTACTGACTCCTTAGATCCCTAGGATTGAATATATCACCATATGCCCATTCCAGAATTGTATACTATTCTTCTGTTGTATAGTTGCAATCTACCCAAAGCTTAGGGTAAGAAATCTGATTATATTCTTTTTTCCCTGTCAGGAATAATTCATCCTATTATAACTTTCTAATCAGCACCCTCTGTGTGAAATAATCCCTTTAATATTTCAGTATGGATGTCTAATCTGAGATATGTCATATGTGCAACTTTTATTGTTTGAGCAGCCATCTTCCTGCTTAGCAACACTCAGCACCTTAGCCATCCATCCCTGGTACACCTCCCTTTGCCAGTTTCCTCATATGTAAAAGAGGGGTAGTGGTATGAGTATCTAGCTCATGGGCTTGCTGCATGGATTAAAATGAGTTAATAATATGTGTTTTCCTTAGCATGGTGCTGGAATTCTGTAAGTGCTCAATAAATGATAGTTATTATTATTCCTATCATTAATATTACTCTTGGTCCCCAAGGGATAGAAATATTTTAGTTGTAAGTATTCCTAATGTATTCCTTCATGTAACTGGGATATTATAGGTTAATTTAAACATTTTAAAATCTTTAAATGCTTTTAGATTTACAGAAAATCTGCAAAGATAGTATGGAAAGTTCCACACCCAGTTTACCCCATTGTTAAATCTTACATTTCTACGGTACAGTTGTCACAACCAAGAAACCAACACTGGTACATTACTATTAACTAAACTTCACACTTAATTCAGGTTTCAGTAGTTTTTCCCTAATGTCCTTTTTTTCCCCCTATTTCAAGATCCCATCCAGGCTACTATATTACACTTAATCATCATGCCTCCTTGGTCTCCTCTTGGCTGTGACAGCTTCTCAGACTTTGTTTCTGATGACCTTGACAGTTTTGAGGAGTACTGGTTGGGTATTTTGTAGAATGTCCCTCATTTGGGATTTGTCTAATGTTTTTCTCATGATAAATCTGGAGATACGTGTTTCCGAGAGGGAGACCATAGAGGTGCCGTGCTCTTCTCATCACAGCAACTTAAGGGTCCATACTATCAACCTGACTTATCATTGTTGATGTTGACCTTGATCATCTGACTTAGGTAGTGTTTCTCTGTTATAAACTTAGTTTTTTCCTCCACCTTTCCATATTCTGTAAAATCAAGTCACTAAGGGTGGTTAACATTCAAGGAATGGGGAGCTCAGGTACCCTACTTGTGGGAAATATTTATGTAGATTTTTTGGATTCTTCTGTAACTGAGATTTGTCTTTGCTCCCTAATTTATGTATTTATTCAATCATTTATTTATAACAGTATGAACTCATGGACATTTATTTTATAGTTTGGGTTATAATCCAATACTACATTATTTTGTTATTTGGTTAAAATTATTCAGTTTTGGCCATTGAGATCTTTCAGCTTGGTTCCTGTGTCCCTTTGATATGCTCCATCCCTTTGTTTTTTGAGTGCTTCCTTATTTTCTAGCACTGCACATTGCTCTGACTTGACTTGTATACTCCCGGACCCAGCCCTAGCATCAGCTATTTCTTCATGTAACCCCGGTTCCTTTTATTGGAGAATGTATTAGAAACCATGATCTGGGCACTGAGTGATTAGCTTTTGATGATTTTTTAAATTAATTAATTAATTTTTTGCTAGTGACATCAGGCTTCACTTTGTTTCATACATTTCTTTACAGTAGCCTATGGGTCAGTCCTACCTCTTTTACAAATTACCAGAAGATGTTTCACTCTCAACACTTTTTGCCTCAAAACAATTTAATAAACACATGGTTCATATTGCTTGGGAGAGTTAAATTCAATTATATTCTATTTTCTTCTGTTTAAGCACCTTGATAATTTTTATGCAATACCAAGGTATATATCATTTATTTCTCCTCTTGCCCTCAATCCCACTCTCCCAAGGAGTTGCAACTATAGTCAATTATTTCACAACCCATCTGTGGTGTCCCACTGTTCAGGTAAAATGTACAACTCTTTATAAAAGACCCCGAAGTTTCGATGCCTGTACTAGGGATTTAATGTACAAAATGGAGTCACAATAAATGCAGTGGACACTTGATAAGAGATACATGCTGAAACTTTAAAAATCCCCCGATTTGGTAACACAATGTACTCTGTAAACAATTATTAGTGGAAAGCAATAACGCATGTTGAGAAATTGTGGTTATCTAAGTGACCTGCTGAAGACTCAGGTTCAAAACTCAGGAAAACTAGAAATTAGCACATACCATAAACCTTTAGGGAATGTGCAAAAATTTTAAATTTCATATCAAATCTAAGTATGCCAGACTTAATTTTTTTTAAATTTTTATTTTATATTGGAGTATAGTTGATTAACAATTGTGTGCTAGTTTCAGGTGTACAGTAAAGTGATTCAGTTATACATATACATGTATCTATTTTTCAAATTCTTTTCCCATTTAGGTTATTACAGAGTACTGAGCAGAATTCCCTGTACTCTACAGTAGTCTTAATTTGATAGAGAAGCAGAACCCCACATCTCATTTGGAATACATTTCTTGAACCCTATTAGAACCAGCTATTGTGATGAAAAGATAGAAAATGCATCACCTTGCCCTTGCCTCCAGCTTGATTGTGTCCCCATCTTCCCACAGTTGGCTGGAAAGCTAGACAGAATGTGAGGTTGGCAGGAATGGGAATTAAAAGAGAAGATACTGTTTGGAAGATGTAAATAATGTAAGTGGGTAAGGATAAAAATGGTGTGGTAAACACAAACAAGGTAACAGTGAAAAAAAAATGACTCAGGAATGGGGATTCTGTTCAAGAAATAGGGTGCTGTAAATTAGGAGGGCCTGAAGGACAGGGGTTATAGGTTTAGAGTAAAGTGAAATTAAGGGATAAGCTATGTATGGAAAGAACATTCCAGGTACATGGAACAGAAAGTACAAAGGCCTAGAGGCTTTGCTGATAAAAATACATTCTAATTGCCAATAATTTCTAGATGCTTCTTAGGAATTTCTAGTTATGGACTCTCACTGAGAAATTTAGTCTAGTTCTAGAGTTTGTGGAGTCATGGAGATGTTCTTGAGGCAGGATGTTGTCATATATTCTTGATTTGTAACAGGTAAACTCATTTTTTCTTTCTTTGAGATTTTTCTCAAAAGTTTTTAGAAGTATTGAGAGAAAATTAATACAGCAAGGATTGACTTCATTGCCTACTCCTGGAAATTCTTTAGTTCCCCAAGAAAATCTGGGGGATTTTCCTCTAAAACACACAGCTCTGTAAAACATTTTTCACGAATTCTCAGCAGTGGGTTAAATCTTGCCATCAGCATGTCCAGGGAAGCTTTTGTAAGCCTGTTTATTTGTAACAGTTGTTAGAATTTGACATTTGATTTAACTTACCCATATTTTTGGAGACTGTAAATTAAGAAAGCATCTGAAATATGCATACACTTGTTATGAAGAGAGATACAGATATATGGGTAGGATAAAAAAAAAAAAAAGCTTTCAATAAAACTCTTTTTACTTTAGGTTTGAAAAGGCTTGATACTTTTCTAAAGGTTCTCAGCCAGCTGATTTCAGTCCAGGAGGCTAAAAGGAACATAATAAGAAACCTGTTCTTGTAAAATGTTCAGTCTGTCTGAAACAAGTTTGAGCAGGAAGCATTTGTGAGAAGCCTGTTTCTGAGTCTCCCTCCTGGTTCTTCATTCCAGGAAGTTTGCTCCACACCCAAATGAGTATCTGAAACTTCAGTGATTTTCCTGTTTCATACTAAGACTATTAAACGGAAAGTAGGAAAGTGAGTCCAACTTCTCAGTGTAGTCTAATGACATAGCAATTCTCATTTGCTTCTGATGATACTGTCTGGATCAATTCCGTGTGGTTTTGTCCTTCTTTAGAGCTGAACTTTGATCCCCTAAACTTAGGGATACCGCAAGTATTTCACTCTCCTGCCACCATTGTAAACCCTGTGTACTGGCGAACTAAAAACCCAAACCAGGCCCTGGGAATTCTTTACCCAGAGTTTACCATCTCGTGCCTCCAGCATTTATTCAATTTTTATCCTACGAATAAGTCAAAGTAGTTACTCTTAATAACCCTCAAAATACAGAAAGCAAATAGTTTTATAAAAGATTATTTTTTTCCAGATGTAGATAATAAAATACAGAAAGTCACGACTTGTTTACAATCAGATGATTATTTTAGTTCAAATTCTATATTTGCAATAATTACACTGCCAATAATAATATTGGTAATAACAATAGTAATAAATAATAAATAAGTAACAAGTAATAAATAATAATCTCTAGTCATTCAAAACTACATATACTAGGAACCCACTATATAGTAAATAGTATAATAGATGCGTATGTATGTATGAATATAGAAGAACCAAGGAAATAGGTGTTTTATTTTGAGGCATTTAATAATAACAATACTTATTGAGTTAATGTGTGCCAGCTATTGAGCTAAATCTATACATTAAATAATGTGATCCCAATAACCGGCCTAGGAGCTAGGATAGGTGCTGTTGGTTTCTGCATTTTACAAATAGGAAATTAAGGTTTAGGAAGATTAAATGAATTGTCTATGGTCAAGCTAACAGGAAGTGATAGAAGTAGGGTTTGAATTTGAATTTTTTTTTTGACATTACAGCCTGTTAATTTTTCTTTGAACATTTAATTTTATTTCCCTGCAAGTTTACATTCTAGTTGAGGATTCAGGACATACACATGAAATAATGCTTGCCAAACAATACATAAGTGACCATGAGTACTTATAACCCAGATTATTAAAATCAACAGAGTATGCCCAAATGAAGAGGTAATTCACATTGGAAGCATTTCCTACAGAAAGTAAATTTGAAACTGTATGGGCAGCTGTGAAAAAATGTATTTTTGTGAAGATAGTAAGAAATAGAATGAAAATATTATGTTAAAAAGATAAACCTTCACTTTTTAAAATATACAGTTTAATTGGGGTGAATTGACATAATATCATATTAGTTTCAAATGTACATCATGATTCGATATTTGTGTATATTGCAAAATGATCACTACAATAAGTCTAGTTAACATCTATCACCATAGATAGTTACAGTTTTTTTCTTGTGATGAGAACTTTTAAGATCTACTCTCTTAGCAACTTTCAAATATACAAAATGGTATTATTAACAATAGTCACCATGCTGTACGTTACATCCCCATGACTAATTTATACCTGGAAGTTTGTACCTTTTGACCCCCAAACCTTTACTTAATAGATAATTCTAGGTGCCTAGAAAACAAAATAACAAAAATTATACCATCTTATATCTGCTAACATGCAAAAGTTTAAGAAAACATAATTTGATTTCATTTGTAGATTAACGGTCCTTAATATGATAAGATCATCTTTAATACAAATAAAAAGGAACTAGAAGAATCTTAAGCATAAAGGCTTAGAAAAAGTACAACATTTGAAAACCTCAACATTTAATATGTGCTGAAGTAATGAACACTCCGCAGTTTTGTCACGAATTCATTTTAAATTGTCTACGAAATTATCAGAGCCCACAACCGCTTCCCCATCCTACCCCACTTCACCCAATTCCCACCACACACACACACACAGACACACACACACACACACACACACAATGCTCTTGGTGTTGAAAAGAAAGAAAAAGATATCTCTACATTACAGGTATGATTTCCGTAATCATGGGCAGAACTCTCCCGAACATTCACCAACTAACTCTATCCTATGAGAGTATATCTTAATTGACTTGTTTCAAGTTAGATCTTTGTCAGTAGGGACTTCTAGTGTTGTTTTCTATTTCTATCATTGTCAAAGATGATATATTACACCTCTCTATTTTATTACTGCATCTTTCATACTCAAGAATTCAACTTTTATATTTCTTTTAGAGGAAGTGTGTATGTTTTTAATAAGGAAAGTCTCCAAAGCATAGGAATTCCTCTTGTCTACTTTCCTCTTTTTCAGAAAAGCATGTTTAGATGATTTAACCAAGGAGAGAGTTGGAGGAAAAGCAAGTTAGAATATTCTAGGCAAAGAATAAAATGAAAAACTTTTTTAGAGAAAAAAAGTATGGCGATGTGATACAGACAGGAATGAAGGATGCAACAGAGATGTGCCTTTACAATGATGTAAAATGCTACCAAAGCTTCAGTCATAATATTCAGGGATTAATGGATTTGAGTGACAGTATAAACTATGAGTCATAGATTTCTGTGTTTCTCTGTAGGAAGTCTTAGCAATTTTGTATATTTTACAATATATAGGGGAGAATAAACGTAATCTTTTAAAAGATCATCTCCTTAATTTACCAAACAAAAAAATTTTAAAGAGCAGTTGTCTAAGAGGTAATGCATAAGAAGAGCTTTGTGATGGCACAAAGAAAGCTATCACTAGAGAGAGGTGACAGGGAAGAAAAGAGTAGCTCCAAACCAGAAGGAGAAAATAGTGATTGAGAAGACCAAGGTTCATCCAAGGAATAGACTAGATTTATACCAGGAAAATTATTTGTTTTTAATGCAAATATCCTGTCTTGGAGTCAACACCTCTCTTAGTCATCTGGATTAATTTAACTTTTTTGTAATGCATTTTAATGCTCTTCATCAATGCTAAAAAACAAAATATATATACACTTGCTAGTGTGTGGTCCCACATCAGGATGCGATGGAAATAAACTTCAGGATTACAAGTCACTTTTGGGCCCTGTGTGTCCCAATAATATTTTATTCTTGATCCTACATACTTACTGATGTTTGCAGAAGAACAAAAAAAGACGTGGAATCCCTTGTTTAATATTGGAATCATTTCTACCTCATATGTGGCATATTGAATAAATTTAAATCTTAGAGCTATTCCACCTCTTATATTTCTTTAAATTTGAGCAATCATTGCAAGGTTCGGGTTAGGGTTAGCTATTTTAGAGTAAATATTGAAGTTGGGTAACAGAAGCAAACAGAAAATAGACATTGAAAAGATGCTTGTTCCTTCCCTAAATTAATTTTAAAGAAGAGTAACACCAAGCTTTCAGTCATGTTTCTGTCAAGCATTTATGTTTTCTTTTAAAATAGAAAACAAAAAGTAAGATGGCAAGCCTTCTTAACCAAAACCTTAAAGTATTATATTTGAGGAGATTTAGAACCAGAGAGAAAGATTTCTGTGTATATTAGAATGGAGCCTATGTCATCTTTGATTTCTTTCATCAGTGTTTTGTAGTTTTCTGAGTACAAGTCTTTCGCCTCCTTAGGTAGGTTTATTCCTAGGTATTTTATTCTTTTTGTTGCGATGGTACATGGGATTGTTTCCTTAATTTCTCTTTCTGATTTTTTTGTTGTTAGTGTATAGGAATGCCAGAGATTTCTGTGCATTAATTTTGTATCCTGCAACCTTACCAAATTCATTGATTAGTTCTAGTAGTTTTCTGGTGGCATCTTTAGGATTTTCTATGTATAGTATCATGTCGGCTGCAAACAGTGACAGTTTTACTTCTTTTTTTCCAATTTGTATTCCTTTTATTTCTTTTTCTTCTCTGATTGCCATGGCTGGGGTGAAGTGAGAGTAGCATTGACATATATACACTACCAAATGTAAAATAGATAGCTAGTGGGAAGCAGCAGCATAGCACAGGGAGATCACCTTGGTGCTTTGCAGTGACCTAGGGGGTGGGATAGGGAGGGTGGGAGGGAGGCTCAAGAGGGAGGGGGTATGGGGATATATGTATGCATATGGCTGATTCACTTTGTTGTACAACAGAAACTAACACAGTATTGTGAAGCAATTATACTCCAATAAAGATGTATTTAAAAAAAAAAAGAATGGAGCCTAGTTTTTCTTGACTGTAAAAACAACTTTATAGTAAGACTTCACAAATTTAAGACAGGTCGGTGGTGGATGGATAAGTTAAGACATGAGATTAGGTAATCTGAATTCATGTGTTCATTCAAAAATTTTCCAGTGAGAATTTTCTGAGTTCCAGAACTTTTTGCCAAGTCCTGGGGATAGAATGGTGAACAAAGCCAACATTTGCCTCTGCCCTCTTGGAGCTGGTAGTCTAGAAGGAAAGACAACATTAGTTTATCAATAAACACGTGAAATTGCAACTGTGAGAAGGGCTCTGAAGGGGAGATTCTGGGAGAGCTTGGAATAAGGGGATTTGAAATAGTTGAGATGTCAGGGAAAATTTCCTCAAGGAAGATGCCTAATGAGATCTGTAAGTTGAGGAAGTGGATAGGTAAGGAATGGAAATAGGAGGAGAGACGGAGTACAGTGAGCTGGTGAGCAATGTCAGTGGGGGGAGCGGAGGCTGGGGAGGTCGGTAGGAAGCCGACAACACAGGTACTTAGAGTCCATGTCAAGAATTTATCTTGATCCTAAGAATGGTGGGAAGGATTGAAAGACGTGAAGCAGGTAGGTGACTGACCTGGGTTTTGGCCTTGCCTTTTCAAAGATCCCTCTGGCTGCCTTGAGGAGAATTGACTGGAGCTGGTTTGGGTGGGTGGGTGTAGGGGGGAGATGGGAAGGTGTCGTGGGTCGTTAGGTTAGAGCAGGGGAGTCCCAGCAGGAACTTACTGGGGAAGCCCAGACAAGAGATAGAAGTCACCTGTGCCTGCTTGCTGGTGGGCATGGAAGGAAGAGAAGGGATTCAAAAGATCTGTAAGAGATAAAATTGACAGGACCTGATGATAGAAGTGATATGGGCTTTCTGTGTGTGTGTGTGTGTGTGTGTGTGTGTGTGTGTGTGTGTGTATTTCAAAGTGTTGCTTTATAAAAGATGCTCAAATAGAGCAATTTTTATGGTTAATTTTCCTTTTTAAGCAAATCTTCACTTTTTCTTGTACTTTCCCTACTAGATATGGTGGTCAAAATTTTCAGGTAAACAGAAAATATGTGGATTGAGTAAAAATGGAAGGGAAAATTTCTCTTTATTGAAATGATTTTGACCATCAGTTTAAAATAACTATAGCACATGTACTACACTTTTCTTAAATGTGAATTATGCCAGGCCTCCCTGAACTCCTAATCAAAGAAGTCACTTAAATAATGACGAGGTTATAACAATATATTACAGTTAAAGTGTCAATAGAGAAGAATTAAAAGTGAAGAATGCTGAATAATGTTTGTTATTATCCAGGTGAAGCATGAATAATTTAGGGTCAGCCTGAAGAATGATATTGGAAAAGTGACTGGTTTCAGAAATTGAGGCTTAAAGCTACTGGATTTCTTTGGTTTATTCATTTTTTTATGTCATGATCATACCATTCTTTTTGATAAATTTTGCAGTTTTTATGATTCTGACTTGTGGAGTAGTTAAAAATGTGTGAATTTTACAGGAGTGGTGTTTATTGCATATCTAGTTTTAAACCTGAATCATGCCTCGCTCTTTAAGATTTTTGTTACATTTTGGTGATTTTTCTGAAGATTAAATAAAATAATGGGTAAAGGGCTTACAAATGTTCTACCTATAGTAAGCCCTCCAGAATGTTGCTTCTGTTCATTATTATTCACACAGGTAGTTCTGCTGAAGAGTCAAGTCATTTGTCTACCTGCAGGGGTTGAGAGAAATTTAACTACTGTGAGAAATGAGTTTGGCATTTTTTTTAATGTTGATTACTTTGGCCTCGTTTAACTCTTGTATTGTTCTTTAATGTTTTTAATGTTTTGTATTTATGTCTTGGGCCCCTAATTAGACTATAAGGAGTTTGAGAGCAGAGACCTTATTGGACTTCTCTTTTTATATCCCTCACAGAACTTAATACCATTCCTTGTGTGTAACAGATGTTCAATAAACACATGTAGATGGAAAAAAAGTGTGAATTACAATTAAAATTTCCATGTGCTTTTTACACTCTCTCATAAGTTTTATTTAGCTAGCAGTTAAGTGATTAACCTATTAAATATAACTTTAATAGCCCAGTTGCCTGTATGGTGTCTGCCACTGAATGTTTTATGTAAGAAAAAGAAATCTTGGGGATTTATATTTCTGTAGTATCGGGCATGCTGTTTATTGAATAACTGGTGATGGATTGTATCTATAGGAGACAGCCAATGTCTATGGAACATGAACATTTAGACATTCTGGATAACATTTGGAGGTAAATTAAATCTCCTTTAGAAAATAATGAGTAATGCAAAACGGCATGTGTTTTAAAGGATGAACTAGGTTGTCACAAAGCACTGAAATAAATTAAGATTTTAAGGAATGATAGCTAGGACTTTGGTTGACTGAGATGACCAGGTCTTGTCCCACCCCGGCTAAGTGTTTTGGCAGTTTTGCAGTGAGTGATATGTTTTCTGAAATGTATCACTGAGGTTCCAAGATTCTAAATGAAGCTAGTGTACTATGTATGACTGCATTACCTCAACCTGCTCAGAGCAGGAGGGGCATTTTAAAACACATTACAACAGCTCACCCACTCATTCTTTCATCTGCTACATCTTTTTTCTTTTTTAATTATATGTCTATCATTGAAAATGAGTTACAGGAAATCACATGGCAACCCAGAGATGTTCTGAGAAATATTTTGCTTTGACTTTAAGCCTATACAATTTTCCTTGAAAGACAAATAGGCATTTTAATTGATGTTTTCCATCCTAAATGATAAATTTGGCTTGGAATGTCTTTCTGTATATTACTGTTCAAATGCTTTGTTTCTTGAACAAATATGAGGTATAAATGTCATGGATAGGGACTTTTATAAATGGCTGCCCCTGTGACGCAGAGCCACTGTAGCTCAGGCTTCCTATTTGTGCTGCCTTTCTGACAGCAATATTTCTTTCTGCCTTTCTGACAGCATTATTTCTGGGAAATCAAGCTAATTTCTATTCTTCTTTCCCTGTTGAAAGGATTACTCATCCTCCTTCTCCACTCCTGTATGTCCTTGTCTCTTATTAAGTTAATCTATAATAATAATCCATGTGACTCCTTTGAAATTGTTTTTCTTTAACAAATGGTATCAGCTCTTCTTTTTATAGATAAGAGTTTTAAAAATATTTATTTTATTTATTATCATTTATTTTTGACTGCATTGGGTCTTTGTTGCTGCACATGGGCTTTCTCTAGTTGTGGCGAGCGGGGGCTACTCTTCATTGGGGTGCACGGGCTTCTCACTGCGGTGGCTTCTCTTGTTGCAGAGCACGGGCTCTAGGCATGCAGGCTTCAGTAGTTGTGGTGCGTGGACTCAGTAGTTGTGGCTCGCGGGCTTTAGAGTGCAGGCTCAGTAGTTGTGCACAGGCTTAGTTGCTCTGCGGCATGCGGGATCTTCCCAGACCAGGGCTCGAACCCGTGTCCCCTGCATTGGCGGATGGATTCTTAATCACTGTGTCACGAGGGAAGCCCTCTTTTTTTTTTTTTTTTTTTTTTTTCTTCTTATTTAACTCCATACATTGATGTTTGGTTCAGCTTCTATGACCTTTATGAACCCTTTTTCCTAATTCTTCCTTTACCTTGGAATTTTTCTTGACTCTAAGGAAAGAAACATTTATTTAAGACTTCATGCGTACCCAGTAGTACTTACAATGCATGTTGTGTTATGTTTTTAAATTTGTAAAGTATCTCTATAAACTTAATCTCATTTTATTTTCTTGAGATGGTAGTTGTAATTGTCTTCATTTTATAGCTGAAGAAATCAGGGTTTAGAGCAATTAAGTAAGTAATCTGTCCATGGTGATATTTTTGGAAAATGGGAAAGTCAGGGCACAAGCTGAGTAACATTATTATTTAAAAAATATATAGTTCACACATTTTAAATATTTAATAAGTGCCTGTTATATGTAGAGTGATGGCCTTGGTATTGGGGTAGGAGTTAATATATAAAGTCTCTGCTTTCATACAGTTCACATTCCAAGATGGGGTTTTATTGACTCAATTTTTTTTTTTTTTTGCTAAAAATACAAAACCATTGTGACATCATGTACATAATCAGTTTAGTGTGAGTTACTTAATTTACCCGAAACATGGAGATCCTTTTTTTAAGAAAAGACTGTCATATTAGGGTGACTACTGAACTATTGTAAATACCATGTACAAATTTTCTTTATATGGAGCTAGAACGGACCTTGCAGTTTTTTCCATTTGACTGACAGTGTGTATTTTCAGAACAATTGGTTGAGCTGAGGGATGCTGTGACAATCATTAAATGGAGCCAGGTTAAATGATCTGTACAGAGAATGGCCTCTGAGCCTTGGCTAAGCATTGAACCCCATGATGGGCCAGCTAATAGAGCATGCCAGGAGACCATGCCTAGGTGCTGCTGGAGAGCTTATGTCGACTTTGTTGACATTGATATAATTGTTCTGTTAACTTATTCAAGAAATACTTCTTCTTTCTAACCCCCCAACACAGAGCAAGAATTCTAATAATATCTATGCCATCTTAATACATCCCACAAAATAGCAAGTCGTGTATTCTGTGAGTTAATTGTTCCATGTCCTGTAATCATGTAGCTGGAAAACAACTTGGCAACCCCAGGTATGCTGGAAAAGGTCTTTTCCCCTGAGCTTTTCTCTGAGAATTCTTAAGAGGCAAAGTTTCTCAGTAATATTCTACAATAACATAAGTTTACAACACTTATTCATATGGAAAATAGCTTAGAAGGAAGTTGCCATCACGATTCAAACTCTGGGATGATATAGTGGAAACAAAATAATTACTCAGAATTTTAGAGTATTTCCCATATTTTAAGTTTCTTTGAAAATGATACTGTATTTTGGAGACAGTGAATCTATGGGGATCCTAAAAATAATAGGGAGGATCCAAATTTCATGCTTATTGGCTGTTGCCACAATTTGAACCAAGAAAATGATAAACACCATACAGAAAATTAGAAGGCTGTATTATTAGACGTTTTAATTGTCTTGGACTCATGGAGTATTCTGAAGTTATCTTTGCAATTAATAAATTATTTTGATACTGGTATTGTGATAGAGGCTTCTTTCAAATAAGCAAACACAGCCCCTTTGGCTTGGCGCATGCAAATGATAGTTCAAGGATGCCTGCCTTTTAGGTCAAATTTTGCAGGAGGAAAACATTGCAGTTCTACGCAGTTCCAGCAGGGGTCAATATGTTTTCATCATTACATACTGAATGCTCAGTGAGCAAGCAGCAAAAGTGTTGATCCTAATTGGAGCAGACACAAGGATCTTCTATAATCCTCTGACATCCTTTTCAAATAATAATTCTTAGGTGGGTGGTGGGCTGGTGACTGCAACACCAGTGCAGGCTTCTCTACAGTGAAGCCTAACCATTGTCAATTATTTTTGATGTATGCTAGCTTAACTTAAGTCTCCTTCTTACTGGCTTTTCCATCCCACAGAAGGGTATTGCTCCTCCTAATTATTGAGACACAGTACCCAGGATGGTCAGGACAAGTGTGTTATTTTGGCTTAATGCACTCTCTCAAACCCACTGCCTTCTTTTTCAGCCTCCCTGGGTTCTTCCTGCTCAGCACACAGAGCAAGCTTATACCTTCAGTCAAATATCTTTAGATTATTTTACTTACACCCTTAATTGCTAGTCATTTGACTTTTAACTCATTCAATGCCAGCACTTGGAGAAAACTGGAGATACAGTGATGAATATATAGATAACAGTTGCATGTATACAGCTGCCAATAGGTTCATAATTGAGAGTAAATCCTCCCTCCATCCCAGACACTTTCTCATAATTTGTTTAGGGGCTCTGCCAGCCAGTGGTATTCAGGGAGCAAACTGTCATCCTTCACGTGGATTTTAAGGAATGCTGGTTGCCCGAGTCTCCAACTGTCACACAGAAGCTTAAGCTCTTTGAGTCAAAAGGAAAAAAAAAAAGAAAAAGAAAGCCACGCATGTCCTGCCCCACATTTGTAAGCTCATATTTTACTCTCCTTAGCCCTGACTGCAGCCCTTCCTGTTGAGCAGGAGAGTGAATGTCTCCACGCACAGACATTTTCAGAAATTCAATTCTGGGGAGCTGAGGAGTATCGTGGCAGGAATGTATTACCGGGACACTTGGAAGGTGGTTAACTGCTTGAGCTGCCTGTGCTGGAGCGAGAAGGAAGGAGTAGCACATCTGATAGAGCTCCAGCTCCACAAGGCTAAACCCAAGTGGGATTTTAAAGCCATGCCCTCATATATCTCCGAGGCAGCGGGGGGAGGGGGCTGGTGGTGGCGGGGAGGGGATGTCTTTTGGAAGGTGAAACACAAGTTGTAAAAGTGAAGTCAGAGTTAGCCCAGCAAAACCAGCGGGGACTCATCTGGGTCTAGGTTCGTAACCGCTGAGATCGTTTTCCACTTATTATAGTATAGAGTTTGAAAGGTGCCTAAAATTAAATACTCCACCGCAGCCTGAAGCTTCAGTGTCGGATAGCAAGGAATCTATTTAACTATACATGTAAGTACATTTAAAATATCCCCTCTAAAAATGTGTGGAGAGTTTTTACTTGCAAAGATTTTACCAGTATCCTTTAACACATCAATAATAAAAACAAATCCAGCCATCTCTATTATTCTTGATCCATCTTTCTTTAAAGCTCATATTGGCATCCTTAAGCAAAATAGGTGGTAAAATTCTTGGATGGGACTACTCTTTATCTCTTTCATTTTAATTCTTTATTTACTTAAAAAACAAAACTTAGTGTCCTCAAATTAAGGGAAAGGTATGAAGCATAAATACCGTAAGTTGATGAAGAGGACAACAGTAATCTCAGCTTGGGTCTGACAGCCACCTGACAGATGATACTCATGTCTCTGATGGGTAGTCAGGAGAAGTTGGGAGGAATTTTGAGCTCATTCTTGGCTATTACAGAAGACAAAATAATTTATTTTTTAAAAGACCATGGTTAGCGTGAATGGGAAAATGATTTAGGTCCATAATAATGCATCTCCTAAAAGAAATATATATTTATTTATGTATTGCAGGAATGTTTATTGAGTGTGTACTCTACGCCGGACACTGATACAAGTACTGGGGCTATGCTGATGTATAAGATAGGCCAGGGCTGTATTCTCGTAGAGCTTACTTCTCATTAAAATATAGGCATGTTTTGAAAGTATGTAAGTATATGTTCTAAAAAAAACCAGTGTATTTTTATTTCCTCACTTCACACGTTTGCTTCTTCATATTTAAAATGTAGGCTGAAACACTCCTTGTATTCTCTGAAGGTGAAAAAAAAAAAAAAAAACACGTATCTAAAGGGTGAACTACAGAATTTCAGTGACTGTGGAATTGCTTCAAAACCTAAATTAGGAATACAGGGTATGTAAAGTGGTTTACAAATAATTAGCAGATTAGGATACTTTTTAGTTAGTGCATTCATTCATAAAACTGAGCAAATGTGTCTGGAGCAGCTGACACCAGAGTTCAAGGTTGCTCATCTCCCCTGTGGGAGGTCATGACAACTAAACATGAGCATTTCTTGTTCTCACAGCATGGCTTCAGGAAAACCAAATGGTCTCTGCCCTGAGAATCCTGATCTCGTGAATTACGAAAAGTGAGAGAGAATCGTTTCCAAATTATGTTTTAAGACTTGTGCAGATTTTAACTCTGTCCTTAGAGCTTATCCTTAGGCACTGAAGCAAACTTGAAATAGAATAAGTAGGTATCTGTTTCATTAATTTATTCAAATATAGCTCTGTGCTCAAAGGTTGACCCCCTATATCTAATGATTAAAAAAAACAATTTTGAAAACTTAATTGAAACCCATAATTTGGAGCTGTATTATAGCTTTGCTTAGTATCAGGCAGGACAGTACATTTTCCAAGTTACCTGGGAAGCAGGGCCTTGGGGACATGCTCTAGCTTCTGTGCAATGGGCTTGCAGCTCTTTTACAGGCTCAGATTGAAGGCTTTCCTACCCAATCATCTTGAGAAGAAAACTCCAGGAACAAAAATGAGACCTAGTCCTTTCCCTTCCCCATTGCTTTGGTTCTCATAGTCATCCTATCTGCTTTTGCCCCCAAGGTATGTCATGGCCAACATATTCTTGCTCACATTTACCTTGAATTAATGAGTCATCATAAACTACCAGGTCTTCCTGCCTTGTGGATTCCTGAGTACAAGGAATGCACCCAAATTTCTTTCTTTTTTAATTTTTTAATTTTATTTTTTTATACAGCAGGTTCTTATTAGTTATCCATTTTATACTTATTAGTGTATATATGTCAGTCCCAATCTCCCAATTCATCCTGCCCCCCCCGCCACTTTCCCCCCTTGGTGTCCATACGTTTGTTCTCTACATCTGTGCCTCTATTTCTGCCCTGCAAACCAGTTCGTTTGTACCATTTTTCTAGGTTCCACATATATGTGTTAATATACTATATTTGTTTTTCCCTTTCTGACTTACTTCACTCTGTGTGACAGTCTCTAGATCCATCCATGTCTCTACAAATGACCCAATTTCATTCCTTTTTATGGCTGAGTAATATTCCATTGTATATATGTACCACCTCTTCTTTATCCATTCGTCTGTCGATGGGCATTTAGGTTGCTTTCATGACCTGGCTATTGTAAATAGTGCTGCAATGAACATTGGGGTGCATGTGTCTTTTTGAATTATGGTTTTCTCTGGGTATATTCCCAGTAGTGGGATTGCTGGGTCATATGGTAATTCAATGTTTAGTTTTTTAAGGAACCTCCATACTGTTCTCCATAATGGCTGTATCAATTTACATTCCCACCAACAGTGCAAGAGGGTTCCCTTTTCTCCACACCCTCTCCGGCATTTGTTGTTTGTAGATTTTCGGATGATGCCCATTCTAACTGGTGTGAGGTGATACCTCATTGTACTTTTGATTTGCATTTCACTAATAATTAGTGATGTTGAGCAGCTTTTCATGTGCTTCTTGGCCATCTGTATGTCTTCTTTGGAGAAATGTCTATTTAGGTCTTCCACCCATTTTTGGATTGGGTTGTTTATTTTTTTAATATTGAGCTGCATGAGCTGTTTATATATTTTGGAGATTAATCCTCTGTCCGTTGATTCGTTTGCAAATATTTTCTCCCATTCTGAGAGTTGTCTTTTCGTCTTGTTTGTTGTTTCCTTTGCTGTGCAAAAGCTTTGAAGTTTCATTAGGTCCCATTTGTTTATTTTTGTTGTTATTTCCATTACTCTAGGAGGTGGATCAGAAAAGATCTTGCTGTGATTTATGTCAAAGAGTGTTCTTCCTATGTTTTCCTCTAAGAGCTTTATAGTGTCCGGTCTTACATTTAGGTCTCGAATCCATTTTGAGTTTATTTTTGTGTATGGTGTTAGGGAGTGTTCTAATTTCATTCTTTTACATGAAGCTGTCCAGTTTTCCCAGCATCACTCATTGAAGAGACTGTTTTTTCTCCATTGTATATCCTTGCCTCCTTTGTCATAGATTAGTTGACCATAGATGCATGGGTTTATCTCTGGGCTTTCTCTCCTGTTCCATTGATGTATATTTCTGTTTTTGTGCCAGGACGATACTGTCTTAATTACTGTAGATTTGCAGTATAGTCTGAAGTCTGGGAGCCTGATTCCTCCCACTCCGTTTTTTCCCCTCAAGACTGCTTTGGCTATTAAGGGTCTTTTGTATCTCCATACAAATTTTAAGATTTTTTTGTTCTAGTTCTGTAAAAAATGCCATTGGTAATTTGATAAGGATTGCATTGAATCTGTAGGTTGCTTTGGGTAGTATAGTCATTTTCACAATATTGACTCTTCCAATGCAAGAACATGGTATATCTCTCCATCTGTTTGTATCATCTTTAATTTCTTTCATCAGTGTCTTACAGTTTTCTGCATACAGGTCTTTTGTCTCCTTGGGTAGGTTTTTCCTAGGTATTTTATTCTTTTTGTTGCAATGGTACATGGGAGTGTTTCCTTGATTTCTCTTTCAGATTTTTCATCATTAGTGTATTGGAATGCAAGAGATTTCTGTGCATTAATTTTTTATCCTGCAACTTTACCAAATTCATTGATTAGCTCTAGTAGTTTTCTGGTGGCATCTTTAGGATTCTCTATGTATAGTATCATGTCATCTGCAAACAGTGACAGTTTTACTTCTTCTTTTCCAATTTGGATTCCTTTTATTTCTTTCTCTTTTCTGATTGCTGTGGCTAGGACTTCCAAAACTATGTTGAATAATAGTGGCATGAGTGGACAACCTTGTCTTGTTCCTGATCCTAAAGGAAATGCTTTCAGTTTTTCACCACTGAGAATGATGTTTGCTGTCAGTTTGTCATATATGGCCTTTATTATGTTGAGGTAGGTTCCCTCTATGCCTACTTTCTGGAGAAAAGAAAGCATTTTTTTTTTTTTTATCATAAATGGTTGTTGAATTTTGTCAAAAGCTTTTTATGCATCTATTGAGATGATCATAAGGTTTTTACCCTTCAATTTGTTAATATGGTGTATCACATTGATTGATTTGCATATATTGAGAATCCTTGCACCACTGGGATAAATCCCACTTGATCATGGTGTAGGATCCTTTTAATGTGTTGTTGGATTCTGTTTGCTAGTATTTTGCTGAGGATTTTTGCATCTATATTCATCAGTGATATTGGCCTGTAGTTTTCTTTCTTTGTGAGATCTTTGTCTGGTTTTGGTATCAGGGTGATGGTGGCCGCGTAGAATGAGTTTGGGAGTGTTCTTTCCTCTTCAGTTTTTTGGAAGAGTTTGAGAAGGATGGGTGTTAGCTCTTCTCTAAATGTTTGATAGAATTCACTTGTGAAGCCACCTGGTCCTGGACTTTTGTTTGTTGGAAGATTTTTAATCACAGTTTCAATTTCATTACTTGTGATTGGTCTGTTCATATTTTCTATTTCTCCCTGGTTCAGTCTTGGAAGGTTATACCTTTCTAAGAATTTGTCCATTTCTTCCAGGTTGTCCATTTTATTGGCATAGAGTTGCTTGTAGTAGTCTCTTAGGATGCTTTGTATTTCTGTGGTGTCTGTTGTAACTTCTCCTTTTGCATTTCTAATTTTATTGATTTGAGTCCTCTCCCTCCTTTTCTTGATGAGTCTGGCTAATAGTTTATCACTTTTGTTTATCTTCTCAAAGAACCAGGTTTTAGTTTTATTGATCTTTGCTATTGTTTTCTTTGTTTCTATTTCATTTATTTCAGCTCTGATCTTTATGATTTCTTTCCTTCTGCTAATTTTGGGTTTTGTTTGTTCTTCTTTCTCTAGTTCCTTTAGATGTAAGGTTAGATTGCTTATTTGAGATGTTTGTTGTTTCTTGAGGTAGGCTCGCATTGCTATAAACTTCCCTCTTAGAACTGCTTTTGCTGCATCCCAAAGATTTTGGATTGTTGTGTTTTCATTGTAATTTGTCTCTAGGTATTTTTTAAATTTCCTCTTTGATTTCTTCAGTGATCTGTTGGTTATTTAGTAACGTATTGTTTAGCCTCCATGTGTTTGTGGGTTTTTATGTTTTTTTCCCTGTAATTGATTTCTAATCTCATAGCGTTGTGGTCTGAAAAGATGCTTGATATGATTTCAATTTTCTTAAATTTACTGAGGCTTGATTTGTGACCCAAGATGTGATCTCTCCTGGAGAATGTTCCATGTACACTTGAGAAGAAAGTGTAATCTGCTGTTTTATAGGATAGAATGTCCTATAAATATCAATTAAATCTATCTGGTCTCTTGTGTCATTTAAAGCTTGTGTTTCCTTATTAATTTTCTGTTTGGATGATTTGTCCATTGGTGTAAGTGAGGTGTTAAAATCCCCCACTCTTATTGTGTTACTGTCAGTTTCCTCTTTTATAGAAATGAACCCGAATTTCTAAAAGAAATGTTAAAATTTTCTTTTGGAAAGTATCAATAATTATAAATACTCCCTTGCTCTTGAGCGTTTTGAACTTTTAAGAAAAGAAGCTACTGTTTTCCTAAAGCAGATTTTCTGTTTTCAGACTGACAACTCTGTGTTAGATAATACATACTTCACAATAAACGGGGCATATACCAATAGGAAAATGTTACTGCTTCTCTTGAGAGTCATCTCTCTCTCTCTCTCTCTCTGTCTCTCTCTAAGATTGCCTCAATATTTGGGTATTTATGATGCATATTTCTCTGTCTCTTACATGACTGTGATTTTCTTGGTTACTGCAAGGGTATTAAAAGTTATAAATAGTTTTTAAAAATAAAGCAGTTGGGTATGTTAGAGTCTTTCAGAAACTGCCCAGGTTGATTTTTTTCTCAAGATGCAAATATAAATGTTAAAGGAAATAACCATTGCAAGAAATTATCATGGTAGACAAATTTTAAGATTTTTCTAGTTATCAGTTTGGAGCAGATACATTTTTCTCCCTGTGGGAAAACTCACTTTTATCATAGTGAATTTTTCCTTTTCTACTAGGTGTGGGATAATGGTGTTGTGTGAAATCTGGGTACCCTATTAAAGCCCCCTAACATGATGCAGTGTGCAGTAACTCAGAAGCTTAGGTTATATCTTGGAAATTTAGTATCTACAAGGTCTAATTCCTCTGTTTCATTTTACTGTTACTTGACCTTTAGCAAAAAATTTTGTCCTGGTTCTTAATACCAGGTGACTTGCTTTCTTTTTACTTTACCTTCTAGGAAACCCAAATCAAATTTGAGAACTGCCTGTAGCAGTTTTATGTATCTCTGGGAATATGTTTTGTGTCTTAACTTTAGTAATTCTATTTTTTCAGCTTTTTTTCTTTCTGACTCTGTTGAATTGTGTTTCCATAAGCCATCTCAAATAACTCTGGAAGAAAGTTAGATCATAAATAAGTAAATAAAAATTATAGTTTACATTTATTGATTGCTTACTATGGGATACACTGTGAGCTAAGCATTTTACATGAACTATCACAATTGATGTTCAAAACAAATCCATGAAGTAATAGTGTATTAGTAAGGAATGCATTCAGCTGCAAGTAGTTAGATATCTAATTAATAGTGACCTAAACAAAGGGGAGAGTATTTATCTTAATATAACAAGAAGTCCAGCGAAAAGTAGCTGTTGACATTATTTGAGAGCTCAATGGTGTGAGGAATAGCATCGCTGAGATTCTCTTGCTTTTTCTCTCATGGACTTAAAATGGCTGCAGAAGCTCTGAATATTATGCTTGTATTTAACACAAGAATAAGATGGGAGGGCTAAACCAATCATGTTTGTTGCTTTCATCAGGAAACAAAACTTCTTCTGAAACACTCTGTCAACTTTTGCTTACCTCTCCTAGGTGTAAGAATGGCAAAAGAGGAGGGGTTCGACAATTACTATGAAAAAGTAAATTTAAAAATAATTGTTAGTGCACAGACACTGATAAACTAGAGTGGAAACTGGCTGCATATAATTGGAAGTGAATATCTATAGAATATTAGCCATGAATATACCATAGGTAGGTAGTTTATTATCCTCATGATATAAATGAAGAAACTAAGATTTAGAAAACCTTAATAGTCCAAAGTCATAGAGTGAGTAAATGGTAGGGCCTAGATTTTAATATTGGGTGAGTGTCTTGAAAGTTTTCATTTTTGGTCAATGTGCTACACTGTGTACCTCAGAATACATTTTAAAATATCACACATGCATACATACCAATATTATTGTAGCACTAATAAAACTGGGCTTCCAGGATATACTCTGGTCTTGCCTGGTGCCTGATAAATTGAACACACAAAGTCAGTTTCAAATGCATTGAGGGAGTTCAGCTTCTGGTAATACCAATGTAGCTTGTATTGGAGTAGCTTTCCCACAGAAAACAACGATAAACTCTGGGCAAAACTTACATTAATAACAACAAATATTTGAAGACCAAAACCAGAGGAAAGTCAGTTCTTGAAAATAGGATGCTGCATTGGGTGTATTTGATTTTATATAGCTTTTGGTCTTAGAAAACACTCCAGCCTATGAGGCATGGAAAAGCTAAACTTAAGCAATAAGCTACATTGTTAATGGCTTGAGCAGTCAGAGGATGGAGTCAGGGCTGTCTAGGCAGGTAAAAAGTAAGAAGGAAATCCCATAAAGGAGCCATGTAAGGGGAAGCCCCGATATTTGCAAGTAACTCCACTCTAATTCTTGCCTGATTCTGAACTACACATGAGAAAATGGGATGAGGGGGTTGTAAGGAGGCTGGCAAGAAAGAATAGATTGAAGGCTGAAACTCTTAAAGCAGAGATTTCGGCTGCTGCCTACCACAGTGGAAGCATGTTTTGAATTTGGGTCCAACAAAATTAACTACTTGCTAGAACAAAAATAAATACTCTTCAGATGAAGATAACAGAATGCAGAGACTCTAAGACGTAATATCAACTGTGTCCAGAACAATAACAAAATTATTAGACATGTGAAGAAACAATGAAATGTAACTCATAGCTAGCAGTGAGATAAAGCATTTCTTATAAATCAAACCCAAGATGAAACAAATGGTAGAACTGACAAACAATTACTTCAGTGAAGCTATTAAAAATATGTTCAAGACTTTAAAAGAAATTATAATTAACGAACAAATGGGGAATCTCAGCCAATAAATGAAAACTAAAAACAAGATTCAAATGAAAATTCTCAAACTGAAAAGTTCAGTATCTGAAATAAAAACTTTAATGAAGGGCTTATGAGCATATTGGAAATAGCAGAAGGGTTCAGTAAACTTTAAAATAGATCAAATAAACTGTTCAATATGAAGAACTCAGAAAAAAAGATTGAAAATAATGAACAGAGACTCAATCACATATGGGACAGTAGGAAATACTCAAGTATGTGAACAGTTGGAGTAGAGATAAGGAGATAGGGAAATAGAGAGCAGAAGGAGGTAGATAGGGAGGGAGGAAAAGAGGAAGGAGAGAGAATAATGAATATGGGGCAGAAATATTTGAAGAAATAATGACTGAAACATTTCTAAATTTGGAGGAAAATATCTTACAGATTCAAAAAATTCGGCAAACCCTAAATAGAATAAAATTCAAAATGCAACATAGTCAAACTGCCAAAAACTGAAGATAAAAAGAGAAAATCTTGAAAGCAACCAGAGAAAAATGATACCTGTCATATAGTGACTGGTGATATGAAAGATAACTGACTTTTTATCAGAAACAGTGAAACTTAAAGATAATGGAAAAACATGTTTAAAATACTAAAAGGAAAAATAAAAAGAAGAGTCAGTATAGAATTCTATAACGAGAGAAAATATACTTAATAATGAAGGTAAAATAAAAGCATTTTCAGCTAGATAGAAACAGAGGGAATTCATCACTAGTAAACCTGTCCTATGATAAATGCTTAAGAAAGGTTTTTTGGTGTGTGTGCATGTGCTGTCTTTAATTTTATTTATCCTTGCTTGTGACAGAAATCACACTAGATGAAAACTCAGATCTACAAGAAGGAATAAAGAACACAAGAAATAGTAGATGTGTGGGTAAATACAAAAGATTATGTTCTGTCTCTTAATTCCAGAATGATGTAAATATGAATTTGCCTAATAATAGAGTTTCAAAAGCTAACAAAGCAAAGGTGGGGGGGAAGACAAATTTGCTATAATTATTAGAGGTTTTAACACCTCTCTGCATCAGTTTCGGTCTCGGAGAAGCAGGCTCCAAGATGGAATTAGATGTGCAAGAGATTTATTGGGGAAAAAAGCAAAATAAGTGTGTGCAAGAATAGGGTATGAAAATCTAAAACACGTGGAAAGAGAGAGGGAAGGAAAGAAGATTGGGTAGAAGAGTATTAGAATACAGTTCAAGAAAGTTTTGGCCAAGTGAATGAGGAGTTCTTTAGCCAAAGTTGCCTTTTGGATCAATCCCCTGTCTTGCCAGAAATGTCCTGCCTTAGTACTCAGTGTATCCAGTAATGGCCTGTGGCAAGCATGGTGCTGGGTGAATGTGGTGGTGGACCAGACAGGCAGCCATGACTACCTGGCATTTATCTAAGGAT
Source organism: Balaenoptera physalus (assembly GCF_965194825.1). Taxonomy (NCBI): domain Eukaryota; kingdom Metazoa; phylum Chordata; class Mammalia; order Artiodactyla; family Balaenopteridae; genus Balaenoptera; species Balaenoptera physalus. The sequence goes on along the minus strand of NC_138884.1, from coordinate 116,211,435 downwards.
GGCATTTTTCTGCAACAATTTGCCATATTAACAAAATAAAGGACAAAAAAATCTTATGATTATTTCTGACTATGTAGATAAAATACCGACAAAATTTAATACCCATTTTTGATGTTAAAAACACCCCAGCAGGCTAGGTGTAGAAGGGAATTTCTTCAGTCTGATAAAGAGTATCTATGTAAAACTTTTAGCCAACATACTTAACGGTGAAATATGCAATACTTTTAAGGTAAGGAACAGCCGAAGGATATTTACTCTCATCAGTTCTGTACAACAGTGTACTGGAATTCCTAGCTACTGAAAACACTAAAGAAAAAGAAAAGTTAGAAAGATTAGAAATGAAGTAAAAATGCTATTCATAGGTGGCATTATTGTCTATGTAGAAAATTATAAGGAATCTGCAAAGCAACTAATCAAACTCATAAGTGGATTTAACAGTTTTGCAGAGTACAATTTCAATACACACAACTCAAATTTCTATATACTTATAGTAAACAATTGGAAATTGAAATAAAATGCAATTTACAATATTATTACAGTTACGAACTACATTGCCCAACTCTTCGGCAGATTAACATATATCTTCATACTAAAGGAGTATTTACCTCATTTGCTATTGCCAAAAACAACATATTTGAATTTTTTTAAATTACAAATCATGGCAAAAGTCAGGAAAAAACACTTTGAAATGACAAAGCAGTCATCAAGACCAGATTTGTTTATGACACAGATGTTGGAATTATCAGATTGGGAATTTAAAATAATTGTGATTAATATCTTAAAGGCTTTAATGGGAAATAGACAACATGTAAGAATAGATGAGAAATGTAAGCAGAGAGGTGGAAACTAAGAATCAAAAGAAAGTGCTAGGAAAAAAAAAAAACATATTAACAAGCAAAGAGTGCCTATGATGGGCATACCAGTATACTTGACATGGCCGAGGAAAGAAAAATGGTCAAGGACACAGGTCAGTATAAACTTCCAAAACTGAAATACAATGCGAGAAAAGAAAAAAACCTGGGGGGCAACACTGAAATGTGTAGCATGTGTAACTGGAATACAGAAGGAGAGGAGAAAATGGAGCAGAAGAAATACTTCATGTAATTATGGCTGAGAACTTAAAACACCAAACTACAGACTCAAGAGCTGAGAGAAAACTAAGATAATCACTAAAAACACCCAAACACACTTAGGCATATCATGTTCAAAGTTCAGAAAACCAAAGACAAAGAGAAAATATTGAAGGAAACCAGAGGAGAAAAATAATCTTGTCTATAGAAGAGCAGCATGAAAATTACAGTGAACTTCTTATCAGAAACCATGAAAGCAGAAAGAGAGTGGTATAAAACATTTAAAGTGTTGAAAGAAAAAAACTTGCCAACCTAGAATTATACTCAGAAAGAAATGTTAAAAGACTTTCTTCAGGAAGAAGGAAAAGTATATAAGCAGAAACCTGTATCTACATAAAGATAGAACATCAGAGGAAGAATAAATGAAGGTAAAATAAAGTCATTTATTAAAATTTCTTTCTTATTCTTAATTGATCTAAAAATAACTGTTTCAAACATTAATAATAACAATGTATTGGGTAATAATAGCATATGGAAAATTGAAATGAATGACAGTTATAGCACAAGGGGCAGGAGAGAGGAATTGGAAATTCTCGGTGGGAAGGAAACTATATTACATGTGAAGTGCTATAGTGTTATTTGAATGTGGATTCAGATTAGTTTAAAATATATTATAACTTCTAGGGCAACTACAAAACTTTAAAAATGTATAAATAATATATGGCAATAGTAGATAAAATGGAATAATATAAGATATTAAAATCAGAAAGCAGAAATAGAGTGAAAGGGGAACAAAGACAAAAGTCAGTGAATTGAAAACAGTTGCAAACATAGTAGAGATTAATTCAGCTACATCTATTATCACTTTAAGTATGAATGAATGGACTTAATACACCAATTAAAAGACAGCCATTGTTAGAGTGGAATGAAAAAAAAAAGACTCAACAGTATGATTTCTACAAGGGACCCACTTTAAATTTAAAGAAACCCAAGTAGGTTAAAAATAAAAGGATAAAGATGCACTATGCTACACTAATCAAAAGAAAGCTGGGAAAAAAAGAAAGCTGGAGTAACTATATCAGTTTTAGACAAATCAGACTTTGGAACAAGGAGGATTATCAGGAGTAAAGAGGGAGATGGCAGAATCATGAAGGGGTCAGTTCTCTGGGAAGACAACAATCCTGAATGCATAGGCACCTAACAACAGAATGTCAAATAACAGAAGGCAAGAACTGAGATGAGGAACAGACAACTCTCTTCCACTATTATAGATTGAAATTTTAAAAACCCGTTTGACAGTTCAAACAGGCAGAATATCAATAAGAATATAGATGACCTGAACAGCATTATTAACCAAATTGATTTCTTTTACAGTTATAGAATGCTTCATTCAACAAGAGCAGAATACACATTCTTCTCAAGCCCACATGAAGCATTCCTCAAAATAGGTCACATTCTGGACCATAAAACACACCTTAACAAATTTAAAACAATAGAAATCATATAAAGTATATTTTCTAACCATAATGGAATTAAACTAGAATTTATTAACAGAAAGATATGTGGAAAATCCCACATATTTGAATATTAAACCACACACTTCTAAATAACACAAAGTCCAAGAAAAATTATCAAGAGAAATATCGACAAAATGTGAGCATACTACTTATCAAAATTTGTGTGATGCAGTGAATGCTGTGCTTAGAGGAAAAGCTATAACATGAAATGCACATATTAGAAAAGAAGAAAGATCTAAAAAATCAATAATAACCTAAACTTTTACCTTAGCAAACTAGAAAAAGAAGAGTAAACTAAACTCAAAACAGGAATAAGAAAGACAATTAAAAAATTAGAGATTAAAAATTAAATTATAATGCAGTAGAAAATCATTTAGGATGCTGAAGGATCCCAGAATCTAATGCAAATGGAAAAAAAAAAAAAAAGGCAATTTAACTGTACTACAAATGTATGAAGCATCTTTCCTGAAGGGGATGGGGGAAAAGGTGCTTACCTAGGTACATTTGGAAACTAGTGGAGATTGTAAACCTAAAGGAAAATGGGATGCAATAAACACTGTAATCCAGCTGATAAAGCTGTTTCCCTTGGGGGTACAGGTTAACAAATTTAAACCACTATACATGTATGCTAAAATTGAACAGTTAAGCAAATTGACAGTTGGTGGTGGGGAGCAGGTTTCTCACTGTTGGAGTGGGAGGTTTACAGACAAGCAAGGGGAGAAGTGTACACTAATCCGTGTGGCTGGGACAGTTTCTCAGACTTTGTTTTTGATGGTCTTGAAAATTTTGAGGAGTACTGATTATGTATTTTGTAGAATATGCATCAATTGAGATTTGTCTGATATGTACATATGTATATAGACACAGGTTACTACACACACAAATATTTTGTTGCTTTGTCAGCTGAGAGGGCCTAGAAGCAATGATACCCTCATAGCCATAAGCACATCTAGCACCAAGATACTGGTTTCTAATACTATTTTCTAAAAGAAGAAACCAAGAGTCCTTTGAGAAATAGCAGGTTCTAGAACCGGGGCAGGGAATTTAGAAGATGAGTCTGGAGAATCTTGTAGTGCCAGAAAACAGGGAAATGTTCAAAAGTAGACACAGTGACAAAACTAAATTAAAGCAAAATAGGAGCCAACTGAAAGAGCTCCCAATGGCCAAACCTGGAACAATTTGAACAACAAAATATAGTAGTGTTGGTTATAACTCAAAATATAAAATGAGTATCTATAAGTCCATAGGTAAATGATGGAATAAATAAATAGGGCAAATAAATCTAATGTGCAGAACAATTTCAAATAATTAAGTATGTACTTCATCCTCTAGGAAATAGAGCATTCTTCCTCATTCCTTAAGTATGAGCTGAACATAGAGACTTCCTTCCAAAGAATTAAGTATGGAAAAAGGAAAAAAAGAATAACTTCACAGTGGAGAAACCTGATAAAAACTACCTCAGCTGGGTGGTCAAAGTTATCATCAACAGTGATAAGTGGTGTTGATAGTATGTACCCTTGAAATTCTTCTGTAATTTTGAAATCATATCAAAATTAAAAGTCACAAAATTAGGCCTGTGGGGAATTTGACCTCTACGTACTCCATACACAAATGTGGTCCATGAACCAGCAGGATTGTCATTACCTATGATCTTCTTAGAAATACTGAATCTCACACCCCACCTGGATCTACTCTATCAGAATCTGTATTATACCAACATGTCCAGGTGATTTTTAAATCATATTATAAACACATATCATAAACACATATTAAAGACTAAGCAGCCTGCTCTTTAGGACTTTATTTGTGTGAAAGTACTTAGCACCATCTGCACGTGTTCTAGAAATAAAGGGAGGTTGGGTCATTTATCCTTTCATATCAGAAGGCTGGCCCCATGGATGTGCCACCTCGTTCCCATTTCTCTCCTTAACCCATGTTACTCTAGTATGCATGGTACAATAATATATTCAGAAACTTTTAATTCAATAAAATCTGCTTAATTTATCTCTTGCTTTTATTCTATCTATTCTCATTCAAAGCTCAGTTTGAACCTCACCTTATCCATGAACACTTTCCTAAACACTTTGAACATCTTTAAACCTCTATAATTCTGTCAATCTTAAGAAAAAAAAATCAATATTTTACTTTTGATTAGGTGCTATTTTCTTGTTCTGGTCATGAGTTCCAAATTCATTGTTATGTTCCTGCTGTTATAGGACCAGGTTTTACGGAAGAACCTGTCTTCCAGTTTCTCTATTACAACTCCCTCCAAAGTATGATGTTTATCCTCTAGAATATGTGGAAGAGGATTCATTAGAAATGAGAAAAATATCAGAACTTCTCATTATTTATCAAAAGCTGAAGAACACAAATCTATGTTATTGACATTTGATAACTAGATAGAATATGTCTAATTTATAATTTTATAAAACATATATTGGAGATGCAAGCTGAAAACTTTTTGCTGATCTGAGTATGTAATAAAAAAAAGTTTGGAAACCATTGCTTTAGAGAATCATATAAAATTATCTCCCCCTCTGTCTCTACTCTCTTCCCTTCTCTGCCCGGACTTTCTCTTTTCTCTCTCTATGTATATATATCTCACTTAGTAATAAAGGGAAAACTGAAGGAGGGGACAATGACCATCAGTGTTTGGCATCAGAATCCTCATTGTAGGTATGTTAGGTTCAGAGACCAACTCATTCCTTACTGGCTAGGGATATGGTTATGGGGATCATGTTTAGGTGACATTGTACCAGAATTACTATAATAAATTAGAATTCAAATTTCTGCTGCTTATCAGTGTTTTCTCATTTGATTGATACATTGGGCATCATAGGACAACCTGACATTGAGTCAAATAAACCCAGAGACTTTATGGTCGTGGGAAAGATGATAACTGTATTTTTTGGCAAAATCTCTAATTTCATATTCAATTAAAAAATGCTAGCTCTTAAAAATAATATGCTAGATCTAAAATCCCATGAAGTGTTTTTTTAACGAAGTCCTGATTTATATAGCTCCTTTTGACCAATAAATATAGGGCAAATCTTCTATGTATCATGCCTAAATTTTAAATTTATTAGAAGAAATAAGTTAGAAAAAATGGAAGCAGCTAATCTTTAAAACATTTGATATTCTATCACTTTTAAGATACAAAGTAACATACTGGTTCTAATTGTGAGAATAAAAGTAGTTGGAAAATCACTACTAACAACAATGATGACCCACTAATAGAACTTACTCCTCAGAACATGTGCTATTTAAATAACTTTTTATGTGGTAAAATATTTGCAAGTCATATTACAGATGAGGGAATTATTTCCCTAATATATAAAGAGCTCCCATAAGTTAATAAAAAGAAGAAAGGCCAATTACTCCGTTAAAAAGGATAATGGATATGAAAATATAATTCTTAGGTTATGAAGTAAAAATAGCCCAAGAAAATCATAAAGAGAAACATAAATAAAAACCAGACTAAAACACTATGTATCACCCATAACATTTGTAAACGTTTAAATGCTCAGCACATTCTGTTGTTGAGACTGTAGTACAAATATTGTGTTGAATATAAATTGGCATCAGCTGCATGGAGGGCAGTTTCTTTATAGATGTTAACATAACAAATTACTTAAATATTCATTTCTGGAAATTTATTCTAGACATATACATGTTGAAAATCATGTATAAAATAGACTATTAATGTAAGTGTAAAGACGTACACTGTATTGTTTTACATTTAAATTTTTAATATTAAAAAATTTAAAGTCTCATAAATATGTTATCTATATAAAAAGTTATCTGTTGAAAACTAAATTATGATCTTGTATCCTTCTCCATGCATCACATCAAATAGCTCATATATTGTACGACAAATAATGGCGACTGTGATCATATGGTTAGGTTGGTGTGTATCAGATTTCTCCACAGCAAAGTTAATATTTTTTCTTTTATAGTTAATAGGGGAGATGGTTTGAGACTAGGCAATTCCCCTTTCTCATAGTTTTGCCCACTAATTTTCGGATTCGTTGGTGGATCTTATCTGCAATAATTGTTACTGTGGTGTTTGCCTAATGTCGATTCTCTGTTTCTCCAAATTCACTAAGTGGAACTTTATTTTAAGAGCTATTCCTTTCCCCATTTATTTATTTACTCAATTATTGATTTATATCACTACATACTTATGAATATTTAATTTATTCTATAGGTTAAAATCCAGTACCATTGTTTTTTCATTTTATTGCTCAATGATCCCACTTTGGTCATTAGGGCCATTTGGACATTAGATCATTAGTCATGTTGGCTCTTGTGTCCTTCCAGAAAACCTTCACCTTTTAGAGCATTTTCTTACCTTCCTACATCACCACATATTCCAGGTTTACCTTGTGTTTTTCCTGTCCTGGTCCTGGAATCAACAACTTCTTAATGATTCCACCATTTCTGTGGCATTCATGTAGAAACACATAATCTCATTCTAATTATGAGACAACATTAGACAAAACCATATTGAGGGAAATTCTGCAAATATAACTGATTAGTACTGCTCAAGTATCAAGGTCATGAAAGACAAGGAAAGACTGAGGAACTCTTACAGACTGGTAGACCAAGGGAAAATAATGACTAAATATAATGTGGGATCCTGGATAGGATCATGAAAGAAAGAAAGATCATAAGTGAAAAATTTGTTGAAATTAGAATAAGGTCTTTGGCTTAAGTGACAATATTGTAACAGTGTTTCCTGTTATTTATTTATTTATTTATTTGATTGCACCAGGTCATAGTTGCAGCAGGCGTGCTCCTTAGTTGTGGCATGTGAACTTTTTTTAGTTGCGGCATGCATGTGGGATCTAGTTCCCTGACCAGGGATCAAACCCAGGCCCCCTGCATTGGGAGCACAGAGCCTTAACCACTGCACCACCAGGGAAGTCCCTTATTTCCTGTTTTTGATAATTTACTCTCTTTATGTAAAATGTTAACATTTTGAAAAGCATAGTGAGTGATATAAAGAAATTAATAATATTTTTTGCTACTTTTCTATAAGTCTAAAATTAGTTCAAAATAAAAAGTTAAAAATATTAAAAAGAAAAAAAACGTTGAACTAGTCTGGAAAGCTCTCCAAGATATATACTTAAATCTGGGAAAGAAAAGTTCACCAGTTGTGTATGTGTGTGGAAATATATGTTTGTGAATATATATAATAGCTTTGGAAGGACACAAAGAAACTATCAATATTTGTAGAGATTTTGGGAGACAGGGAGAGATACAGTTTTCATTGAATATTCTTTTTCTTTTTTTATCATGTACATATATAATCTATAACAAAAAGGCAAAATAAAGAAAATTTAAAGGGCATTATATTGCTGAAGTAAGTGTAATGATATATAAGGTTAATATAAAATGTGTAGATTATTTAACTATATAACTACATATGTATTGATACTTTTATCTTGTTGATGAAAATAATTCATACATGTTAACATCAAAAGTTTACTGAAATTCAGTTATCTTAAGTCCCTTTACTTTTTTAAAATACTTTTTTACTAGGGAGTGGAAATTGTCTTCAGAGGGCTGTAGGTCTTATATTCTACACAAGTGGACTGTAATTTGAAAAAATGTTCAATCAGCATTGCTGTAAAGCTCTGCTCTCTCTCAATAAATGATTCTTTTCTGTATCTGTTCTCTTGCCTACAATGCCTGTCTGATTTTTCCCTTAACCAGCTCTCTTCTCTTCTTTAAAACTCAACTTAGGTGTTATCTTCTCCAGAAGTTTTCCTCATCCCTAATCCCCAAATTTGGGCTTGACAACAATCCTAAATGCTTCTATTACACTGTGTGTTTATTTAAGTCATAACCTCCATTTTATTATAATTATTTTTTTAAGTCTCCTTAAATTACATGCAGATTAAGGAAGGAGACTATTTTGTCATTGTACTCTTTATACTTCAGAGAATGACAAACATTGGTCTAAATTTTATATATATATATAAAATATATAATTGTATCATATATATTCGAGACAATTAAAGTAAGTTTAAAATATGAATCTAGAAATCTCATGCTTCCTGCAGGGAGCAGACCCACCTAGGATTAAGTCATCTAGATGAAAACAGGGTCTAAATTCTGAAAAAAAATCACATTAAATTTAAAGGAAAGAATAGATAATAGCACTTGAAGGAATCTTAGAGGCAAACTACTGGAGACCACATTTCTTTCCATTCCCTCTGTTTCTTTTTTTTAATTGATATATGACTGACATAACATTATATTAGTTTCATTATATTAGTTGTACAACATAATGATTTGATATATGTATATATTGTGAAATGATCACCACAGTGAGTCTAGTTAACATCCATCACCATACATAGTTACACATTTTCTTTTTCTTGTGATGAGAACTTTTAAGGTCTATTCCCTTGGCAACTTTCAAAAATACAGTACAGTATTATTAACTGTAGTCACCCGCTTCACACCACTACCTCTGGCCTCTGGCGAAGTGGGTGAAATGGGTAAAGAGAGTCGAAAGGTTCAAACTTCCATTTATAAAATAAGTCCTTGGGAGGTAATGTACATCTTCTTTATCCATTCATCCATTGATGGACCCTTAGGTTGTTTCCATTTCTTGGCTGTTATATATAATGCTACAATGAACATGGGGGTTGCATATATCTTTTTGAATTAGTGTTTTTGTTTTCTTCAGATAAATACTTAGAACTGGAATTGCCAGATCATATGGTAGTTCTATTCTGAACTTTTTGAGGAACCTCCATACTGTTTTCCATAGTGGCAGCACCAATTTACATTCCCACCAACAGTGCATGAGTATTCCCTTTTTTTCACATCCTCACCAACACTTGTCATTTCTTGTCTTTTTGATAATAGGCATTCTATCAGGTATGAGGTGATATCTCATTGTGAGAGCCCACTTTTTTATACACATGAGGTAAAGGTAGAGTAACACACTGTTTAAGTTTGGTTTTTGTTGTTTTTTTTTACTTCAAGAATAAATTCAATTAGTAAAGGGGGAGTTTATTCTAACATTTCATTTGGGGTGATAAGGGTGGGACCACAGTGTGCAAATTAGAAGGAACTGGACTGGATGTATGAATCATACAAAGGTGTCCTTTGTCCAGGTCACCACAGCTCTGAATGTGGGTTGTGTGTCACTGTAGTCTTCCATCTTGGACTTGACCCTCTTATAAAAGCTCAACCTTACAATCATTCACTGTGGCCCTAGATAAGAAAAACAAAACCTCACAGAAATCCCAGAACCATTACATATCTAGAAGGTTAGTTCTGAATCCACTGTAGCGCTGGGCTCCCAGTAGAAGGAACTCCTGGATATCCTTCCTAGAGCTTTGTCATTAACATGACTCAGTGTCTCTCCTCATGTCACCTTGCTCATTGTGTCTGTTTCTACTCTTTATTACCAATAAGCTCCTTCTTTTCTGTGTATATTAAAAACAAACAGAACAAAACATTATGTTGTAGCTTCTTTTAAACTTTATAATTTACCATAACTTTGCCTTTTAGGATCCCTTACAGCCTCCACTCAGGGCTTCTCTTTATGTATTTATTTTTCAGGTTTGTTTCTCAGTAACTCATTCTCTTTTTATATCCAATTTAGTTTCTGGAGGCAGTGTGACTGTCCCTGCTCATTTTGTGTGTATGTATGTCTGTGGGATCATAGATACTTGTCTATCTTAGGAAATAGCTTTCTTTGGATTGGTTAGGAGTCCACACCTAACAGACTCAGCCATGACTGGAGGAGGGTGTTGAAAGGTGGGATGGGGCTCCTTTTGTTAAAAATACGACCTCCTAAAAGTGAACATCAGCAATCTCAAAAAAATCAAAATCGGAAAATATAATGGACAAAATTAAGATTATAGTTCTTCAGACATTGTTGGTCTGTCAAACAAAGCCAAAATAAGGGTTGGGAATAAGACCAAAATATAATATTAGAGTCAAAAAAGTCAATTTACATAGATGTTGCACTTGTTTATTCATATACATAGTAAAATGAAAACTCTGGGAATCGAGAGCTGCTTCAGATGTGGTAAGTTTAACACCTTATACACTATGGACACTCCATCAATATCAAACGAGTGTGACAACAGCTGCAAATATTTCACAAGATGCATTTTTTTTTCTCTTTTCCTATTGGTGTTCTCAAGCTTTGCTTAGGATAATTGATTGAAGGTTTCACCTTAATTTCTAGAACTCTAAATTTAGTGTCTATGGAAACATCCTTATATTTAAACATCTGAGCCTGTTTGAAACATTTCTGGATAGTTCTTCATTAATTTTTCCTTTGCAATGAAGTGATTTGTTATTTTTTAAAGTTATTGCTATTTGAAGAATCACATCAAGAAGATAGAAGAAACCCAAAAGATGGGTGCTGTTTTTCTCTTAATGATCTTAAGATATTTTTCTGCAATTATTTAAAGAACTATGTTGGGGGGAACTTCAAGATGGCGGAGGAGTAAGACATGGATATCACCTTCCTCCCCACAAATACATCAAAAATACATCTACATGTGGAACAACTCCTACAGAACACCTACTGAATGCTGGCAGAAGACCTCAGACTTCCCAAAAGGCAAGAAACTCCTGGGTAGGGCAAAAGAAAAAAGAAAAAACAGAGACAAAAGAATAGGGACAGGACCTGCCCCTCTGGGAGGGAGCTGTGAAGGAGGAAAAGTTGCCACACACTAGGAAGCCTCCTCATTGGTGGAGACGGGGCGGCGGGGGGAAGCTTCGGAGCCATGGAGGAGAGCGCAGCAACAGGGGTGCAGAGGGCAAAGCGGAGAGATTCCTGCACAGAGGATGGGCGCCAACCAGCACTCACCAGCCCGAGAGGCTCGTCTGCTCACCCGCTGGGACGGGCGGGGGCTGGGAGCTGAGGCTCAGGCATCAGAGATCAGATCCCAGGGAGAGGACTGGGGTTGGCTGCGTGAACACAGCCTGAGGGGGCTAGTGCACCTGAGCTAGCCAGGAGGGAGTCTGGGAAAAAGTCTGGAACTGCCTAAGAACCAAGAGACCATTGTTTCAGGGTGTGTGATTCTATACCCCTCCCTCCCCCTGCCTGAGTGAGCCAGAGACCCCTAATCAGCTGCTCCTTTAACCCTGTTCTGTCTGAGTGAAGAACAGACACCCTCAGGTGACCTACACGCAGAGGCGGGGCCAAATCCAAAGCTGAACCACAGGAGCTGTGTGAACAAATAAGAGAAAGGGAAATTTCTCCCAGCAGCCTCAGGAGTAGTGGATTAAATCTCCACCATCAACTTGATGTACCCTGCATCTGTGGAATACCTGAATAGACAATGAATCATCCCAAAATTGAGGTGGTGGACTTGGGGAGCCACTGTAGACTTTTTTTCTGCATCTAATTTGTTTCTGGTTTCATGTTTATCTTAGTTTAGTTTAGTATTTAGAGCTTATTTTCATTGGTAGATTTGCTTATTGATTTGGTTGCCCTCTTCCTTGTATATATATATTTTTTTTTTTTTTCCTTTTTCTCATTTTGTGAGTGTGTATGTGTATGCTTCTTTGTGTGACTTTCTCTGTATAGCTTTGCTTTTGGCATTTATCCTAGGGTTCTGTCTGTCTGATTTTTTTTTTTTTGTATCGTTTTTAGCACTTGTTATCATTGGTGGATTTGTTTTTTAGTTTGATTGCTGTCTTTCTTTTTTTAAGTTACTTATTTATTTTATTTTTAATAATATTTTTTATTTTTTATTTTAATAACTTTAATTTATTTTATCTTTTTTTTTTCTTTCTTTCTTTCTTTTATTTTCTCTCCCTTTTATTCTGAGCCATGTGGCTGACAGGGTCTTGGTGCTCCAGCTGGGTGCCAGGCCTGAGCCTCTGAGGTGGGAGAGCTGAGTTCAGGACACTGGTCCGCTAGAGACCTCCCGGCCCCAAGTAAGATCAAATGTTGAAAGCTCTCTCAGATATCTCCATATCAATGCTAAGACCCAGCTCCACTCAATGAACAGCAAGCTACAGTGCTGGACACCCTATGCCGAACAACTAGCAAGAGAGGAGCACAATCCCACCCATTAGCAGAGAGGCTGCTTAAAATCACGCTAAGTTCACAGACACCCCAAAACACACCACTGGATGAGGTCCTGCCTACCAGAAAGACAAGATGCAGCCTCAACACCAGAACAGAGGCACCAGTCCCCTCCACCAGGAAGTATACAAAACCCAATAAACCAAACTTACCCACTGGGAACAGACTCCAGAAACAACGGGAACTACGAACAAGCAACCTGCGAAAAGGAGACCCCAAACACAGTCCATTAAGCAAAATGAGAAGACAGAGAAACACACAGCAGATGAAGGAGCAAGGTAAAAACCCACCAGACCAAACAAACTAAGAGGAAATAGGCAGTCTACCTGAAAAAGAATTTAGAGTAATGATAGTAAAGATGATCCAAAATCTTGGAAATAGAATGGAGAAAATACAAGAAACGTTTAACAAGGACCTAGTAGAACTAAAGAGCAAACAAACAGTGATGAACAACACAATAAATGAAATTAAAAATTCTCTAGAAGGAATCAATAGCAGACTAACTGAGGCAGAAGAACGGATATGTCACCTGGAAGATAAAGTAGTGGAAATAACTACCGTAGAGCAGATTAAAGAAAAAAGAATGAAAAGAAATGAGGACAGTCTCAGAGACCTCTGAGACAGTATTAAACCCACCAACATTCGAATTATAGGGGTCCCAGAAGAAGAAGAGATAAAAAAAGGGACTGAGAAAATATTTGAAGAGATTATAGTTGAAAACTTCCCTAACATGGGAAAGGAAATAGTTAATCAAGTCCAGGAAGCTCAGAGACTCCCATACAGGATAAATCCAAGGAGAAACACGCCAAGACACTTACTAATTAAACTTTCAAAAATTAAATACAAAGAAAAAATATTGAAAGCGGCAAGGGAAAAGCAACAAATAACATACAAGGGAATCCCCATAAGGGTAACAGCTGATCTTTCAGCAGAAACCCTGCAAGCAAGAAGGGAGTGGCAGTACATACGTAAAGTGATGAAAGGGAAAAACGTACAACCAAGATTACTCTACCCAGTGAGGATCTCATTCAGATTCAATAGAGAAATTAAAACCTTTACATACAAGCAAAAGCTAAGAGAATTTAGCACCACCAAACCAGCTTTACAACAAATGCTAAAGGAACTTCTCTAGGCAGGAAACACAAGAGAAGGAAAAGACCTGTAATAACAAACCCAAAATAATTACAAAAATGGTAATAGGAACATACATATCGATAACTACCTTAAATGTAAATGGATTAAATGCTGCAACCAAAAGACACAGACTGGCTGAAGGGATACAAAAACAAGACGCATATATATGCTGTCTACAAGAGACCCACTTCAGACATAGGGACACATACAGACTGAAAGTGTGGGGATGGAAAAAGATATTCCATGCAAATGGAAATCAAAAGAAAGCTGGAGTAGCAATTCTCATATCAGACAAAATAGACTTTAAAATAAAGACTATTACACAACACAAAGAAGGACAGTACATAATGATCAAGGGATCAATCCAAGAAGAAGATATAACAATTGTAAATATTTATGCATCCAACATAGGAGCATCTCAGTACATAAGGCAAATGCCAACAGCCATAAAAGGGGAAATCAACAGTAACACAATCATACCAGGGGACTTTAACACCCCACTTTTACCAATGGACAGATCATCCAAAATGAAAATAAATAAGGAAACACAAACTTTAAAGGATACATTAAACAAGAGGGACTTAGATGATATTTATAGGACATTCCATCCAAAAACAACAGAATACATTTTCTTCTCAAGTGCTCATGGAACATTCTGCAGAATAGATCATATCTTGGGTCACAAATCAAGCCTTGGTAATTTTAAGAAAATTGAAATCATGTCAAGTATCTTTTCTGACCACAATGCTATGAGACTAGATATCACTTACAGGAAAAAATCTGTAAAAATTACAAACACATGGAGGCTAACCAATACACTACTAAACAACCAAGAGATCACTGAAGAAATCAAAGAGGAAATCAAAAAGTACCTAGAAACAAATAACAATGAAAACACGACAACGACAACCCAAAACCTATGGGATGCAGCAAAAACAGTTCTAAGAGGGAAGTTTATAGCAATACAATCCTACCTCAAGAAACAAGAAACATCTCAAATAAACAACCCAAACTTACACCTAAAGCAATTTGAGAAAGAAGAACAAAAGAACCCCAAAGTTAGCAGAAGGAAAGAAATCATAAAGATCAGATCAGAAATAAATGTAAAAGAAATTAAGGAAACAGAATCAAAGATCAATAAAACTAAAAGCTTGTTCTTTGAGAACATAAATAAAATTGATAAACCATTAGCCAGACCCATCAAGAAAAGAAGGGAGAAGACTCAAATCAATAGAATTAGAAATGAAAAAGGAGAAGTAACAACTGACACTATAGAAATACAGAGGATCATGTGAGATTACTACAAGCAAATATATGCCAATAAAAGGGACAACCTGGAAGAAATGGACAAATTCTTAGAAAAGCACAGCCATCAGAGACTGAACCAGGAAGAAATAAAAAATATAAACAGACCAATCCCAAGCACTGAAATTGAAACTGTGATTAAAAATCTGCCAACAAACAAAAGCACAGGACCACATGGCTTCACAGGCAAATTCTATGAAACATTTAGAGAAGAGCTAACACGTATTCTTCTCATACTCTTCCAAAATATACTAGAGGGAGGACGCTCCCAAACTCATTCTGTGAGGTTACCATCACCCTGATACCAAAACCAGACAAAGATGTCACAAAGAAAGAAAACTACAGGCCAATATCTCTGATGAACATAGATGCAAAAATCCTCAACAAAATACTAGCAAACAGAATCCAACAGCATATTAAAAGGATCATACACCATGATCAAGTGTGGTTTATCCCAGGAATGCAAGGATTCTTCAATATATGAAAATCAACCTATGTGATACACCATATTAACAAATTGAAGGAGAAAAACGATATGATCATCTCAGTAGAAACAGAAAAAGCTTTCAACAAAACTTAACACCGATTTATGATAAAAACCCTCCAGAAAGTAGGCATATAGGGGACTTACCACAACATAATAAAGGCCATATATGACAAACCCACAGCCAACATCGTTCTCAGTGGTGCAAAACTGAAACCATTTTCTCTAAGATCAGGAACAAGACAAGGTTGTCCACTGTCACCACTGTTATTCAACATAGTTTTGGAAGATTTAACCACAGCAATCAGAGAAGAAAAAGAAATAAAAGGAATCCAGATTGGAAAAGAAGAAGTAAATCTGTCACTGTTTGCAGATGACATGATACTATACATAGAGAAACCTAAATATGCCACCAGAAAACTACTAGAGCCAATCAATGAATTTGGTAAAGTTGCAGGATACAAAATTAATGCACAGAAATCTCTTGCATTCCTATACAATAATGATGAAAAATTTGAAAGAGAAATTAAGGAAACACTCCCATTTACCACTGCAACAAAAAGAATAAAATACCAAGGAATAAGCCTACCCAAGGAGACAAAAGACCTGTATGCAGAAAACTATAAGATACTGATG
Source organism: Balaenoptera physalus (assembly GCF_965194825.1). NCBI lineage: Eukaryota > Metazoa > Chordata > Mammalia > Artiodactyla > Balaenopteridae > Balaenoptera > Balaenoptera physalus. Next base: position 116,195,214 of record NC_138884.1, on the reverse strand, counting down.
AAAGAAATTAAAGATGATACAGACAGATGGAGAGATATACCATGTTCTTGGATTGGAAGAATCAATATTGTGAAAATCACTATACTACCCAAAGCAATCTACAGATTCATTGCAATCCCTATCAAACTACCAATGTCATTTTTCACAGAACTAGAACAAAAATTTCACACTTTCCGTGGAAACACAAAAGACCCTGAACAACTAAAGCAATCTTGAGAAAGAAAAACAGAGCTGGAGGAATCAGGCTCCCTGACTTCAGACTATACGACAAAGCTACAGTAATCAAGACAGTATGGTACTGGCACAAAAACTGAAATATGATCAATGGAACAGGATAGACAGAACAGAGCTAAACCCACGTACATATGATCACCTTATGTTTGACAAAGGAGGCAAGAATATACAATGGAGAAAAGACAACCTCTTCAGTAAGTGGTGCTGGGAAAACTGGACAGCTTCATGTGAAAGAATGAAGTTAGAACATTCCCTAACACCATACACAAAAATAAACTAAAAATGGATTAATGACCTAAATGTAAGGCCAAACACTATAAACCTCTTAGAGGAAAACATAGGCAGAACACTCTATGACATAAATCACAGCAAGATCCTTTTTGACATACCTCGTAGTGAAATGGAAATAAAACAAAAATAAATAAATGGGACCTAATGAAACTTAAAAGCTTTTGCACAGCAAAGGAAATCATAAACAAGATGAAAAGGCAACCCTCAGAATGGGAGAAAATATTTGCAAACAAAGCAACTAACAAAGGATTAATCTCCAAAATATACATGTAGCCACGCAGCTCAATATCAAAACAACAAATAACCCAATCCAAAAATGGGCAGAAGACCTAAATCGACATTTCTCCAAAGAAGATATACAGATTGCCAACAAACACATGGAAGGATGCTCAATATCACTAATCATTAGAGAAATGCAAATCAAGACTACAATGAAGTATC